>NC_064853.1:120354609-120954609 GCF_024139225.1 Suncus etruscus
CCAGTCATAAGAATCAGAGAAATACAAATTCAGGAACATACCACAAAACTACTCTAATTTCTTAGAAAATAAATGCTCATGTTATAGAAAACAGGGCCTCTTTTGGACTAAAGGGACCTAGAGAAACAACCTAAGTAGAAATGCATGCTTCATGGTAGCACTCAGGGCGTTGAAAACTGCTCAAGAGCAAAAGTACAGTGGGAGAGGCACTTGACTTGCACATGGCCAACCCAAATTTAATCCTCAGCATCCCATATGGTTCCTAAGCACCACCAGGAGTGACTTTTTTTTTTTGTTTTTGGGTCACACCCGGCAGTGCTCAGGGGTTACTCCTGGCTTTACGTTCAGAAATCGCTCCTGGCAGGCTCATGGGACCATATGGGATGCCGAGATTCAAACCATGGTCCTTCTGCATGCAAGGCAAATGCCCTACCTCCATGCTATCTCTCTGGCCCCTACCAGGAGTGATTTCTGAGTGAGGAGCCAGGGGTAAGCCCTGAGTATTGCCAGATGTGGCTCCAAACCAAACTAAAAAAATTAAAAAAATTTAAACTTCTCTTTTGATATAATATGGGCAACAGGGAAACTAGGAATTGTCTGTATAAAAGGTTCTGCTTTGTTTAGGGGCCACGCTGGCGGTGCTCGGGGATGACTCTGTGCTTTATGAAGTGCATTATGGTCCATGAGCTTGTGATCAAACTTGGAACTCATTCATATCTCCAGCATCAAGACAGTAATTTTTATTTTGGAGTCAGCACAGTATGTGCTACATACACTACTCAGCTACATCTCTTGTCCAGTAATTTTTTTTTTCTTTTTTTGGTGGTTTTTGAGCAATGGAGGTCGGAAGCAACACCCAGCAGTTCTCGGGGCTTACTCCTGGCTCTACACTCAGACATTACTTCTGGAGAGGTCTCAGGGGACCACGTGGAATTCTAGGGGTTGGCCTTATGTAAGGCAAATGGCTTTGGCCCCATATTACTGTTTTCATGTGAAAGTTCCTTGATAGAATAATTATACTGTGATGATGAATAATGCTATTCATTGAAAAGAAACACACGTTAAGTCTATATTTTAGGGGCCAAATATCACACCATGCTTGCAATTTTCTTTTGGTAAAAAAAGAAAAGTACGTAAAAGATAAGGAAAATGTGGCAAATTTGAATGGGTTCTTGAAAAGGGAAAACTTGGAATTAATTAGCATTAAGTTTTAATACCTAACGAAGAAGTCAATGCACAACCATTACTCCATAAAGAAGAAAATAATTTCGTATTTAATGCATGGAAGTATAACATTTTCTTACTACTTCTAAAACTGATGTTTCTTAAAAGAATGTTTTTATGGGACCGGAGAGATAGCATGATAGGGCATTTGACTTGCATGCAGAAGGATGGTGTTTCGAGTCCCAGCATCCCATATGGTTCCCCTGAACCATATGCCAGGAGCGATTCCTGAGCCAGGAGTTGCTGGGTGTGAACCCCCCAAAAGAATGCTTTTATTTAAAGAACTAGAATTTCAAAGTTATTGATAGTTGGGCTTTATGCATACAAGATTATGACAATCCAACCTAAAACTGATGTTTTTGTTTTTTTTTTTTGGTTTTTGGGCCACACCTGTTTGACGCTCAGGGGTTACTCCTGGCTATGTGCTCAGAAATCGCCCCTGGCTTGGGGGGACCATATGGGACGCCGGGGGATCGAACCGCGGTCCGTTCCTTGGCTAGCGCTTGTAAGGCAGACACCTTACCTCTAGCGCCACCTTCCCGGCCCTGAAACTGATGTTTTTATTTTTAAAGGGCACATGATTCAAATCATCAAGCTATAGTTAATCTATATGTATATATCATACTCAGCAAATTTTTATCCAAAAAACACTATACGGTTCAAAAGATTTTCCTTTTTGGGGTCAGAAAAATAGTATTAAGTTAAAGCACTTGTTTGGCCAAGCCTGGTTTGATCAAGCTATAGTTAATCTATGTGTATATATCATACTCAGCAAATTTTTATCCAAAAGACACTATACGGTTCAAAAGATTTTCCTTTTTGGGGTCAGAAAAATAGTATTAAGTTAAAGCACTTGTTTGGTCAAGCCTGGTTTGATCCCTAGAACTGCACATAGTCCCCAAGCATAGGCAAGAGCACTGCTGGCTATATATAGCCCAAAATATAAAAACAACATTTCCCTTTTTTATACAATTTGAACCAAAAAACTTAATTTTAATATGTAATAGCATTCACCACAGGACCTAAAATCCTAAGATATTTGTCCTTGTATTCATTTGTCCTTAAAAGATTTCACCTCCCAAGAGTCACAACTTTCAGCAGTTTCGATCAGCAGTTCAGTTATGGTGCTTTTAGTGTTTTGTGAACATTCTCGAGGTCACATCACAGCTGCTCAGCCCGTAGTGCTTAGGAACCAGCCAGGTGGGACGGGAACATCTGGGCTGTACTCAGGCACCACCAGGGACAGCTCCCCACATCTGGTGCCATTTCTGAATTGTCTTATTGCTGCAAGACATTCTGTCCCATCTGTGCCACTCAACTAGGTTAATTAAACTAGAACCATCTCCCCTCCTTAATAAGTGGCCAGCAGTAATAAAGGGACTAAATCAGTTTCTGGTACATGGGTACTTGGTATTTCTTTTTAATGCAGTTACTGTAGTCAAGTATCAGTAGGCATAATGAATTTCTCATTCTTTCACCTTATTCGGGATGCACATATTCACATGTAGCCTCATTCACCATGAACTGACTCCCTCCAGACCTGGCTTTTACCCCCAATTAGCACCACAGTTCATTCACCTTTTGTTTTATTTAAAGGATAGCATCAGTGATTTTGTTTTTCTCTTCTTTAATAGTGTATACATCACAAGTTAAATGTGATGAAGGATGCAAAAGATCAATGAGTTTGAGGGCTGGAGCGGTGGCATAAGCGGTAAGGCGTGTCTACCTTGCCCATGCTAGTCTAGGACAGACCGCGGTTAGATCCCCGGTATCCCGTATGGTCCCCCAAGTCAGGAGCAATTTCTGAGCCAAGAGTAACCCCTGAGCATCACCAGGTGTGGCCCACCACCTCCCCCACAAAAATCAATGAGTTTTATTTTAGTTATTAAAATACATATTAATAAAACTAGCAGAGAAATGAAGGTTGTACTCAGTTGCTGCTTAATATTCCTACATTTGTCATCTATACTGTTCCTTCATGGTTGAGGTATACTGCTAAGTAACAGAATGATAGTAAATCATTTACTATAGTATCAAGGGATTGTTTTAATTTGCTTTAGTCAAGCAGAGAATGAACTTCTATACAAATTAGTTATGTCAAACAAGTTCAGAGATTTTTCAAATCTTATCCTGTCTAGGACAAAAAACTTTGTATTGAGGATACAAGCATGTATTGTTGTCGATCACAACTTCAATGGATAAGATTATGTTATTTCCCCTATCTATCAGATTTAACATCAGATAATGGACCTATACTTTGTCCTAGTATTCTAATATCTAAACTGAAATTACACTTTGTGCTTTATAGCAAACACCATTCTTCTCCGTCCATATGTATCCGTAGTAAACTTGAATACGACTAACTTATAGTACACAAGGGCTAAAGGATGGAGAACTGTGAGCATTCTGCAGAGAGGCCTCGTCTCCTCCCAGGAAAGGACCCTATGAGGTGCCACAGATTATGCATCTACTCCTGCTTTGATTTATCTTCAACTTTGAAAACCACCTCCAATATTTAAAGGATTATTTAATTGAGGAAGGATTTCTTTCCCAGGAGGGACCAGCCAAACCTGCAGGCATGATGCTTTTCATCTCAATGCCTTCAAATGAATGGAGACTTTCTGTACTTAAGCATTTAACCAGATAACTTCCACTTATGGGAATTTAAATAAAAGTCTCCCAAAAATGCTGCCTGAGGGAGACAGCTACATTTCAGCACCAGAGTGATCCATCAAGTTTCCCACAAGAGAGCTGTCATTATAAATGATCCACCTCCATCTGCCTTTCTGGGCAGCAGGAGGTTACTGACTGTCAGCAGCTGGCCACATGTATTTTCGAGAGCAGTGCTGTACAGAAAAAGTGTGTACAGGAAAAGCTGACGAGCCAGACAGGAAGTGCTTGAACTACAAGTGGAGATTTTCTTCAACGAAGAATATAATCTTAGTTGTAGGATACAAAAAGTCAGAATGAAAAATCTTGTATACACATATACATAGCATATACAACAAAAACATGACAAAGAATATACCTGACATTTAAAAAGAAAAACAGTAAGAATGAACCTCAATTAAAGAAAAACTTTACAAAGGAAATACAAAGACAAGTTATAACTGGTTTAAAAAAAACACAGAAAGTATAGCATACAATTATAAGGCAGTTAAGAAGTAAAAGGTAGTAAAGTAAAAGATGAAACATCCTGAGGGAAATGTTCACAAGAACTTAGGTGAAAATCAGTTTACAAAAATATAATCCTGTGGCAGAGTGGTAATACAGCAGGTAGGGTATTTGCCTTTCATACGGATAACCTGGGTTCAATTTCAATCCCATGCATCCCACAGGGTCCCCTGAACATGACCAGGAGTGATTTCTGAGTGCATGAGCCCGAGGTAATTCCTGAGCATTGCTGGGTGTGGCCCCAAAACAAAAAATAAAAACAAAATACTTATCTAGTAGTCTGAGAAAGATTTACCAAGAAGTAACTACTTATATAAACACATCGATTGAGAGAAAAGGCATTTAAAAGCATAGTCGCAGTCTTATTGTTATTTATCAAAGTTACATTGAAACAGGTTTTATATCAAACTTTTAAAATGAGCATGTATTATTTTTAGTTAATAAAAAGAGGACTAAGGAAAAAATTAATTTGGGAGGAGGACACACCCAGCCAGCATTGCTCAGAGGTTCCTCCTTGCTCTGTGCTCAGAGATGACTCCCAGAGTTATAAGGCAATTCACCTTACCTTCTGTAATATTTTTTTCTTGGTTTTTTTTTTTTTTTTTGGGCCACACCTGGTGATGCTCAGGGGTTACTCTTGGCTATGCACTCAGAAACTGCTCCTGGCTTGGGGGACCATATAGGAAGCCAGGGATCGAACTCCAGTCAGTCCTAGCTCAGCGCGGGCAAGGCAGTCGCCTTACACTTGTGCCACTGCACCTGCCCCTACCCTGCTGTAATTTTTGTACTAACAATTTATTTCTAATAATCTTGCCTGCCATTAGCAACTGCTCACAGAAATAGCATTTCTGTGTATGTGTAAATAGCATGTGTGTATGGTACTGACGATGCAACAAAGTTGTCCATATTCATGCAAACAGCAGCAAACGCAACAGGCTCAAACGTTAGATGTTATAAAGTTTTGGATCTCACTCACTTTAATCTCCTATCATTATTTTCCAACAAACCATAAGACTGCTTGCAGAATTATGGGAAGGAATGGGACTTGTTAAAGGTGTCTAAGAAAGGGATATAGGCATAGGACATAGGTGGGCCTGGTAGTCTTATAAATCAATGTAATCTCAACTAAAAAAGACATTAAGATGCATTTTTATTACCCTCAAAGATTCAGAAAAATTGCAAGTTATGTGACATGTCTTTTGTACTATGGTGTCTTTTCTCTTTAACCTCATTTGTTATACTAGAAATAACATCGTCAGGCTAATGAAAACCTGAATTCTTTAATTACAAAGGGTCAAGGGAGACAAATAGGGCTTTTAAAGATGTGAGAGAAATATTGAAAATCAGAATGGCTTTGCCATCATATTTCTTATTTGCTTATTAAAAATGTCATGCATAATTTACTTCTTTAAATTATTTCCTTGGAAATGTGTTATGTATAGTAGGGCAAGAGAGTATTACAGATCCCTTAAATCTGCCATGATCTGATTCCCAACTCTACATATATCCCTAAGCACCATGAGTAGTGATCCCCAAGCATAGAATCAGGAATGATCTCTGAGCAATGCTGGGTGTGGAGGGACAGGATGGATGGATGGATGGATGAATGGATACACACACACAAAGTATATATATACACTACCAAAATATCAATGAATACAGGTTTCTGATATATTACCACAGTGGGATCTTTGCCAAATCAGTCATAAATACAGTACGGTAATGGGTTTCCAATGTTTTTAAATTTGGTAGAGCTTTCATAATTTTATTTATCACACACTTTTGTAGGTACTAACAAGATGGATTTAATAACATATATCAAAAAAGAAAGAAGAGAATCTGAGCATTTTCTCCCAGGAGGTATTTATCTACTGAGTAGTACAGATGCTGTATCTGCTTAACTTTACAGTTCGTGCCCGTCTTACTTGCTTGGCGGGACGAGGATAAATGCAGGCACAGCTGGTAAACGACACCCAAATGGCATCCCAAATAGAAATGCTAATATAGTAGATTCTTAGGCTTTCTCATGTGTAGGTGCTAAAGATTTAATACCCAATTTGCTTTCCAATGCTGAATTCAATTTAAAATGTATTACTAAAAATTTTAAATAGAGATTTGGGGTAACAGACTGGTTAAACATACTGTTTCAAACAGGAGATAACTTGAAAAATAATTCTGATAAGGTACATGTTAGAGAATATAAGATCAACGTAAGGCAAGAAATCTTCAAAATTTTATCCAGACTTTATCTCAATTAGTATCCTGATATTAACTGCTACTTCTAATTAAATCACTATACTATTTGCACTAGAGAAGAGAAGAAAAACCTTACAAAGATTTCATAGCAAGCAAAAGAATGCTGATGTTTAATAATTCTCTCTGTTCAAAGCAATCGATGTCAGAGGAAAAAATGTTCTATCTACTCATCTGACTTTCCTAGTTAATTCTTCTCTGACTGCTCCATTAAAACTTTCCTTAAATGCATGAAGGAAGCTCTGTAATATTTCATGCCAGAAAGTCCAAAATAGTTGCTATTTTATGACACCATGTCTTAATTCTTTAACTACATGCTCACTACCACTTAGTATTATAGTTTAAAATCTTTAAACATAAAAAGACAGCAGTTAATTTGTTTTTTTTGTTTGTTTGTTTGTTTGTTTTGTTTTGGGCCACACCCAGCAGTGCTCAGGGGTTACTCCTGGCAGGCATGGGAGACCATATGGGACGCCAGGATTCGAACCCACCACCTTTGGTCCTGGAATAGCTGTTTGCAAGGCAAATGCCACTGTGCTATCTCTCGGGCCCCAGCAGTTAAGTTGGTAAGCTATTCATATAGCTATTTGTTACTGTGACATTTTGTTTCACATTAAGAATAATATTAGAAATGGCCATAGTGACAGTTGAAAAAGGGAATGGGAATCTTGGAAACTAAATTTCATATCCAGCCAAGCATTTGATGAGAGTGGGCCAGCAGGAGAAAATAGGAAACCTTGTATTAATTGTAAGTAATAAACTATCAATGACAAGCAATTCCATCATGGATATCCACTTTAAGGCTAATGTAAATTTTAAAGCATTTCAGTTTTATAAATCATACACAAATTTTATCAGCAAGTCATTAAACATAAGGATGAATAACAAATTTTCCTGCATATTACTAATATCACATTTGACACCTCTCTATGCCTAATTGAAATAAAAATTAAGTTTTGAGCCTCCCCAGCAGTGCTTAGAGGCTCAGGAGCTGTTCCTGGTAATACTCATCCAATTCATTGCTCTATGTGTCAATCCTCTTTGGCCATGTTGGGCTAGCTCCCTGGCCACATGTAAATTATCCCCCATCCCCGCCTCCTGGTGCAGGGACTGGCCCCAGATCTTATTCATGCACGTAGTACCCCTATGAACCCCATTACCAACCTCTGAAAATGCATTTTAAATAAGCTAGGGAAGATGGTCTTTAAACAGAAGTTTTATTTTTTTTTTTAACCTCTTTTGACTTGATCTTTTGACTTTACCTCTTTTGACTTTATCTCTTTTAATTTTCAAATCCAACCTAAGATATCTTTTATTTGGGAGGAGGGGGTTTGGGCCACAACCTGGTGGTGCTCAAGGTTTGCTCCTGGCTCTGTTCTCAGGGATCACTTCTGGTAATGCTAGGGAACCACATGTACTGCTGGGGAATGCACTGGGATGAGCTGCAAGCAAGGTAGGTATTAACCCCTGACCTATCTCCCAAGCTCCCCAAAATACCAATTTACTTCTGGGCCACAACTGTTGATACGCAGGGGTTACTTCTGGCTCTGCACTCAGGGATCACTCCTGGCAGTATCTGGGGTACCATATGGGATGCCAGGGATCAAACGTAGGTCAATCACATGTAAGGCAAATGCCCTGCCAACTGTACTATTTCTCTGGCCCTGCAAAACACCAACATATCGATCGAGTTTACTAAAAAAATCTATCATATACTGGAAATCAGCATACCTATCTGAGAAAATTTTGATAAATGGGACTATTCTCCTTCACCCCAAAGTTCTTAAAAGGTGTCATGTACCCAATTTCATAGAATGCCCTTTCTTCTAGGCAATTGTTTGACCTTCCCATGAGAGCACCATATATATAGATATAAAATAAGCACTATACCTCAAGCACCTAAACCAGAGTCTGATTCAACAAAAAAAGTTCTGCACAGAGACATGTAAGGTTTAAATAAACTAGGCAGGCCAATGCTGAGAACAGGTATTAAGACAGTAAAATAGGCAGAGTAGCATACTGTGCACTTAGGAAAAGAAAGTAAGTCTATCTATTGCTAAAGATACTGAAAAGGGAATCTGAATACAAGTTATCAAATATTTAGAACATTCTTTTAAAAATAAAATTACTGGGGCCTGGAGATATAGGACAGCGGTGTTTGCCTTGCAAGCAGCCAACCCAGGACCTAAAGTGGTTGGATTGAATCCCGGTGTCCCATATTGTCCCCTGTGCCTGCCAGGAGCTATTTCTGAGCAGGTAGCCAGGAATAATCCCTGAACACTGCCAGGTGTGGCCCCAAAACCAAAAATAAATAAATAAATAGAAAGATAAAATAAAATTACTGAATTGTTTAAATCTCAATATATGTTTTAAATATGAGGAATTTGAATTCACTAATTTTTGTTTGGGGGGCAACACCCAGTGTGCTAAGGCTCCTCCTGGCAGGCTTGTGAAACCTTATAGGATACCAAAGATAGAACCTAGTCCGCTTCCCCTATCCACTGTGCTATCTCTATGGCCCTGAGAACATTCTTTATTTGCAGACAATTACTGAATACAATGCGAATAAATTTTTATGCACTTTTTGCCTGGCATTTACAAAGGTGATCTCAACTAAGGAAGAGCCCATGAGAACGAAGCTTACCTGCTGGTTGGCTGGCACCATCGAACAGGTCAACAAGGTCACCAGATGATTTGCTACTAGGCACTGACGTCTGAAAGAAGCACACACAACTAATAAGCTTAGAAACTAAATCCTAGGATAGCTTTTAAGTTGCTTTACTTATCTCTAACCCTTAGCTTAGATACCAATACCACTAAAAGCTGAGGAAGTTCTCTGAAAATCCTTATAGAAAGGCAGCATTTTTAAAAAGTGACTCTATTTCCAGCACTTTAAAAATTCCTCAAATCCACCCTTCTTTTTTTTCCTATTTCTTTTCCTACTGCGTTGCACTCTGCAAACACCTTCCAGATTCCAAATAAACAGTAATACTTGCAATTAGGAGCAGCATCAAAAACACAAATACCCAACCCCATCACAATACTCTGAACTGTGACTACCCAGAATGGAACAGGACTTGCATTGCTTTAGGGAGCACTCTCAAAAATTCCAGTGTGGTGAAGGTTGTTGTACATTTTATGACTGTAACTCAGTCATAAATAACTTTTCTGTGAGAAAAAAAAACTGTATAATGAGCAACTTTGTAACCACAGTGTTTACATTAAAATGTTAAAAAAAAATTTCAGGGGCCGGAGTGATAGCACAAATTTCTGATAGCAAATGTAGGGCATTTGCTTTGCATGCTACCAACCCTGGATGGACCCGGTTCGATCCCCTGCATTCCATATGGTTCCCCGAGCCTGGTAGGAGTAACCCCTGAGCACAGTCGGGTATGGCCCCAAAACAAAAAACAACACAATTCCAGTGTGTAATACAGATTATCTCACTGGATGAGAATGGGACCCCACTAGCACTACACTGTGAATCTGCAATCTCCAGTAACATTCACACTATCTATATTCCACACATCTTCTAAATATTTCTGTTGATTTAATTTATTTTAATATTTAGAACCGTTCATAGGCAGCAGTGAAAAACTGTCTAAGCAAATTCGATTTGGGGGCCAGAGCGGTGGTGCCAGCAGGAGGGTGTCTGCCTTGCACGCACTAACCTAAGATGGACTCTGGTTCAATCCCCTGGCGTCCCATAAGGTCCCCCAAGCCAGGAGTGATATCTGAGCACATAATCAGGAGTAACCCGAGCGTCCCCGAGTGTGGCCAAAAAACCGAAGAAAAAAAAAGTCTGATTTGAGCCATAAAGGTATTTGAAATGTGTTTCAAAAAGTTCCTGGGTTGGAGCTGGAGAGATAGCATGGAGGTAGGGCATTTGCCTTGCAATGCAGAAGGACGGTGGTTTGAGTCCCGGCACCCCATAAGGTCCCCCAAGCCTGCCAGGAGCGATTTCTGAGTGTAGAACCAGGAGTGATCCCTGAGCGATGCCAAGTGTGACCCAAAACAAAACAAAACAAAACAAAGTCCCTGGGTTTAATGAGATCCAAAGCAATTGAGGAGCTCTTCAAGAATCTTTAAGACTTTTGTAGTAAGAAGCAAAATTAAAAGCGGCGGTGTCATTTTGTTGTTGTTGGCCAATTCCAGGATCACTCCTGCTGGAAACTCAGGACCACATGTGGTATTGGGGAATGAACAGGAGGAGGTTGGCCACATGCAAAACAAACTTGTAATCCATGCACTATCTCTGGCTCCCCAAATACAAACTTTATACTGTGAATGTTTAATTAATACTTAATAGCAGTGTCATATATTCATTCTGATTTTACTATAAATTGAGATTTAAAATTATTCAAGATATAAGTTCCTAAATATATTCTCATAAAATTCTGTGTGGATGGTTTCCTGCATATAACCTGAACTGAATTTAATTCGACTATCTATAGATCCTGTAATGTAATCAGTAAGTTCCCTTCTCAGGAAGGAAGGGTTAAAAATAACAGAATCCTGAACAAAGGTTTTATCCAAACTAAAAGGAGCACAATATGGGTAAACTATACACCACAATAGGGGTTATTTGGTAAAAAAAAAAAGCCATACTTTTTCTTGTTAAGTAGCTTTACTTTTAGTCATATAATTTTTCAAAATACATAGAAATAGGTTTACTCTAGCTTGACACTATTTCTAGTATAAAGATACAAGTTGAGTAAAGACTAGCTGGGAGAAAGTGACCAAAAAAAAAAAAAAACCCAAAAAACCCCATTATCTTTCTCACTAAGTGTCCCTTTTGGCATATTGTCTATAAAAGACAAATTTGTGGCTAGTCATTTAGTCAGTGGCTCTTCTTTCCTGGTGAACAGAAGAAGTATTTAAGAGACAGTTTGCCTGTGGCCAAGGCTCACCAAGCTCACCCAGCCCCCAGGACCCATTTTCTACAGTCCTTCCCCTTTGCCTTGGTGCATCTCCACATGCTCAATAATTAGCAATGGTGTCTCTACAACAACCTAATGCGCTATATTCCGATTCATAACCTTTTTCACAATAAACAAGACGATCATTTGTACTTTCAAAAAAAGTACAACCATCTAGTGATTGGACTGGTTGGTTTCTTACCCCAAAGCGATTCATTCTTATTATTAACGACTCTGAGTAGTACATGCCAAATGATCTATAATTAATACGGTTGCTTAGAACTGTCTGAGCCTTCCCACACAGTAATTCTAATCAGACTTTGTGAGCAGAGAAGTGTGTGCAGCGTGTGTGCTGTGCATTCCCACCTTGATTGAAGACTGAGGTGTGTGAGTTGAAGCATTCTGATCTGGACTCGCTTTGTCCCCTGTGTAATGTGCTGCTGCCCCAAGATCAATGGTCTTGGATGGATTTGCTGTGCGCTTGTGTCTGGTCGTGGTGGTCTCTGTGGCCTGTGTGATGTGGATGTGCTTTGTTGTCACCGTCTCCTCTTCATCTTTGAATTCACCTTTGGGAGACCGGCCTCTTCTGGCTTTCTTTTCCTCATCACTGTCACTACAAGATATTACAAACGAAATAATATCATAAGACTATGGATTGCTTTTACGTGAAGTTCTTAGTGATTTGAGCTAAAGAATTTCAAGCATATAGCTGACTCCAAAGTCACTATTTTGACTCCTTGGTTGGGATCAACAGGATTTTAAGTTCTCTGAAAAAAGGATAAATGTGTACTAGAGAGGAGAACAAGGAATCCGCCAATTTTCCTTGGTAAGTCTAAAGCACTACTATCCAAAATTATACAAATGTGTATTAATAAAAAAAAAAAAGAATAAAAAACAACAAAACTGAGGACCAGAGAGATGGTACAGTGAGTCGGGTATTTACCTGGCAAGTGACAGACCCAGATTTGAACCCAGGCATCACATCTGGTCCCCCTAATATTATGTTGGGTGTGGCCCAAAACAAAACAAAAAACCCTCTAAAATAGTTCAAATTTTATTACAAATTAGAAAAATAACTATTAAAAGAACTCAAGAAAAATAGCAATATTAGGTCACAGTCAACTGACAAATTCCAAGAGCTCAAGTAACTGCTGCTAATCACCATTTCCTTGAATGGACTCTATGCCAAACTCTAGTTCTATTTGCAAAGCAGTTCTGTTATATGCATCCATCAACTAGTAAATATGCGTCATACAACAATATTCCATTCAGTGCATTCTATCCACCCAAATGATCAAAATCTCAACTGTAAATGCAGAAAAAAACAAAAACGAATGAACTACACAACTTGATCATTTTAGTAACATCAGGAAATAAAAACTTCCATATAACTGAAAATTGAGTTTATAGAAAATTTAATAGTTTCATTCAGTTTATTTAAAGTATGGCATAAATTAAAAGTATCAGATTAGTCTACTCTCTAGTAATAAGGCTTTGTTTTTTTCCTGATACATGTACGAGAAAAGTTAACTGAAATTTGTTTTGTTAGCTGCATTGCTTACAAACCTTAGTCCCCTTAAAATCATGACTAGTATTACTAATGTGATTTAACTAAGTAACCTAAAGCAATTTGTATTTAATATAAAAATCAACTTGGTATGGCTTCAGATAACAAGGGGTTACAATTTTTTTCTCTAAAGCGTTAAGGGGAATCTAGAAGTTCTTTTCTTTGGCCATACTTTTAGCTGTGCTCAGGGCTTATTCCTGGCTCTGTACTCAGGAATTGCTCCTGGAAATGCTCAGGGGACCCTATAGAATACCAGGAATTGACGTGTGTCAGTTGTGTGACCTAGCAAGTCAAATGACCTACCCATTATAATTATTGCTCTACCTTGTAAGTTCTTATTAAGTGTTCATAGGTCTTATCACTCAGTAATTCTTATTTACAAATGACTTAGACTCCCTCACCTATCCTATAATTAAAACTGAAATTTCTTACTTTTCTGATACATAATTTGATTTCAGTACAAGATAATTGCTTTCCTAGTTTAGGACCTATACCTGTCTGGAACACCTTGAAACTGAAGCTTCATACCTGATTATGTTCAAGATTTCCTGGATCTAATAATGAACTTATTTGTCTAAAATTCTGTTAACACACCAGGAAGTTCATAGGCATATTTTCCCTCTGCTAGTCTATCTTCTCTTGAACAAACTTTAGGATGTGAAATTCTGGTGTGTCCTTCAGTTACTATTGATTAAAAATATACATTATACTTTCATTCCTTTAAACCTTACTACACCTCCACCTGGAAGATTTACAAATTCTAGCACTGTCTGAAAGGCAACACCTTAATGAAACAAATATTGCGGGAAAGGGAAAACAAAAAGACTGGGGTATGTATGTGTAAAAAGAGAACAACCCAGGATATAGATCTCTACATAACTTAGTGACGTGATGCCCGCACTACATAAAATACAAAAACAGGGGGCCAGAGTGATAGCACAGTGGTAGGGCATTTGCCTTGCATGCAGACAACCTGGGACAGACCCAGGTTGGATTCCCCCGTATCCCACATGGTCCCCCTGCACCTGGCAGGAGCAATTTCTGAGTGCAGAACCAGGAGTAACCCCTGAGTGCCGCCAAGTGTGGACCAAAAACAAAACAAAAACAATAAAAGTAAATATATTTTTTATTTATATATATAGTCACTATATTTTCTAAGCCAAATTGAACATGGAAATACATAGGCCACAAAAACAGCAGTAAGGGAAAAATAACAAGGACTATTTTGAATTCATTTCTTAAAGCTTAGTATTTGTAATTATCAATTATCATAACCATACTTCTTTTTTTTAGTTTTGGCTTTTGGGTCACATCTGGTAGCCCTCAGGGGTTATTCCTGGGTCTGTGCTCAGAAATTACTCCTGGCAGGCATGGGGACAATATGGGATGCCGGGATTCAAATCGCCGTCTGTCCTGGATCTGCTGTGTGCAAGGCAAACGCCCTACTGCTGTGCTATATCTCCAGCCTCAACCAAACTTCTTTTTAAAAAGAGCTAGAAATATAGTGGTAAATTAGATATTTGAAATATAAATAAAATTCAGAATCTTCCAGGATCTTATTCCAAATGTGGTTTGGAAAGACAGCTAATTCCAGGGTTTTAATAATAGAAAAAGACAAATAGGGGCCAGAGCGATGACACAGCGGTAGGGTGTTTGCCTTGCAAGCAGCTGACCCAGGACGGACCGTGCATTCCATATGGTCCCCCAAGCCAGGAGCGTTTTCTGAGTGCGTAGCCAGAGTAACCCCTGAGCATCACGGGGTGTGCCCCCCCCCAAGAAAAAGACAAATACACACAGTATATATTTTGAGTTTAAAGAGTTTGAAATTTGGGTTTTTCCTTCTAAACTAGTAAGATTGTTTTATAGGGAAAAAAGAGAAACTTTTATGAATTCACTATTAAGGCTTGGTTCAATCAAATGCAAATTCTCTAGGCTGTAACCCCAGACCACAGGTTTTACTTAAAATAATAATAATGATAATAATAACAATAATAGTAAAGGAAACAACCTAACTCTTGTGTCTAACAGATATTGTCAGCACTAATGGCTGACTGCAAAATCTGCAGTACAAGTCAAGTTATATATACAGTATCCTCTATACACACAGAGACACTTATTTACAGGTCTGTGAGTAGGTAGAAATGAAAAAGTGAAAGATAAAAAGTTTCAAGTATGGCTTTAAGTAAAACTACATATAGGGCTGAGGATATACCTCAATGGAAAAGTGCATGCACCACAAAATACAATTAAATACAAATTACCTACCATTAAAAAAATGTAGTTTACTTGGGCCGGCGAGGTGGCGCTAGAGGTAAGGTGTCTACCTTGCAAGCGCTAGCCAAGGAAGGACCACGGTTCGATCCCCTGGCGTCCCATATGGTCCCCCCAAACCAGGGGCAATTTCTGAGCTCATAGCCAGGAGTAACCCCTGAGCATCAAACGGGTGTGGCCCCAAAAACAAAAAAATGTAGTTTACCAATATCTTTAAAAACATTTCCAGTTTAAAATTTCATTTGAATTCCTTCTCCCCTGATATATTTTGGCACAGAATCATGATAAAATGGCACATTTAAAGAGTTAAATTAAAACTACTTTCAACTTTTATTTAAAAATACTTTATTATCCTTCAGCAACACTGACTTTAGATTCCTGAAATCAACTGATGCCCAAATGTAAAACAAGCTGTGAATGGTCTCACTGGTATATCAACAGTCTGAATAAAAATACTGAAAATGTCATAAGTTTAAGAAACAGATACAGAAAAACATGAGACTATTAACTGAAAAAAAAGTTATGATCTGTTATTCTAAAAAACAGCAGCACAGTGGCTCACATTTAGCAACAAACAGCAAGAACAGAGAGGATCAACACCATCGTCCAGGACGGTATGCAGATCCAGGACTTCTCTGTAGGCTGACACAGCTTTTTTTTTTTTTGGTTTTTGGGCCACACCCGGCAGTGCTCAGGGGTTACTCCTGGCTGTCTGCTCAGAAATAGCTCCTGGCAGGCACAGGGGACCATATGGGACACCGGGATTCGAACCAACCACCTTTGGTCCTGGATCGGCTGCTTGCAAGGCAAACGCCGCTGTGCTATCTCTCCGGACCCCTGACACAGCTGTTTAGGGGAGTGAAACTGTTCTGCAGAATTGTCTAATGATGGCATTTAACTGTACCACAAAGTGAACCTTAAAACACGTAACAAGTTAACAGTGTAACAGTATTGACGCTTGGTTATCCAGTGTTTAAAAAAATGTACCAGACTAATAATGCATGAGAGGAGAAACTGTGAGTCTGTGTGGGAGAATTTATTAGTCAACTTTCTGTACTTGATTCACAATTATTTCCATAGACCTAACTCTGCTCTCAAAGCGAAAGTATTTTCTTACACTGAATTGTAGATGATGTTAATACCCAAACTCAAAAGCTAGAATCCTAGCTGCATGAATTTAGCACCTTTCCAAGAGACCCCAGAGACAAAGTGTTAATACCTGCATCTTTCCGGAGATTCTTCTCTGTCTTTCCTCCGGAACTTGCTGATGGTGTCATCAATTGTGCTCCCAATTTTATCACTCAGTTCACCTAATTTATCACTGAATGGAAAAGCACTCTTGTTTTTATCCCACTCTTCATCCCATTTTGATTTGGGTTCAGAATCATATCTTTCACCTATAGAAAGCATTAAAAAGAAGCAATTCTAAGAACATTAAATTCAAAAGGTGTCTCCAGTCCTCATCTCTAAAGCTTTTCCTGGTAATAAAGTAGTTTTCAGAGGAAAACAGAAAGCTCACACAGTGCTGATTCAACACAATTACAGCATGGCACAGCACATGGTACCAGTCATTAAGTGGCAGAAATGCAGATTCAAAAGCTTTTGTTTATGAAAACTTACAAAACCTTAGTGCACAGCATATCAGGAAGTTCCTAGAAGCCAAGGAAAGAAAAGAGGACTCAACGAAGACTATGAAAGCAAACACCATTTAATGCATTTTCTTTCTTTCTTGGCACTTAATGATTTTCAGTTACTAGAAAGTATTTATTGGACAACTACAATCCCTTGAAAACACAAATTAATGGCAGAGATTGTACAGTGCTTACTTTGTACTTGGCCAACCTGGGTCTGAACCCTGGTACCACATTCGGCTCCCTGAGGACTGCCATGAGTGATCCTTGTGCAACTTAGGATATAGCACAAACACCCCCGAAACTCCCATCACCACAAACTAAAGGAAACTTCACTTGAATACTCCATGTTCCAAAATGCTATAGACTCATTTGTAGGCCCTGGCTTTGAGGGCAGAGGGAAGATGGAATTTACAGGCACCCCTTGGTTTCCAGGCCTAATCTAAAGATCAAACCAAAACCATTTTGCTGAATTACCTGCAAGAACTGCAAAGTTAAAAAGATTTTCTAACAATTTAAGTATTTTAAAATATGCCTACTATACTTGAAAGGCAGAGGCTATGCAATGAAATGCAACTTTTGCTTTTAAGAGCAGACATTAGTGAACTAAACAGGACCATGAACAATGGAACGATGTAAGAATTTTTTTTTTTTTTTTTGGTTTTTGGGTCACATCCGGCAGCGCTCAGAGATTACTCCTGGCTCTATGCTCAGAAATCGCTCCTGGCAGGCCAGGGGACTATATGGGATGCCGGGGTTCGAACCACCGTCCTTCTGCATGCAAGGGAAATGCTTTTCCTCCATGCTATCTCTCCGGCCTACAATGTAAGAATATTTATCAACTTAGGGGTCAAAGTGATAATACAGCAGATAGGGCATTTGCTTACAAATGGCCAATCTGGTTTTGATCCCTAGCACCCCTATTTATGGTCCCCAGGCACATCAGAAATGATCCCTAAGTGCAGAAGAAGAAAATAAGCCCTGAGCACCACTGGGTATAGTTCAAACATCTTCCCACCATTTGTACCAACTTAAAGTTAGAATGACACAATGAAGTTTTACTAGACAACCCTGATGTCGTGTTGGATCTATAAAAAAGTGATTTTCTATCACATATATGTACATTTCAATGGCATGTGATAAACTAGACTCTAAAGAAACTAATTCAAAGGAAAAATGAAAGCTAAACAGCATCATAAACATACTAAAACAACTACAAAGATGCTGAAAATTGTAAAATATTTGATGTCAAAATGAAAAAACATACAAAATTGTCAAGTTGGTTAGAGAACCAAATAATATATATAAAACACTAATTTCTAAAAGCATGTGGTGAATTAAACACATAAGATATTCAACTCTAATACAAATGGCACTACTAATTCACTATAAGGGAGTATGGAGACCCCCATATTCTAATTTTCTCTGAAATAATTGCTCAGTGTGATAGTAATGAGGAATACAAGTGGAAAGAGAAAATGAGTTAAACTAACAATTTCTACTCAATGTGTCTTTGAGCAAACTACAATAGCAACTTTGAAAAAGCTATTTAAGGAAAAACTTCCTTAGGAAAACCTTTCAGTAAACCTCCACAGTAAACTTTATTTCCCACTCATAACATATCTACATGCTTTACTTTGAAAAAGTTCTTGCCCGGGGGCCTGGAGAGATAGCATGGAGGTAAGGCATTTGCCTTGCATGCAGAAGTACGGTGGTTTTGAATCCTGGCATCCCAAATGGTCCCCTGGACCTGCCAAGAGCGATTTCTGAACTTAGAGCCAGGAGTAACCCCTGAGCACTGCTGGGTGTGACCCAAAAACCAAAAAAATAAAAGTTCTTGCCCACTTAAGAAATTGAACTTAAAAAAAAGGAAAAGAAAAGAAAAAGAAATTGAGTTTATACATACAAAATTTTTGTTGTTATAAAAATTCCTAATCAGCTAATTAAGTGCAGTATTTTTTCTTTGAAGCTAAGCAGAAAGGAAGAAGTAAAAGCAGTATTTTATAGGTAATGACAAGATAAAAAAAATAGATCTTTATACAGAACATCTGATATAAAATTTTTCTCAACTTATGTCAACACAACACAAAGACATTTACTAGGAAAAGCAAAAGCCACACTGATTGTATTAAAAATGAGTGATTTAAAAGGGCTTTTAGATTTCAGTATAATGCAAAAAAAAAAAACAAAAAAAAACACCTCTGATACCGATGGGAGGGTTCAGACAGCCCACAAAGCTGTTGCTAAGATACACAGCATTTACCTGTCTACAAAGACAAACTGACCAAGGGGATTAACCAAGCACTTTAGTCCAAAGGGACAAAATGAAGAAAAGACCTCTAATTTTCAGTTTCCAACACTTAGCAAGCTGTCCTAAGGAAGTGTATTATTACATTAAAAACAAACACGAGAAATCAATGTTCTATCTGTTCTCCTATGTGTTAGGGGGAAAAAGTGATAGTCCTGAATGGAAAAACTGATGATGATGTCGGTCATATTTGCCCATGGCACATTAGTGCACTGCTTAATTAAGGGAAAAGATATTGAGACTGACTTCTAAGAAGCTTATCTTTTTGACAAAAAATAAGAGCCAAACTAGTTTCCAATTATGTTGTTCACTTGTTCAAGCTTTCTATTTTTAATGCTCTGAAAAAAGAGTAAGAGAAATCATCCCCTACCCTTCTTCAAAACTAACAACAAGAGAGAAGATTTACCTAATGTTTTAGTCTGTATGTTAATTTAAAGTCACTTAATGTACTGTTAATGGTTAAAATCACATTCTTGGACTCACTGATGTAAAAGCTGGACAAGATTCCAAGATGTATGAAATTGGGAGCCAAAATGTATTATATATAATTTAGTACCCTACATATTCCTGAAACAAAAAAAATTGCATCTTGCCCAGACTTCTCAATGTTTCTTAAACACACCCCAAAAAGCACTCTCAACTCTTGAGATGCCAACCCATCTTGAATACTCACTGTATCTGAATCCTCCAACACTCTCTGACGAGACCCCAACATATTTGTCTTTGTTCTTCTTCGCTTTCTTTCGCTCTTCACGAAGACGGTCATCATCTTGGGCAAATTCGACCAATTCTTTAACCTTCTGGCGAATGTTTATACCTTGATCCTTCCCATGCTCATCTGTAAAGATCAGGAAGAAATAAAAGTTTAAGAATTTAGTGAATATAGAGATCTTCATACGAGACTTCATGATTCTTAAATTAAAAAGCAAAGTATACTATTAAATTAATTGCTTTTTTATCAGCAAATTCTAAGTCTTGAGTTGTAAATATTGGTCTTTATGAATACCTTCAGTGAATTTAAAAGGACTAGAAAATGAAGCTGGGAAGAACAATGAAAATCTATTAAACAGGATTACCAATGATAATGATGAGCATTACAAAATCAACTTATCTCCATTAAGGATCAGTCTTTTACTCTAGTATTTTTAGCAAAACAAAGACCATTTCAATAGTTTAGTGAGAGAAGAACCCCACATTCCTTGATTTACTCAAGACAAGTTTGGGAACCCTAATTACTAGGATTTAGTGTAGCAAAAAAAAAAAAAAAAAAAAGAAAAGAAAAAAGAAATTTAAAGTGCTTTCAACTGGGGTATGCTACAAAATGAAATGTGCCTTGTTCACATTCCAAACACACTCTGGCCTTGCTGGCTTTGCACAGTAAATATTATTTGGTGGTGGTGGGTGGGGGGAACCCCAGCTTCAAACAGATGTGTGTGTTTTGGAGTGCTAACCTTTTCTTCCCATATGATTAAAGCTATTCCTTTATGGACACCACAGGGGACCAGTCTCCAGTGCATATTTTAATATAAACCCGAACATTCATGTTGTGTTGGTTCTGTTGTTATTAGCCAGTCTTTTCTGCAGTTCTTGTCTTCACTAATTAATACTCTAGGGCCCCACGTCTTGGATTCTGCACTCGTCACACAACCAGCAACAGTCACATTCTAATTAGAGCAGAGAAGCTTCTAAGCTGGTTCAGGTGACTGACAACTCCAACTACTGTTTTAATTTGCTTATAAGGTTTTTCTATTGCTCACCTACAAAGTGGTAATTTTCCAGGGATCGCAAATCATAAATGTGTTCTCTGGCACTTGTAACAACACGCTCTGATCCATTTCTTATGAGGTAAGCCAGAAGCAGCAGTGACTGTAGAGATACAAAGCACCGAAAGACTCAAATTCTCATAGAGTTCTAAGGAAATGTCCAAAATATATCATTGCAACATTCATAAATGAGTAATGTATGTTTAGACTTAAATGTATAGTCCAAAACTCGTATTGTCTGTTTGCTATTCCTTATGTCACACAAAGTAAATTATTTCAGGTTGTCCACTGGACACTGTGTGCCAAAGATGTTAAAAATAATTCTGATGTTAAAAATGCCTAAATGCATGCTTTTCTAGCACAGCTGGGGTGACTCGGCTGGGCTGGAGCACCACCCGGTCGAAACTTCCAGCCAAGTCATCAAAGAGAATGATGTCCAGGTACCCCAAGCACCACTGGTAGAGAGAGCAGGGTCTCACGGGGAGAGTGTTTGTATGTACATACACATGGAAACACGGTAAGGTTGCAGTAAGTCACTCACTTTTTATCTGGACAATATGGTACTTTTCATTAGAACCATCACACACTTTAAAGAGAACTACTAGTAGTTATATGATCCTTTAGCAATTTTTCCCAGATAAAATGAATCACGTGATTTTTGTTTCAAGAAACAAATAACAGAAAGAAATGCTATGGGGTTTCCTTTGAGGTGATGAAAATAGTCTTGAACCAGGTGGGGCAACATCTGCACAAGCCACCACTGTTGATTCTCTACTTGAAACTGAAATTGCTTGAAGCCAGCTATCACATAATGATAATTATGTCTATGAAAATGGAGTCAGACTGGTGATATTGAGGGATGTTAAAAAAAACCTCATCCTACTAAAAACTAATTAATTTACATAAGAATTAATTTTTAAGTCTAATTTTCAAGAACACATATGATTCACAGAACTTCCAACTATCTCGTCACAACTGCTGTTATAAGCGAAAGAAATGAGAGAATACATTATTTAGAAAAAACACCAAAATAATGGAATTAGGGGCCGGAGAGATAGCACAGCAACAGGGCATTTGCCTTGCTAGCAGTCAATACAGGACGAACGGTGGTTCGAATTCCAGCTTCCCATATGGTCCCCCTAACTTGCTAGGAGTAATTTCTGAGTGCAGAGCTAGGCGTAACCCCTGAGCGCAGCCAGGTGTGACCCAAAAACCAAAAAACAAAACAAAAACAAAAAAGGAATTAAATGGAGCATTTGGTTTTCAATCCTAGAAGTTATATATAGCTGTCAAAGTTCCAAATGAATGTTATGCCCCATTTTGGAAGGCACAGAAAAACTTACTCTCTTGTGGCAAGAAAATATGTGGGGACGAAAGAACAGATATCACATATTATATATATACATAAATATATAAAATATGACATGATCAGAACCAAATGAATAGATAAAGAATATATATGTGCAAATGCACACGTTAGAATTTTAATGTAACAGAGCATACATTTTAAACCAACATGTACTTTGTTGTAGAATTGTGCAATACTATTATAAATCAGGCATATTTTTATGTACAGATGACAAACCACAGATCTTCATCTTAATTGTTCATACACACACTAAACTGCATATACATTTTTTGGGAAAGGTAAAAACTTAATAAGTATAGCCAATATTTAAAGTTTATAATGATTAATTTTAAACAATTCACATTAATATTTGTTTCTGGTAGCCAGAAAACACACATTAGCAAGTCTATTTCTTTCCGCTTGCCCTCCCCTCCAGCAACCAACCGCTCTCCCCACGCGCCCGCTTCCGCTCCTGACTCTGCACTCAGGGATTACTCCTGTAGTGTTTGGGGGATCATATGGGTACTGGGGATTGAATCCAGGTTGGAAGAGTGCAAGGCAAATGCCTAGTACAGGCCCTCTGTATTAGCTTGGAACAGTGAGTGATAAGCTCCTTCTAGCTCCTTCTATCACCCTCTATTTGGGGTGGGGACAGGCAACACCAGTGGTGCTCAGGGATTACTGGCTCAGAGGTTACTCTTCAGGGTGCTAAAGGAATTGATGTGATGGGAGTTAAACTTTGGCCTCCCCTATTCAAAGCCTGACCTAGTGCATTAAGCAATTTATCTGGTCCCTTCTTGTATAATTTTTCTTTTTTGTTGTTGTTTTTGGATAACACCCAGCAGCACTCAGGGGTTACTCCTGGCACTGCACTCAGAAGTCACTCCTGGCAGGCTCAGGGGACCATATGGAATGCTGGGATTCGAACCACCATCTGTCCTGGATCGGCTGCATGTAAGGCAAATGCCCTTCCACTGTGCTATCTCTCTGGCCCTTATACAATTTTAGAATATCCTACTTGAGGATTCAAAATTACTTACACAAGTATATCTTAAAATTGTAAGCATGTTTTCAGTGTATTTTGACCAATTCTAAAAAAAAACCCCAATGCCCATACCTTATAAACTCTTCTCCAATTCTTTTTGTTGTCTTTTAACATTCGTGACCAAAGCATGTTCATAAGTTCTGGAAATTGTTCGTACATGAATGTAGCTCTGGAAAAAAAAATTTTTCCTCAAGATTTTGCAATATATTTTTCTGACAGTAGATGGCAGGCTTATTCTACGTTAATGTACTTTCCTGAAGAGTGAAAAAATATCAAGCTTAATTTAAAAAAAATGAAAGAATATACTTCCTCAGATATTTTTTCAATTTTTAATACTAGCATATCCATAAGCCCTGCGAATACTTCAGTTTACAAGTTCTTCATTCACTGGCATAGTGGCCCAGACATTTTTCACGTTATTTATAAGGTTGTTTTCCATAAGCTTATTTTCAAGTATTTTACATACATTTGTCAAAATTTTACATGATAAGACACAGCAAGTCTCTAAGCCTCAATGGAAAAGAAAACTTTTGTTTTACTCTTTGAGCTAGTGTTTGGGCCACCAGTGTTACTCAGAACTTAATCCTGGCTGTGTTTGATGATCTCTCCTGGAGGATTTCAGGAGAACTGTACCTGGTGTCAGGAATTGAACTCAGGCTGGCAATGTGTAAAGTAAGTGCCCTACCCATTGTACTATTTTGTTCCAGCCCACTTTGAGCTAATTTTTACAGGGCATACCTATTATATGAATGATAATATAAATGTTTTGGCAGCAAAACTGTTTGAAACAAAGCAAATTTCACTTTTTTACGCTAAAATACTTGGATTCTTTCCGCACTGCTGAGTCAAATTATCACTTACTTGGCAATCTCTCCCATGAGTTGCCCAGAAGGTCCCCAAGGATCATCATTCGTTGCTTCTCGAACCTTAGACTCAATCTCTGAATAATTCATAACCACATTGGTGCTGCAGAGAGAAAAAAATGCGCACACATACGCACAAAGATTAGCATCAAAACTGAGAAATACATGGAAACTTAATAACGACACTACTGGGGACCCTAATGAGATGCCGCTCCAGAATGGGCAAGGAAACAGCCCAGGACACTACAGCACACATCTAACTTACCAGTGAGAAGGTTTAACTATCCCATTAACTTGCTAGAATGCAGATGAGAGATTGCATCAGAGCTGGTCTAAATCCAGTAAATATGGCTTTCGTGTAAATTAAAAAAGAAACCGAACAGGTATACGACTAAGTTGTCAGTTCCCTAACCAGCCTGGTTTACAAGTACTCTTATAGTTCCTGCTCACAGAAATTATGTAAATTAATAAGCACAAGTATATGTAAGCTGGCAGAAATCATCTTTTTTAAGGAACTCAAATACTTTTTTAATTTTATGGTTTAAAATATCATTTTAACAGTAATATTTAAGATTACTTTTTTCGGGGCCGGAGAGATAGCATGGAGGCAAGGCGTTTGCCTTTCATGCAGGAGGTCATCAGTTTGAATCCCGGCGTCCCATATGGTCCCCCGTGCCTGCCAGGAGCAATTTCTGAGCCTGGAGCCAGGAATAACCCCTGAGCACTGCCGGGTGTGACCCAAAAACCACACACACACACACACACACACACACACACACACACACACACACACACACACACAAAGATTACTTTTTTCACATTTTCCAGGCTAATATGTGGTTATATTTTTATCAAGAAATTATATGGCAAATTTAACTTTAAGATGATCCGTAGTTGGGCTGGAGAGATAGCATGGAGCTAGGACGTTTGCCTTGCATGCAGAAGGAGGGCAGTTCGAATCCTGGCATCCCATCCCATCCCATTTGGTCCCCAGAGTGTGCCGGGAGTGATTTCTGAGTGGAGAGCCAGGAGGAATCCATGAGCACTGCCAGGTGTAACCCAAAAACCAAAAATAAAAGATTATCAGTAGTCAAGAACATGGGTCGAGACCTCAGAAAGCTGACTAAAATCAGTTTCTTTGTGATCTTTAAAAAAATTACTTGAGTTCTTCTTAATTTTAGTTTCTTCAAGTGTAAATTGGAAAAGAATACTAGCACAAGGGTAGCTTATCATCGGTACATAATAGCCCAGTGGCTAACATAGGATATACCCAATAAGTGTTAATCTATTATTAGACCGATTACCTATTAGAATTAAATTAGGAATATTTTAATAAGGACTAATTTTGGAATATTTGGAAATTAAGGAGATAGCAAAGTGTTTATTAACAGAACTTCTTGTGCTTATACAGATTTAAGAACTAAAACATTGGGGCCAGAGAGATAACATAGAGATAGGGCATTTGCCCTGCATGCAGGACGGTGGTTTGAATCCCGGCATCCCATATGGTTCCCCTGAGCCAGCCAGGAGTAACCCCTGAGCGCTGCCAGGTGTGACCCAAAAACTAAAAAAAAAAAAAAAAAAAAAAAAAAAAGAATTAAAATAAAAGTCTCAGGAATATAAAAATACTATGAAAATGTGATATGCTACAACTATAATTAATTGAAATCTAAAGAGCTATTACAATAAATGCCTATGAGTATATATGTATGTATATAATTCCACTTAAATTAAATCTTAGAAAATCATGAAGGAACATAATGTGAAAGCCTAGAAGTATATAGCTTATCGGTAATCACAAAGTTCTATTTTTTAAATAAGATAGGTTAACACTGGCACTTGAATCCCTTTCTCAAATATAAAGCAATGCATATTTCAAATTTCTTCAAATTTAAGGACAGACTAGTAAATAAATTTGGTTAAATATTAAAGGAATCATTATGTATATAATTACACTTGGCAAATCAGGCCAAATTTGGCCTCTAGACTTAAACGTAGAAAATTGTCCTGAGGAGAAAAAAGTGAGATCCTTTCACTTTCCTTCAAATCTTGTTGAACAGGTCTTTTCTAAAATTATCAACTAAGTTGATAAAATGAAAGTTATTTTCCAGAGATAAAATTAATCTATAATCTCCCCTGCTTCCTTCAAAACATATTAATAAATATATTAATAAATTTCATAAAAATGCAGTGGTGGCTCTATTGATCATTTTATGTTTAAATCTAATGACATTTCTTAAAATTTTTGTCAACAGTGCAACCAAAAGCAAATCAAGGCAGTCAGTGACAGATTTGCAATGTAAGATGCCACAAAGTGATGGATTTTAGAATGATTCTGTTTATCCAATGGCTGAAGAATGCCTGCAATGGGCACTTGAAAGTGTCAAAATGCAGCTGTGGGAATGAGCAAGAACAATTAGGATTATAATTCACCCAAGCATTTCATTACCAAGAATGCACTTGAAATCTGTTTGCATTATTTAATTTGTTGGAGGACAAGATGAAAGGAGTTAATCTCTAGTCCGTGTACATGAAGTATTTTTACAAGAGACTTCATAAACCATTTGGGCACACTACTTTCCTTGTTCGAGCTACAAAAGCCCGTGGGTCAAATGAGAAGGGTCCTGTTTCCATAACCCTTCAAGACTCATAGCTGAAGGCTTGGTTTGAGCGTTGCGTATTTAGAGGGAGAAATGGCAGAAAGCCAGCAATTTAATATCTCGGTTTTCCTTGGTTAAAAAACAATGGGAACTATGTAAAATGACAATTTGCCATTATATGCATTCACAAGATAGTTATGGAGTATATTTACAGAAGGATATAGTAATGATAACAACAACAAACCAGATTTTCATGAAGAGAATCAAGCTCTATTTTAAAGCCATTTTCCCAAATAAAACTATCACTTTCAGAAACTGGAAAGAATTCTTGAGATCTCAAGGCACAAGGTATGCTAAAATAGTATTTTTCTTTTCTTTTTTTTTTTAGGTGGGGTATACTCTGCACTCTACATTCCAGCCTCCAGACTCTGGGAATGCGTTTGGCTCTGTGATGTTCTGGGATAAAGCCACAGACGAGGAGGATGAGGAGGAGGGGAAACAGGAAGAGTAGGAGGAAGAGGAGGAAGAACAGGAAGAGAAGGGGAGGAAGAACAGGAAGAGAAGGAAAGGAGAAAGAGGAGGAGGAGGTGGAGGAAGAGGAGGAAGTAGAGGAGGTGGAGGAAGAGGAGGAAGAAGAAGAGGAGAAAGGAGGAGGAAGAAAAGGAAGAGAAGAGAGGGAGAAAAAGAGGTGGAGGAAGGAGAAGGAGGAGAAAAGGAGAAGGAAAAGGAGAGGGAGGAAGAAGAGGAGGAGGGAGAGGCAAAGGAGGAGGAGAAAGAGAAGGAGGAAGTGGAAGAGGATGGGAAGGAAGTGCTAAAATAGTATTTTTAAGCTGCATTTAATTCAGACAAAAAAAGTAAACTCAAAATCACTATACAGTTTGGACTTACGTCAGGCCATTTAAAAAATCTGTTTCTAAAATGGTAGGAATAAATGGTGCTTTAATCTCCCTTTCCCATATTTTCTATGGCCCTTGACCCACACACTCTAACCATAATGCCAGTCTTTTGTAATAAGACCCTCCTAGGGGCTGGAGAGAAAAAATAAAAAGAACCCCCCAAAAAAACTTTAAAAAATTATATCCAGATACGAAAGGAAAAATATTTTAGGAATGTAGATTTAATTCCTAAAACTTCCTTGTAATTGACATGTTTTAGGAAGGGATGTTTCAGGCACTAGGTGGGGCTCTCTCAACAGTTTTATAACACATAAAATTCAGACAAAGGTCTAAGATGGTCTCTACAGGCAAAATTATTTCGCCTTGCTGAAAAACAAATGACAGAGTGAAAAATATAAAAAGCTGCTTCATGTTTTGAAATGTTCATGGTATAGCAATATTCTCTTTACTATGCTTTGACATCTGCTCCTTGCAACACTCTAACAAGAGGCAACGCAGCAGTAGGGTGCTTGCCTTGCACTCGGCTGGCCCAGGACAGACCTGGGTTTGATTCCCAGCATCCCATATGATCTCCCAAGCCAGGAGCGATTTCTGAGTGCAAAGCCAGTGTAGAGTAACCACTGAGCGTCACCAGGTCTGGCCCCAAACCAAAAAAGTAGAGAATTTGCATAAAGGTAGTTGGTCACCCGAGGCCACCAACTCCCCTCATTTATGAAAAGTTCCCATTTCTAGTTCAGTAAGTCCATGGTCACTATGTAAGCACACCCAATGTTCAAGTAGTCAGGGATTGATTATTCAACTTGTAAATTATTAATGTTCATTTAGCCCTACTTTGCACCCCAATTTCACTACTCACTACATCCAAAAAAAAAAAAAAGACATATTACTTACTATCAGCTTGGATCAAGGGTTTAAAAAGTAAAGTCGGTGAAAAGAAAATTAGAATAGGGTTTTTAATTAGTGACAGTAAAGCTTCTAATTATCATTAGAAGTTGGTAATGTGGGGCCGGAGAGATAGCATGGAGGTAAGGCATTTGCCTTGCATGCAGAAGGATGATGGTTTGAATCCCGACATCCCATATGGTCCCCCGTGCCAGCCAGGAGCGATTTCTGAGTGTAGAGCCAGGAGGAACTCGAGTGCTGATGGGTGTGATCCAAAACAAAACAAAACAAAACAAAAAGTGGGAAGTTCCAAAGACTTATGACTTCTTTCATTTTGAGATCAGAAAAGTATTTAGTAGTATTTTCTTTTAGCGCTTTAAAAGCTTGTTGTAAATATGTATCTATACTCAAGAGAAATAGAAAAAAAAAAAGACAGCAAAAGACAGTCCTAATAAATGGCTTTAAACAGTAACTTTTTTCTTAATTCTTCCCTGTCTTTTTCCAATTTTCTCATGAACATTATGTTGTAATCAAGGGCAAATTATTAAATGCCATTAAAAATATAAATAAATACCTTCTCACCATTAGCTCCCTTTTAACTATTTATAGGCAAAAAGCACCAACAAAGACAAGAGTATTGTCTGTGCTTCCAATGTCTTGTATCAGGCTAATAAGTGTGAACCAGGAACTATTATTTATGTGTACAATCTAAAGTATGTATACCAAATGTTATGTGTGTAAACAAGTACTCAATATTGTACCCAAGTACTTGTGAAGAGGCACCCAATAATGAAATCAAAGTTATTGAAAACTGCTTTAGGAAAAATGATTCCTGGCATTTAAAACTGTAGTTCAGAGTCACTTCTTCATTTCAGTACAAAAAATTTTTAAAAGGTATGATTGAGCTATAGATAAAACCATTATATTATTCCTTGTAAAGGAGCTTAAAAAAACTTTTAAAAACTGTAAAGCAGGGACCGGCAAGGTGGCACTAGAGGTAAGGTGTCTGCCTTGCAAGCGCTAGCCAAGGAAAGACCGAGGTTCCATCCCCCCGCGTCCCATATGGTCCCCCCAAGCCAGTGGCAATTTCTGAGCGCTTAGCCAGAAGTAACCCCTGAGCATCAAACTGGTGTGGCCCGAAAAAAAACAAAACAAAACAAACAAACAAACAAACAAAAAACTATAAAGCAATCCTAACTTGAATATCAAAGAAAGTTCTCATGTAAGTCACTCAAAGGTAGGAGAGATAGTCTCAGGATTAAGGCACAGACCTAGAGTCTCAGCACCTCAGGGTTCCCTAAGCCTCTCTGTATGAAGCCCAGAGCACCTTCCCAGCACTAAAAGTCATCCTGGGATGGCCCAGCAGTACAGGGCCTGACCCAAAACCCTTCTTTGGGTCATTGCAGGCCTGTTGGCAAAGAACTACTGGGAAAGGCCCCTGAAGCAGCAACTGGGAGATCCCTTGACAGGAAAATGTTTCTGGCCGAAGCATTTAGGGAAAAACTTAAGAACATATGCCCTAATATATTGTTTGATCATCCACCCATTTGCTTTTACCACAGTATCCTTCTTTGCAAGATAATTGGATCAATACATTTTAAAACCAATTGCATGATATTATAAACCTATGATCAGTATACATTTTTAGCCAACAATCACTCCTAAATTCAAAAAAAATTTTGTTAGCCAAAAATAAGTAAGCAAATAAATAGTATCTGAAACATAATAAATGATGTAAGGCAGGGGTCTCAAACTTGCGGCCCGTGGGCCGTTTGTGGCCCTCCGCACAACATTTTGTGGCCCTGTCCTAGAGGAATCTTTTTTTGTTTTGTTTTGTTTTAGTTGTTTGGGTCACATCCCCCAATGTTCAAGGCTTACTATTGACTTTTCACTCAAGGATCACCCCGACTTTGCCTCCTGCGGTCCCCAGGTAAATTGAGTTTGAGACCCCTGGTGTAAGGAGATGGAAAATCAATCTTTTTAGCTGGGTATTTGCTACTAATTAGTTTTCTATATCTGAAATAAAAACAAATCAAATGTATCTTAGTACAAGTATTAGTATTAAATACTTATTTTAGAATTCATGTTGTTAAAGCAAATGTTAATATGTTTATTATGCAGAATCTTGGTTATAAACGAGCTGTGCAAACACAATGAACAAATACTCTTCCAAATAATAAGAAAAAAATTAAATATTAGTTAAGTCCAGAAGAAACAGACTAGACCTAACAGGGGTCACTCTGTGATGCCATTATCATCAATAGTGGTCTCCTCTACTTTAGAAAAAAATGAGAGAAGGAAAAAATATTTTTTTAATTCTTTCTTTTTTGGGGGGGCCACACCCGTTTGATGCTCAGGGGTTACTCCTGGCTTGGGGAGATCATATGGGATGCTGGGGGGTCGAACCGCAGTCTTTCCTTGGCTAGCGCTTGCAAGGCAGACACCTTACCTCTAGCGCCACTTCGCCTGCCCCAGGAAAATATATTTAACAGCAGTTCCTTAATAGAGAAGTTAAGTAACTTCACCCGGCTAGTAAATATTAACAGATGTCCAAACATTGTAAGATTTGCTAGCTCTAACGCCCACTTTCTATTACTCTGCCACAATCTCCTAAAATCAGAGAATTAGTAAAACCACATAACTTAAAATCCTGTTAGTATGTAAGATGGCACCACAAATGTGATAATAAAAGCACAAAATACTAACGTTTAAAAAGATAAATTGTCATTAAAATTCAATTTCTTTGGTTTTAGTCAATATTAAACACAAGCTACCCAAAAGGGGAATGTCGAATTATTATTCCTTATTAAGCTTACTCAAAAGGAAGATTCAGAAATGAACAGTTTAAAGAGAAACTAAAATGGAAAATATCTAAAATCTGAGGTTATTTGATCTCATCCCCAGTAATAACTAGATTTCAAGAATAAAACCCAGTGGCTTAAAAATGTCTCTAAAATAAGTATTTTTAAAAATGTCCCTTTGTAATTCAATAATCTTTTTTAATGCCCTACTTCAATTCGGTAATATGTACATAAAATGAGGTGGCTGTGTGTATTATTTACAAATTCATCCATTTATACATAGAGGATTCTACTGGACTATGTATCTTCTTTTCAAGAGGGATGATTAAAATGTCAAATACTTGAGGCTGGAGAGAATAGTGGGTAGGGTAAGCTTGTCTTGCACCTGGCTGATCTGTTCAAGTCCTGACAACAAATACAGTCTGCCAAGCGTACTGTGAATGATCCCTGAGCACTGCCAGGTATGGCCTAAAAACCAAAATAAAGAAATGTGTTTTGAGCCCACCCAAGGACCAAAGAAATGTTAAGTGCTACACAGGAACATTTTTGGTTTTTTGTTTTGTTCAGTTTTAATGACCATGAAGGATTTAGACTAAAATAAACAGACTAGCCTTACACAGTTTAATCTGGATTTAATCCCAGGTAACTCATATATATGGCTACCCTGAACCTGCAAAGAGTGATGCCTGAGTGCATCCATCACTCAGGATTAAGCCCTGGGCACTGTTGGGTGTGACCCAACTCTAAAATAAAAGATGGCTCAATAAATAGCTATGATAATTTAAAAAAAAACTAAACCAAATATTAAAAGCAGTTTTATTGGCAGTTTTTATTGGGAAATAAAACTTTTTGTTTTGTTTTGTTTTGGGGCCACACCCAGTGATGCTTTGGGGTTAATCCTGGCTACTTGCTCAGAAATCACTCCTGGCTTGGGAAGGACCATACAAGACGCCAGGAATCGAAGAGAGTCCGTCCAGGGTCAGCCTCGTGCAAGGCAAACACCATATCGCACTGCTCTGGCCCCTAAAACTCTTAATTGCTTATCCCACTCCAGGTTTATTTAAGATATACAGCAAGTTTCAGTCCTTTATAAAAGTTTAAATACATAAAATAATTCTGGATACAAAGAGCCTAATTAGATAGACATAACTGGAAACCTAAAAAAAATAATTTGGGGATGTTTGGGGGCCACATCCTGTGGCACTCATGGGATACTCCTAGCTCGGCTCTCAGAAATCACTCATGGCAGGGCTTGGAGGTCCATATGGGATGCCAAAGATCAAATCTCAGTTGGCCGAGTGCAAAGCAAACGCCGTACCCGCTGTGTTATCACTCCAGTCCCTCACCAAGTATCAGGAAAGAAATTTTGCATGGCAGAATACTTCTGAACTGGTTTAATCTAAATCTGATGTCATCTGAAAAATCTTTTTTTTAATCAGTGACAATTATTAACCAATTTATAAACATACTTTCTCCTCTAATCTCTAAAAAAGGACTGCTATAGATTATCAGTATCACAAATGACATTTTTAATCTAAATATTTTAAGCATTAAAAAACAACATTCCAGGGTTGGAACAATAGCACAGTGGATAGGGCGTTTGTCTTGCATGCAGCCAAATCTGATTTGATTCCCGGTATCCCATAAGGTCCCTGGAGCCTGCCAGGAGTAATTTCTGAGGGCAGAACCAGGAGTAATCACTAAACGAGCCAGGTGTGGCCCCAAAACAAAAACAAACAAAGAGCAACACTTAAATCCTTACAAATTAAAATTATGTCTTAAATAACCTCCTTACGAAAGCATTTACTTAAAATTCTAAAAATTCTGAATTCCAATAAGAATTCAGCATAACTGGTCAGCCACTTGCAAAAAGAGAACTCAGACCTTCATCTAACATCATGTACAAAGGTCAAATGCAAATGGATTAAATACCTTGATAGCAGACCTGAAACCAGAAACCATAGAACAACACAGTAGGTAAACACCCCAGAACATTGAGACTAACGGCATCTTCAAGGAGGAAACAACAGCACTCTCCAAACAAGTAGAAGCAGAGATAAAACAGAGGGACTATATCAGTGCTTCTCAATTATTTTCTGTCATGCCCCCCCTAGGAAGAAGAAAACATTTTCAGCGCCCCCCGCGACTGTAAATAGTATCTTTATTAAAAAAAATTTATCCTGCAAAACAAAAAAATATCAAATAATTTGAGCTTTTTTTTTTTTTTTTTTTTTTTTGGTTTTTAGGCCACACCCAGCGATGCTCAGGGGTTACTCCTGGCTATCTGCTCAGAAATAGCTCCTGGCAGGCATAGGGGACCATATGGGTCGCTGGTATTCGAACCAACCCCACCTTAGGTCCTGAATCGGCTGCTTGCAAGGCAAACGCCGCTGTGCTATATCTCTGGCCCGAATTGATTTTTAATCAGAAGTGATGTCTGGATTAATGGCTAAAATGAGCACATTTTGCAATGCATAGCTTTTCGAAGCCGAGTTTGAAGCAGAACAGCAACTCTCAGTTCCAGAGACATACAGAGACACAAACACGAGGCTTAGCTTGTTATGACAGTGTTTGCCGTGGTCAAATGCACCTCCCTTTATGGAGCCTAGCGCCCCCCCCCTGGGGGACGCACCCCACTATTTGAGAAACACTGGATTATATTAAGCTGAGAAGCTTCTGCATCTTAAAGGAAATAGTACCTAGGATACAAAAGCCAACCACAAAATGGGAGAAACTATTCACCCAAAACTTATCAGACAAGGGGCTAATATCTAAGATATACAAGGTACTTACTGACAAACCTTAACAAGAAAAACACATCTAACCCCATCAAAAACTGGGGAGAAGAAATGAACAATTTCTCAGAGAAGAATACAAATGGCCAAAAGGCACATGATAAAATGCTCCATATCACTGGTCATCAGGGAGATGTAAATCAAATCAACAATGAGGTACCATCTCACGCCACAGAGATTGGCACACATCACAAAGAACAAGATCAATCAGTGCTGGCAGAGATGTGGGGAGAAAGGAACTCTCATACACTACTGGTGGGAATGCCCTCTAGTTCAGCCTTTATGTAAAACAATATGTTGATTCCTTAAAAAACTGGACATTGAGGGGCTGGAGTGGTTGCACAGTGGTAGGGCATTTGCCTTGTAATCACTAACCTAAGACGGACCACGGTTCGATCTCCTGGTGTCCCATATGGTCCCTCAAGCCATGAGCGATTTCTTTGAGTTTTGGGTCACACCCAGCAGCACTCAGGGGTTACTCCTGGCTCTACGCTCAGAAATCACTCCTGGCAGGCTCGAGGACCTTATGAAATGCTGAGATTTGAATCACCATCCTTCTGCATGCAAGGCAAACACCCTGCCTCTATGCTATCTCTCTGGCTACACCAGGAGGGATTTCTGAGCGCATAGCCAGGAGTAACCTCTGATCATCAGCAGGTGTGGCCCAAAAAGCAAAGCAAAGCAAAACAAAACAAAACAAAAAACTGGACATTGAGTTCCTATATGATCCAGCTATAACATTCCTAGGGATGTACCCTAGGAACACAAAAAACACCTTCCTCATACCTATATTCACTATAGCACTATTTACAATAGCCAAAATCTGGAAACAACCAAGATGCCCTTCAACAGATGAATGGCTAAAGAAACTGTGGTATATATACACAATGGAATATTATGCAGCTGTCAGGAGAGATGAAGTCATGAAATTTTCCTATACATGGATGGACATGGAAAGGTATACTGAATGAAGTAAGCCAGAGGGAGAGAAAGACACAATATAGAATAGTCTCACTCATCTATGGGTTTTACAAAAATAGGGCCAGAGAGATAGCATGGAGGTAGGGCATTTGACTTGCATGCTAAAGACGGTGGTTCAAATTCTGGCATCCCATATGGTTCCCTGAGCCTGCCAGGAGTGATTCTGAGCACAGAGCCAGGAGTAACCCTGAGCACTGCCGGGTATGACTCCAAAACACCCAAAAGCCAAAAGAAAAAAAAAACCAACTTTACCAGACTCATATCTAACAATTGACAAGTTTTATTATTTTGGGGTAAAATACTAAAGGCAAATTAATATTTCATGGTTTATGTAGAATTAAAGGTCAGAAAACAGTTCATTAAGGCAATAATCGTTAAAAAACAACACTGCAAATTTAGTTTAAGATGGCAAAATCTATACCAGATTAGAATGTCACTATACAATAACACTATAAAGACAAAAACTTATAGAAACAAAGCACTTCATTTTATATAAAATGTCATTATTTATATTTCAATGTTAAGTCTTTTTAGGATAACACAAACTGGGGGCTGGAGTGGTAGCACAGTGGTAGGGCATTTGCCGTGCACACCGCTGACCAAGGACGGATGCAGGTTCTATCCCCAGCATTCCATATGATCCCCCAAGCCAGGAGCGATTTCTGAGTGGACAGCCAGGACTAACACCTGACCACCAAAAAGGGTGTGCCCCCCCAGCAAAAAGGATAACACAAACTAACATATGATTATTTTAGCATCTAAAAAGTACAAGAATTGATCTAAAACTAACAAAAAAAAAATACTCAAAACAAAATGGTAGTGGTATCTTTGCCCCTCGTGTCATTTTACTTACTTTTTTTTCTCAAAAGGTACAAATCTCAGGATAACTATTGTGACTTAAATTGGCAACTTTTCAAGGAACAGTTTAGTAATTTATGTAGCAGATGTGCAGGGCAAACTACACAAATGACATAAGCCAAGAAAAACATCCTCATGTCCACAACTAAATTATGACCCCTGGGAGAAAGAAACTATAAAACTATTTCCCTTTCTCTACAACTGGATAGCAATAGCAAATAAAACCAACTTGATAACAGTCACTTTCGACATTAAAATAGGTTTCAACTCCTTAACTGGTGGATACAAGACCACTCTAAGGGAAAATAACGTGCATACATGTATTTTCATAATCTATATAATGTTTATTTTATATAAAAGTAATATTTTAGGTATACTAATTTACCAATTATGTCTTTGTATTTATTATGGATCATTTGGGCCTGAATTCTGTCTCTGATCCTGGGACAAATCCAATTTCACTTAAAAGGTTAATTCCTATAGGTTGTTAAGAATTTAAACTGAATGGTTTGTTTTTGCGAGTCAAACCCGGTGATGCTCAGGGATTACTCCTGGCTCTGCACTCAGAAATGGCTCCTGGCAGGCTCAGGGGACCATCTGGGATGCTGGGATTTGAACCACCATCCATCCTGGATTGGCTGCGTACAGGCAAACACCTTGCCACTGTGCTATCTCTCCAGTCCCTAGTATTTAAATAGAATGGAATATACAAAGCATTTATAGCGCTTGTGGTTATTTTTGTCATTATTTATTATTTGCAGTTTGAGTATGTTTTTATTATAAGCCTGGACTGCAATACAGTACTTGGTGCTTACCCTCAAAACAGCCATAGTGATTAACTACCAATCTATATTTGAAAGATAAAATTGTACAGCAAGGTAGAAAGGATTCTCTTTTGGGAGCTGAAAATGAGTTTTTACTAAAGCAAGTATCTATTAATACCAGACCAGCACAGAACAATTACTGCTTTATGTTTAGTAGATAGTAGTTTGAAGTTGACCCTCGAATAAAATTTTTAATTCAACGAAAAAAAAATGACCCTACCCTTTTTTGGTTGTTGGGCTATACCTGACAGTACTCATCACTCTAGAATCAGGGATCACTCCTGGTGAGTTAGGAGAACTACATTTAAGGCAATGGTACTCAAGAATGGACTCAGATCAGCCCGAGTCAGGCTGCATATGGCAGGTACCCAACCTGTGTATTACTGTTCTGGTCCTGATATTTTTTTTTCGAAGAAAATAATAATAAATATAGGGACTGGGTAGGTAATTCATGCTATAGAGCACATACACAGCGTGTTTGAGACCCTGACATACCAGGTGTGGCCCAGATGTTACCTTAGCACTGCTGGACCCTAAATCACCACTGGTCAGATCTGATCCTGAGCAGTCAGAGCTGTACCAAGTGGACTGAGAATTACCAGGCATGGTTCACTAGCAGCCTGAGTGTAGTTGAGGTTGGCCCCTCTATACTCATAGTATAACTTCTTTTCACTTCAAGAAATGCCCCGCAGCTGTGATTTAATTCTGCTGAGAATCATTTTCTACTGTCTTGGCTCAGCAGTCTGTGCATGCCCAGCATACACAGAGAAAGGCTTTCTGAAAGGACAACTCAGGATGGGGGGCCAGAGGGAAATGTGCTCTCCACCCCCATGGCTCACTGCAGCACACATTGCTGCCTCAGCCAAACCCACCTCCTTTCTGCTTCCAGCTCATTTGCTGTCTGTATGATTTAGGTTTGTAGTATATTTTTTCATGGGGGTTTGGGGGCACACCCAGCTATACACATAGGGGTTGGTTTCTCCTGGCTCTACACTCAGAAATTACTCCTTCCAGTGCTTGGAGGACCATATGGATGCTGGGATCAAACCCATGTCGGCTACATTCAAGGCAAATGCCTTCCATGTTGTACTTGATCTATGGTCCCTATCTGTAATCTCTCTCTTTTTTTTTTAAAAAAGTTTTTTGGGCCACACCCAGGGGCACTCAGGGGTTACTCCTGGCAGGCTGGGGAGGGGGGGTTGCAACACCACATGGGTTGCTGGGGATCAAACCACCAGCCACATTCCAGGCAAACCTACTCACTGTGCTATAGCTCTGGCCCTTGCAATCTCTTTTCAGATGTTAATCCTATATTTTGTGAAAAACACTCATAAAAAATGTTTTGTAAAGAGATGAGGAACTGTTGGGTGTTATGTGGGGAAAGTGTTCTAAGGTGCGAGTTAAGGAAATATTACCTAATAAAAAGACACTTGGTTCCAGCAGGTTAGATTTTAGTTTTATTATGCATCGTTACAATTTTAATGCGTCTTTAAAAATGGGACTGTGACGATTTTTAAAACTTTGGTGGCAACACCCTATTTGCCTACACCATCTTTTTGTTTTGTGGCTATCCTTGGCGGTACTCAGACTTATTCCTGGTGCTGTGCTCAAGGATTACTCCTGAAAGGCTCTGGGAACCATATGGGGTGCCAGGGATCGATCCTGGGCCAGCTGCTTGCAAGGCAAATGCCCTATTTACTTTACTATGACTCACACTCTTCTTGGAAACATCTTCTAAGGGCCTCCTAAAACTTACCTGGGCATGACTACTTAAAAAAATTCCCTCTTTTTTTAGCTTCCAAAAATACTGTCATTATATGCCCTTAAACTTAGTGTCCTTATTTTTCTTACTATTTTGGTTTTGGGGCCACACCCAGCTTACTCAGAGCTTCTTGGTTCTGTGTTCTGGCACTGCTTGGGGGATCAAATACCATACTGAGGATTAAACCAGAGTTGCCACAGCAAAATAACACCTTATTCCATTCACTATGTCTGAGGCCCCAGCACATTACTTTCCTTTTTTTTTTTTTTTTTTTTTTGGTTTTTGGGTCATATCCGGCAGTGCTTAGGGGCTACTCCTGGCTCTACGCTCAGAAATCACTCCTGGTAGGCTTGGGGGACCATATGGGATGCTGGGATTTGAACCATAGTCCTTCTGCATGCAAGGCAAATGCCCTACCGCTATGCTATCTCTCCAGCTCCAGTCCATTACTTTCTGAACTTGGTGACTATTTATTCTGAAATCCCACCCCCTCATTTCAGCTAAAATCAAGCCTAGTTTTAACAAAAATGCAAAAATGAAGCCTTCCTGATTATTTTCAACTCATCTCCCCACCTAAGAATAAAATTCAACATTTTATTGATGTCAATCCCCTTAATATAGTGCATTTGAAAGCCAGGAGAGTAGATTCTAGGTAACTGAGGTTTCCATATATACAAATGGGTTTCCTCACTGAAAGAGGATTTTTAACTTCAAAGTCAGTGTTTACGGCACCTCTAGTCATGTGAACATGCACAGAGTTGTGAAAAGTCTGAGTTAGGCAAGGTGTATATTCTCACTAGGTCAAAAAAACAAGGTTCTGTTTTCCTGTTTCCATCACCAGTCTAGTCAGTGCTCTTCTCACACCTCCATCCTTCTGCTGGTGCTGGAGCAGTAGCGTTCGGCCCTGATCTACAGAGTTGACATGCTGGGTAAGGCTGGATGTGCCTTACAAAGAAAAGATCTCTTAGAAAACTTGTTCGGGCGTAATTTCTACTTGCTGGTCCTTATTTTGACATGAGTTAATCAACAATGAATGTTCTAAAAAATAGTCTTTTTAAGTAGAAAAGACACAAAACAAGATTAGACACTGATTGGCTGAGAAGGAATTACTCCTGCATTTCCTGTGAAAGCCAAGACATTCAGTATTTATTATCTCCATGTTCATGGAAACTTTCTAAAACAAGTTATTCAAATAGTATGGGGTTGACTATGTGTATAAAATATGTAATATATAATATATAAAAGACACTTGTTTCCGTGTCAGTGCCTAATAATGCTTCACAAAATGGGTATTTAAGAATGGATTAGTGAATATATAAATAAAAATCTAATTTATGGAGGCTGGAGCGATAGTACAGAGGTTGGGTGTTTGCCTTGAATGCGGCTGCTCTGGGTGAACCCAGGTTCAATTCCTGGAATCCCATATGGTTCCCAAAGCCTGCTAGGTGCAATTTCTGAATGCAGAGCCAGGAGTAACCCCTGAACGCTGACAGGTGTGGTCCAAAAACAAAAACAAAAACAAATCTAAGTCATCAGTAACAGAGATAGTGAAGCAAAGTAGTAGAGATTCCAATATGAATAGAGGAATCCAAATAAACATCATTCACCCAAAAAACACAAGTAGAGTGACAATAAGTACCACCCGCACAAAAATTGTTTTAAAATAGGGAAGAAAGAAAAGGCTATTATGGATTAATGTTTCAATTTCTTGGGAGGAGGGCACAGCCAGAAAGACCTGCTCAATTTTCTGTCCCCTAAAATTAACTACTGATTCCTAGCAAAGATAAGATTTTAAGATGACTTAGAACAATATCTCTAGAAACGTGAGGAGTTAAATACAAAATCTAGGGCTAAAAACACTTGAAAAACTTTCAAGTTCATCCTGCCATTATGAGTGCCCACTCTGGATTCAGGAGCCACTATGGATTTTGCTTCTCTTCCACAGATTCTGTAGTTTTTCTATATAAGCATCCTAAACTTTGCATATACCCTGCTTTTGAATCACACCCAGTGGTACACAATTACTCCAGGCTCTGCACTCAAGGATCACTCCTGGTGGGCTTGGGAGATCATATGGGTTGCAGGAGATCAAATCTGGGCCACTGTGTGTAAGGCAAATGCCCTACCTGGCTTTGCATGGCACCTTGTTAGCAAAAACCTGTCTATTTAAAACACATCTTCACTCTGCAGAGCTGTGCCTACAGTATAGCAGTAATTCTTAGATGCTCCTTCCAAAGCAGGGAATTGCAGAGCAAGTGTGCACTTTTAATCCTTCAATTCACATTCTACTTCAAAAGATAATCATACTTGATTGCCTATTGGTTGGTCCAGGCAATGTCCTAAGTCCATTACACACAAATCACTTAATCCTTCAAACAACTCTATAAGGCAGATAATTCTATGTCCCCAGAGGAGAAAATTGAGGAACAAAATAGTATCACATTCAAGGTCACACAGGTGTTCTGCTCAATTCATGATTCCACGCAGTATAACTGGAGAGATGCATGTTCAGATGTCATGCTCTTATGTGCTATGATGAAATCATCATTTTACCCTCAGCACACGGCGCGCGCACGCGCACACACACACACACACACAGAGTCAGACAGACACACACACCCCTATTATCCCCTCTAATTCATTTTCAACACAGTACCAAGAGAAAAACTCCAGCAGTGGGACCATTTCTCTTCTGCATAACGAACTCCACACAGGCCTCTACTATAATTACAACTAAACCTACCTGCAGAGCCTACAAACCCCTAAAATAATCTCCTCATTCCACACGCCTGATTTATTCTCGTCTACTTTCACCAGCTGCTTCCTACAGGGGGCCTTTGCTACTGTAACACCCTCTCTCTGGAGCACTCTTCTTTTTTTTTTTTTTTGGTTTTTGGGCCACACCCGGCGGTGCTCAGGGGTTACTCCTGGCTGTCTGCTCAGAAATAGCTCCTGGCAGGCACGGGGGACCATATGGGACACTGGGATTCGAACCACCACCTTTGGTCCTGAATCGGCTGCTTGCAAGGCAAACGCAGCTGAGCTATCTCTCCGGGCCCTGGAGCACTCTTCTAATTTCATTTGGTTTTGGGTCAGACCAGGTGATGGTCAGTGTTTACTCCTGGCTCTGTATACAAAAATCACTCCTGGCAGCGTTCAGGGGATCATATGGGATACTGGGCATTGAACTGGCAATGTTCAATTACAAGGCAAGCAGCTTACTATCACTCCGGTCCTCTGGAACACTGTCTCCATAATGCACCTCACTAAAATTCTTTAAGTCTTGATGTAGATGCCACATCTTCTGACAAGCCTTTTCCATCTGCTATATTTCAAATAGCGTCATTGTCATTCCCTACCTCAGTCCCTTTTCATGAAAATACTTGTAGAATGTAAGAAATGTGGCTTACTCATAAAATTATCCCTCCCACCAGGGCCGGAGAGATAGCATGGAGGTAAGACAATTGCCTTGCATGCAGAAGGATGGGGGTTCAAATCCGGGCATCCCATATGGTCCCCTGAGCCTGCAAGGAGTGATTGAGGTAATTGAGGCTGCAAGGACATATTTGAAAAAGAAAATTATCCCTCTCACGATTACTTATGAACAACCGTACTTTGATTATTTAAGACTTGCAGGGACCAATATGTTCATGAAATGAATAAGCCAGGCTGCTCTGGGGCTTACTGTACTCCTTAGTGTAACTCAGGGGTCTCAAACTCAATTTACCTGGGGGCTGCAGGAGGCAAAGTTCGGGTGATCATTGAGTGCAAAGCCAATAGTAAACCATGAACATTGGGGTGTGTGACCCAAACAACTAAAACAAAACAAAAAAAGATTCCTCTAGGGCAGGGCCACAAAATGTTGTACGGAGGGCCACAAATGGCCCGCAAGCCACGAGTTTGAGACCCCTGGTATAACTGCATCTCCTTGGGATATGGGTGTCTGACATGAAATGTTTATCTATAATTTGAATTTTCCTCACCAGAGATTACTTAGACATTAAGGATATCTGACTCATTGGCTATATGATGCTTATCACTATCTATTCTAACAACTCATACTTGAAGGCTTTGGGAGATGTCAAGGCTCAAGTGTAGCCTTGCATGAGGTAGCCCGAGTTGTTTTTTTCTTTAGGTTTTTGGTCCACACCCAGTAATGCTCAGGGGTTACTCCTGGCTCTGCATTCAGGAATTACTCCTGATTGTGCTCAAGGTGCCATATGGGATGCTGGAATATCAAACCTTGGGTCAGCAGCATATAAGGCAAAAAACCCTCAACAACCACCATGCAGTAGCTCTGGGTTTGATCACCTTTAACACATGGTCCCCAAAGCACTGCTAGAAGCAAAACCAGGTACAGCCAGGCATGGGGTCAAAAACCAAAACTGTAATAGGAAAAAACAGAGGGTGTAAAAATTAGAGGGTGTAAAGTGAACCCTTCCCCCAACTTCCCTTTTCCCTAACCTCTTTGAGATGTAAAAGACCACCTGGATTACTAGACCATCCCCCTCCAGGATTTAGAAATTGGCTTAAATTAAGGAAGGAGTCTGGCTAGGGGCGGGAAAAAAAAGCACATGGCACAGGCAATACATAGCAGAGAGAGTGACTCCAATGAATACCTTTTCCGACTGCTGTGTATTATTTCTCCCCTGCGACCCTTCTTCATCAGACCCGCCCACCAATGGGTTTAGAAACACGGTGCCTAGGGCATTCTCACAAGCTCATGGATTATTTTATATTTTCATTTTACAAGAGGGGCTAGAAAGATGTGCAGCAGGTAAGGTACACTTACTTGCCTTATACATAGAAGACCCGGATTTGATCCCTGGGTGCAAAGCCGAAACTAAGCCCTGAGCACCACTGAATGTGGGCACCCTTCAAGACAAAAAAAAAAAAAACAAACCTTATACTAAAGTGTATTTCTCAAGCTCTTCGACTAATATTCAAATTGCCTGCATTTAAACTTTTTAAATTGTGCATTATTGGCTACACAGAAATAAGTTCTTAACAAACTTTAAAGGAGGTTTTTATTTTTTAAAAATTTAGTTGCTCCAAAAATGCTACGTAACATCTGACATGATTTGGACCAGAGTGATATAAGAGTGGACAGGGTGCTTGCCTTGCATGCCAGTCAACCCGGTTGGATCACTGGTACTACTTATGTTCCCCAAACCCACGAGGAGTGATCCCTAAGTGCAGAGCCAGGAATTATCTCTGAGCATTGTCAGTGTGGCACAAAAAATAAAAACAAAACAAACAGAAAATGTGACAAAGGTTTTTTCCCCAACTTAAATCAAAAAAAGCATTAATATTCCAAATGAATTATGTATTTGGTTTGGAGATAATGTAGGTATAATTCTATAATTAAGATGTATAACTTAATATTATCTGCAATATTTTGTAAGATACTAGCTTCTGTAAATATCTCAAACAGTCACTTTACACTGTTTACTAAAGAAAGTGCCAACATCCAGCATTCGAATTCAACTGTACAACGTAAGTGCAACTTAAATCACTCAGTAATCAACTTAGAGTATCAACACTCTAAAATCTAATCAAGAGTTTAATGTGACTAATAAGCCTGTGAATTATAAGCAAATTTGTAGCAGGATCCCTTTATAAAATGCATTTTCTTGAAAATCAGATTTTCTACAATGTATTAATTTCATAGTATGTGCTTTGATTTTTTATCTTTCTGTATGAGTTATGAAAGCAAATTACTTGAGTTATGAAAACAAATCACTAGAGATGGAGGAAGCAGAAATGAAGACTCAGTATTTTTCACAAATCTAATTTTATAAAATTAACACGTAAAGATGAAAATCTTAAAACATTTCATTACCCAAAAGAAAAAAACACCATCAACACATCCAAATGTTTCCCCAGTCTAAGTTGAAAAATATTATCTTAAATAACTGGCCCCTAGTACTAAAAAGATATAAATGTAAGAAGGCTAGGGCCCGAAGAGATAGCACAGCGGTGTTTGCCTTGCAAGTAGCCGATCCAGGACTTAAGGTGGTTGGTTCGAATCCCAGTGTCCCATATGGTCCCCCGTGCCTGCCAGGAGCTATTTTTGAGCAGATAGCCAGGAGCAACCCCTGAGCATAGCCGGGCGTGGCCCAAAAACCAAAAAAAAGGCTAATTAGGTGAGACTTAAAAAAAAAAAATCAAGAAAATTAAATCATTTCTTCTGAACATAAGCATGTACTAGAGTGGGAGAATGACAAAATTGGAAATAGACTAGAAAGGAAATTGTCTTTTCTATGTTAATATTTCCGAATGTTGAGCAGGAGAGATAGCACGGAGATAGGGTGTTTGCCTTGCATGCAGACGGATGGTGGTTCGAATCCCGGCCTCCCATATGGTCCCCCGAGCCTGCCAGGAGCGATTTCTGAGCATAGAGCCAGCAGTAACCCCTGAGCGCTGCCAGGTGTGACCCAAAAACAAAAATTTTCCGAATCTTCCTTGGTCTCAGGAAATGCATACTAACTGAAGTACTGAGGTGAGGTAGGGAATGTAACTACCTTGAGTAAGAAAATAGCATGCAAGTGTGAGTGCGCATGTGTGGAGAAAGAGAAGGAAGGGAGAAGAATGAAAGGCAAATACAGCAAAATCTGAAAAACTGACAAGTATACAGGTGATGTCTTAATTGTTCTCAGAACTTTAATTCTGCATCTAGAGAGATGCACAAGAATGTACAAGGAGTAAGGCACTTGCCTTGTATGCTACTAACTCTGGTTCTATTCCTGGCACTGCACATGGCTCTCATTATGGTTCCAATAGGGATCCCTAACATAGAGCCAGAAGCAAGCCCTGAGCACTTCTGGGTGTGTCCCCAACCTACACACACCACCAAATAATAATCTGAAAGGCACCAAAACACAGTATAATTGCGTAGGGCATTGATATAGCTCAGAGTTGAATACGAGATTTTTGTATGGAAGGCCCAGGTTCCTCACTGAATGGTCCCTTACATAAAACTAGAAGTAAGCACTGAGCACTGAGGGCAGCAGCCCATAAATCACCTCCTAAAAATCCCCCACATTGCGCATCACAAAACTACTTAATTCAACAAAATTTTGAAAAATGCTCAGAGAACTCTGAGGATTGAACCTGAGTAAGTCACATGCAAGGCAAATAAATGCCCTCCTTATCCTTAGATTTCTCTGGCTCCTGAATAAACTATTTTATATGAATAATTTCATGTTTTGTCATTGAACTAAATTTATTCATATATATCTTTTGAGATTCAAAATTTAGTTCAATTGACAAAGATTTTGCTGTATTTGCTTGGGAAAAATTCAAACTTCATGAAAAGGAATAGTTGATTTATTTTTCTCAACTTGAGTTGTCATTTATTGCTTCCACAAATTGGAGAACATTTATTTTGGTATAAAACCAGGCAATAACTATCTCTCTCAAGTGTAATAATCAACCTTCCATTAAAGCATCTTAGCATAAGATTCAAAGTGAATATTATGCTTTTAGATACAGAACACCAAAGTTTTAATGTAAAGTTTATCAAATTAAACACAATATGAGATTTAGCTTTAACTGACTTTATGTCACTTATTTTAAAGTTAATCTATAGTAAAATGAACAATTAGCATTACATGATATACAAATCTTATTCCTTTGGGTTACCAATGCCATGCCCCTCCCCAACCATGTCACTAGCATGTCAAGCTAATAAAGATTTATTGGCATAAAATTCTAAGTCATTTTATTCAGTAGGCAATAAAACAAAATCGTCAATTTAAAAAACAAGATTTGCAAAGCTATTACACAACTATTCATATTATCGTTTCCTTGTTGCACAGCAACCTACTATATTTAGTCATAAATGCTAGCAAAACATTAAGTAGGATACCCATTCCCACTTGCTAGAAAACTTTGACTCAAAATTTTAGCTTAAATTACACATTTGTAAATTGTTTTAGAAATACCGATTACAGGGGCCGGAGAAATAGCATAGAGGTAAGGTGTTTGCTTGCATGCAGAAGGACAGTGGTTCGAATCCCAGTATCCCAATTGGTCAACCGAGCCTGCTAGGAGCAATTTCTGAGCATAGAGCCAAGAGTGACCCCTAAGTGCTGCTGGGTGTGACCCAATATCAAAATAAACAAAAACAACAACAGAAATACCAATTACAAATTCAACTGTATACTCTATGGTACACAATTAACTCATGGCAGGCATGTATGAGGCCCCAAGTTCAATAAAACCTAAACACCATATAGCCCCTCCAAGCACTGCAGGGAATAGACACTATTAAAAAAAAAAAAAAAAAAGAGGGGCCGGAGAGATAGTATAGCATGGAGGTGGGGCATTTGCCTTGCATGCAGGACAGTGGTTGGAATCCCAGCATCCCATATGGTGCCCTGAGCCTGCCAGGAGCAATTTCTGAGTGTAGAGCCAGGAGTAACCCCTGAGCGCTGCCGGGTGTGACCCAAAAACAACAACAACAATAACAAAAAATAAAATAAAATCGAAACAAAGGAGGGCCGGAGAGATAGTATGGAGGTAGGGTGTTTGCCTTGCATGCAGAAGGATGGTCGTTCCAAATCCCGGCACCCTCTATGGTCCCCTGAGCCTGTCAGGAGCGATTTCTGAGTGTAGAGCCAGGAGTAATCCCTGAGCACTTCCAGGTGTGACTCCCCCTCCCCCCTTTTGGTCATCCCAGAGAAATAGTGCAAAAGGTAAGGCACTTGTACTTGTAGCTACATCAGCCACAACTCTGTTTCAAATCTCCTGAGCAGAGAGAAGAAAAAGCCCGAGTACCACTAGGTATGGTCCCCTAAACAAAATGGAAAAGCATAAGCCTCAGATTCAAGTAGTTTCATGGTGTACCATGAGACGATCTTTTGTACTGCTTGCTGAGTCATTTAGGGTCACTTGCACTGGTTTCACACTAGAAACTTTTTGTTTATGTTTGTATTGACCAATGTTAGATCAATATGATGAAAATAAAGTTTAGACAATGGATGTCTTTAATTTTATTATAATTCGTTAATAATCACTCTGGTGCCTCCACATCTGGTAGAAGTTTATGTTCAACTTCTAAACTCATTGGTTCAATGTCCTTTCCCTTGAGAGTTGGCCACACACTACTGCTGTTTTCAATACTTTTGAGATTTTTTCAGGAATCACAGCTCCTCATTTGATTATTTTCAGCTGTACTTTTAGTATCCTACCATACTTAATTAAAAAAGGTGGGAAAATGTTTTAAAAGTACCAAGGTTACAAATGTTTATAGTTGAGTTTCAGTCATAAAGAATACACCCCTCTTCACCAGTGCAACATTCCCGCCACCAACACCCCCATCTCCCTCCCCCCACACCCTTTTTTGACACACCTGGTAGTGCTCTGGGGACTATGTGGTACCACTGATCAAACCTGAGGTTTCTGGGGCGAGGTTGATAGCATAGTAGGTAGGGCGTTTTTGCCATGCATGTGGCCAACCCAGGTTCAATGCATCCCATATAGTCCCCCAAGCCTGCCAGGAATAATATAAGCACAGAAGCAGGCATAACCACCAACCAAAAGTGTGGGCCCAAAACTGAAAAAAAAAAAAAAGAACCAAAATCTGGGGTTTCTACATCCATAGAATATCAGAAAAAATTTTGTTCTTTGTTTTTGGACTACATCTGGTATTCAGGGATTATTTCTTGCAGGGGAAGAAATTATTTCTTTAGGGGACCCTATGGGGTACAGGAATCCATTTGGGTTGGCTGTACAAGCAAATATACCATACCTGCTCCAACAAATCAAAAAATATTTTTAAAGGAAGGACAGCGTAATGTTCTTGTCAAGAGTAACAATCCTGGGGCCGGAGAGATAGCATGGAGGTAAGGCGTGTTTGGCTTGCGTGCAGAAGGACAGTGGTTTGAATTCCGGCATCTCATATGGTCCCCCGAGCCTGCTGGGGGCAATTTCTGAGCGTAGAGCTAAGAGTAGCCACTGAGCGCTGCCGGGTGTCACCCAAAAACCAAAAAAAAAAAAAAAAAAAAAAGAATAATAATCCTTAAATTGACTTTGCAAACGTTATATTATAACAAAATGAGAGCACTATTAGATTGTATATGCATAGAAACCTGAATTTTAAGTTTTATAGATATGATTAAACAACTACTTTAACCGTAACAATAATTTTAAAAGGCAAAAGATTAATGCAATCTTCAAAGAAACCAGAATATTAATAGTAACATACTATTAACATACATATTACAAGTAACCATACAGATTTACTACTAGAAGATTTAGATTTCCATACATGGATGTACATGGAATCTATTATGCTGAGTGAAATAAGTCAAAGGGAGAGATAGACACAGAATAGTCTCACTCATCTATGGGTTTTAAGAAAAATCAAAGACATTTTGCAGTAGTTTTCAGAGACAAAGAAAGAGAGGAGGGCTGGAAGGTCCAGCTCACAACATGAAGCTCACCACAAAGAGTGATGAGTGCTGTTAGAAAAATAACTACATTGAGAACTATCATAACAGTGTGAATGAATGAGAGAAGTAGAAAGCCTGTCAAGAGTACAGGCTGGGATGGGGTGCAGAGGGAGATTTGGGACATTGGGGATGGGAATATTACACTGGTGAAGGGGGGGGGGGTGTTCTTTATATGACTAAAACCCAACTACAATCATATTTGTAATCAAGGTGTTTAAATAAAGATATTTTAAAAAAAGATTTCAAAATGAACCTTTTTTTGTCTAACTTTTATATAGCTATTAGAACGAAGGAATAATAGTCATTATCCTCTATTTTTTAATTTTGGGGTACAGCTTTTAAAAGCTACCTCACAATGCCAAAATGAAAAGCAGATGGAAAGCATGAGAAAACAGAGTAAATATATCTGTGGCACATTCATTCCCTTAATGCTTCTAACAGTCTTGGAAAGGTAGACCTATTCCCATTTTATGCAGCAGAATAGGGCACTCTCCAGGTTTCTAATAACCCCCTCTAATTACCCTTCACACCTTCATTTCAAAATAAAACCGTTATGTGCCTGGAGAACCTCCTGGAGCTACTGCACGTGGTCCAGCCTTTCTCTGCCTGGGCCACAAAAGTGCTAGAGGAGACTCACTGTGCCAAGGTCTGCCCAGGGGACTCTTTCCTCCTGCTCCTTGCACAGTCCCCTCTCCTGCCAGGGTTTCCAAAGCAAAAGGAAACCTTACAGCACGGCATGCAGCCTCCTAACTTGCTAGGTTGGGTGCTTTCTTAAGAGTTCCACAGAATTACCTGACAATGTATGTTGGTCCCATGTGTCCTTGTGGCCTATAGTCTGTTCTAAATTTCTTTGTTTCTGGTTCTTGGGACACACCCAGCAGTGCTAAGGGATTACTCCTAGCGGGAAGCAAGGGACCATATGGGAGACTGGGGATCAAACCTGGGTCAGATGCATGTAAGACAAGCATACTTACTCGCTGAACTATCACTCTGGCTCCTAAGTTAAAATACCTGTTTGGGAGATGAAAATATGCAGCCACTTTTTTTCCTAAGTGTATCCTGGCCTAGTTATCTTTTTGTTTATTCTCAAATACTAGTCTTTTGATTAATAGTTGGCTAATTGAAATACATTAGTAAAAATAAAATGGAACATTTCTGTCCATGGACACATTAAGCAAGTGTCATTTTAAACTATCTAAGCTAGGGAGTCTACCAGAAAGAGCTGTGCAAGTTCTAGAAAGCAACTGAGCAATAGAAAATGCTAAGAGAATGGGTGTCTATCAGAGACCCAAACATCAAGCTTTAGGTTTGCCACATATGCTACCATGAAGGAAGAGGGATGCAGTGAGAAATGCAAGAAATGCAACAAAGAGTTGTAGAACCACTGGCTGTCTCAAAAGAAAATTCTCAAGAATAGAATCTCCCGTGAAAAGACGCCTGATGTCATTAAAGGCAGCTCTGAAAAGAGCCAAATAATAGAAAGTGGTTACTTGCCTTGCACAAAGCTAACTAGGTTTGATACCTAGAATCTCATTATGGTCCCCTGAGCATCACCGGGTATGGCCCCAAAACAAACAAAAAGAACAGCTTTAAGAACCTGACTAGGAGAGGGTTTGAACACAATGGGAAAAACTGAAGTGATTGAAATAGCAGTGACTAAGGTAGCTCCAAAAATAGGAATTTTGCTTTTGGGATGTTCTGATGGTGCTTGTGGAGGTAGTTTTGGTGGAGATGACAACTTTGGTTTTGAAGAAAAGTTTACAACTTGAGTTGTGAAGTGGTCAAGCTGACTCTGGTAGCAGCCAAAATGATAATGTGATAATGGTGTGGATATTTATGGTGGAGAAGGCTATGATGGAACTGGCAATTATAAAAGCAACTTTGAAAGCTACAGATATTTTTGATAATCAATCTTCAAACTCTCCAAACCCCATGAAAGGAGGAAATTTGGGGGCTAGAACAATAGTACTGTGACTAGGGCATGAATAGCGTGGACAGGGCAACTGCCTCACATGAGGCCAACCCATGTTTAAGCCCCACCACCCTGTGTGGTTCCCTGAGTTACTTCTGAGCGCAGAACCAGGAGTAGCAATTACCTCCCTTCGTTCCCCCAAATGATTGTTTTCATTTAAACAAAATCATTTCCTTCCCCAAAATAAGTAAAATAAAACTAAAACACAAAGAAATTTGACCAACTTGGACACACTCAAAGCCAACTATCTTTTAAAATATGTGGCACTCTATTTAAACTAACCTTGTTAGGTAGTTTAATTAAATGCATTCTGACTCACCCTATAAAATCTAAAAGTACTGAGTCATCCTCAAAAAAGAAAAAATCCCCCAAGCATAACTAATCTTAGGGAATCAAAAAAGTGACAGAACACCACAAACTGGGCAAAATTATGAAAATTAGTAGATACAAATGTGGACATTGAACAGCTGGATGTTTCTGTTTTTATTTGACTAATGTACCAAACTATCACACACACACACACACACACACACACACACACACACACACACACACGTGCGCGCGCGTGTGCACGCCAGCTGGCCAGCCAGCCAGCCAGCCAGCCAACCAACCAACCAAATGAAACTACATAACTAAATACATAAAGCCCTATTATATAGGGCAGGGAAAAAGGCTCCATGATAAAGGGCATGCCTGATGTGGATGTAAAGCACTAAAGGAGGTTATTGAATCAGATGTTGGGGGGATAAGACATTGAGAACTGCTAGGTGAGGCCTCCTCCAAATAAAGATTCTATCAACAAAATGAAATAATGAAAAAGCCACCAATGATAAATCTGTAAAGTTACCTGTGTAAAATTCAAATTATTTTGTTACTGTTTTTTTTCATTTTTCACCTATGACTGTTCAAACTTCAATTTACATAAATGAGAGGCTGGATAGCATGGAGGTAGGGCATTTGCCTTGCATGCAGAAGGATGGTGGTTCTAATCCCAGCATCCCGTATGGTCCCCTGAGGAGCAATTTCTGAGCATAGAGCCAGAAGTAAGCCCTAAGGGTTGCTGGGTTTGACCCAATCCTCCCCCCAAAAAGTAAACCAATTTACATAAATATATTTCCAAATCCCCAAAACTAGATTCAACTTTTTTGAAACGTTTATTCCAGTAACTGTCAAACATGTGGAATGTATGATTAGGTTAGAGGGAAACCACCTTGAAATAAAACAGCTTCTCAGATCATGATCCCTGATGCCCTGGGAAGTTTAGAATAATCTGGAACAGTTTCTCAGCTGTGAATCTGTATCATCTGATTTGCGTTTCTGACCACTGATCAGTGCTAGACACTTTATTTGGTCTCCCTCCCTCCCTTTCCTTTTAACATACAATCTGAAAAATAAGTAAGATCTCTTTTTGTAAAGTCTTTAGCTCAGCCCTATTCTTTCCATTCTCTGAACTTCTTTAAAATGTACATTTCGTACCCCCAATTCACACATCTTGCATCATTGGTTCTCCTGTGCATTTGCCTGACAAAACAATATACTGTCGTGGAATCATAAAGTCTGTCTTCATCTTACAGTGCTCCACAGAGCTTAAGTAGATTTATGTTAATAACACACTGAAGGACTTTTAAAGGTATTAATCACGATTAAAAGAATATCAGGAATGTTTTCAGTTCTGTATAGCATTTTAATGTTTATAATACATGCCAAATATATGCTATGTGGACAGGAACTTCATGAACAAAAAAAATTATTCTCAAATAATCTAATTTAAACGTAGGAAAAATTGAGAGAACTTGTGCCTGAATCAGATGAATATAACACAGATTACAAGAGAAAAATCATAGGATCATGAGACTTAATAATGATAAAAAGCTAGATATAAGGAATACTAACTCTAAAGCACACAATATGACTCAATGAATGTCACATTTTCATGATTAATTATGTTGAGTCTTCAATGGTGCTGTTTGCTTCTTTTTTCATTGAGAAGCATCCAACTAGGTTTTTTTTAATTAAATTAAAATCTTCGATGTATGCATGAGTTACAGAGGTGTCCAGAATAGAGATTCAAGCATTCTAACACCAATCTTACCACCACCAACATCAACTTTCCTCTACCAATGTCCACAGGGTCCTACCCACCAACCCCAGTCCTCTCTCTATTCTGAGTATTCTAAGAGGCAGAAAAATTCTTTGACAAGTATATATAGGAAAAAAGTAACACATTGAATTTGGTTCAAAACAACATAATTACATTCTGAAAATGGAATATCTACTTCTAAAGCTATCGCTTTCTATTTTATTTGGGGGCTACTCCCATTCCAGCTCAGTACTAGAGGGCAGGGACAGTGTGTCTGCTCTTAGAGGTGCTCAAGGACCCATGTCATACTAGGACTCAAACTTTGGGCTCCTGCTTGCAAAGCATGCACTCCATTAGGGCAAGCTAGCCCTACTATGGTTTCTAAATGTGTTACTCTGGGCAAGTTCCTGTTGGCTGTGGTCAATGTTCTCATAAATAAATTAAGAATTCATCACCAAAAAAAAAAATTCATCACCAGGGCCAGAGAAAGCACATGTTTTACATGTATCAGGCCTACTTTTGATCTTTGGCAATGCACTGTATCCCACAATCAGCCCCTGACCACTACCAGGTGTTGGCTTAAAGAAAATGAAAAAAGTAATTGCCATGTTAATACTTAGTAACTATTTAGCTTTTATTATTAGAAATATCTAAACTTGTACAGTGTGTAAGGCATGGAGCTGCAGCCATTCTAACAATAGTCTTTATCTTTATATCACATATACTTCCCTGAGTACTACCAGGTGAGCCCTCCCTCCCTGCAAATAGGGATGTCCCTAATCATAAATGTCAACATACCAAATTCTACATGAGTAACATAATTATTCAAAAATATTTGCCAAAGGGCCGGAGCATATTGCACAGTGTTAAGGGTGTTTGCCTTGCATGCGGCCAACCCGGGATGGACCCAGGTTTGATTCCCAGCATCCCACGTGGTCCATGAGCCTGCCAGGAGTGATTTCTGAGCACAGAACCAGAAGCAGCCCAAGTGCCATCAGGTGTGGCCCAAAAACCTCAATAAATAGACAAATAAATAAATGTTTAAGAAAAAGAAAAAATAATAAACTTAAAAAATATTTATATGCCACAAACTGTTCTGGAATTAGTAAAATAACAATTAGCTAAGTAGGGAGTGAGGGGGTCTAAGCAGATCTGACTTAATTGCTTATTTTTTGGGTCTTCCACACAGTGATTCTCACTCAGCCAACTCTGCTGGCAGTTCCGTCCAAGAGTCCAAGAATGAGATGTAGCTGGGCCCTATGTGCCAGTGATACTGGTGATATTTCAGACATGGTGGGGTGCTATAGGACTGTACCTGAAAATGGTCAGGAGAACCAATGGTGTCAGGAATCAAACCCAGGTGTACTCAAAGCACAGTACTATCTCTTGGACCCCTGATTTAATACTTTTTAAACACCACTTCTGCTACTGTGTGTAAAGCAGCCTTCTAAATTAAATTATATAGTTTCATGAGAAATGAGCCATTTTCTATGTCCAAATTTATAACCATCAGCCAAACACATGAAATTTAAATACACTTATATGATGATTTAATTGCAAACAAAAACTTTTTATGACAGTAAAATATTACAACTGAACAGTGAGAAAACCTATAGAGAAACCTCACCTCTGGGGCTGGAGAAATAGTAGAGGGGTTAAGGTACTTGCCTTACATGCAGACCACCCCAGCCTGATTTCCCAATTACATGGTTCTCTGAGCATTATTAGATACGACCCCCAGTCAGAGAGCTTGCAGCAGCCCCTGAATGCCACTAGGTGTGGCCAAACCCTTGCAAACATAAAACTCAAGCTTTATTAGTACTGCTCTTTAATTTGCTAAAAGTGCACGAAAACAAATAGCAAGAAAAGAAAGTGAATTTTCAATGCATGTCTTTTCTCTATCATAAAAATTTAAAGGCATTTACATGAAATGAAGTGATTATTTCAAAACCATGCAAGCACATTTATAACAGAATAGTGAATTTGTCTGGCATTAAGCAAATTATATTTTTTAAATTATAAAATATATTTAAATTATGTTAATTATAAAAACTATGTAGAATATAAAGACTAAAAATTGTGATGCATGTCAGAAAACAGTCTAGGGACTGGGGGCGAGTCAAAGGTCAAAAGATCAGAGCCATGCTTTGTTTGCTGGAGGTTTGGGTTCAATCCCAGGCACCATAGAGGGTTGTCCTCTGCCCAGCCTAGTAGACCCACCCTCTTTTCAATGTGGTTCTAATTCTCACTGACTCTGCTAAAGTGAAACAATAACTATAACTTCTATTGCACACTGACAAAATGACTCATATTCATTAGCTAAATCCATCCATAAGTGACAAATAGCACAAACTGGTTCTACTATGGAAATACATTAAGTGCTTTTACCAGTATTTGATTTTTGTACTCAAAGTAAGCCCCACTACACTAAGACATTTGTTTGCCAATTTGAGAAATTGACTAATAACTGTTGTTTTTTCTGCAGTGTGCTTCTATTAATACAATTGGCTCAGCTATGGTCACATGTGGTAGAATTCTTTTTCTTGAAATTGTTCAGACTCTGAGTATCAATCACAAGTCAAAAAATAAAACATTTTTATTTATAATTATTATTATTATTTTGACTTGGGGACAGGTCTGGTGATTCTCAGGGGTTACTCCTGACTGGCTGTTTTACCACTCTTGGTGGTAGTCAGGATATCAGATGGGATGCCAGGGATCAAACCCAAGTTGACCACAAGCAAGGCAGGCATCCTAACCACTTATTATTGCTCCAGCCCCCATACCTTTTTCATTTTAAAAGAAATGTTTTACACTGGAATTATCATTAAAGTCTTGAGAAAACCGAAAAAAAAATAAGCTGACAGAAATTACAGTATGTCTTTCAAAAGATTTTTTTTTTTTTTTTTTGGTTTTTGGGCCACGCGCAGCTGTGCTCAGGGGTTGCTCCTGGCTATCTGCTCAGAAATAGCTCCTGGCAGGCACGGTGGACCATATGGGACACCGGGATTCGAACCAACCACCTTGGGTCCTGCATCGGCTGCTTGCAGGGCAAACACCACTGTGCTACATCTCCGGCCCCCAAAAGATTATTTCTTAACAGGACTTTCAAAAGTCAATTCTGCAGTCTGCTTTACAACATTGAAGTGAAAGCACTTGTGTTGAAAGCATTTGTAAAACACAAGGATGCAAGGAATCCTTATGAGTATTCCTATGGGTAGGTTACATGTCCATTTAGGATAAGCTTTTTAGGAGCATATCCTCTGAAATAAAGATTAAAGGATTATGACCGTTCTTATACATGTGTAAATTATCCAAATCTCATTACAACCATAGTCTGTTTTTCAAACATTCAATGGCCTTGTTCACTTTTTGGATGCATAAATTTTGTAAAATACGCAATAATCAGTATTTCAAGAGATTATGTCAAAAATTATGCTGAGTGTTTCATAGGCATTCAATCTTCAGAATATTCCTAAAAAATAAACAATATATTCAGTTTTTTAGATGGGGAGATTCTGAGATGCCATTTCAATGCATTGTCATCCAATGCATCCAATGCATTTCAATGCAATTTCATTGTTTCTTTGTATTGGACGTTGAGTTAAAAATTGCTTCCCAAATCTATAAGTACCTCTTGAGGGGGGGTGAGAAACAGGTAGAGAAGGGGGAGAGAGCGAGAGAGATTTTATAGGTGAACATATATAATTAGGTTTTAAAAAAGAAAGCACATGGGGCCGGTGAGGTGGCGCTAGAGGTAAGATGTCTGCCTTGCAAGCGCTAGGCAAGGAAGGACCGTGGTTCGATCCCCCGGTGTCCCATATGGTCCCCCCAAGCCAGGGGCAATTTGAGTGCTTAGCCAGAGCGTCAAATGGGTGTGGCCCAAAATACCAAAAAAAAAAAAAAAAAAAAAAAAAAAGCACATATAAAGCGATACCTTAAATAATATGTTGCTCCAGACTTTAAGTAATGTCAATTGAGATAGAAAGAAGTAAAATCTCGATAGCACAGCGGTAGGGCGACCTGGGTTTGATCCCCAGCGTCCCATATATCCCCCAAGCCAGGAGCGATTTCTGAGCACATAGCCAGTGGTAACCCCTGAGCGTCACTGGGTGTGCCACCCTTGAAAACACACACACACACACACACACACACACACACACACACACCCCAAAAAGGTGTAAAAATCTGTGCATAAGAATCATTATATAAAAGTACTAAAAATGACCTTAATTTTATGAAATTTTCTTGCCTTCAAAACTGCCATCAAGTCCATCAAGTCACTAGCTATGGTTACCTCTTTATAGGAAATACAGAGATTTGAGAATCAAGAAACCCAAATTGCATCAAAGGAACTAGATATCATTTTACAGGAAATACCAAAGTTAAAGAACCAAATAACCCTAAGGCATGCAATTAACAAAATCCACTCTTGGAAAATACAAGTAAATTTCTTTTAAGAGATAAACTGCAGGGGCCGGAGAGATAGCATGGAGGTAAGGCGTTTGCCTCTCATGCAGGAGGTCATCGGTTCGAATCCCGGCGTCCCATATATGGTCCTCCCGTGCCTGCCAGGAGCAATTTCTGAGCCTGGAGCCAGGAATAACCCCTGAGCACTGCCGGGTGTGACCCAAAAACCACAAAAAAAAAAAAAAAAAAAAAAAAAGAGATAAACTGCAAATATCCGGCAGTGTTCAAGGCTTACTCCTGGCAGGGCTCAGGAGAACAACATATGGAACGCCACCAACTGAATTTGGGTCAGCCGTGCGCCAAGACAAGCGTCCTACTTGCTCCTGTCCTGGTTCCTTACATTTTGGAGATTAATATACTTATACATGAAATGATAAGGTGTGTCTATCATTTGCTGTAAAGAACATATAACAGAAATGCCAGAAAGGCATATAAGGCATAAGTGGCCAAACAGACATTCATTCTAATAGTACCGCTATTTTGAATATATTTAAATTTCCCCATAGTAAAAATAAAACAAGAAATTCCACAGAACAGTCCAGAATATCAATATCATGAGGTGTTTTCAATGTGACTCCATTGGCAAAGATAATAAAAACAAAAATAAACTGTGGGGGGCTGGCACGATAGCACAGCAGTAGGGCATTTGCCTTGCACACAGATGACCCAAAATGAAACTGGGTTCAATCCCCAGCATCCTTTATGGTCCCTCAAGCCAGGAGCAATTTCTGAGCACAGAGCCAGGAGTAACCTGAGCGTTACCGGGTATGACCCAAACAAACAAACAAAAAATAGCATTTGTTTGTCTTGCATGCAGCCGACACAGTAGAGACTCCGGTTCAATTCCTGGCATCCCATATGGTCCCTCAAGCCAGGAGCAATTTCGGAGTACAGAGCCAGGAATAACCCCTGAGTGCTACTGGTTGTGGTCCAAAAACCAATCAATAAATAAATAAAGTTTAAAAAAAAAACAAAACTGTGGGGCTCCAACCTCGGGGGAATAAAACAGGTCTGGAGAAGAGACTACCGAAGAAATAATTCAGACCAAAGCTTGAGAGGGTGAGCTTTAAACCTCGTGAAGCAAGAGAGTGCTGCTCCCCAAAACCATAGTTTTTATTCCTTTCAATCCACCCCCAAGCCAGGGAAGGATCCAGTATCAGACAAAAGTACCTAAAAGGAACTAATGCAATCTATGTGGGTTTTTACATTTACAAAGCTTGGGTGAAGGGCGAAGGGGGCAAGTCTTTATATAGAAATAAAATAAAACAAGGTGTGACCTAACAATAAACAAGTAAGATTACATCAAATAAAAAGACTGTGTGGCCTGAGTGACAGTACAGTGGGTAGGCATTCACCTTGCACAAGGCTGATCCAGGTTCGATCCCTAGCATCCCATATGGTCCCACGAGCTACCAGGAATTATTCCAGAGGGCAGAGCCTGAGAACTGCCAGGTGTGACCCCAAAACCAAAAAAATAAAAAGGTTTTGCAATAAAGACACCCCGCTTATGGGAGAAAATTTTCATAAACTCTAAGACAAAGGACCAATACCCAAGATATAAAGTATCCACAAAACTAAAAAAACAAAAATAAAAAAAAAACCATAAAGAAATAAGTGAATGGACATTTTTCTGAAAACATATGGATGACCAATAAACATGAAAAGGTATTCATTAAGTATTCATAAAGGTATTCAATAAGTATTCACGTATTATCAGAAAATGCAAATCAAAATAGCATTGAAATATCTCACACTAATGAAAACGGTTTTTATCCAAAAGATCAACAATAGGCTAGAGATACTGTAGCAGGGACAAGGCTCTTGTTGTCTCATACATGGCCAACAGAACTTTGATCCCCACACCCAATAAATATAATAAGTCCCAACAGGCATAGCCTAAAAACCAAAGGGCAGAATGGGAGAAGGCTAACAACTTGTGTTGGCAGGAATGTGGTGAAAAAGAAACCCCAATTCACTACTGATGGGAAAGATGCCTATATGGGAAATAGTATGGCAATTTCTCCCAAAAATTAATAACAACTTATTTATGACTTGGTAGTTCCACTTCCTGCCATCTATCCCAAGAACACAAAACCAATAACATGAAGGGATTGTATCAATGAAATTCGGGGGTTCATGGAATTCATATATTCAGGGATTGTGTTCATGAAGCACTAAGTACAAAAACTAGGATATAAAAACCCACATGTCCAAGAGCAGAAGAATAAAGAAGCTATGGTACTATGTGCATATATATATATATATATGTATATATATTATAAACATATATAAACATTATACACATACTACGCAGCTATAAGAGAAGATGAAATCTTGCAGTAAGCTGTAATGTGGCTGGAACTGGAGGGCATCATGTTTTAGTAAATCAAGGGAAGAAAATTAATACTAAATGATCTGATACATTTGCATACGATAGAGAAATAAAGGAATAGACAGTTCTAAATAATGACTGACTCTTGGCCTTGGATTACAAAATTCAAGTTACCAGGGAGTCTGTAGAGGAGATTCGGGAATAAAAAGGATGGCTAGAGAACATGAAGAGAGTTGTGGTGGCTGGGGACACTTCAGTGGTGGTGGTATGTAATAACTTTGAACATCAAAACCATAGACGTTGGCTCAAGAGAGAGTACAGCGGGGAAGGCACTTGCCTTGCACAAGGTTCGATTCCCTAGCATCCCAGATGGTCCCCCAACCATAGCCAGATGAGTATTGCCCAAAAACCTAATAGAGGAAAATAAATATCTAAATATGAAAGCTAAAAATTAAGCTGTCTATAATACTTGCTTCTTAAAGGAAATTATTTTGTAAATATTGAAAATGAAAGAATACAGAAAGAAGTCTAACAGTGGACTCATACTGTACTATTCTTTAAAAAGTTTTCTTAAGACCATTCAGTGGATGGATCAGTAAACAGATGAGATGAAAGGCTACTTGTAAACTAATACCAAAGTACCAAGAAAAGCAGAGGCATCTAAGTGCACCATGATACTAGTGTTAAGTAGACTAATTTAAACTACAAAAAAAAAAAAAAATCCCCCTACAAAGGCTGGCAAAAGATAACATTTCTCTTTGGAATTAAATTCCTAGTATCTACTTGTGTCCAGTTACCAGAAGAGAGAAAGAATAGTTCATTCATTGTTTTCAGCATTAACAATTACCTACAACTGGTTCAAAGAGAAGTTGATATGAGAAGAACAAAAAACTAACAATCATCTTTGCTTTTAAGTTTTAAGAAGCAAACTGAATAGAGATTTAGTGGTAAGACATGAAACAGAAGGAAAACATTATCTGAAGACTGAAAGAAAAACAAAAGATCGTTAAATTCAAGCTGAAGTATATTTGCAGGTACAAATTTACTGAAGGCAAAAATGCTACTTTTTAAGTTTAGAAAAAAGTATTTTTAAATGTAATGAAAACATTACATTACTTTCTCTGAAAAGGGTCATCTTTTTAGGCTCAGAGTAATAATTTCTACAGCTTATTAAAATTTTCAATGTCCCATAGTGAAAAACAAATATAACACCCAAATTAAGTTGGGTGAGCCGTAGGGTTGAGTGAAAGCTATACTTGAAGAGTAACGTGAACTAGAAAAGTGGTTGTCTTAGGATTCTGGACAGTGCTGATTCAGCATCTGTCATAGAAATAAGGGCAAATCATCAAACAGATACCTTTAGTATTACTTTTTTTGTAATAAAATAGAAGGGCAAACTAAGCTCCAACAATGCACAGCAGTTTGGCTCTACCACTGTTTGCATTAACTTTCATTACAATTTCCAATAAGAAAACAGGCTTGTGGGGGAACTCTGAATCTATACCATGTATGGCATGACATGATATAAAGTATCCAACTTGAGCCTCAAATAAGGGAAGGCAGGGCACTGGATGACAATGGTCAAGCTAGGCCTTTGTGGTAGTGGCATGAGAGTGCCACTTATCCTTTCCTGCCACAGCTGCTTTTCTGCAACTTGAGAACAAGTGGGAGGAAAATGGGTTGCTAAGATCTGACTGGCTGAAGGCTTTATCTGCTTTTCCTCAGTTCCACAATGTTCTGTAAAATAGAGCCACTCAGGGCCCAGAGAGAGTACAGTGGCGTTTGCCTTGCAAGCAGCCGATCCAGAACCAAAGGTGGTTGGTTCGAATCCCGGTGTCCTATATGGTCCCCCATGCCTGCCAGGAGCTATTTCTGAGCAGACAGCCAGGAGTAACCCCTGATCACCACTGGGTGTGACCCAAAAACAAAAACAAAAACAAACAAACAACAAAAACAAAAAAACAGAGCCACTCCATGCCACCATGAAGTGTAGGAACTTGAGAAAAAACACTTCAGCTTCCTGCCAGTCTTCAGGGTCTCAAATCTAGTATCTGAGATATATAATTATGCTCAAACACTGATACTGTGGATCTAAAAGTAGCTCCAGGGAACACATTTTTCTGCGAGTATACTTTCTGTTCTGAGGTAAACCTCAGAAATTAATTATATTAATTAATAAAATTAATATCTTAATTTTTTGAGTCTGAGCTGCACTTATTTACCACGAAGAGCATTTAAATAGCAAGTTTACTGATTATCACGAGAAAGTTTACTTCATCAGTCTAAAATGTCTCTGAAAAACAATGCCTTTGCAAAACTAATTTCTAATAAAAAATACTAGTTTCAATTTTCTTTTCCTTGATAAAAATCTGTCCCCAAATAGTCATTCAAAATGGAAACCCCCAGTTCATTTATCAGAGAAGGATCCAGAATATGGGGATTGATGTGCTTTTGTCTCAAATCAGATGAGTTAAAAACAGAAAGGCAGTGTCGGAATCAGAACCAGGTCTCCAAACCTGCTAACCTAGAGCCCCTTCTATCAGGCAAGTCATCGTTCCATCAATCCAAGCTCTCTCACAAATTGGTACTTCTTCACCCCCATCACGGCTTTTAAGGTAAAAAAATCTAACTGGATGGACACAGTGGCAACAGCAGGTACATGTTGTGTAAAATGTATACATTTGGAGGGAAAGAATTTCTTCTCTCACACCAGAGAATGATGATAAGGAAATCCCAAGCAGTTATCAATGAAATAATTTCATGTTTGTTTTTGTTTGTAAGGGTACTCTTAGTGATTTTTGAACAACCAGGGCAGTGATTTAATATGAGGGCTCAAGGACATGGTGCTTCAATGCTAGAAGTGCTGGGGGACTCCTGGGCTGCACTAGTAATGCCCAAGGACCACCTGGTGTGCTGAAACAAGTGCAGTCTCTCAAGTCTCTCTAATCTTCCTATCTGTGTGACACCCACAGAAACTTTAAAAAGTCCTGGTGGCCATGGCAAATCCTAGATAATCTTGAATAACTTGATTCACAACTTCATTGTAAAACGAGTAATAAAAAAGGAGACAGAAGTTATTTTTGAACAACTGCTCTTCCATTGAATGACTTAGGAACTAAAGCAGATTTAACCTGAGGCACTTGAAGACTGGTAACACAGGTGATACACAATGATGAGCAAACAACATCAGGAATCCCCAAAAATGTACAATCTCTGTAGTATCTCAAATGGAATACTCTATTATAACCCAGGGTTTCTTTTCAGTTTTCTTTTGCTATCTGCAGGCGTAAAAAATAGAGATGTTTGGATTGTCAAAGACTTTGCAGGGAAGGGACCACAACCTGGCAATGCTCAGGGACCATAGGAGAGAACTGAACCCAGGCAGACTGTATGCAAGGCAAGCACTTTACTCCTACTCTCTGGCCTTAACAACTGACAATCATTTGCTCATCTTTGATATACCCGTATGTTAAAATAACCAATGACCAAGATTTGGGAATATCTTTTGAAAACAATAAAAAATAAAAATCAAAAGAAAATGAAAACAAATGCTAAGAGCTGAATGATCAAAGGAATGGCTGATAAGTTTTATTCTAAAATCTAGTTGGTGCATTATATATACAAGTCACTGTGAATTATTTTTATTCTGGCATCACAAAGCTCCAAAATAGCTAGTCATCAACACTTCCTGATTTGAGGTTGAGCGGGTGGTGCCCAACTGTTTTTGTCACTGATCACTGCATAAACCAAACCCCAAAAAAAGAAAGGGAACCCGGTTGAAATTCTTCAACGTTATTTCCGCGATGGTGTAGAGAAAGGCAGTTAGCCAAGGTTGCTGGGCTAGCTCAGCTTTAACTATCTCAGCTTTGAATGTGAGAACTTTCCTCTGGTAGTGCAAACACCAAGAATCAGCAAAGATCTTAAATGAAAACAACCTTTACCTGTCAGGGGAGTTAAAAAAGCAGGATGTAAACCTGCCTTGGTTTGTTTTTTTTTGGGGGGGTGGGGGGTGATGGTGGAGTTGGGTGGAGGCGGTTCTTAATGACTTGAGAATGACAGAGCTTAGCCCAAGTGGCCCAGCCAAAACTCAGGGGAGAGGAAAATAGGTGAAGAAGATCCACAGGGGTGTGGGTTAGCTAGCTCCATGATTTGCCCTCACTTGTGGCAACAAAAGCCAAGGATGAGGCTGGGGTGATGGGGTGGTGGTGGTGGTGGTGGTGGTGGTGGTGGGGACGAGGAACTTCGGCTGGTGACCATGGCCACTTGTTACACCTCTGCTCACACACACTGCAGGCTCATTGGGGATAAAAGAGTAACTTAGCCTGGGAGAAGGGGAGAAGGGGAGAGGGGGGAGAAAGGGAGGGAGAGGGGGGGAGGGAGGGAGAGAGGGGGAGGGAGAAAGAGAGAGACTGTCTGTGTGTCTTGTGTAAGAGAGAGAGTGTGTGTCTCTGTGTGAGAGTGTGTGTGTCTGTAAGAGAGAGTCTATGTGTCTGTGTATCTTGTGTAAGGGAGAGAGTGGTATGTGTGCTTGTGTGAGAGAGTCTCTGTGTGAGAGAGAGTCTATGTGTAAGAGAGAATGTGTGTGTCTGTGTGTCTTGTGTAAGGGAGAGAGTGTATGTCTGTGAGAGTGTGTGTCTGTGTGTAAGAGAGTCTGTGTGTGCGTGTCTGTCTGTGTGCCTTGTGTAAGGGAGAGCCTGAGTGTGTGTGAGAGAGAGAGAGGGAGACAGTGTGTGTCTGTATGTCTGTGTGTGTGTCTGTATGTCTTGTGTAAAGGAGAGTGTGTGTGAAAGAGTATGTGTGTCTGTGTGTTTTGTGTAAGAAAGAGAGTGTGTGTCTCGAGAGAGAGAGAGAGAGAGAGAGAGAGAGAGAGAGAGAGAGAGAGAGAGAGAGAGACAGAGACAGAGACAGAGAGACAGAGAGAGAGAGAGACAGAGAGACAGACCCAGCCTGGCTTGGGTCTCCCGGGGTCTGTCTGTCCCCCTCCCTCCGTCCGTCCGTCCGTCCCCCCAGCGCCGCCTGGGCCCCGCAGAATTCTCGCTGCAGCCCTGGAGACCAAAGCCCACTCCCGCAACCACTCACAGCAGGCCAGGACCCCCCAGGACCCTCCCGGAGCGGGGAGCCTGCGGGGAAGGCCAGGGGGCGGCGCGGGCGCGCTGCAAGCGGAGGCGAGGCGAGCCCGGGCCCGGGGGCAGCGGGGCCAGCGGGCCGGCGTCCCGTCCGCCATGATGGGCCGGGGGCCGGGGGCGTGCCGCGGGTCGGGGCCTCCTTGCCCCGGGGCTGCCGCCGCCCCGATACTCACGCTTTGTCCACCAGCTCCCGCACCTTCCACATGTTCAACATCGCGCCCCGCGCGGCCCGGGCCGCTGCCGCCGCCGCCGCTGCGCTCCCTCCGCCGCCGCCCAGGGGCCCCGGAGCACTCCCGCGCGGGACAGGTGCGGGCTGGGGGGTCGCCGCCGCCGCCCGCCGCCTCGAACTCTCCCAAGTCGGCTGCTCCGCTCACGCCTCGGCCGCCGCTGACACGTCGAGACGCGGGGCCAGTGGCGCTGCGTGGACCGGAAGTGGCCCCCGGTTAACATCCGGGCCCCGCGCGCGCGGGGCACGCCGGGACTCGTAGTTCCGAGACGCGCCTTGCCCCGGCGCGGCGGGGACCGGAAGTGGACCCGAATGACTTCCGGACTCGCGCGCGCGGGGCACGCCGGGCTTTGGAGTTCTGATACTCGCGGCCTGGTGGCCTGGTGGAGTGGAAACCGTGTTGGCTCTCCACGCTGCAGGGAACAGCTTTGGTGTTCGCTCCCCGAGGCCGTCCTCCCGCGAGCAGACAGGATCCCCGGGAGAAATGCCACCAGCCAGGGTTCCCCCAGACCCTCTGGCTTTCTAAGGCCTTTGAAGGAAGCATCTTAACCCAGGGAACTGCAGAAACTGGTCTAAGAAAAGAGAATTTGGCTTTACTAGGACAACGTTAGTGGGGGAGTTATAAGTCATGGTAGATAGAGGAAGCAGTTCGGGATCCTCAGAGGACATTGTAGTCCTGCTGCAACTTTGTGTGCTGAAGTTGAGCTGTTCATACACACAAAAAGGAACCAACAAAATAAGCCAGAGGAGTGGGCTCTCATTGGGGTACTGGAGCTGCAGCTCTATTCCTGGAACCTGGAGCCCAGAGTATGCAAAGCCCTTGGGTGTTCCCCTCCCACACCCTCCCAATGAGCTGATACAAGGAACAGGGGAAGATAAAAGCAGAAGTGAAATGGCTTTGGGTCATCTAACTAAGTTCCAGAATCTGGAGGGTGTGGCCAGCGGTGGTGATGGAAGTTGCACACATGGGAACCAGGTTTTCACCACCTTGGGCTCTGCAACCTCCAGTCCCTCATTGCTCTGGTCAAGACACTTGTTGCAACCACTCCTTTTCAGGAAACAGTTTTGAGACGTGTTTTCAATAAAGGTATTAGGGCAGGTGGAAGGAACTGCCAAGTAGAAACATTCAAAAGGCAGAAACCCACACGAAGCTGTCACGTTCCTGTCCACGTGGGAATGCTTGGGCCAAAGAAGTAAGTGGGCTAGGTAAAGATGAGCAGCAATAGGTAAAGGAAACCTGCTTTATAAAAGGGCTATCCAGCCCAAGCAAGAGATAAAGAATGGAATGTGGTCAGAGGTGATAAGAAAGAGAAATTACATAAATAAGCTCAATATATTGACTTTTCAAGGTTTAAGGTCTAAAACAAGCACCAGGTTGTCACCAGCATCATTTTTATAGTCAGCCTGGGGCCAAATGTGATGGGGGGGGGGGAAGTGTTGGGCAGAGAAACCGCCATTTAATAGAGCCCCCAGTGGAGTTAGAAGAACTAGATTAGGTGATCTGATAAAAAGTACATGTGGGTATGGCTCTTGTCTTGCACACAGCCACCCCAGGTTGGATACCTGAAACCCCATGTAGTTCTCTCAGCTCTGCCAGAAGTGATTCCTGAGAGCACAGCCAGGAGTAAGCCCTGACTGAATCCAGCCTGGTGTGGCCCAAACAAAAAGTGGTGTCAGAGAAATAACCTTTGGACGTGAAGTTAATAAAATTCAGTTTTTGCCTTTGACCTTTCAAGAATCATAGTTTCCATAACTTCTCTAGACAATATAAATGTACCTTGGTAGAAAAACAAGAATAATACATCCTTTTCCAGGAAAACATACATAGTCGTTACCTGAGCTGAAAGTCAAACAGACCACAGGTTACTATACTCATGTGCTATTTATTACTTATGTATGAGAAGTGATTGCAGATAATGCACTCAGTTTAATTTTCATTGCTGGCTCCTGGGTGTTACCTTTGGAGGTAATTCAAAGCAAACCGGTGTGAATGCCAAGGCACCACCCAGATGTCTTGTAGAAGTCAGTTGTGAGGAATGTGGATGACCAATAGCTTCTACCAGCTTATCCTTGGGATCAGCCATCACATTTATGCTCAGGCCAGCTCTCACTAGGTTACTCCCAGGAAATGGCTGGGCAATGTGTGCTTGTGCCAGACCATTTCTGCCAGTGCAGAACTTTTCATCTACATAGCCATTGCCCTCGGCTCCTCATTGACTTGACTCAGATTTCCTCAGAGCTTTGATGTAATCTGATGGATGCTCTTCCAACTCCATCTACCTTCTTCCTTCTTTCCTTTGATAGGTATGAGAACAGATGTCTTAGTGACCTAAAGTTATCCCACCCATTCTTGCTTCCTCTTCCTTTCTTCCTTCGTAGGCATTCCCCCAATACCTCTCAGAAACCTCTAAATCTTATCTTGGTTTCCACATCCTCCAGCACCCAAACTGACACAATAAACAAGTGTACTTTGGTTTTAGTATGTGGCCCATGAGTCTTGTTTATAATCACACCCTAGTGCTCCTCTTACAGGTCTGGATACTTCCTAATCAAATAGAGGGTAGGCATAAGAGCCAGATGGATTTATATTGTATAGTCTCAGGGACATCGTTTGTATGGACTAAGATGAATAGCTAGACAGTCACAAGATGAATGAATTGAGCAGTGGTCAAAAGAGGAGATTTTTTTTTAAATAATTTTTATTGTGACCAACGTGAATTATGAATCTTTCACGTAATATTTAAGGTGCATAGTGACATTGAATCAGGGGTATTCCCACCCCAGTGTTTTCCTCCCTCCACCCTTGTTTCCAGCATCACCCTCCTTTGCCCCTAGGACTGCTAGTACAACTGGTCGCCTAAAAGAGGAGATTTTTTTTTTTTTTTTTGGTTTTTGGGTCACACCTGGCAGTGCTCAGGGATTACTCCTGGCTCTATGCTCAGAAATCACTCCTGGCAGACTCGGGGTCATATGGGATGCCGGGATTCGAACCACTGTCCTTCTGTATGCAAGGCAAATAAATGCCTTACCTCCATGCTATCTCTCTGGCCCAAAAGAGATTTTTGACTCCGGAAAGTATACACCTAAATTCTCTATCTGCCATTCAGTAGCTTAGTCACTCCGGGTAAATGAATTAAGCCAGTGGAGCATAGTAGTTGTGAATTACAAGTCTAGAGTCATGTTGCCTGGGTTTAGTTTTAGTTCTATTACTTACAATGTGGCCTCAGAGAAAGTACTTGATATTTCTATAACTTCATTCCCCCATAACAATAGGAGATAATCCTACTGTAAAGGTGTTTTTTTTTTTTTTAGAAAAAAGGGTATTTTAAAAGAATTTAAATTGCACCTGACACAAAACACTCAGTGAGCTTTGATGATACTATTCTATTATTACTGCTAGTTGCAATATGTATAATTTAATCTATGACATGAAGTCTACAGTCAAGTATTTAGTAAGCTCCCATTATATTCCAAGCATTATGTTGGCTGAAAGATATGCAATTATATATAACAATAGAGATAGTAAAAAAAAATTACTGCAGTAAACATAGTAAACTCAAAGCAACAAGTTGAGGAGCAGATAGGAAATATTTAGTTCACTTTGATCCTCTAGCTACACCAATTATGTCTAATTAGTATTATCAAATACTTTATATTAATGTGAACCTCAGCGTTTTTTCCCTTGTAAACAAAAGATTTGTTCTATCAGTATTTTAAATTGCCATACACCAGAAATTTCTGGAAATCCTTTAAAATGTCAGATTCTGTCGCTTTTGAATACAAAATCCAGTAGATGTATCATTCCCATTCTTTTGATCACAAGTATCAGAAACTAAAAGTTGGCTTTTTATTTCATTTGTTTTATTTTGGGGGCCACATCTGGAGATGCTCAGGGTCTGCTCCTGCTCTGTTCTTGGGTGTTGTTCCTGCTGGTGTTCAGTGGACCATACATGCTGGGAATTAAACTTGAGTCTCCTGTTTGTAAAGCATTGTCACTATTACTTTTAAACAGAATGGGAGTTTGTGGTCAGAATTGTTTGGGTGAGAGGCAAGTTTAGAGTTAAATTTTGCCTTAGAAATTTGGAAATATTGGGGCTGGAGAGATAGCATGGAGGTAGGGTATTTGCCTTGCATGCAGAAGGACGTAGGTTCAAACCCCGGCATCCCATATGGTTCCCTGTGCCTGCGAGGAGTGATTTCTGAGTGCAGAGCCAGGAGCAACCCCTGAGTGCTGCCGGGTATGACCCAAAAACAAACAAACAAACAAAAACAAAACAAAAATACCCAAGAAATTTATAAATATTGCCTTAACTCTGAGTCTTACCTTTCCTTATTGAACATGGTTGTCAGGAAATAGGGTTAATGCATTGTGGAGAATAGGTTCCATATTTTGAATTAGGCAACCAAGGAGAAATCACCTTTATTTTAAATCGGTGGGGATGGAAGACACCCAGCAGTACTTGGGGACCATGCAGTGAGAGGAATCAAATCTGGAATGCATTCCAAGCCTAAGCTATGTTGCTAGCCCAAAGGAAATAACTAACTAGTGCCAACCTGTGAATGATACAGTGCAAGGACCAGAGGATATAATGCTGCTTGGGCCTTGCAGTATCCAGGATGCCTGTGCCAGTCTGGCCATGTTTGGGGTCTTGGGACCATAACCCATGATATTTGGAGCCTCCAGGCAGCATAGGGGGAGTTGACTCCAGTAACCACTGAACTATCTCTTAGTCCCCAAAGAGATTCTTATCTTTCATTCACTGAGTCTAGTATCACAGACTCTGATCCTGTGCCTCTTGGGGCCAGATACCTCTAGGGATGCATGCATGACAGATTTGTAGCCCTAGGAAAACAACACGGTTTTGGCAAGAAGAGAAGATATTTGAAAAAATTTTAAAGGAAGCTAAACCCTGGCAGATTAAAAAAAATGGTTGTTTGTCAGATTGGCGGCTCTCTGCCATTGCATCAGTTGGGGAAGGCGACACACAGAGGGGACCTACACCTTCTGGCAGGACCTAAAGCATTTGATCATTCTGACCACTGAAACAGTCAATGGCACACCGCAGACTAATGTTACAGGTCCCACTCATGGAATACGTTGTAGCATGAAATAATTAACGATGGGGCTGGATGGCGATGGATGGTGAAGAATTTCTTTCTGCCATCCCAGGCCACGTGGCTCAGCAACCCCATGAACCGGCGAGTTCCAGGCCCAGGTGAAACGCGAAATCACTCACTCACAGGCAGGCGTCAGGAAGCAACAACTTTATTCATGCCCTATCCACCACATGTGTGTGGCCTACTCATAACCTTTCAAGCATTCAGCCATTCTAGGCTAGCCCTGCGTCTTAACTCACTTCAGCCATCTTCAGGGCCAAAGGAAACGGCCAAAAGGGGCGAATTCCCTCGGTCCCAGCCTTATCTAGCTTTTCCAAGACCCCTCCCAGGAATGGGAGGGTCTTGCAGGTAAGGTTACACCTAATATTCAGTTCCCAAGACCCCTCCCAGAAATGGGTGGGTCTCAGGTACACTACAATACGTTTCCGCAAATTACCATTTTCTTTTTTTTCTTTTCTTTCTCTTTCTACTTCTTTCCTTTTCTCCTTCCTTCTTCCTCTACATCAATTCAATCTAACTTAAATAAAGCCTACATGGGCAGTTTCTCTTTAGTAAAGGAGCCTTGATACATTAGATGTGACAGATGCTACTTCATGGGATAGCCATCTCCCTCCTATAGTCCTTTCCACCATATTACTTAGTACTCTAGACATAAAAACTATCCTTATCCTAATATGCTCTGGCCACTATCTAACCCACTTAGCAAAGCCTCCTTTTCCACCCCTGTCATTGATGAAGATCCTAGAAATTGGAAAACCTTTCAACTCTGACACAACAAATCAATTTATTATTTTTAACTTATTTGTATTTGCTTGTCTTTCTTTTCTCTTCTCTCTTCTCTCCTGTTTTTTCATTCTTTCTCTCCTGATCTATATCTTAGCTAACTATTTATCTTTTCTTTTCTTTTTTTTTTTTTTTTTTGATTTTAGGGTCACACCCGGCAGTGCTCAAGGGTTACTCCTGGCTCCATGCTCAGAAGTTGCCCCTGGCAGGCACAGGGGACCACATGGGATGCCGGGATTCGAACCACCATCCTTTTGCATGAAAGGCAAATGCCTTACCTCGATGCTATCTCTCCGGCCCCTATTTATCTTTTTTTTTTTTTTTTTTTTTGGTTTTTGGGCCACACCCGGTGGTGCTCAGGGGTTACTCTTGGCTATCTGCTCAGAAATAGCTCCTGGCAGGCACGGGGGACCATATGGGACACCGGGATTCGAACCAACCACTTTTGGTCCTGGATCGGCTGCTTGCAAGGCAAACGCCGCTGTGTTCTCTCCGGGCCCTATATACCTTTTCTTAATTAAAATATTTCTTAAGAGCTCAGACCTATCCTACGAGGGTCAGGCCTCCAACAACAACTTAAGAATAGATCTCTAATGCCTGTCTATATGAGGGCATGAGTTAGTAGACAGTAAGTCCTCTCTGATTGCCAAACCTAAATTGTAAACAATCCATGCCTACAATGTATATAGCCCCTCTCATTTATTATTCCTCTTCCCCCCTACAGACATCCTGTTATCCTTTCATTCCTCAATCCTGATCCATTATCCCTCCTTATTTACTCCTCTTTATCCTTAGTTCTTAACCCATTAGGTACTGAGACTGACCTCCTGCCCCAATAAACCACCACCCAGCTCCCAAAGCAAAAGGACAACCTCTCAGTCCCAAATCTCAAGCCTTGGCAAGAAACTACAAGCAACATTCCTGCTGGCTAATGCTATGTGATCCTTCTCCTCAACCCCCTGCCCCCAAATGTGTACTGTTGCATGCTAACAGACTCATCTCCAGAAGGACCCCCAGCTCAAGGACACTACCTGATCCCTTTCTGCTGTAAATCATTTCTAAAACTCAACAAGACCACGGAGGGGGATGAAAATGTGCTCTGGAGCCCACCCCCCATAAGAATATCTCAAATGACTTAATGGGGATGCCTATATTTTCTTTGTTTGTTAAATACCTCTTAGTCAGTTTATTCCCAAATGTATAGGTAGCTTTCTCCATCACTTATTTTCTTTGATTACTTTTTTTCAAATTAATTTTACTTCTTATATATGTGTGTGTGTGTGTGTGTGTGTGTGTGTGTGTGTGTTCTTTTTCTTTTTAACCTCACCTGTTTTGGTTCTGCATGATACAAAAACCTAGAAGAAAAAGTCTTGCCTGGGATAAAAACTCAGGGCACAGGGATTGTGTAGCCTATCATTCTTACCTCAAAATGCACCAGCAGTATAATATGTCATGGGACCATATGTATAATATGTATAATATGGCACCATCCCCTTTTTTGCATCGGTACTCTAAAAGAGGGAAAATCATATGCACAGAAACAAGCTCTTATCTATTAGGGATAAGAACTATACATTTTATAATACAGGGACGACTCCCACCCTGAGCAGGTATCATGTGGACCCAACTTAATCTCCATGTGTTTGGACAGTGACCATCCAACCCAGAACCCCAGATTCCAGATGTAGAAATGACACAGTTCCCAGCAATAGCACCAGGAACCAAACTCCTCACTGGGAAATTCCTAATACCACTCTGACACTAAGTTGCACCAGTTTTGATATGACCTCCTGACATGAGGAAACAGCAACAACTTGATCTAAGAAAGGGATACCTATCTCATCATCTAATAGTATGATGAAATCAGAAGAAATGTCATCTTTCGCTGTATGCAAAAACCGAAATCACTAACTACAGAAAATGACTTTGACAAACATGGACTAGGAAGAACTTATCGTGGGACAAATAAGAAAGATCCTGTTTAGGCCTCAGCCTAGGATTTGTACAAAAACCAAGATCTCTAATTCCAGATGTCTGACTTTGACAACTGCGACTGAGCAGAACTTCTGGAACCATACTGAAAGACTGTCCTTGGCTTTGTCATAGGAACTGAGTAAAAACCAAGACCACTAATTACAGAAGACTGATTACAACAATTGTGATGGAACAAAACTTCTAGAATCATAAAGAAAAACTCTCTCCTAGTCTTTGTCCTAAGACCTATAAAATACCAAGATCTCTAGCTACAGAGGCCTGATGTTATCATCTACAACTGAGTAGAAAGTTCCTGACACCGTAAAAAGACCTGAGGGTTAGATAATGAGCATGTCCAGAGCCATTATTGTTCCCATGACAGTATGCTTCAAGAGTGGAGAAACCCTGTATCTCTTTTTTTTTTTTTTTTTGGTGGTTTTTGGGTGACACCTGGCAGTGCTCAGGGGTCATTCCTGGCTCCAGGCTCAGAAATTACTCCTGGCAGGCACGGGGGACCAAATGGGACGCCAGGATTCGAACGGATGACCTCCTGCATGAAAGGCAAATGCCTTACCTCCATGCTATCTCTCTGGCCCCGAAACCCTGTATCTCTTAGGCCAAGGAATTCCCTTTCTAATTTCCCTAATACTTTTTGTGCCTATGAAAAAAAAAAAAAGCAAAAATCTTGCCATACCAGCCCTCCTTCCTTCATTTTTTGTTGTTTTTCTTTTCTTTTTTAATATTTTTCTTCTCTTTTCTATTTTTTCCTTTATAAAAATTATTTTAATTTTTTATTTTCCCTCATTCTCATGGTTATTAAGTGAAGGTGGCTGTTTTTAGTAGCTGGATACTTTCCTCTTTTTTTTTCTTCTTTTTTTGTAGATGCTGATTTTTTGTTTGTTTATAGTTTTTTTTTTGTTTATTTTTTTGTGGTTTTTGGGTCACACCCGGCAGTGCTCAGGGATTTTTCCTGGCTCCGGGCTCAGAAATTGTTCCTGGCAGGCACGGGGGACCATATGGGATGCCGGGGTTCGAACCGATGACCTCCTGCATGAAAGGCAAACGCCTTACCTCCATGCTATCTCTCCGGCCCCTGTTTATAGTTTTTTATACTATTTTTTTCTCTTTTCTCCCTTCTTCTTTTGAGTTGATATTTATAACCTCTAGGAGGAATTCTCTCAGTTGTTTTTTTGTTTTTCTTTTCTTTTCCAACAGAACCACATAAAATTAATCATCTTGTTATGCTTCATGAATTTATGGGGAAAAATAAAAATGGAGGGTACTAGAACCAAACAGTCATATGAACACTGAGGGGAAATAAAAATGATCAGACTCAATAATGCAGTCTGTACCCCAACCTGCCCCCATTTTACTGCTGATCAAGTTGCACGCTTATATTGTCGTAATGTGGGCTGTCACCCCCCAACCTTAAAAATCACAGTATATGATTTTGCAAGTCAAATATATGCTACTGACTTAAAAACCAAATCCCAGAAATTCTGTCTCAAGACAGAATAGCCTCACTCCTCTATGGGTTTTTTTTTTTTTATTTTTTATTGTGATCATAATGTCTTACATATCTTTCACAGTAGTATATTAGGTACATATTAACATTGAATCAGGGGAATACCCATCACTAAATTTGTCCTTCCCACATCCCAGTTCCCTTTCTGCAACCCATATACCCCACCATCACGCCCCCAGGCTGCTAGAGTAGGTGGATCCCTCATTGTCTAGCATACTATTAGTGGTCATATATCTGTTTGGTCCTGGTACCCTCCCTTGTTTCCCCCTCTATTTAAGAGGCGGGGCTAGATAAATCGAGTTATGTGGTTTTGTTTGAAGAAAAGAAAAGCAATAGAATGGGATACAAAATAAGAAAAATTAAAAAAATTAAAAAAAAAAAGAAGTCAAATACTTTGAAAATGGACGGAGACCTTCTAGAGGCTTTCAACCTCAGTTTGAGAGAGGACATGAAAAAGGGAAGAAATTGACATTAAGAGAACAATCCCATTCACATTAGTGCCACACAAACTCAAATATCTTGGCGTCAACCTGACTAAAAATGTAAAGGATCTATACAAAGAAAACTATAAAACACTGCTGCAAGAAATAAGAGAGGACACGCGGAAATGGAAACACATACCCTGCTCATGGATTGGCAGGATCAACATCATTAAAATGGCAATACTTCCAAAAGCATTGTACAGATTTAACGCGATTCCTCTAAAGATACCCATGCCATTCTTCAAAGAAGAGGATCAAACACTTCTGAAATTCATTTAGAACAATAAACAACCTTGAATAGTTAAAGCACTCCTTGGGAAAAGGAATATGGGAAGCATTAGTTTCCCCCAATTTTAAGCTGTATTACAAAGCAATAGTTATAAAAACAGCATGGTATTAGAATAAAGACAGACCCTCAGATCACTGGAATAGGCTTGAATACTCAGAAAATGTTCCTCAGACATATAACCACCTAGTTTTTGATAAAGGAGCAAGAAATCCTAAATGGAGCAAGGAAAGCCTATTCAACAAGTGGTGTTGGCACAACTGGTTAGCCACTTGCAAAAAAGCGAACTCAGACCCCAAGCTAACACCATGTACAAAGGTAAAATCCAAATGGATTAAAGACCTTAATATCAGATCTGAAACTATAAGGTATATAGAACAACATGTAGGTGAAACACTCCAGGACATTGAGACTAAAGGCATCTTTAAGGAGGAGACAGCACTCTCCAAACAAGTGAAAGCAGAGATAAACAGATGGGACTATATTAAGCTGAGAAGCTTCTGCATCTCAAAGGAGATAGTGCCCAGAATACAAAGGCCACCCACTGAGTGGGAGAAATTATTCACCCAATACTCATCAGATAAAGGACTAATATCCAAAATTTACAAGGCATTGACAGAACTATACAAGAAAAAAAACAACTAACCCCATCAAAAAATGGGGAGAAGAAATGAACAGACACTTTGAAAAAGAAGAAAGGCAAATGGCCAAAAGGCACATGAAAAGATGCTCAACATCACTAATCGTCAGGGAGATGCAAATCAAAACTATGAGGTACCACCTCATGCCACTGAGATTGGCACACATCACAAAAAAGGAAAACAAGCAGTGCTGGCGGGGATGTGGAGAGAAAGAAACTTTTTCACTGCTGGTGGGAATGCCGTCTAGTACAACATTTGTGGAAAGCGATATGGAGATTCCTTCACAAACTGGAAATTGAGCTTCCATACGATCCAGGAATATACTCCTAGGAATATACCCGAGGAACACAAAAATACAATACAAAAATCCCTTCCTTACACCTATATTCATTGTAGCACTATTTACAATAGCCAGACTCGGGAAACAACCCAGATGCCCTTCAACAGATGAGTGGCTAAAGAAACTGTGGTACATATATACAGTGGAATACTATGCAGCCGTCAGGAGAGATGAAGTCATGAAATTTTCCTATACATGGATGTGCATGGAATCTATTATGCTGAGTGAAGTAAGTCAGAGGGAGAGAGAAAGATGCAGAATGGTTTCACTCATCTATGGGTTTTAAGAAAAATGAAAGACATTTTTAACAGTATCTCAGAGACAAGAGAGATGAGGGCTGGTAGGTGCAGTTCATGACATGAAGCTCATCACATAGAGTGATGAGTGCAGTTGGAGAGATGACTACACTGAAAACTATTATAACAATGTGAATGAATGAGGGAAATAGAAAGCCTGTCTCGAGTACAGGTGTGGGGGGTGGGCAGGAGGGAGATCTGGGAAATTGGTGGTGGGAATGTTGCACTGGTGAAGGGGGGTGTTCTTTACATGACTGTATCATACAACTATAATCAAATTTGTAATCACGGTATTTAAATAAAGATAATTATAAAAATTTACATAATGAAAGATAGTTTACAAAGTTATTGATAATTGAGTTTTAGATAGTTGATTTTGAATATTTGAGTAAGAATATTAATATAATATTTAACACTCATCACTAGTGTCAACTTCCCTCTGCCAGTGCTCCTATATTGGGTCCCATTCTTGGCTGACCCATCATAAAGTTCAGTGGTGGCAGCTTAGAACTCATATTTTCAGTGTTAAGTGCTTTTGCTAAGGGTCAATAAATTCCTCCTCATTGCCCCCAAGTGTCCATCATATTTCCATTTATCTCAGTAGATGCCACCTTTTTATTAGTGACCACAATTATAACATGTAACATGTAAATCTGTCAGCATCATTCAGTGTCTATACCCAGAAATCTCCAAAGGGAATGGGTGACAGGAAAGGTCAGTGCAAGATCAACACTGACACACTGAAGTCACTGGGTACTTGTAGAGGCTAAAAATACAGACTATAACTCAATCATGAAAACTTTATCTGTGAAAAATCTGTATTATGAACAACCTTGTAACCATGGTGTTTAAATAAAATTAAAAAAACTGATCAGACTCAAACACCAAAACCAAAGTCAATGACAACAGAATCGATACCCAATCTAAAACAAGCATACACAGAGGGGAGCAGTTACATTAGCAGACCAGGGGGTTAAGAGAAGGAGATATGGAGTGCATGCTGGGAATAGTGGTGGAGGGAGGACAACATTGGTGGTGGGAATGGCCTTGATTATTGTCACTATGCACCTTAAATATTACTGTGAAAGATTTGTAATTCACTTTGGTCACAATAAAAATAATAAAAAAAAAACCTTTGTTATTTACTGTTAAATGTCTAAAATGAGATCCAGGTATTGATATATATATATTTTTTTTTTTAACTTGTGAGAGATTGTGTTAGGGTTTGTGTTTGGGTTTGCTAAGAATCCTTTCTTGGTGGGGAAGTGTGTGCAGATACACCTTCAGGGCTTACTCCTGACTCTGCACTCGGATCATTTCTGGTAGGATCCTATGTGGTTCTGGTGATGAATACAGGTCAAGTGCATGCAAGGCAAGTACTTTACCTGCTCTGTACTATCTAATTGGCTCAAAGGAACCTTTCTAAGCTTTTATATCACCTTTATTTCTTTAAAGTCTAAATTAGACAAAAGTGACTACCCTAGAGAGAGCAAGAGAAAAATGAATCATATAAAAGAAAACTAAGCAGTGGAGAAAAGAGTTAAGAGGAGTGCCCAGTGTGCAGCAGGTAGGTGACAGCAGGGCACACCCTTGCTAACACTCTTCTGCCTACAGTCAGACTCTTCAGTAAGAAATTAAGTCTCTTTTCAGGTTTGTCAGCAGGGTTCAGGACGACCTATTTAGAAAGCCTGGTAGGTACTCTAAAAGGGTCAACACATTTGCAGCCCTTCTGTAGAGTGTGCAGTAGGCACTAGCAGGAGGCCAGAAGGAAGCTAAAGTGCTCCAGGAATTATTTTTGTGCCTCCCATGAAGTTTTCTCTTTCTGTTTTCTGACCCTGGGGAGTGCTCCTAGTGTCCTGGTCTCTGAAATGCCACTTGTAAATGAAACAACTAAGCAGTTTATAGTTGCAGGCACTGATTCTGCATCGTCAAATCACTTTCAGGGGAAAATGAAGTGATTGTCAGTCCAGATGGACCGGCTGATTCTCACACAGGGTATTTCTCCATATGGTCACATGTTCTGGAAATGCACTCTCTCCCCACCCTGCCACATTCACACTCGAGGTTTACAGTGCCCATAGGGAGGCTCTGCCAATTCTTAAACCCTATCAGTCCATCTAAAAAGAACTGTGTTCTTGAGGAAGAGCTCTATGCAAGGGTCACCCAAAGAACCTGGTGGATAGAGAACTGCTATTAGGACAACAGATTTTTTTTTTTTTGGTTTTTGGGCCACACCCGGTAACGCTCAGGGGTTACTCCTGGCTATGTGCTCAGAAGTTGCTCCTGGCTTGGGGGACCATATGGGACGCCGGGGGATCGAACTGTGGTCCGTCCAAGGCTAGTGCAGGCAAGGCAGGCACCTTACCTCTAGGACAACAGATTTGGTGGGGTTTCTCAGCACAAAGACTAATTTTATAATGAGAAAGAGGAGGTGTTCAATGTTCATGGGCACTCACAATAGAATATGCATTAGTGTTAGGAAGATGACAAAAACTTTTTGTTGGGCTGGAGAGATAGCATGGAGGTAGGGCATTTGCCTTGCGTGCAGAAGGACGGTGGTTTGAATCCCGGCATCTCATATGGTCTCTTGAGTCTGCCAGGAGTGATTTCTGAGCCTATGTAGAGCCAGGAGTAACCCCTGAGCGCTGCTGGGTGTGACCCCCCCCAAAAAAATCTTTTTTGTTATTCAAGGGTTTAGTCTAATATGGAAGATATGTAAAAAAAGAGTCCCTGACCTATTGGGTTATCTCTAGGAGTGAATTAGATGTGTGTAATTTCTAGCATTGTGTCTGACATCACAACAATACATTATATAAGATCTGTAGTTAAACTGTTGTTTTCAGGAATCATGGGAGGTGGGGAGAAGGTATAGAATTATTTTCTTGAATCTTTCTAAAAAATATTTTTGGGCACTTATCCTATTGTTCAGAATTTAGTGTGAGAAACAATTCCTGTTCTCATCGAGACTGATGAAAGCAGTGGAAAAAGAGAAAGTGCTGTCAAGAGCACAAAGCAGTGGTATTGCCCTTAGACTGGGTCTGGCCAGGAAGGGCCTAAAGGCCACTCTGGGAAAGTGACATTTCAAATGAATGGTATTTAAGATCCTTATGAGCTAATGAGGCAGACAGGAGAAGAACATTCAGATTAAGAGGTCAGGTTGGGTGAAGGCCTCAGGTGCTGCTTGGAATGCTTCAGGACATGGCAGAAGGCTCTGTGAGGTTAGAAGGAGGGGGGAAATGGTCAGAGAGGAGCTGGTGAGGTTAGTGCTCTCATTCTATTCTCCTCCCTCTCTGCCTGGTCCCCTGTCCTCCTGTTCTCTAGAGACTCCATGAACTACACTGCAGGACTTTTTTTTTTGAAGGAGATTAGAAGATGAAGGAGATACAGGTGAGGATCTTTCTTTGCCCCTTCTTCCTTCCTCAGTAACATGGTTCAATTCAATAGCTAGATCCCTTTATCCAGGTATCTCCCTTCCATGTCTCCAGCTTTCCTGAAGTTTCTTTTTCCTAGGCTTCAGATTCAATGCTAACTCCTGTGTCTCTGATTCCTGACTACTCCCCTAAATGTTGTTCATTTTCATACCCTACATACACTGTTGTCAACTGCCCCTTATGTTCTCTTTAGTGTTCATCCTGCATGGTCAATATGCAGGAACTTGCATGTCAAATTAAGGATGTGGCCTTTTAGATTTTTATCTGAGGGGCCACAAGAAGCTGCAGAAATGGTGTAGTCATTTCCTTGCCATGTCATCTTCCAGCTACCACCCTATGTCTCTGATCTCTTTAACAGAGGCTGTCTGCTTCACAAGCAAGCCATCCTGCTCATTATGTTTTCTAAACATCGTAACATAAAATAATTTAATGGCTTTCTATAATTATATTCATTAACATTTTAGCCAGCAATAGTTACACAAAACCTAAACATTGATATTGAAGCCATACAGTATATATTTAAGTAATTAGATAAACCTTACATTTAATGTCTTAATTAAGATGAGTTCTCTATATACTTACAGTAGTAAACCATATATTAAAAAAGAAAGAACTTGGGCCCAGAGCGGTGGCGCTAGAGGTAAGGCATCTGCCTTGCAAGTGCTAGTCTAGGACGGACCGAGGTTCGATCCTCCAGCATTCCATATAGTCCCCCCAAGCCACGAGCGATTTCTGAGCACATAGCCAGGAGTAACCCCTGAGCATCAATGGGCATGGCCCAAAAAACAAAAAAAAAACAAAAAAAAAGGAAGAACTTATCTTCTTCAATTGTGATGGTGAAAATAAAATAGTTTTGTAAAGTAAATTTACACAAGAACATTACACAAGAACTTACCACAAGAACATTTTTTCCTACCACAAATAAAGTAATTGAACTTTCAACATAATTTTCATATTATTTAAGTTGAAATCAATTATATAAAATGTACTTTCTTCACCAAAAATAACAGTGATAGTTTCTCTTTTTGCTGGAAAACTGCAAAGCAATCTTTCTTGTGGGTTTTCCAGGTTTTGCTTATAAGTCAAGATGAGTCAATAGTCATTAATTCCTTTTCAAAACTCCCTGCTCTCTTGCCTTTCACAACCTCATAACTTATTCTTTTTACATATATGCCAGATCCTTAGGAAACTGTCATCCCTCTAACTGCTTTTTTTTGTTTTTGTTTTTGTTTTTTGTTTTTTTTTTTTTTTTGGGCTATACCCGTTTGATGCTCAGGGGTTACTCCTGGCTAAGCACTCAGAAATTGCCCCTGGCTTGGGGGACCATATGGGACGCTGGGGGATGGAACCACGGTCCTTTCTTGGCTAGCGCTTGCAAGGCAGACACCTTACCTCTAGCGCCACCTCGCCGTCCCCCTCTAACTGCTTTATAGTGGTGCTTAGAACTTTATTCTCTCCTTCTTCACTGCCAATGTCAACTATAATAATCTCTTGCCTAAACTGCAGATGCTCCTAATTCATTCCTCCAAGAGCTTATCTAATTATAAATCAGATCACGTTACTTTCTGCACAAAAAACTAACTTCAAGAGACACTTAGGATCTAAACTTGATCAATCACATGTCCATTTCTGGTCTAGAAAGCTGCAGCCAGAAGGAAAGATTCATGCTGTAACCTTCTTATGATTTAGGAATCAAGGTCAGTTGTGAGAAAAAGGTGTGGAGGCAGACAAGGGCCTAGTAGGTACACCTCACATCTGTCAATAATAGCACTTGCGTACTATTTTTCCATTAAAAATTCATGTAACATATTCCAGCCAATCCTTTGTAAGAATAGACTCTGTAGTATGAATTGGATTTTTATTTTAAAACGTCCCCTCTTCCTTTTCCTTTATTTCTATTGTTGTGATTACTGGGGTCTGGGTGGGGAAAAGGTCACACAAGAGTAGCTGTGATGTTGGCCAATTTAGTAGTGATGTTCTTAGGGAGGTCAGTCACATATTAGGTTTCGATAATTGCAACTTGCCCACTGAGGGGTGAACTTAATTGGGGTGTATGAACACATACTTGCTGGGGGCCACTTTCTTTAATTGGGTTACTCACACACATTCTGGATATAGTACCTGCTGAGGGGTGCTGTAAGGCTTGCAGCTTTCAGCTATGGTGAGTGTCAAACCCCTTTATTGGTGTTTGTTTTTTTTTTAGTTTTTTGGGGGGTCACACTCGGTGGTGCTTAGGGGTTACTCCTGGCTCTGCACTCAGAAGTCACTCCTGGAAGGCTCAGGGGACCAGATGGGATGCTGGGATTCAAACCAAGGTCCACCCTACCATTGTGTTATAGCTTCAGCCCCCACATCCCTTTATTGTGTTGCTTACACATATCTGGTTATGGTGTGGCTAGACATAACATTTTGTTATTAAGGTTCACCGTTAGTTGAGCTTCTAGACTCAAAGAAGAGCACTGCCAGGATCATGAGGTGCATGTAGCAGCACTAGGGATTAAACTCTTGACCATATACTTGCAAGCTAGACATTTGAAATTACAGTCACATATTAGGTTTCGATAATTGCAACTTGCCCACTGAGGGGTGAACTTAATTGGGGTGTATGAACACATACTTGCTGGGGGCCACTTTCTTTAATTGGGTTACTCACACACATTCTGGATATAGTACCTGCTGAGGGGTGCTGTAAGGCTTGCAGCTTTCAGCTATGGTGAGTGTCAAACCCCTTTATTGGTGTTTGTTTTTTTTTTAGTTTTTTGGGGGGTCACACTCGGTGGTGCTTAGGGGTTACTCCTGGCTCTGCACTCAGAAGTCACTCCTGGAAGGCTCAGGGGACCAGATGGGATGCTGGGATTCAAACCAAGGTCCACCTTACCATTGTGTTATAGCTTCAGCCCCCACATCCCTTTATTGTGTTGCTTACACATATCTGGTTATGGTGTGGCTAGACATAACATTTTGTTATTAAGGTTCACCGTTAGTTGAGCTTCTAGACTCAAAGAAGAGCACTGCCAGGATCATGAGGTGCATGTAGCAGCACTAGGGATTAAACTCTTGACCATATACTTGCAAGCTAGACATTTGAAATTACAGAGCTATTCCCCAACCTTAAACTTTCATTTTTATATTTACAAGTTACAAGTAGTTTGTTTTTAAATCTTCCCTTGTGGTGAGGTTACATCTACTACTCTCATTCTTCTTGTGTGCTTTGAATGGTTTTATCATGTGAATTTTCTTAGTATGTGCTTAGTATTTATTCTGGTGACAGCATGTTATTACTGAACATGAGTGTCATGATTTCTAACTGAGAGGTAGTTTCCTGTATGTTAGTACTTTTTTAGAATTATCAGTTCTGTCTTAGGACTTCTTTAGGGTGGTATTAAAACAGAAACTTAGACATCCCCATCTTTGGTGTATCACCCTGAAAAGTGGTGGGCCACTGACCTGTTTAGATATGCTAATATTTGACAAATACAAACTACTATAGAGAGTGGAGAAGATATTATTATTATTATTATTATTATTATTATTATTATTTTGAAATACAAATTTATTTTTTCTTCAACTTATTAAAATATTCGTTTTTTTTTTACTTGTTACATAAAGCTGTTCAATAGGAGGGCAGGGAAAATCTGTTTAATGATGTAAGTATGTGAACAGTTCAGTCTGTTCAGTTTTTGTAAAAATAACATGTCATGTTAAAAAAAATAAAATTGACATAAAGATTTATATATCCATAAATAGGTAGTGTGAAAAAACTCCCAAGTGCAAGTGGCATTCTTGAGCTCCCACCATCCCAACATTCTAAGCCAGGGGTCTTCAAACTTTTTAAATTGGGGGCCGAATTACGGTCCCTTAGAGAGCTGCAGGGCCGGATTATATGAGCTACTAATTCCTACTCACACTGCACATATCTTATATAAATAAAATAAAAACCATTTATAAATAAACAGATCACGCGCCAGTATTTCAATGGGAACTGTGGGCCTGCTTTTGGCTAATGAGATGGTCAATGTCCGGTTCTATATTTGTCACTGTCAGCCGTAACAAGTGATGCAAGTGGGCATCAGTTAATCTTGATCTGGTTGGAGATTTCAGATGTTTCATTCTTGAAAAAGTCTGTTCACAGGCATAAGTGCTACCAAAGATGGTTACCATTTTGAGTGCATGGTTCCTGATATTTGGATATACACTGAGTGTATATATGCTGGCAGGTATCTTGGCAACCAAACAGTGCTCACTGCTGGCGGGCCGGATCAGACTCCTCCGCGGGCCGCATGTGGCCCGCAGGCCGTAGTTTGAAGACCCCTGTTCTAAGCCAATAAGGGGTCTCAGAGTGCCCGAGCCTTGTTCTCCCCCCTACACACCCCCAATGACTCTCCCGAGGAAGAGAATAACTGAATTCAATATGATTTAGGAGCTGTCTCCTGTTCTGTGCATCTCTCCTAGAATGAAGCCTCCTGACTGGCAGAAGTTACTAGTCTCTATTGCCCACCTCAACTCTTTTCCATCTACTTTTTGCTGCTTTTGAAGGCAGAAAACAACAGATGCCCCAGTTTTCATAAAAAGTGAATTCGTGCGCCATTGGAGGATAGCTCAGTGGCTCTAAGGGCCCACAACAAGATGAATTTATGAACTCAATTCCCGATTTGACAGCATGCATCAAGGTGATCCTGACAGCTAGCTCCACTCTTTGGGATTTTTAGTGAGGGAAAAAAAAACACCCTTTCAGTTTTATGCAGGAATGCAACAAATTGGCTAATGCCTACTTTAATTGCGGAGGGCCATATGCTTAGATAAGTGTACCTATTCAAGTGCTAATCTCTCTGGAAACAGATTTGCCCAGAAATAGGTTTAACCAGAAATCTGAGTCCAGTTCACCCATAAAATTAACAGTCAGAAGGTTTATATGATGTTTTAAATGATGCTCACTAAACTTTATATTAGGGGAGAATAACTGGAATACATTATGGACACAAGAGAAGCAAACTTCAGTGGTTTGGCAAGTGTTGGACTAAAATGTCAGAAGGTGAGCTTTTCTCTGTGATTGATTAGCTGGGTGAACTTGCCCAGTCACTTAACCCAGGAGTCTATTTCCTGGTCTATTGAAGGAAGGTTTATTCTGATCGAAACAATGCATTGAGTGCAAAAGTGCTTTGGAAACCTTGGTTTGTTATTCTGGGCTTGCTTGCTTTCTTCCTAAAAATTGCCTTTGAACTATTGAAAGCACCGATTTAGCCCTCTGCTTAGGGCCAGACCCAAGTGATGTTTACCATAATAAAACATTAACTTGAGATTTCTCACCACTTAACTGGGAAAGAGCCAAGCCCTGGTGCTTGACTTAAAGAAAATAGTCATGTAATATTTAATTTAAATAACAACTGAGCCCAAGGGAACTCACAATAAACACTTTGGTGTTGAAGTGAGAGAGATCAGAGATTAATAACTGCAGTTGGTTTATTGATCACTTAGGTTGTAGAAGGAAGTGTATTACAAATAAAGGAGTGGACTTGAGGTAAGACTGGGGAGATAGTTTATTGGTCAGGGGTGCATGCTATCTATCCCGGATCACAATTTGTCCCAGCTCCACATATGCCCTTCAGTACTACCATGTGAAACCCTGTAGAACCAGCCTTGTCCACTCCTGTGTTACCTTAGTGACTCCCAGTACCAATCACAGCACTAACATTGAACTCAACCCAGTTTGCTGAACACTGCTATGACAGGCCCTCAGTACAGAGCACTGCTTGGAAGACCCTCTCAAAATGGGGTTGGTCCCAGATGACTTTATTAATACAGTGGTAGAGCCTTTATGACCTTGCCTACCCCCCCATCCCTGGCACTTCTGGGGTGGAAATAGTTTTCCCTGAAAAGTCCATCTTAGGGGGACACCAGTGAACCCAAAAAAGTCATAGTAAGTAACCCACATAATGAATTCCTTGAGAAAAATATTCGCAGACTATGAAGTTTTTAGGAATGATTCTCTACATTCCTTTGCACTAGTTTAAAATTAACTTACCATGAAAATTATTATTCTTTGGGATACATAAGAATATACAACAGATAAAAAAATCTTTGGGGTTATGGTGGGGGTAAGTCTCACCCATGCTCAGGGGCTACTACCATCTCTATGCTTGGGTAGAGGGGATCACTCAGTGGATCATAAAGAGCCCTGGATCACGTTGGGGTTAGCCACAGGCAAAGCAAATGCTTTAATTCCTGAATCTCTTTCTAGCTCTAGCATAAAGATCTGTCTAACTCACCTGCCATGTCAGAGAGAGATCAAAGAAAACCAGACACTTGGGGCACCCACAGCCTTCTTCCCTGCCTTCCACTCTTGGCAGGTGTCTAAGAGATATTCTCTGCCAAGTACTCAAATTTGAAGATTTTTCAACAATGAGGAACAATATCACCTGATGTGGAGGAAGAAGGAAAGCCCAGGGGCAAGTACAGCATTGTGAGAAAAGTTGGAATTTTCCAAGAGTTTCATAAGAGAATGTGAAGATCCATACACGAGTTCTATGAATGCCCAGTAAGGAAAAGAAATTCCCTTCATGAAGAGTTTGTCTTCTTGTTTCCTTTAACCACTTTAACCACAACATACTATTGGTGTGTCTATGTTTAAATATATGTGTTCACCTCTTGTCGGAAATCCCTTTTTTGCTTCGGTATCTTCCAACCCTTCTTTGTGCAACTAATTACCAACTGTGCCAAGGTTGATAACTTAACTCTAAAGTGGAGCTAGTATGTTGCTTTTCCCCGTGGATGAAATGAATTAATACATTCAAAGTGCTGGAACTGATTTGCATGTGAAAGTAGGGCACCTGGCAGCACCCAGGGCATCACAGAGCATGATTGTGTTTATGGTAGTTGTGGTCACACCTTTTCCTGATTTACCACTTTTCCAGATCTTTCTCTTTCTTTCCTTTCCTTTTTTTGGGGGTGGGGTGGGGGGTCATTCTGGCAGTGCTCAGGGTTACTCCTGGCTCCACACTCAGAAATTGCTCCTGGCAGGCACGGGGGACCATATGAGATGCAAGGATTCGAACCACCATTCCTCCTGGATAGGCTATGTGCATTCAAACACCTTACTGCTATGCTATCTCTCTGGCCTCATGGCCTTTCTCTTTCATTGAGAGAGGCCAAGGCTACTTCCATTTTCTAAAGCTATCAGTATATTAAAAAATAAGGAAATTACCCAAAATACAATTGCAACACATTGTGTTATGCTTTAGACATTCACATATTGCAATTTGATGCTTTATAGTGCACACAAGTAAAAAGCAAGAAACTGCCCTTCATGAGGTAATTGTATAGTATGCACTGAGATTATGTAGGAACACCATAAGGCAAAGAAATCGATAACCAACCAAAAGGAAAAGGCTAGCAGGGTTATTTTCTAATCTGGCAGCCCATCTTTCTAGCTTTACACAGAACCTTGAAATAATTTTAAAGGCATGTTTTAGTTCTTTCATGAAGGAGACTCCAAACCAAAGCATGTCTTTTGTGCTCTTGAGCTCCCAGGTTTGAGATACATTCATAAGGGAAATAAGAAACCCTAATTCCCTTTTCCCTCCTCCACCTTGGCAGAGAGCAGATCAGCCACAATGACAGCACAGTGCACTTTGGATTGGGTCACGAACAAGCAACTTAATGAGACAGTATGCAAAGAATGATTTTGAAAGAGACCATGAGTGCCTGCGTCTGTTCATTTCTTACCATAATGTTTGTGAAGTAGAACTATGAGGATTGATGGAGCCAGATAGTACAGCAGGTAGGGCATGTACCTTGCACAATGGCTGACCCAGGTTTGATACCTGACCTCCCATATGATTTCCAGAGACTGCCAGGAATGATCCCTAAGCAAAGAGTTAGCCCAGAGCGCCTCCAGGTATGGTCCTAAAACAAATAATAATTAAAAAGATATATGGGATGGGGCCAGAGAGATAGCACAACAGTAGGGCATTTGCCTTGCATGCAGCGGACCCGGGAAGGACCTGGTTCGATTCCAGGCATCCCATATGCTCCCCCAACCTGCCAGGGGCAATTTCTGAGTGCAAAACCAGGAATAACCCTTGAGCACTACTGGGTGTGGCCCAAAACCAACCAATCTATAAATAAATAAAGTTTAAAATAAAAACAAATATATGGTGAGTGACAAACTAACATTTCAGTAGCTTGAATAACATCCTGCTACTAAGCCAGCATGTGAAACAAGCTTCAGCTTTATAGACCGAAACTTGCTTTGTTTTGAACAGGGTGGTGTTTCTCAAGTGATGGAGGAGGCCCAGAGGCCACTTCCAGTAATTCTCAGCTAATCAGACTTGCTGTTCTATGTGAGGACCTAGGGAAACAATGCTGCTTGGGCTCTATGGTACCAAGGACTACCTGGGCCACGCCCCCAGCAGTGCTCAGGGGCTTCCAGGGCTATACAAAGCAATGCTTAGGAAACCACATGGTGTTGGAGATACCAACATCAGATACATACAAGTAATGTTCCCTAACCTCTGTACTCTATCTCTGGTCCCTAAAACTTACATTTTTATCTGCTCTATGGAAATTTTTTTAAAAATGGAGTCTACTTTCCCATAATATTAAGAATTGATTTTGGTTTTGTTATATGATTTTTTTTTTTGGTCTCCCTTCAGCAGTCAGGAATTTGGGAAAACAGGAACATGCAGTGCTGGACATTGAACTCCAGACCATTCATGAATGCAAGGCATGAACTCAAATTCTTTGAGCTGACTCTGTGACCTCTTTAAATGTTGTTGGTTTTTTTTTTCGTGTGTGTGTCACACCCGGCAGTGTTCAGGGCTTACTCCTGGATCTGCGCTCAGAAATTGCTCCTGGCAGGCACGGGGGACCTTATGGGGTGCTGGGATTCAAACCACCATCTGACCTGAATGAGCTGCATGCAAGGCAAATGCCTTACCACTGTGCTATCTCTCCAGCCCCCTCTTTCAATGTTTTTAAAAATACAGGAAAAAAATTATATATATATATATATATAGAGAGAGAAAATAGTTGAAATAGTCTATCCAAATGATAAGATATGTGAATCATACCTTAGGGATTTCAACTTGTCACAGAAGAATATCTAGAAACTCATAACAAGATTTTTTAAAAAAGTATGTATCTTCTCTACTGCCTCTTTTTCCTTCCTATTTTTATGTCAATACTGGGCATAAGCATATGGCTTGATATTCGTTACTGTAAATGTGAGCCTGCAGGGTTAAACAGATTGTATAGGGGTTAAGACACTTGCCTTGCACATATTCTACCCTGGTTTAATCCCTAGTATCACATATGGTTCCCTGACTAACACCAGAAATGAGCCCTTAGTCCAGAGCCAGGAGTAAAAGGAACAAGCACTGAGCATGACTGGGTGTTCTCATTCATCTCTTGTTAGTGAGATGTTTTTCATCTTTTCAGAATTATTTTTGTGTTAATTATTCTTTTCTTTTTCTTTTTCTTTTCTTTCTTTCTTTCTTTCTTTCTTTCTTTCTTTCTTCTTTCTTTCTTCTTTTCTTTCTTTCTTCTTTCTTTCTTTCTTTCTTTCTTTCTTTCTTTCTTTCTTTCTGTCTTTCTTTCTTTCTGTCTGTCTCTTTCTTTCTTTCTTTCTTTCTTTCTTTCTTTCTTTCTTTCTTTCTTTCTTTCTTTCTTATCTTTTCTTTCTTTCTTTCTTTCTTCTTTCTTTCTTCTTTCTTTCTTTCCTTTCTTTCTATTCTTTCTTTCTTTCTTTCTTTCTTTTCTTTCTTTCTTTCTTTCTTTCTTTCTTTCTTTCTTTCTTTTTTGGTTTTTGGGTCACATCCAGCAGTGCTCAGGGGTTTCTCCTGGCTCTACGCTCAGAAATCGCTCCTGGCAGGCTTGGGGGACCATATGGGATGCCGGGATTCAAACCACTGTCCTTTTGCATGCAAGGCAAATGCCTTACCTCCTCGCTATCTCTCTGGCCAGCGTTAATTATTCTTAATTCTTTTTTTTTTTATTTAATGAAAGAAATTCATTCTGACTCTTCCCTTTCCATGAACTCCTGGGAATTTTCCAGATCCCTGTATTCCCCTGTTCATGCCTCAGGACTTTTGCTAAAGCATTCAGTCCTGGACTTCCTACAACTGCTGCTGATTTGGGGCCAAGTGGGTGTGGCAAGAGAGAATGAACAGTCGGTGTTCTTTCCACTTTTCAGAACCTCAGTTATTTCAATGGACAGGTATGCTCTCTTCCTTAGAAACTTAGGTACCTGATCCTGTCAGCTCTCATTTCTACTGTCCCTGCCATTGTTTTGCCTCAAGATTGGTGTATGAGAAAACAGGGGCAAATTTCTCAGAGAATGTTTCCGTTCTGTCTTTGCATTAGGAGTTCTTTTCTTTTGAAGTCAGAGTTGGAGAGCCTGCTCTAACCCACCCTGTTCTGTGCCCAATGCACAGCTATGTAATGTAAAAAGGCTTATAACCAGGCTGGGGATAACAGAAACTAAAAAGGGAAAGTCCTTGCTGCTTCCATATTCTGCTCAAATTCTTGTTTCTCCAATTTGTCTTTACTGTTTCAAATGAAGAAAATGTCATGCTACATAATAGCATCTACCAGGAGGGACAGGATAGAATCTGTTTTACTTGGAACTGGAGGCCCCACCTTCGGAGTTTGGCTCTTATTTTCTTCCCTGCTGGTCACCTAGATTGGGGGTTGGCCTACTTCTACTCATATTTCAGGTTTGACTTTGTGTTATCTTTCCAGAAAAGTCTTTCTTGACAACTGCCTGTCAGGTAGGCTCTTCCAATCTGACACACTCAGTCACATCTCACTATTGTAATCTCATAATACGTAGCAAACTTGAATGTTCTCATGTTTATTTTTTCTCTCCTTCTCTATGAGGTAAAAGATTAATTTGCTACTTGCTTTTTTTTTTTCTTTCAGTTTTTGGGCCACACCCGGCATTGCTCAGGGGTCACTCCTGGCTGTCTGCTCAGAAATAGCTCCTGGCAGGCACGGGGGATCATATGGGACACCGGGATTCGAACCAACCACCTTTGGTCCTGGATCGGCTGCTTGCAAGGCAAACGCCCTGTGCTATCTCTCCGGGCCCTAATGAATGGAATTTTTAAGATTATTCTCATAGAGCATTTATTTACTTTTTTTTTTTTTTTGGTTTTTGGGCCACACCCGGCGGTGCTCAGGGGTTACTCCTGGCTGTTTGCTCAGAAATAGCTCCTGGCAGGCACGGGGGACCATATGGGACACCGGGATTCGAACCAACCACCTTTGGTCCTGGATCTGCTGCTTGCAAGGCAAACGCCGCTGTGCTATCTCTCCGGGCCCGCTACTTGCTTTCTAATCTGCATTAAGAACATTGCCTTGTAGAAGATTTTCACAAAATAGGATTTTTTTTTGTTTTGTTTTGTTTTGTTTTTGGGTCACACCTGGCAGCGCTCAGTGGTTACTCCTGGCTCTATGCTCAGAAATCACCCCTCGGAGGCACAGGGGACCATATGGGATGCCGGGATTCGAACCACCGTCCTTCTGCATGAAAGGCAAATGCCTTACCTCCATGCTATCTCTCCGGCTCCATAGGATTTATTTTTTGAGGGAACTTTCTAAGTAGTGCTTGGAGCTACTCAACAATATTCACCAGAATGTGTGGTCGAATTCTCAGGCTCTGTGATGCCAGGGATCACAAAGGCCACTCGCAGTCCTCTGGGGGACCAAGTGAAATTTTGGACTTAAGTCCTGATTGTGCTTCTAACTACTGAGCTATCTAGTGTCCTGCTCCCATAAAGCAAATGTTGAATAAAGATATGCAAAGGAAGTAAGCAGCATTTGCAATTAAGCAATGTTTGTTGCTGGTGATGTGAAGGAGCTCATATTATTACATTGAGGCCATAGACCTGAGCCAGTGATTCTGTTGTCTGGAAGAGGGAATCAAGATATGCTCTGCCACAAATTTGATCAGCAATTCTGGGGAAAAACTAATCCCTTTATCTCATAGGCCTTAATTTTCTCATCACAAAAATGCTAGAATGAAATGAGTTATTTCTTCTCCAAGTTCACGTTTAATATTTTCTTTGATTAAAAATGTTTTGAATTCTTCCACGTGTCAGCTTTTTTGCTTTGGGAGTTGTTGGGTAATGCCCCTGTCCATACAGCCTACAGTGAGAGGGCGTTTCCTGAAACTTGTGCTATGACACGCCTATCTCCTTCCTGCATATTTGTCCATCACTGACCCTGCAGGTTAGCAGTGTCACACCTCTCTTCTCATTGCAATAAGTATGGATACAGACATTCGATTGTTAGCTAGAACCTGCTGGGAGTAATTTCTTTGACTTTAGTATGTAAGTTTTCCTCAGTTCGTTGAGAGATTGCATTATCAAGACTTAACATCACATCCAAATATGCTGAAGCCTTAAAGTTGCACCAAGAATGGGGTTACAAGTTGTTTGCCTCAATGGTATAAACTTTTTTTTTTCCAGTTTTCCTCTTTTTTGGGGTGTGTGTCACACCCGGCAGCACTCATGGGTTACTCCTGACTGTGCTCAGAAATCACTTTTGGCAAGCTCAGAGGACCATATGGGATGCCGGGAATCGAACCACCATCTGTCCTGGGTTGCTCACGTGCACGGCCTACCACTGTGCTATCTCTCCGGCCCTCAGTTTCCCTCTTGCTTTCATCTATTAATTGGGCTTTATGATTCATTCATTCACAAAACATTTGCTATGTTTACCCATGGGATGAATCTGTGCACAAGGAAATATTTATTTTTCTTTGTAAATATCTTGACCTTGACCTGGATTCTTATTCAGTTTTTCTATTACTTCTCTGAATCCCTGAAGACACAGTGTCTGCATTACACTTTATATAAGGCTAATAAAGTCACCAGAGAATCTTTAAATGACCTGTGTAATTATCAGATAGTCTTGCTACTCATTAGTAAGGTATAATTTGATTTTACTGTCATGAAGTATAAAAGTGAAAAAGTTTATAGACTGTATTTACTATTTGGAGAGAGTTTTCTTTATTTACATGGAATCATTTTAAGGAGTTATACAGAGATTCAAAAATGAATGCAGAACTACTACACTTGAAGTTTAGAGATGTTCATTGCTGTTATTTATTATGTAAAAATTTGTATATGGTCAACTATCTAACATTAGAGTATTTAATTTAGAAGAAAACTTAGAATAGCCATTACAATTATTTTAGAATTGTAATGACATTGGAATGTGTTTGTAATATATTATTAATTGAATAATCAGGTTGTCAGAGATGTAGCTCATCTGTAGAGTACTAGACTTGCATGTGTAAGACCCTGGTTCAATGCCTTGTACTAAAAAGAAAAAGATAAAAGTAGAAATAAAAAAATGAGTTTCTAGCAGCATATGATAATTTAAATGTTTTCATTGTAAATATTTGTAAAAATGTAAAAGACAGAATTATTTTCATGTAAAATTTATATAATCAACATATCTGCATAAAATATACACAGGGATGTAGATGCATATATACACATATATGCAATGAGGAGGGAAATACCTAAATTCTCCATACGTTTTTTTATGTTTAGTTTTTATGTTTAGGGATCCCAGAGAATCACCAGAAGTGATCCCTGAGCACAATCAGGAGTGGTTCTGAATCAGGTGTGACCCCACCCAACACAAGAAACAACCCAAAATACCTGCCTCAGAGGTTATTTGAGTAATAGTTGATAGGAAAAAGTACTTAGCATGGCTCCTGCTACATAGCAAATACAAATGCTGTTTCAATTTTCAGTATTATTCATTTTATTAACAATCATTATATAGTCTTCTATACTTAGAGAACAATTCAGTAAATGTTATTTTTAACCAAAAACGTATTGCATTATTGATGCAATCTTTCCAGAAATGTATCCCCACTGTATCATAAATGTGTCAACTTAGTAGGAAATGACAATGACAATAAAGTGCATTAGGTTTCTAGAATGAATTATTTAAGAACTATAGATAAACTCACCCCCCCACCCCTGTTCATTTAATCTCAAGTATCAGCAAATAATGAAGTGTCTCTTCCAGTGGAGGTTTTGGAGTACATCTCAATGATTTTTTAAAAAATTTATTTGTATTTATTTATTCATATTCCTCCCCTTCCCTTTTATTTCCATTGATATTGTAATGATCAAGGGGTACAACTGGTGCTCACACATTTTCAGCTGTGGTGCTTGCTGGAGTCACAGGTTGCCGTGCACCCACATTTGGCAGTGATGCTTGCCCAGGATTGCACTTGTTTAGTTTTCACATGTGCTTGTTGCAGGTCAAGATCTTTACTCTAATTCTAGTGCTTGCCCCAGGGATCTCTGCTGTGCTCATACACGCGTTCACCAGGCTGCTATGTGTATGTCTATGGCTACTATGCTCATACATCTTTTAGTCCCAGTGCTAGCTGTATGGTCATGCCCCTTTGTCATGGCGCTCACACATGACATGTGTTGTGCTGTGGCTGGAAATTGTTTGCTGTGTGCTGGATAGCAGATCAACCTGGCTTAAATAACAGAGGTTCCAATAGTGTGCTGTCACACATGGTAGCATCGTGGGTTGAAGCCTCAACCATATACTAGCAAATATAGCCATGCTTAGTCACTGAGCTAAGAACATCCTTGCCTTTGGATCTTTACCTTCGGTCTTCTTAAAGCCTGAAGTTCTTAATACCCAGATTCCTGAGTTTTACCTGCAGAGATTCTGGCTGACCAGGTCTGGAACTTGAAAATTTGTTCTTCTAAGTTCCCAGGTGATGCTGATGTTGCAAGATCTCAGGACTAACTATACATGGAAAAATATTGACTTCGCAATACCTAGCACTGTAATTCTGTGGAAAGGCTCTAGGGCTTTTTGCCATTCCCAGCAATCAGACACTGCCTCACCTTTTTCGTTTTCCCTCAAATATTTCTGAGCAAATATGATGACCAGGTATTGTTGATCTGGGGAAAACCCTCTTCTGTTCTGAACACATTTGAAAGGAACCTTCAGTACGTTAATGTTACTTCTGATCTTCAACCAGGAAATGAAGAGTTTAAACATTAATTCAGTTCTGGGTGATTACGAAACATGCCCCATGCCCCATGTTCTGTGAAAAGAGAAAACAAAACAAAAAATTTAGTGATATGTTTTCAGTATGCAGGTCCACCCATTAATGTTTTCTTTGTGGTACCAACCATGTGGTACCTCAAACTTATCATTTGTGGTAGAAAAGATAGGATTAACCCTATTCCAAAGAGCTTGTAGGATTTGCCTCACTGCAAAGGTATCCTGAGAGAGACCTGGACTTTACTTTCTTTACTCCTTATTCCAGAGGATTTTGTCTTTAGATCATTCTGAACTTCTGAACTAAATTTTCTCTTTAAGCGACTTTGTGGAACTTTGTGGTGTTGGTTAAATTAACTGCTGGCAATGTTTTTAATCTGTTGCTCCGAATCTGCGGGTAATACTTTTAGATAAACTTTTTTTTTTTTTTTTTTTTTTTTTGTGGTTTTTGGGCCACACCCGGAGACGCTCAGGGGTTACTCCTGGCTATCTGCTCAGAAATAGCTCCTGGCAGGTACGGGGACCATATGGGACGCCGGGATTCAAACCAACCATCTTAGGTCCTGGATCTGCTGCTTGCAAAGCAAACGCCGCTGTGCTATCTCTCTGGCCCCGGTAAACTTTATAAATTCACTTAACATTGCTGGTCTTGCAAGTCAGCAAATGATTCATCTATTGTTTTGTTTTTGGCCAATGCCTAATGATGCTCAGGAATTACTCCAGGCCCTGTACTCAGGAATTACTCCTGGATGCTTGAGGAGCAATATGAGATTCCAGGGTCTGAACCTTGGTCGGCTGGCCACATGCAAGACAAATGCCCTAAATGCTGTACTATTGCTTCCACCCCCTACAAATAATTCTTGAATATTCTTTGTTGGAGATTAAAGGATATATACAATATAAAAATATAATTATAAGTAATTTTGTTTTCTTTCTTTCTTTCTTTCTTTCTTTCTTTCTTTCTTTCTTTCTTTCTTTCTTTCTTTCTTTCTTTCTTTCTTTCTTTCTTTCTTTCTTTCTTTCTTTCTTTCTTTCTTTCTTTCTTTCTTTCTTTCTTTCTTTCTTTCTTTCTTTCTTTCTTTCTTTCTTTCTTTCTTTCTTTCTTTCTTTCTTTCTTTCTTTCTTTCTTTCTTTCTTTCTTTCTTTCTTTCTTTCTTTCTTTCTTTCTTTCTTTCTTTCTTTCTTTCTTTCTTTCTTTCTTTCTTTCTTTCTTTCTTTCTTTCTTTCTTTCTTTCTTTCTTTCTTTCGTTTTTGTTTTGGGGCCATACCCGGTGATGCTCAGCGGTTACTCCTGGCTATGCACTCAGAAATCCCTCATCCTAGGTTAGCCGCTTGCAACGCAATTGCCCTACTGCTGCACCAACCCCATAAGTAATTTTTTTTCTTTCATAAGTAATTTTTAGAAGTCAAAAAACTTACCATATTTTTAATACCTCTTCACCATTTCTTCATTTTCTAATCCTGTCCCCTTAATAACCATAGCTCTCTGTTGTTTTTATCCACCAGTTATTTTATTTTATTTATTTATTTTGTTTTGGGTCCATATAGAAAAGTGCTCAGGGCTCTAATCTCAGGAATTACTCCTGGCAGTGCTCAGAAGACCACATGGGATGCTGGAGAGTGAACATGAGTCAGTTGTGTGTAAGGCAAATGCTCAACTCACCATACTATCACTCTGATCCTCTACCAGTTTATTGCTTTTATGTCTGTTAATACATTTTTATTATTTGTGTTATATTTTTGTGTTATATTTCGCATGGGTATATTATACAATATTTGTCATTTCTCCCTCTCACTTACGTTGCTTCTGATCATTCCCTTGAATTCCTTCTGTTTTGCAACAAATGGAAAATTTTCTTTTTAAAATAGTTGAATAGTTTTTCTTTGTGTGCATAGATCATTTCTTTAATCAGGGGCACTTTCATTGCTTCATATCTTACGCCATTGTAAATAACATTTTTTTTGTTTTTGTGTTTGGGTCGCACCTGGCAGCGCTCAGGGGGTCCTCCTGGCTCTACGCTCAGAAATTGCTCCTGGCAGGCACAGGGACCATATGGCATGCCAGAACTCGAAACACCGAAACACCGTCCTTCTGTATGCAAGGCCAACACCTTACCTCCATGCTATCTCTCCAGCCCCATAAATAGCATTTTATTAAACATTGAGGTATATATTTTCTTCATGTTAATGTTTCCATATTCTTTTTTTTTATGTTTCCATATTCTAATAGATAACACAGAGGAAGGATTGCTGTATCTTATGATAGCTTTATTTTAACTTTTCTTTGGGTGCCACATCCAATGTAGCTCAGGATCTATTTCTAGTTCCAGTACTCAGGATCACTCCTTGCAGTGTACAGGAGACAATGCAGTGCTGGGGTTGCCACATGTACAGCCTTTTGAACTATACATGTAGTCCCTATTTTAACTTCTTTTTTGCTTGTTTGTTTTGGGTTCATACCCAGCAGTGCTCAGGGCTTATTCCTACTTTGTGCTTATAGTTCACTCCTGGTGGGGGATCATCTGGGATCTGGGATGAACTTGAACTGGCCACACCCTATCTGCTGTACTGTTGCTTCAGCCCTATGTTGACTTCTTAAGGAAGCTCCATATGGTTTTCCAAAAATGATTGTCACTTTATATTCCCATCAGTAGTATATGGACTTTATATATATATTTTTTTGTCCTAGCTAACACTTGTTATAGTCTTGTTTTTCTAGTTTTACTTTAGGAACCATTGTTTACAAAACTGTTAATAGTAAGGCTTCACATATAGGTCATTCCAGCACTGCACCCGGCACCTGCATGTATCTTTTCCTTCCTAGTACCTTACTCATCGTACTCTCTCCCCAGCTCTGATAAACATCTTTTCCTGTGCCTGTTAGCCATCTCTGTGTCTTCTGTGGAGAAAACACCATTATGAAATTGCAGTTGTTTTGTATATCATTTGCTATGTGGAAATATATAAACTATCTAACTATGTAAAATATATAGCTTCTATTTTTTAATTGCTTCTATTTTTGAAGAGACTCAATGCCTACTAAGTACAGACAGATAAACAAGAAATATATAATACAATGATACAAAGTAGTAAAATAATGACCAAAGAATGTCATTGGCACTTGGGGACCAGAGATGCAGAACAGAAACCCAGTATGGGGAAATGATCTGAGAAGATTCCCCAAAGAATCATATCTCATCTTATTTGCATGATGCTGGCAGAGGGAGCTTATGCACTATGGCTCTGAATTATGCAAGTAGGCTATGTTCAGGGAGCTACCATCTTTGCTGGACCTGTAAGGTGTTGGATGGGAGGGTTGATTGATCCTGGACCATGGGCTAGGCTGGAAAAGAGGCCTTACTAAGCCATGCCTAGACACCTCCTATATATAATGGGAGGACAGGCTCAAAGCTTGAGCTTGCAAATCACACAGTATGCCCTTGCTTCCTCTTCTTACACTTACTAGCTGGTGATTATGGGCAATTTAATCTACTCACAGCCTTGACACAGTTGGAAAATGAAGATAATGCTTACTTCTAGGATTATTCTGAGGATAAAGTGAGGGCTGGTATAGTCCTTGACATAAAACTCGTTACAAAGTAAGTTCCAAATAATTGGTAATGTGTATGATGTTGTTAATGATTATTGGAAAAGTTCAACATAAATAACTGCGTGTCTCTGTAACATTGATGGTTTTAGATACTCCACTAGCTTGGTCAAAGAGAGCATGAACAACTTCTTAAAGTGATTTTGCACTAGTATGCCTGTTAATAGAGGTGCACTGTTATTTATCACAGTGAGAAGAAAGAGAAAGAAACCATAGTTGGCTTGAATAAATAATTACTTGTGTGTTATGATTTTTGTGCTTGAGTCAGAGCCCTAGAAGGAGTAGGTGAGTTTTCCATTCATGTGTAAGAAAGGATAGACAGCTTGGAGTTCCTCTGCTCCACAAGTACATAGACAATATGAGAGAAAGAGTGAAAGAGAGAGAGACATAGAGTGAGAAAGACAGAGAGAACGAGGGGGAGAGAGAGAGAGAAAGAGAGCGAGCGAGCGAGAGAGAGCGAGAGATCGCACTGAAATTCCTCTTGGAGACCATGGAGGGGAGAGGGATTGTGGCCTTCTGTGTAGGCGGGTATCTGAAACCATGGCTACTTCTTGCGCAAAGCCCTTCAGATATGGCAGGTCTTGGCCAGAAGAGAGCTGTGTGGGAGAGAATGTCAGCCCCTGTGACCTATGGATCTAGGGACCCAGGGAGAGGTTGGCTAAAGAAACATGTAGAGTAGTCAGAAATAACAAATAGGGGCATATTAGAAGTGTAGTAGTATTAATAGTGACCCCAGGGGGCTGACAAGCAGAGAAATATTACCCCCATTTCCTCCACTATATATCAGTACCCAGGTTCTTGATTCAAACCAAGGCAGAGAGTGAATTTTCACACTGACCTTATTGCAAGAGACTGGAAGGTATAGTCTGTGGTTTAGAGAAGTAGAAACACCATGACATTGCTGAAATAGCACACTGAGTCACAGTTTCTCCTTGTTAAATAACTTGAATACAGACTTCAATTCATTGCAGTATTGGCAAGCATCAATTCAGGTGCTAAGAAACAGTAAAGCAGGAGAAGCCTTCCCTGCACTTCCACTCCCGCTGAAACTACTGATGTGCTGTTAATTGGCGTTCTCCCTTCCTTCCTTCTTTCCTCCTGGGCTTTAGTGCTCACAGGCAGCCTCCACGTGGGCAGAGTTTAGTGACTGGAAGGGCTTGACTGAGCATTTTATAGCAAAACTGCTGATTTTAGTTGATTGGATTTTCTGTCTATGATCAAGAGGTTTAAGCAGGTCTGTACTATTTATTCTATTAATAGCTCTCCAGATTTTGAACGAAGACCAACTGGGTTTGTCTCTCTCACACTCTTGGCAAGAGAATGTTTACCACCCTGTCTGATCCTATCCACTGATCACCCCCACTTCTCCTTGTAAGTCTCAGAGAACTCCAAGGAAGAAGCCAGTTGCCACCTGCTGCTGTAATGCCCGACACCAGTTTGACAGGTTATTCCTGCTACTGCTGCCTGATCTCTCTTCTGTGCTACTGTCCTAGGTTACAAACTATGAACAGTGGACAGAGATAAATTGTCCAGTAGATAAACTGGAAAATGGATATTTTAAGTGATTCTCAGAATTTGAAGGCTTTGTTGTGAAATCTGAGATTTCCTTTCTGCTTCCCAATGAGTTGGATTTAAGAACTATACTTAAGATTCAGAACTCAAAGTCTCCTCTGTGCTCATTGCTTGAGAAGTCATTACAAAGTGAGTTTCTTTTCCCCTCCCTCTCAGTAAGGGGGAGAGGGGTTTTGAAGAATCTTCTGCTGTCCTTCAGGTGGGAATTATCTCTGACACATGTCAACTGGCCATCGTCACACTGGATTCTTAGTGAATTTCTGAGTAGGGAAGAGGGGGGAAACACCTCAAAAATTGCCATTTTGATTTCAGTCTTTTCTAGAGAGAAACTGATTACTATAGAAAGCAAGGCAAGAAGCTGACACTCTGAAACACTTTTCACATGTTGCAGTAGGCTAGCCCAGCCTTCTCATTCACATATTCTTGCTTTCTGCTGTTGTAAGCTAGCTAAGCAGCCTGCTATGGGTGTCTAATGAATAGAGCAGCACCTTAGGAGGGCCAACCCCAAAGCTGTAAGGTCTGTTGCTTGCCCAGTGGCATTTATGCCCTCTTCTATTTATTCAAGATAGTGAAGAGCCCAAGACAGATTTAGGAGGTGGGAAAAAGGCTCAATTCTTGGTGGGAGTAACTGCAATAATAACTGCAATGGAAGAGATGGGCTTCTTTGCAGACTAGTTACCACCTGGCCTTAAAATAATAATTAATCCAAAGGTCTAACATTAATGCAACAACATTCACAGTGTATTTTGAACCCCCTGGCAGGAAAGTGCATTATATGGCCAAGACAGAGACAAGTACCCACTATAATAAATAAGCCAGAGTCTTTTCCACCCTTCTCTGCAAAGTCAATTAGGTACATGTAATCTGATTTGGAAGGTGTGCTGGCAATAGTTATTTGGCATCCAGGTGATTCACTGTAAGGAGCTCTGGGAGGTTCTCTATAGTTGAAACTGGACTGAGGCTTGCAGACTTTGTGGCTGGGAGAGATTGCCAAAGGATTAAGATGCTCCTGTGGACAGAGAAAACAAACCAGTTTCACATATGAGCCCACAATTGAAAGTCAAAGAACTGTATGCTCCTAAGAGCTGGTGTTGAATTGCCACTGAGCTGCTTCCCACATGAGCCACTCTGAAAACATGCTTCTGGGTAAACAGCAGACATGATTTATTTATGTAATGATTATTAATGATCCTTTAAGCCATGCCAGGTAGAGATAGTAGTTATTAAAGCTCATGTTTTTTCCTTTTGGCTTTTGGGCCACACTGGTGGTACTCAAGGGTTATTCCTGGCTCTGCACTTAGTAATTCACTCCTGGAAGACTCAGGGGGACCACACTGGATGCCAGGGATCAAACCTGGGTTGGTTGCCTGCAAGGCAAGGATCCTGCCACTATACTATTTCTCTACCCCTATTAAGTTCCATTCTTATCTCCCTGTCTAAAGGCTGTAATAAGTTGGATTTCAGGAGGTTCCCTTCTTATGTTGGCCTTAATGTCCCTATTTCCTGGTGATGAAATCAGAAAGCAGTCAATAAAACTCTTCATGAGACAGAAGGATAAACACAGAATAGTATCACTTAAATGTAGTATATAAAATAACTTCACGAAGAAACACAATGGGCTAAAGCGTAAATACTCCAAACACCGTAGGTGCCAAGGTATATAGCAAGGGGAAGGAAACAAATCAAGTGGAAGAAGAGAAACAGGTGTTCAGTCAACCTCTCATTACAGAGGTGTTTGGTCCTGGGTCGGCACTTGCAAGGCAAACACCTACTGCTGTATTATTTCTCCGGCCCATGTTCTAATGTTTTTTATCTACAGAAACAGGTGCCGAATGCAGTTGGAAGCCAGAGACTCCCACTGCAGTGCTCATTCAGTCTATTTTAGTGCCTTAGAGACCACTGAAATAGGCAACTGCACACCATATATTTCTGTTACAGTCCCTGTACATTGTTTTTTGCAAATTATTAACTTTATTTTTCTTCATTTTTTTCTCTTCTCTTTTCCTCTTTCTTTCAATGCAAACTACATTACTATTCTATCATAATGCCCAAGAAATCTATTTGGGGGCGGGTATACACCTGGCAGGGCTCAGGGGTTACTCCTGGCTCTCTACTCAGAAATCGCTCCTATAATGTTCTAATGTTTTATTTTGTTTGTTTGTTTTGTTTTTGGGCCACACCCAACGGTGCTCAGGGGTTACTCCTGGCTCTGTGCTCAGAAATCACTCCTGGCAGGCACGGGGGACCACATGGGATGCCGGGATTCGAACCACTGTCTGTCCTGAATCGGCTGTGTGCAAAGCAAACACCCTACTGCTGTACTATCTCTTTAGCCCCCATAATGCCTACTCTGTCATTTTTTCAGAAAGGTAAGGAACCTGGACACAGAAGACACAGTAGACGATATTACACTATAAATAGTGCCATTGTCCTCATTCTGTAGTAGGTTGAGAAATTATTTTTAAAATTTATATATATTTTTTAATTCTTTTTTAAGAGACAGGGTCTCGCTATGTTGCCCAGGCTGGAGTGCAGTGGCTATTCACAGGCGCGTTCCTACTATTGATCAGCAGCTTTGACCTGCTCCGTTTCAGACCTGGGCTGGTTTGCCCCTCTGTAGGTAAACTGGTGGTCTCCCGCTCTTGGGGGGGGGTCACCATATTGATGTCGAACTTAGTGCGGACACCCGATCGGCATTGCACACTGCAGCCCAGAACTCCTGGACTCAAGCGATCCTCTGGCCTCAGCCTCCCGAGTAGCTGGGACTATAGGCGCGCGCCACCATGCCCGGCTAAAACTTATATTCTTCCTGGCAAAATGATTGTATAACTTCTCTCATTAGAGACGGGAGCACTCTTTCCCTTGACTCTGGATGTCCTTTGGTTTCTATTGGAGTTAAGACTTGTCCTTGCAAAGTCTTGACCTCAGTGACCTGGAGCTCTGCCACTAACAGGTGGACGAGGCCTAATCAGCTGAGGATGAGAGACTTTTAGAAGAGAACCCTGCTGTCACCTCCCAGGTACCCCAAACCAACTTAGTTTAGCAAATGCACATACATGGACAAGGGCGCTACTCAACCAATAAACAGCTGATCAGTGAACACATGAATGAGCCTTGCCAGGACCAAAACTATTGCATAGCTAACCCAGACGCACAGGCCAAGAATAGTGCTTTTAATTTAAGTGGCAAAGTTTGGAGACACATTGTTAGTGAGTTAGCTTGTTTCTAGCCCTGAATTGTGGGCTTCCATCAGGACAAATATCTCTTATGTATGCATGTGTGCATGTCATGCTCTTTTCTACCTTTTGGTCTTTGTATAGGCTGCCTAAAGCGTGGAAACTTCCTGCTTCACCTTTGCTTGGCTAATGTTTATTTGTTTTGCATGGCTGCCCTAGTGGCTCCTCCTCCACAGTTGGTTCAATGCCACCGCCAGTTTCTCCCAGTGTCCTGCTTTAGCCTTAATATGTATCCCACCCTCTCATCTGACTTTCCACCGTTTTCGAGTTATTGCAGGGAGATGGGTGTCTGGTTTGAAAGACTACTATCTGAGATTAGCATAAAAGTAGAGACAAGAGAGCATTTTGTCAACAAATGAATGAGTTTCTGTTACTTCCCTCAGCTTCCACTTTCTCTCTTTTTCTCTCCCTGGCCCAGTCTTTGAAATGAGAGGGGTAGAGAGGAGGATAGAACTACATAGGTTTTTTATTTTTTGTAAAATATTAACACTGACCCCATTGCTCCTGAAAGACTGCAGTTCTGTGCTGAGAAGGTTATGAGGCTGTGGAGTTTGGGGAATCATGTCAAGATTAATTAGATTTGTCTGCCATGGTCAGGAAATAGCAAGTGATGGCCAACGTGGGAGTTAGGCACCAGTCTAGGGAAAGGCGATTTCTCTGTCTCTGGTGAATTTTAATCTTGCTCAACTCAGCTGCACCTCTGTTATATATTGTGCGGGGGAAGAGAAAAATGTCCCATTCTGTGCTTGGTGGGGCCCCAACACTTGCCTGTCTTTTTTCTCTTTCCCTGGCACTCTGGACTATGTTCTCCAGTCCCCAACAGTAAGTTGTGGCTATGTGACTGCTACCACCCATGTGATATAAACCCACTGTGAACTCCCTTGGGCTTATATCAAATGAGTCCATAGTAAAACCTATCATTTGCATAGGAAAGGCTCATGTCCTTCCTGTTAAAAACAACAAAAACTTACTTAAGTTTTTATTTGGGCATCACCTTTTTTCTACTATCAATAGTAATGTTTCACGCGAACATGTTCAACACCACACTCACACCAGAGAGAGTTCCAGTGCCCTCCACCACTATTTCCAAGTCCTTTTTCACTCAACCCACTCCTGCACCCTCTCCTTTGCAAACTTAGTTCTGTAGGCTGACTCTCAGGGTCTGTCACACAGATTCTCCACCCCTACATTTATTAGGACGAGAATAAGAAATAGTGGTAATGTGTAGAATTTAAATATAAAATATTTGATCAAGGTTTTGGGTGAGGCCACCCTAGGCATCATGTTTTTTTTTTTTTGTTTTTTTGTTTTTTGTTTTTGTTTTGTTTTGGGGTCACACCTGGAAGCGCTCAGGGGTTACTCCGGGCTCTATGCTCAGAAATCGCTCCTGTGACTTCTGAGTGCATAGCCAGGAGTAACCCCTGAGTGTCAAATGGGTGTGGCCCAAAAACCAAAAAAAAAAAAAAAAAAAAAAGAAATCGCTCCTGGCAGGCTCAGGGACCCTACTGTCTTTCTGCATGCAAGGCAAACGCCCTACATCTATGTTATTTCTCTGGCCACAAGGTACCATGTTTCTAACCCCACTGGTGGATGGGTCTGATGAAGAAGGGTAGTAGCAGTGGAGAAATAATTCACAGTCAAAGTTTCATCATCCATGGCTCTGTCCACCATATGCATTTCCTCACATATGCTTCTCTGCTAAGCTTTCTGCTATTTGTTTTCTTTGCCAAGCAGCTTCTCACTGCTTCTCTTCTGGCTCTCTGCCTTTTGCTGCTCCTCCTCTGCCTCCCCCGCAGGCAGCCTCTTTTATTCTTTATTTAAAATGACCTGCCCCATCCCAGGTGAGGGTGAGTCTGATTCTCAAGGTGGGATTAACATCTCAACAGAAGAGGTTAGTGAAACAGGAAGTTGGGGGCAGGGTTATGGTAATGGACTCTTCTTTATATCCATGTTTTTTATATTTTTATATATTTATTTATATTTTATATTTTTATATTTTTATTCTCTATATTTCTATGTTGCGAGAAATCATCTGTTTGTTTTTCTGTATTTGTCACTCTCCACTGACTAACTTTGCTCAGCCTCTAGTTACATACATGAAAGCAGCAAACTGCAGGATTTGATTGTTATAGTTTTCAAATCCAGAACAGACAAAACATAATAAATTTGTAATTGTTATACACTTGTTTACATCAGTGTAGAGCTGTGAACATAGACATCCACTCAGACAGTTGTTACCTTCCAGTAAAGAGAGGCAGGACTATGGAGAAGGTCTCTGCCCTAGGGCCTTGGACCTTGTACTCATTGATCTCTAGGCTGTCTCTAGGATATGTAAAGGGCTCACCTACCAGTAATAATTGTCCTGAGGAATGTCTGTTTTTCAAGTGGTGAAATCTTACCTGTCTCTTTTTTCCAATGTACAAGTCTCATTGATTTTGGGGGTGGGGGGGAATGAATGAGCTAGTGAGCATAGTCGCTTCCTTGCATTTTTCAGTAATAAATAAGTGTCTCTAAGTTAGATATACATAGATTTTAGCTGGCTGAGCACATGCAATAACCCTGCCACAATATCTGGCACCACACGGTCCTGTGAGCATAACTAGGATCAACCCCTGAATACTAATCTGGGAGTATCCCCGAGTATTGATGAGTATGGCCCAAAACAAACAACCAAAAAGGTCAGTAAATAAGTGAACATCTTGGGGCCGGAGAGGTGGTACTAGAGGTAAGGTGTCTGCCTTGCAAGTGCTAACCTAGGATGGACCCCTGTTCAATCTCCTGGCATCCTATATGGTCACCCCCAAGCCAGGGGCAATTTTTGAGCACATAGCCAGGAGTAACCCCTGAGCATCAAGCGAGTGTGGCCCAAAAACCAAAAACCAAAATAAAAAAAAAATTGTAAATGAACATCTTTGTAGTAGCTCTTGGAGTGGAGGCAATGTTGTCTTAATAGAAGTTTCAGACTTGGACATTTTAAATCAGTAAAGGCAATGAGAAGACTCAACAGAGGATGGGGAAGGGTGTGTTTGTACTAAGACAAACTTGGTCTCCTGGCACCTCACAAGTCACCTTTCTGAAGGCGGAGGATGATGGCCAGTGGCTTAGGCTACTCCAGAATATGTGCTTTGATGGCAGAGGAAATCAGAGTTGGGTTAGCAGTCTTGCACATCCTGGGTAGCAAGACTGTAATGAGTGCCAGGGAGCCTCAGGAAAGGTGCAGGGAATGGTGTCAATTTCTTGGGAGTGCCCTGGGACCCTGGGACTGAATGGGGATGAAGAGTGGTTTTAGAATGTCGCAGAGAACAAAAACTGAGAAGATAGCAACCTGGAGCGTTTTATTTCTTTATGTAGTTTCTTTCATTCCACCTTCCTTTTTTTTTCCTTTTTGGGGATGTCTCAAATATGCCCATCACTTTGATCAAGAGACTCTGAAAGCCCACACCTACACTGTCACCACTATACTAGATCATATTTATTTGGCCCTTGTTAATATGCAAGTGGTTTATTTATCGCTCTCTGCAACTAACTATTTGCAATCTAAGTATCATTAGCTCACATTTGCACATGAGGAAACTGGTTAACAAATAACTTGCTAAGATTACAAAGCTAGTAAAGTAGCAGTGCCATGAGCCCTACTTTTCTACACCACGCACCATTATTACAAGCACCCTAGAGAAGAAAGGGGGACAGAAACCTTGGTAGGACCCCAGTTGCCTGGTATCAGTCCTACCTTTTTTTTTTTTTTTACAAGAAATGTTAATGAAAACAGAAGCCAGTACTGAGGCATTCATCCTCGCCAGCATTCTATGGGTCACATTCTCTCCAAATCATTTTTTTTCTTTTTTTTTACTTAGATACCTATTTTATGCTTAGTTTATTCCCAGACCATGGATTTTTGCTTCCCCAATTTCTTCTGTGATATCTTTTTCTTCTGTGCAACTTTCTCTTCAGGTGTAGGAACAATTTGCTCTTTCTCAGTAAAAATCATCTCAATATAGCAGGGAGAACTCATGTTGGGGTGAATATTCCCATGAGCCTTCTAAGTTCTGCAGTGCATTTTGGGTATTTTGTTCACCTGGATATGCTCAATGACCAGAAAAATGAACATCTAAACCAGGGGTCTTAAACTCGCAGCCTGCGGGCCGTTTGTGGTCCTCCATACATTTTGTGGCCCGCAGCCGGCCTTCAAATATCACAGTATTCACGATTATTCGCTTACCGAATAATCACAATAAAAATTGCATTAGTAAGAAAAAAATTGCATTAAACATTTGCATAGCCCGAACAGTTCCGTTCGGGCTATGCAAATGTTTAATGCGATTTTTTGCGTTTTTTTCTTACTAATGCGATTTTTATTGCGAATATTCGGTAAGCTAATAATCGCGAATACTTTGCGCCTAGCGCAGACATCATTTCCGCTGCTCCTGCCTGCTGTCCCTTGCATTATCGGAGGCCTAAGGGAGAGAAGGGAGAGAAGTTTATTACAGAATTAGATTTTGTCATACCTTCATCATGACTTCATCAAAGCCTACAGTGAAGAGAAAGATTGATGACGAGCACAGACAATTTCAGGAAAAGTGGGAGATGCAGTATTTCTTTGTTGAGCACAGGGGCATCCCCACATGTCTTATTTGTTCAGAGAAAGTTGCAGTGCACAAGGAATACAACTTGAAACGCCATTATTCAACTAAACATGCTGAGGAATGTGCAAAATATCAAAGAAATGAGAGAGCCAAGCGGGTTGCCAGTCTTAAACCATGTCTAATGAGGCAACAAGATTTCTTCAAGAGAGCAACCAAAGAGAATGTTGCATCAGTTGAAGCTAGTTACATAGTTAGTGAGATGATTCCTAAGGCACGGAAACCATTCACAGAAGGAGAGTTTGTTAAAAAATGCATGATACAGGCTGCAAATATTATCTGTCCGGAAAAGAAAGGTCAGTTTAGCAAAATCAACCTTTCTGCCAACACTGTGGCAGAGCGCATTTCTGACATGCCAAGTGACATTTATCATCAACTGTGTGAGAAAGTCAAATGTTTTGATGCATGCTCAGTTGCTCTTGACGAGAGCACAGATATAACAGACACTGCACAGCTCACGATTTATGTCCATGGTGTTGATTACAATTTTGAATTGACAGAGGAGCTGCCCACAATAATTCTAATGCATGGCCAGACCACTGCTAATGAGATATTTCGGCATCAGTGTGATGTCATTGAGAATGCAGGTTTGCCATGGAAGAGGTTTGTTGGAATAATAACCGATGGAGCGCCATGGATGACAGGGAGGAAAAATGGACTGGTGGCACTTGTTCAAAAAAAACTTGAGGAGGAGGGTGTAGAGAAGGCTGTTGATTTTCACTGCATTATCCATCAGCAGGCCATTTGCAGTAAATGCCTGCTGTGTGACAATGTGATGTCTGTTGTTGTGAAATGCATCAACCAAATCAGATCCAGGGAATTAAAGCACAGAAGGTTCAGTGCTTTTTTAGAGAAAATGGAGTCAGAATATGGAGATGTGCTCTATTTTACCGAGGTACGTTGGCTCAGCAGGGGAAATGTCCTGAAAAATTTTTTTGAGTTGAGAGAAGAAGTGAAAGCCTTCATGGAGAAGGATGGGAATGCTGTTTCTAAGTTGAGTGATCACAAATGGCTCATGGACTTAGCTTTTCTTGTTGACATCACACATAAAATGAATGTAGTAAACAAGATGTTACAAGGCCTGGGCAGCTTATGAGTGCTGCCTATGACAACATGAGAGCATTCTCCACAAAACTTGTGTTATGGAAATCCCAGCTCTCTCAGACAAACCTTTGCCATTTCCCAGCATGCAAGGAACTTGTGGACACAAGTTCAATGGTGAGAAATATGTTGATGCTATTTTTAAGCTAGAGAAGGAATTTGATCACAGATTTGCAGACTTCAAAAAGCACACAGCCACTTTCCAAATTTTTGTGGACCCCTTTTCCTTTGATGTGCAAGATGCCCCTCCTGTGCTTCAATTGGAGTCATTGACTTGCAATGCAACTCTGATCTCAAAACCAAGTTCAGGGAGATTAGTGGAGAAGCAGACATGCATGGGCAATTTTTGAGAGAATTGCTTTTTGAGAGAAAAGCTTCCCTGAGCTTTCTCGAATGTTCAAGTGCACCATGTGCCTTTTTTGGGAGCACATATTTGTGTGAAAAGTTATTCTCTGCATTGAACTTCAATAAGTCAAAGTACAGGTCTAGACTTAATGATGATCATCTTCAAGCCATACTGAGGGTCTCAACTGCTTCCTCTCTAAAGCCAAATGTGGTTCAGATTTGTGAGAAGTGCTGTCAGGTCTCTGGCAGCAAGGAATAGGCAAAAGATACCATGTTCAGAAGAACTGTTCATGATCTTCACTCAATGTTCTATTCATGTTCAGAAGAAATAATTAAAACTGTTAATAATGACGTTTGAGGACTTTTTTTTTTGTGAAATCCCTTATGTGGTCCTGCCTCACCCAGACTTTGCCTTCTGCGGCCCCCAGGTAAATTGAGTTTGAGACCCCTGATCTAAACCCTTAAGTTCATCATTGCTGTCTTTAATTTTAAGCACATGCAGTAAAAATTCAGCACTTTTTTTGGACTAATGACCCTGGGTCCAGCCCTACTGTTTGGCCTGTGCACACCTACCAATGCCACCATTGTAATTTCTTTTTTTTTTGTTTGTTTGTTTTTGTTTTTGTTTTTGGGTCACATCTGGCAGTGCTCAAGGGCTATTCCTGGCTCTACTCTTAGAAATCTCTCCTGGCAGGCATGGGGGATCATATGGGATGCCGGGATTCAAACCACCGTCCCTCTGCATGGAAGGCAAATGCTCTACCTTCATGCTATCTTGCCAGCCCCACCATTGTAATTTCTTTCCTTCCTTCCTTCCTTCCTTCCTTCCTTCCTTCCTTCCTTCCTTCCTTCCTTCCTTCCTTCCTTCCTTCCTTCCTTCCTTCCTTCCTTCCTTCCTTCCTTCCTTCCTTCCTTCCTTCCTTCCTTCCTTCCTTCCTTCCTTCCTTCCTTCCTTCCTTCCTTCCTTCCTTCCTTCCTTCCTTCCTTCCTTCCTTCCTTCCTTCCTTCCTTCCTTCCTTCCTTTCTTTCTTTCTTTCTTTCTTTCTTTCTTTCTTTCTTTCTCTTTGGGCCACACCTGTTTGATGCTTGGGTTATTCCTGGCTATGAGCTCAGAAATCACTCCTGGCTTGGGGGGACCATATGGGATGCTGGGGGATTGAACCGCGGTCCGTCCTACTCTAGTGCTTGCAAGACAGACACCTTACCTCTAACGCCAGCTCTCTGGCCCCACCATTGTAATTTCTTTTCTTTCTTTTTTTTTTTTTTTTGGGTTTTGGGCCACACCCTGCAGTACTCGGGGGTTACTCCTGGCTGTCTGCTCAGAAATAGCTCCTGGCAGGCACGGGGGAACATATGGGACACCGGGATTCAAACCAACCACCTTTGGTCCTGGATCGGCTGCTTGCAAGGCAAACGCCGCTGTGCTATCTCTCTGGGCCCCATTGTAATTTCTTAAGGACATAAACTGTGTCTGCGGAGTGACATCCTTCAGACACTTAGTGACTTTTTGGATAAGCATGCCCTTGATGGTCTGACTGTTTCCCGTGTGTTCTTGAGGTTCCAGCCTCTTGACTTGTATGATTCATTTGGTTTTTGAGGTCGAGTGAATAGCATACCCACCATCTCAAGGCCACCTAGAATTGCTCATGGAAGAGAAAGAGTGATGGCTGCAGAGAGACTTCCTCCAGGTTATTCTTTATGTTCCTTTCCTCCTACTAGTTTGAGAAAGCTGTCTGTCTCTTTGCATTGAACAATAGCCTCAAGAGTGCCAGAGAAAGATGCCAGGTCATCTTATGAAAACCCTAAAGTCTGGTGTTGTCCTTTCCACTCAGACAGGGCTTCCCAATAGAACATTCCCCAGCCATTAAATGCCCCTGCAGGAAGCTGATGTGAGATCCTGGAAAGAGCCAAGGTAAGACAAGGCAGGCAGAAATCAGCATACTTTTGGGAGTGGAAATCTAACAAGAGTCATGCAGTCACCTGGTTGCAGCCACCTAGCTGGAACTTAACCCCCAGTACACATCCAGGGAGCCCAGCCACCTCTAGAAGGGGAAGTGGCAGCAATCAGCACCTTCACAATCAATTGAATTCATGTTCCAAAGTCTCGACTATAATTGACAGTAACTTCCTTCCTGGTTGTTTTAACCATCAGATAAAAGTGCTGAACAGTTTTGAACCTTTCTGAGGCCAGAGCTTGCTTCAGAATTTTTAATAAGCATTTCCTTCCTTCCAGTATGGATAATTAGTAGAAAAATTTTGACCTTCGGTACACAGAGTGATAGTGATTCAAAGTGAAAGATCTTAAAGAAGTTCTGGCCTGCTACCCACTTTGTCTGATCTGTGAAATGGGGGAGGCCACAATAAACTCTATTGGGTGGGTGTAGGCCACAATTGTAAAATTTAATCTTTGCACAGATGTATCACTCTTGCAGAGTAGTCAGGACCTTTTTGTGACTTTGTTTGTGAAACTAATTGCCCTTGAAATGCTGGGAATTTAATCCCTGGACTATCTTCTCCTATTTGCATCTCAAGGTTAAAGGAGATTTTGGCTTTCTGGATGTTAATCATTTGTGAAAATGTTTGATCTCTTGAAGACTCAAACACATTGCCCTTGCTGGGAGCTGAGCGTGAGATATGCAGACTTTATGACTTTATGAGACAAGAAGTGAGTTAAGCAATTTTGAGTTTTTATTCATTTATTTATTTATTTGAGGGTTGGTAGTGGTTGGGCCACATCTAACTATGCTCAAGGCTTACTCCTGGAGCTGTTCCCACTCCTATCAATGCTTGGAGAACTATTTGCAACGCCAGGGTTTGCCACATGCAAGGCAAGAAGTGCCTTGCCTCTTGTACTACCTCTCAACGTCAGTTATTTTTTTTTTTAATAATTTTTATTTTGACCATAGTGGATTACAAATTTTTCACAGTAATATATTAGGTACATAGTGACTTTGAATCAGGGGCATTTCCACCACCAATGTTGTCCTCCCTTCACCCCTGTTCCCAGCATGCATCCCCTATCTCCTTGCTTTGCCCCTGGGGCTGCTAGTATAAGTGGTCCTCTTTGTGTCTAGCTTGTTGTAGATTGGGTATCGATTCTGTTGTCATTTGCTTTGGATTTGGTGTTTAAGTCTGATCATTTTTTATGTCTACTCAATGTTCATATGACTGTTTGTCTAGACCCCAGTTTTGAGTTTTAATTCCATTTTCTTTGGGTTCTGTAGAATCACAGAAAAGTCATTTAATATTCCCAAGAATCTCTACTTCCTCCACCCAAATGTGATCTGATTTTTGTCATATATTTCAAGAGCTGCATAAATTGCCATAATAAAACTCTAGTTCATAATAACTTATAGAGTTAAAAGAAAAAAATTGAAAGTATGTTTTCTGGGATATACACATGTACTACTGTGCCAATGAAGGCATTTTCGAGAGATAAAAGTATCTGTCTATATCAGGACTTATTTATCATTTATTAATTTTTTTTGTTTTGGGGATACAACCAACAGTGCTCAGGGCTTACACCTGTGCCCAAAGATTACTCCTGGCATTGTTCAGGGGACCATATGTGGTGCCAGGGACCTGAAAGGCACATGACCAACTTGTTGAACTACCATTCTGGTCTCTACATCAATACTTTTTAATGACATTATTAACATTTTGGGATGAGATTGTTGGGGGCAGGTACAGAAGCAGAACTGCTCTGGGCTTTGTAGAATGTTAGCAGCATCCATGGTCTCTAACTACAGTTGCCAATAACATCTCTGTTAAATGAATTAAACATGGAGGTCACTAGGCTGAGGTGGTTCTAATGGCCTGGCAACCTTTATATAGCTAGGCAAATCAAGGATTAGTTTTTATAAATTATCAAGTTAAGAAATCAAAACCAAAGGATGATTGATTAAAATAGTCAATTAAGTGGTTGTCTTAAAAATCTAGAACCGATCACATCATTTCCCTGCACAGCTTCTTTGTCTTTTTTACAAAAGTTTTGCCTCTAGCTTTTGTTGGTAAATTCTCCTAACTACTTATAATTTCATACAACCCAATTCAGATAGATTTTTTTTTTTGATGTGTATTTGAGGGCATGCCTAGCAATGCTCAGGGCTTACTCATGGCTCTACTCCCAGGGATCACTCTTGGCTGGCTCTGGGGACCATCTGGAGTAACTGGGATTGAAGCCAGGTCTGCTAAATGCAAGGCAGGTGCTTTTCCTGCCTTACTATTGCTCCAGCTCCATACTATAAAATAGACTTTGAACATAAATATATATATCAGTTTGAAGGGGCTGGAGAAATAGTATAGAGGTTAAAGTGCTTAATATGCCCTCAGCTGACCCTTGGTTCATCCCTGAGTGATCCTTGTTGCTCCCTGAGTGATCCCTGAGCACAGAAACTTGAGAATCATTAGGTATAGCCGTCAAAGAAAAATAAAATAATTAAAAAATGATTGTTTGGGGCTGGAGCTGTGGTGCAAGCAGTAGGGCATTGGCCTTGTATGCTCTGATCTAGGATGAGCCACGGTTCCATCCCCTGGCGTCTCATATAATTTCCCAAGCCAGAAACAATTTCTGAGCATATAGCCAGGAGTAACCCCTGAGCATCACCTGGTGTGACCCAAAAAACAAATATATATATGTATATATGTATATGATTTTTTATCTTTTAGGTACTCCCACATTGTGACAATCAAAACATTCCTACTCATTGACCAATGCATTTGGCACAGTGTTGTCTGTGAGACTTAGCAAAGAAAAATATAGGATACCTAATTAAGAGTCTCAAGGAAACAGTGAATAATTTTTAGAATGTGTAGATTTTACTATATTTATTTTGGCAGCCTACTTAGGAGACAAAATCTGCTCCTAGTTTAGAACCATTCTTTCAGACACAAATTTGCTCACACCAGCAACACCTCATCCTTCTATTCTGCCCATACCACTTTTGTTTCCCATCTCTCTGCACAATTATAGTTCATATGATAAAAGATAAAACAGATGACATTGTGGATTTCCCCACAAGTTGTTGCTGGCATTAGACAAGAGAGCAAGTTGAGGGGAGGAGAGCTGCACTGCAGCTGTTATATATACAGTGATAAAAAGGGAGTGAGTCAGAAAACAAAAGGTTAAGGCAATTCAAAATGGTTCCATTTCAAACAAAATCTCTCCATTCCAGTGGTACAGGACTTACTCAGATAGGCCTTTGAGGAAAAGACACTATGTGCTTCTGGCAGACTCTTTGAAAGTCAAGTCCAGAACATTGTGTTTTTCTTTTTTGAGAAAGGTCAGAATCAACCAGGTGCAATGTGGCATGCAAATAAGGAGAAGGCACAGATTGTGCTGGTGGGTAAGAAGCAGGTTGTCCTTCCTTGGAGAGATTCTTGCTGATAACAGGTAGCAATTCTCAGGGCCTAATCAGGGTGCAGATGATAAGGAATACAGAAAGCCAGTAACAGATTGGGGGCTGGGGAGGCTTTTGTGTTATAAGTTATATGGAAGGGTGGGGAGAGAGTACATGAAGGAACTAAAAAACATGTTAGCAAGTCATAACAGTAGAATTACAGGAACACCAAAAGGGAAGGAAAAAGGAAAAAGGGAAGAACAAGCAGCGAGGGAGATAATAGCAGAGAACTTTCCCACATTCTGAAAAGAGGCTTTTATACAAATACAAAAGGCAAAAAGAGTGCCACGCAATAGACCCTAACAGAACATCAAGACGTTTAGTAATCCAAATGGCAAAAAACAAAGAGAGAGAGATGGACTCCTTAAATCAGTAAGGGAGAGGAAAACTCTCAAGTATAAAGGAAAGAACATAAGACTAAAACCAGATATTGTATTTGAAATAATCCAGGCAAGAAAAGAGTGGAATGACATATTCAAACTATTGAATGAAAAAAGCTTTTAACCTAGCGTCCACTACCCAGCAAAATTGCCATGCACATGGGAGGGAGGATTAAAACCATTCTTGGACAAAAACAGAACTCGTAATATTTGCATGAACCAAACCAACCCTAATGAACTACTCAAAGATCACTTACATAAACAAAACTCCCAATTGTAACAATAATGATTTTACACACTATCATGGCAAAACAGCTCTCTCTGTCAATAGTTTCCTTAAATGTCAATGGAGTAAACTTTTTCATCCAAAAGCATAGAGTAGCATGTTGGATCAGGAAACAAAGACCAGATATCTCCTGTCTGCAGGAAACACACTTAAAAGTTTAGAATAGACATAGGCTCAGAATAAGAAAATGGAAAACAATCATACAAGCCACTGGAAAACAAAAAAGCTGAACAGTTATACTTATATCAGACCAAATAGCATTCAACTTCAAGGAAGTACTTAGAGACAGGTTGATACAACATCCTGATGATGAGAAAACAGCAACAACTAAGAGCAGGTTGCCCTATCTCACCACCTAATGGAAAGATAAAATCAGAAGAAACTAAGTCCTTGGTATGCACAAAAATCAAGATCACTAATTACAGGTGTGTAACTTTGACAACCGCAACTGGGCAGAACTTTTCCGGGGTCCAATAAGAAAGCCTAGGCTTCAACCTAGGATTTGAACAAACACCAAGATCTCTAATTTCAGAGGTGTGCCTTTGACAACTATGACAGAGCAGAACTTCTGGAATGATAAGGAAAGGCTATATCCTAGGCTTTGTCCTAAAATCTTTGCAAAAACCAAGATCACTAATTACAGAAAACTGACTACAACAACTGTGATGGAGAAGAACTTCTAGAACCATAAAGAAAGCCTCTATCCTAGACTTCGTCCAAAGACCTGTGCAAATACCAAGATCTCTAATTACAGAGGACTGATTTTTTTTAGCCACAACTGAGCAGAACGTTTTCTGGCACCATAAAAAGACTTTGGGTTCGCTAATGAGCATATCTGGAGCCTGTAGTTGTTCCCATGATAGTATGTGTCAAGGGTGGAGAAACCCTGTATCTCTTAGGCTAAGGGAATTTTCTTTCAAATTTCCCCAATACTTACTGTGCCTATGCAAAAAAAAAAAAAAAAAAAAAAAAAAAAAAGGCACAAAACCTCACCACACCAGCCCTCCTTTCCCCCCCTCTTTTTTGTGTTTTTGTTTATTGTAGCTGTTGGGTATTTAATCATTATTTCTTCTTCTTCTTCTTCTTCTTCTTCTTCTTCTTCTTCTTCTTCTTCTTCTTCTTCTTCTTCTTCTTCTTCTTCTTCTTTTCTTCTTCTTCTTCTTCTTCTCTTCCTTCTTCTTTCCTTCTTCTTCTTCTTCTTCTTCTTCTTCTTCTTCTTCTTCTTCTTCTTCTTCTTCTTCTTCTTCTTCTTCTTCTTCTTCTTCTTCTTCTTCTCTTCTTTCTTCTTTTCTTCTTCTCCCTCTACTCCTTCTCCTCCCTGTCCTCCTCCTCCTCCTCCTCTTCTTCTCTCCCTCTCCTCCTTCTCCTCCCTCTCCTCCTCCTCCTCCTCTTCTTCTTCTCTCCCTCTCCTCCTCCTCCTCCTCCTCCTCCTCTTCTTCTTCTTCTTCTTCTTCTTCTTCTTCTTCTTCTTCTCCTTCTTCTCCCTCTCCTCCTCCTCCTCTTCTTCTTCTCCTCCCTCTCCTCCTCCTCCCTCTCCTCCTTCTCCTCCTCTTCTTCTTCTCCTTCTTCTCCTCCTTTTTCTTCTCCTTCTCCTTCTTTTCTTCTTCTCTTTTCTTCTTTCTTATTTTCTTCTTCTTTCCTTCTCCCTCTTCTCCTCCCTCTCCTCCTCCTCTTCTTCTCCTTCTTCTTCTCCCTCTCCTCCTCCTCCTCTTATTCTTCTCTTCCTCCTCCTTCTCCTCCTCCTTCCCCTCCTCCTCCTCCTTCTCCTTCTCCTTCTCCTTCTTCTCCTCCTCCTCCTCCTTCTTCTTCTTCTTCTTCTTCTTCTTCTTCTCCTTCTTCTTCTCCTCCTCCTCCTCCTCCTCCTCCTCCTCCTCCTTCTTCTTCTTCTTCTTCTTCTTCTTCTTCTTCTTCTTCTTCTTCTTCTCCTCTATTTTTTCACAATAGAACCACAGAACTTAAATCATTCTGATTTGCCTCATACATTAAGGGGCGGGGGAGAAAGTGGATGGCACCAGGAGCAAACAGCCACATAAACATTGAGTAGAAATAAATAATGATTGAGTCTAAATACAAACCCAAAGTTGATGACAACGGAATCAAGATCTACAACAAGTTATCTACAAAGGGGACTGGTTACACTAGCAGTCCAGGGGGTAAAGGAGGGAAGTGTGGGGTGCATTCTGGGAACAGAGGCAAAAGGAGGTCAACACTGGTGGTGGGGAATTGTCCTAATTAACTGTCACTATGTACCTTAAATATAACTGTGAAAGACTTGTAATTCACATGGGTCTCAATAATTTTTTATTTAAAAAAAGAATTTTACTTGTTAGTATTTAGAGACTTTTATAATATTTATTTTTGGTATATATTCCCTGCCTACTTTCCCACTCATGACTTTTCAGATAGGGGGCGCTGTTTAGGTCTGAATAAATAAGAGTTAAACTGGAGGCACAAAGTTCTTTAGTTGCTGGCTTGCGTGCTCTAGAATTTTGGAGCATCTAGCAGGTGGAAAAGCATTTGTTGTCCTGTCCTACCTTCCTGTCTCTTCTTACCTTTCTGTCTGTGTGTATTATTTACTGTGGATTTATACAACTGGAATAGCTTTTCCTGTCCCGGATGGACAGGGGAATGGGAAGTGCCTTCCCTCTCTGGGAGCTCTTTGGGAATCCAACGCCAACCGATCTCCCCAGAAAATGTGATCCAACATTATACCAAGCACTATATCAGATAGCAATACCACAGAGATCAAAAATGACTTTCAGGATTGAAGTGATGGTGCAGTGGTAGGGCATTTGTCTTGCACACTGCTGACCCAGGACAGACCTTAATTTGATCCCTGGCATCCCATATAGTCCCCCAAGCCAGGAGCGATTTCTAAGTGCGAGCCAGGAGTAACCCCTGCCCAAAAACCAAATAAAAAATAGACTGTCAAAAGAAGATGTGGAGAAAATATAATATCTAGAGACTAAACAACTGCTGCTCAACATGTGGATAAAAGAGGAAATAAAAAGAAATAAAGCGATTCCTTGAGACTAATGACAATGAAGGAAAAAAGTGCCAAAATCTATGGGACACAGCAAAAGCAATTAATTAGGGGGAAACTCATAGCAATACAGACCTACATTAGGAAAGAAGAAAAAGACAAAATTAACAACCTAAAGGGATACCTTAAATATTTGGAAAATCAACAGCAAAGGAACCCAAACACAAGCAGAAGAAAAATAATAAAAAGTAGAACAGAAATTAACAATATAGAAACAAAGAAAAGAATACGAATAATTAATGAGACCAGGAGCTGGTTTTTGAAAGAATAAACAAGATAGACAAACTACTGGCAAGACTCAGAAGTAAAAAATGGGTAAATCTTAAATAAATTGGATCAGAAATAAAAGGGGGGAGATATTACAACAGAAACCCAAGAAATCCAAGATAACATGAGAGTTTATTATGAACAACTGTACTCAGTTAAGCTAGAGAACTTAGAAGAAATGGCAGATTTCTGGAAAAATATCATCTACCAATACTTAATGAGGAAGAAGTGGAAATTCTTTTTTTTTTTTTTTTTTTTTTTGGGTTTTTGGGCCACACCCTGTGACGCTCAGGGGTTACTCCTGGCTATGCGCTCAGAAGTTGCTCCTGGCTTCTTGGGGGACCATATGGGGCGCCGGGGGATCGAACCGCGGTCCGTCCTAGGCTAGCGCAGGCAAGGCAGGCACCTTACCTCCAGCGCCACCGCCCGGCCCCTAGAAGTGGAAATTCTAAACAGGCCAATTACAAGTAAGGAAATTGAAACAGTAATTAAGAAACACCCCAAGAATAAAAATACAGAACCAGATAAGTTTACAGGTGAATTTTATCAAGCAGTTAGATAAGAGTTACTATCATTGATCCTCAGATTTTTTCAAAACATTAAAAAGACAGGAATCCTCCCTAATACCTTCTATGAAGCCAATATCACATTCATTCCTCAAGCTGACAAAGATACCACCAAAAAAGAAAACCACTGACCAGTCTTTCTAATGAACATAGATGAAAAACTCTTAACAAAATCTTAGCAAACAGAGTCCAACAACACATCAAAAAGATTATATTGGATTTCATCCCAGGAATGCAAGAATGGTTCAATATATGCAAATCAATCAATACCACACACCACATTAATAAAAGGAAGGATAAAAGCCACATGTTCATATCAATTGATGCAGAGAAAGCATTTGACAAAATTCAACACCCATTTATGATGAAAACCCTCAACACAATAAGTGTGGAAGGAATCTTCCTAAAGACAGTAACATCTATCTTTAAGAATCCCACAGCCAACATCATCCTTAAGAATCCCACAGCCACCATCATCCTTAATGATGGAAAGACTGAGCATTTCCACTAAGGTCTGGAATGAGGCAAAAAGTTCACTGTCTCCACTATTATTCAACATATTATTAGAAGTCCTAGAAATAGCAGACAAGATAAAGAAATCAAAGGAATACAAATTAGAAGAGGAAATCAGGCTATATTTGTAGGTGACATATTGATATACATCAAAGACCCTACACAGAAAAGCTTTTAGAAACAATAACTCGGGGCCGGCGAGGTGGCGCTAGATGTAATGTGTCTGCCTTGCAAGCGCTAGCCAAGGATCAGGACCATGGTTCAATCTCCTGGCATCCCATATGGTCCCCCCCAAGCCAGGGGCAATTTCTGAGCGCTTAGCCAGGAGTTACCCCTGAGCATCAAATGGGTGTGGCCCAAAAAAACAAAAAAAAAAAAAAGAAAGAAAGAAAGAAACAATAACTCAATACAATAAAGTGGCCTGCTACAAAGTCAATACTCAAAAGACAGTTGCATTCCTTTATACTAATAATGAGTCAGAGGAGAAAGAGAAAGAAGAGTCAATCCCTTTTAAATTAGGGTCCAAAACTATCAAGTACCTTTGAATCAATAAGAGAGCTGAGAGATCTATATCAAGGAAATTTCAAAACACTGTAGAAAGAAATTGAATAAGACCTAAGGAAAAGGAAGAACATTCCATGCTCATGGAGTGGAAGAATAAATATCATTAAAATGACCATCTTTCCTAAACTACTATATAAATTCAATGAAATCCCTACTCAAATTCAGACAACATTTTTTTCGTGTGAAACCATAAAAGAGCTAGGATAGTCAAATTAATATTGAAAAACAATAAACTGTTATTTAACAAGATAGGCATCTTGTTACCTAATTTGAAGCTCTACCACAAAGCCACAGTGATCAAAACAGCATGATATTAAAACAAAGACAGATTTTCAGACCAATGGGTCAGAATAGAATAGCCAGTAACAAACTCCCAAATATATAGTCAACTAATCTTTGACAAAGGAGCCAAGAATTTGAAACAGAACAAAGACAGTCTTTTCAACAAATGGTTTTGGAACAATTGGATAATCTCATATCAGAAACTAAAGATTGATCCATATCTCACACCTTACACAAAAGTCAATTCAAAGTTGACTAAAGGCTTTGAGATTAGACCTGAATCCATAAAGTTCATTGAGGAAAACAACACTCCAAGACTTATACCTCAAAGAAGTCTTTGATGATACAGTGCCACAATGCCAATGGCAAGAGTTATAGCATCAAATCTAAATAAACGGGACTATGTAAAGCTGTAAAGTTTTTGTATGGCAAAAGAAACATGAGTTAAAATTAGAAGGCAGCTAGCTGAATGGGAGAAAATTTTTGCGATTGACACATCAGATAAAGGTTTGATATCTAGGATATGCAAAGTACTCTCAAAGATTAACTCTACATAACCCAAAAACCCTCAAAAAATGGGGAGAAAAAATGAACAAGCACTTCCTTGAAGAAGATCAACAAATGGTCAACAGACACATAAAAAATTGCTCATCATCATTTATCATTAGGAAAATCCAAATCAAGACAACAATGAGATATTATCTTACATCAGGAAGGATGGCACAAGTAAAATATACTGGCAGGAATGTTGGCAGGAGATGGTGAGAAAGGAACTCTCCTCCATTGCTGTTGGGAATGCCGCATGATCCAATCTCTTTGAAAAACAGTATACATGGTTCTCACTAAACTCAAAATTGAATTTCCGTATGACCCAGTAATCCCCCTTTTGGGTATCTATCCCCATGAAAAACATTCATCCAAAAGAATTTATGCACACTGTTATTCATTGCAGTGCTGAATACAATAGCTAAGACTTGGAATCAATTTACAGTATTTTTCGGTGTATAAGACGACTTTATAACCTATGAAAAACTTCTTAAAAGTCTGGTCGTCTTACACACTAGTACAGGGCATGCTGAAACTTACTCCAGCTTCAGGGATGAGTGATCCACCTGCCTCTTACTGCTGCATTCCATCCAGCTGCCAGGTGTCATCACTTAGTCCTCTCCTTGTCCTGATTCATCTTTCAGGGCACACAGAGGAGGTGAGTTACCAAACACTGCATCCCATCCAGCTGCCAGGTGTCATTGCTGGTATGTGGCTTTCTGGTGCTCAGTTCTCTGCTTGTCTTGATTCATTTCTCAGGGCTCACAGAGGAGCTGAGTTACCAAGTGCTGCATCTCATCCAGCTTCTGGGTATCATCGCTGGTATGCGGTTTTCTGGTGCTCAGTCCTCTGTTCATCTTTTATGGGACACAGAGGAGGAACTCTGTCTCCCTCTAGTTGGCCTATTAGTCACTGCACCCCAGTCAGCTGCTCTTGGAGGAGCCCCTCTCCCTGCTCTCAATGTAGATCTCAATTAAAAATCACAGTCACTCACTAAAAATGACAAATGTAAAATTCTTGTTGGCACTCCAAAACATATACTGTTAACCTTTGAGGGTTCTACTCTTTTTCTCTTACATTTTTAAATTTCCATTTGGTGTGTGTTAAAAGAGAGGTAGTCCTAGACTGCGAATATAGCCCAAACCCTATATTTTAACAGGAAAAATAGGGGGTGTCTTATACTCCGGAAAATATGGTAGATGTCCAAAAACAGATGAGTGGATCACTAAGATGTGGTACATATATACAATGAAATACTAAATAACTGTAAGGAATGATGCAATAATGCAATTTGCAGCAACATGGGTGAAACTAGAAGATACTGTGTTAAATGAAGTAAGCCAGAAGATAAATACAGAATGATGTCATTTATATGTGTATTTAGAATAACTGCAAGGAGAAATACAATGGTCTAAATGGTATTTGTCTCAAGCATCATTGGCCTCAGTGTATATCTAGTAGGAGGGAAGGAACTGAGTGAAAGAGGAGAAACTCAAAAGCATATATTCTCTTCTATCCTTCAAAGAGAACTGCAGCAATGGATACAGCTGTTTAGATTGAGCAGATGTCCAATCAACTGCTCTTTATAGATGTCTATAGTAATTTCCTAAAGTTTTATCCACAGAAACAGGTACAGAATGTGTTTGGAAGCCATGGACTCCCACTACAGTGCTCACTGTAAGAATTTTTTCTGTCTTAATTTTAATATGTTTATAATAACTCCTTGATCTTTTTGTCCACAGTAGTTCTTGGAGATATAGGTTGTTTACCCTAGTTTCACATTGCAGTGCTATATTATATTAAACTCCAAAGATAGTGCTCATTAAGATAATGTCTTGACAAATATCCTAATCTATTCATTTTCCATTTGATTATGCCTGATAACATGATGTAATGTTTATGTCCATATATAACACCAGAACAGGCAACTGCATGCCATAGACTCCTGTTACAGTAGTGCTCATTCATTATGTTATTGCAATTTATTTTCAATTCAAGCTAATTTACTATTATATCATAATGCTCATGATTTCAGCTTGCTTTCAGGAAGGAGACCTGGATGTTCAAGACCCATTGGATGATACTCCATGGTGTAGTCTCCTTTTACAGTGCTCATTACCATATTGCTTAGTATTCTAGACTTGTAAATTATGATTGTTTTAAGAATGTATTATATAACCCAGGAGGTCTTCCTTCAGTAAAGTTTACCCTCAGCAATGATGATTTACCTAGAAAATGGAAAACCTTTACATCTGACTTGCAGGCTATATTTTTAAGCATTCTGACCCATTCCACATGGGTCAACCTTGCAACTGCAATCTATGGATCAATCAACATTGACTGTCTATGTGGGTGCATGAGTGTATATGTTGGCCATCTGTCTATTGTTCATCTGTAGTATACATAATGTCTATCTATGTTGTATATAGTCCTTCCACCTGTTATATATAACTCTACCTCCCCCCATCTGATTACCACTTTACAAATCCTTTTCTATCCCTATTTAACCTCCCCCATTTTTTTGTTTTTGGGTCATACCTGGCAGTACTCAGGGGTTACTCCTGGCTCTCTACTTAAAAATCGTTCCTGGCAGGCTTGGGGGACCATATGGGATTCGAACTATCATTCTTCTGCATGCAAGGCAAGCACACCACCTCCGTGCTATCTCTCCAGCCCCCCCTTTTTAACCCTTTTTATCTTCAGTTCTTAATTCCTTAGGAACTGGAAAGTTCCCTTCACTCCAACCAGCTGCCAACCAGCTCCCAAAGTGAAAATACAGATTCCCAGCCCACCTTGCCTCAGAACCAGACAAAACTTCCACCACCACTGCTTCTGATTCACTCTAGGTGGCCCCATTTCCTCCCACTTTCCTTTACTGTGGACTGTTGCTCACTACTGGACTCGGTTTTTGAGAAACCCCCAGCTCGAGGACATTTCCTGATTTGTGACTACTGGGAGCTGTATTTTAGATTCCACAAGACCATGTCGCAGGCTGAAGCTGTGCTCTGGATTTTATTACTGGCCCTTGACTATTTCAAAAGACTTTAAAGGGAATATGTATATTTCCTTTGTATATTTCTTAGATGTATTTCCTTAGTAGGTATAATTCTTATTTTGTATTTCCTTATGTAAAGATAGTTTTCCTCATTCTTTTTGGGGATCTTTTTAGTAGGAAATTGTAGTAGATAAATTTCTCTTTCTGAGTTCATGTTAGAACCAGGTTATAGGGATTATTTAGTTTATTATTTTTACCCCCATATGCACCAATAGTATCATGTAGCATTGTTCCTTTTTGCATAAGCATATTAAAATGGGGGAAATCTTACATAAAGAAAGAAGTTCTTATTTAATACAGATAGGAACTCATAAATTTTATATTGCAGTGGGTCTTTTCACCTTAAACATTTGGCATAGTGACTTGACATAGGCTTCAGTCAATTGGACATCAGCCATTTATTCCTGAACCTTGGTTCCCATCCTTGGAACTGGCACCAGAACCAGGAATCAGTCTTCTACCAGAGAAGGCCCTAATGCTGCCCTGGCATCGACTTGCTCCAGAGTGGGTTCATTTGATACCCTGATGACTTGGAAACAACAAAAAGTTGCTTTCAGGGCAGGGTTACCTGCATCAAACACCCAACAGTGAGATGAAATCAGAAGATGCTTTCTGACAACTTGATTTGTACATAGGATATGTGCAAAAGTCAAGACCTCTAATTACAGAAACCTGACTGTGACATCTGTAAATGAGAACTTTTATTGGGACCACAAAGAAAGACTTTGAGGTTAGACAACTTAGAATGCTTGGCGCCTCTTGTTGGTCTTAATGCAGGATGCTTCATGGGTAGGAACTCCCTGTCGTTTTTAAGCCAAAGGTCTGATGAAGCAGGGTAGCGATGGAAAAATAATACACCATGCAGTCAGAAAATTAATTGAAATTAGTCTGCTTTACTTCTTGGTCTTTCTCTGTCATGTCCTGCCTTTCAGCCATGTGCTCTCTCTATTTGTCATGTGCTCATGCTTCCAAGCCCAAAGCCAGACCCTTTTCTATATTCAAATGAACCCGCAAACCCCAGAGTGGGGGATGGTCTATTAATCCAGGTGGGCTTTCACATCTCAAAGGAAGAGGTTAGGGAAAAAGGAAGCAGGGGGAAGGGTTCACATTACAACTTCCCAGGAAAGTGACTCTCTAGGTTTTGTTTGAATCTCCCTGCCCATCATGGTAGAAGGTTGTCATGATTTATAACAATATTTTATAAAGATTGTGCATAGAGATGCTTTATTTGGATTAGGAGTAGTCTCTTTGATCACTTTTCCTTCTTTGCTATGGAGAGAATTGGCCCTCCAGAAATAAAGAGGGAGAGGGGTGTCATTCAACTTGCAAGGACCCTTTGTTGGCTAAAATGTGTCAGTGACTGCATTTCTTTGACCTGAATCTACTAGACTGAGGACTTTTTCATTAGGTTTTGCAATTCAGAGATTATGGATAGTTAAATATAATTTTTGAATTTGTATTAGAGAAAAGTCTGATTGGAAGCTTTTCTTTTCTTTTTTTTTGTTTTTTGTTTTTTTTTGGTTTTTGGGCCACACTCGGTGGTGCTCAGGGGTTACTCCTGGCTGTCTGCTCAGAAATAGCTTCTGGCAGGCACAGGGGACCATATGGGACACCAGGATTCGAACCAACCACCTTTGGTCCTGTATCAGCTGCTTGCAAGGCAAACGCCGCTGTGCCATCTCTCCGGGCCCCGAAGCTTTTCTTTTCTTTATTGATTCTAACCAATCCTTTGTTTTGGGATTAGAGTGTAATCACCAAGTGAGGCCTTAAATAGTAACTAAAGTATAGCAGGAGTTTTACATTCACATGGAAACCCCTGATTTCTCTTCTGGTCATCTGGTGAAGTCTAAGTCCATGCAGCCCCTTTGCTAGTAGGTGCAGCTGAGAATGTGATCATTGTATTCAGAGCACTGATTTCTGCTTCTCTTTTTGCTCTCAATCTACTTCTTACGACTTCTATAAGGTCATTTTCCAGTCACTAGTTTATTCGGTAATTTCAGATAGCTTGACTCACCTAATGCATTATGGATACCTTCCTCATGCTGAACAAAGATGACATTATTGTTGTCATTGATTTGATTGCCAGGGCATTTTGAGAAATGGGAGAAGAGTTAGAGGAAGGTAGGTACCAGAAAATTCTACTGCTGATTGCAAACTTACTTTAGGTGAAAATAACTGTTGGTTTCTTTCTTATAACTTCTCAGTGAATAGATGGCAGAGATTCAGGCTAGTTTGGGAGGTAAGAATACAGTATTTGAGTGGATTTGGAGTGTGGGAGAATATTTAACATTAATAGACTTAGAAGACTTTTCATATATGAAGTGTCTTCTCAAGAGGCAATGGTGGGTCGAATCTTCCAGTGGCAATGTACATAGAAACTTTCAGAGGAACTTGAAGATTTTCTCCTTTAATGGGAAGAGGAAAAATATCAATGAGCTAGTAGAGGAGCATAAAGATAAATAGGAAGAGAAAACTGGCATCACCATACTTGAACTTTTCTCAACTTTGTGTGGCTGCAGAAATTTTATACTGTCAGCACTTAGAATAGTGACCAGCACATAGTTGATGGTCAACAAGCTTTTGTTGAATGAGTGGAAGCCAAAGAATCTTTTAGGTTAAATGCAGAATCCAGGGTCTCCAAACTTGAGACAGAATTGGAATGAGTAAAGAATGGGACATGAGAAGGTTTGGAAATTGGAAATCACTAATGATCAAAAAATCTTTAATCTGGATTATAGGAACCTGTAAGGTGAAAGTGACCTTTCTTTGGGTTAATGGGAAACTTCAGTGATATAATCTTTAAAGGATGCTAATGATTTACCACACAGTAAGGAGTATTTTATATGAATCAGGCAGGACTGTAATATCTATGGCTAATACAGTGAACTTTATGAATACTATAGTTACCCTAGAATAACATACAAAGAACATAAAGTGGCAGGTCTGTGGAGAATTCACAGGACGGTGAACTAACAGTGCTAACAGTGGTAGATTGGCTGTTATCGGTGAGGAGGACAGATAAGGCCTCTTTAATGAAGGAATAATTACTAAAAGACTGAGTGATGAGAAGAGTCTATATTGATTTCTTATTCCCTTCTTCATTTTTACTTTGGGTTCTCCCACTTTCTAGTTCAGCTGTTCACCCTAACATACCATCCCACATCATCACTTCATTCTCATGCTCCAAGCTCTTCCACTGCCTCCTTGAGTGACTTTGCTAGTTGTTATCCGGACTCAGACAGAGAGAAAGTGCTGCTCCCACTTTACAAGCTGTTTTTGTGACTCCACATGGTGTTATAGAAAAGGCATCCTTGCCAGAGGCAAAGGCATTTACACCTTCCAGGGAGAGATATGATTAGAGAAAGCAGAGGAGGTGCAGAGGCAGGCACAGAGGAGGGGTTGGATAGGAGGCTATCAGAAAACTTAAATCTATTAGAAGAGGAAAGGCCTTTGAAAAGTAAATTAATGATATTAATAGCTTCACCAGGTAAGTAGCTACAAGAGCTTGCTGATAATGAGGTCAAGGGTGAAATCCCATATGGACCAGGAAGCTTCATGTGGAGAAGCCTCACCATTCACTGGCTATGAGAAATAAGTGAATACCTTGCTCCTCTATTTCTCAGTGTAAAATGGGGATTTCCATTTCACCAGCTTGTCAATAAGTACTGAACAAGTGAGAATGGGCAGCAAAGTGCTTTTTAAAATCGCAATTTGAAATGTTATTTATTATAATAACCACATTATTATTTTCATGGTGGTTGGAGTTTTCTCTGACTTCTGCTATGTATCATCTGGCTATCTCTCATGGTAGACACTCAACCACACAAAGAATGACTCCTATATCAATCAGGAATATTTTTTCCATGGAATGAAAATGAATACAATATACATTCTCAGGTTGCTGGTACTTGGAACTATTGTACCACTCATTTCATCTAAATATTTTTGTTTGTTTTTTTTTTTTTTTTTTTTTTTTTTTTGGTTTTTGGGTCACACCCGGCAATGCTCAGGGGTTACTCCTGGCTGTCTGCTCAGAAATAGCTCCTGGCAGGCACGGAGGACCATATGGGACACCAGGATTCGAACCAACCACCTTTGGTCCTGGATCGGCTGCTTGCAAGGCAAACGCCGCTGTGCTATCTCTCCGGGCCCTCATCTAAATATTTTTAATTCATTTCATTTTATCATTATTTTTCTTCTTCTTCTTCTTCTTCTTCTTCTTCTTCTTCTTCTTCTTCTTCTTCTTCTTCTTCTTCTTCTTCTTCTTCTTCTTATTATTATTATTATTATTATTATTATTATTATTATTATTATTATTTGGTTTTGGCCCATACCTGACAGCACTCAGAGATTACTCTTGGCTCTGCTCAGGAATTACTCCCAGGAATTACCCCCAACTGGGGGGCTGAACCCAGGTTGATTGTGGGCAAGGCAAGTGTCCTACCCACTGTACTATTGCTCTGGTACCTTGTTATTTATATTAATGTTTTCTATACTCAATATTTGTGGATTTCCTGTCTCTTTTGTGTGATTAAGTCCTAGGCCATATCACCTCTGATCTTTTTCCTTTTTACTGACTCTAGAAATTTCAACTAGAAATTAGGCCACGAGACATCCATACTTCTGATAACTACTATGTGACACACATATGCCTCCCCTTCTGTTTCCTGCCCACAGTGACCTTTTTGGTTGATTATTGCATATAATATATTGGTCTGCCTTAATAGTTCTGTTAGATATGGTAATTGATGGTCATCTGTGTCTATTGAGCTTTTGAGATGTGTATAGTTCAAATAGACATATACTATACAGGTAAAACACAAGTTTCTGAAGACCTAGCTAAGGAGAAATAAATGATCTCTGTAATATTTTGTATCAATTAGAAGTTGAAATGATAATTTTTGGTTAAATATGTTGGCGAAGTTAATTTTAGTTATTATTGTTACTATTTTTGTTTTGGTGCCAGTGCTCAGAGAACTTAGTTCTGTTTTTGGGGGTTTTCTCACCTTTGTGGTGGTATTTGGAGGACCATAATATGCCACTGAACTGGACCACTGACTGCACATAGTTCTCTCTCTAGCCCTCATTTATTTGTTTTCTATTTATTTATTTATTATAAATTATTTTACTTAAAGACCATATATACATAGTTACTCATAATGCATTTGTTTACAGGTAGTGGTAATGAAATTATCAAAATAAAAAAGGAAAAAGAAAATAGTCACAGCAACAGGAAGATTTGTAAAAATTGTTGTATCTCGCAAGGCAGTCATTAAGTTATTGTCAAAAGGTTTACTAAGCTCTTGTTGCTAGTTGATATTTCTGTTACTTGTTTTGTCTCTGAACATTAAGTGGCTTTGAATCTACCTTGATGTCTAAATTGGTGTGTTCCTATGGGGATGAGAGGATTGAAAAACTTGTAGACACAGCTGCATGGTTTGGGAATTCCTAGCTCTGTGGCTGATCTTGTAGCTTTTGTGAAGCCCAGTTTCAGCTGCCAGACCTTCTGAAAATACAAGAAGGTGTGGGGAGGTTGTTTGTTTTCCACAAAAGTCCTGGTGATGTGGGCCCAAATACCTGCTTAGCTGGAGTTTTGGTCAGTTTGATGTCTCTTCAGAGATCCATGGTTTCATGGTGAAGCTAGACCATTGGCAAAGAAGCAATTGTGGGTGGTGAATGCAACTGGTGTGACTTCATCAAGCCAAGTATGAACTTGGCCTGCTCTCCTTTTGAGATTGCCAGTTTTCAGCTGTGCAGTCAGTATACCCATAATTTTTTATGGATTGATTCACATCTCTTTCAAGAACAGAATGAGTCTATGGAACTGGCAGAATTCTTCTTTTATTTTTTAAGTAATTATTAGAAAGTCTAAAAATACTTAGTAACTTCCCTTTGGGTTCTCATGCACTGTACAGCATGGCTTCTTTTCAATCCTGAGTAGTTGCCAGTAAACCAAAAATGAAAGCATGGGAATAGGAGAGAGAATGACACATTCTGAGTTTTAGGATAAAGAGGATCCTTATGTCTCTCTAAATTAGTGGTAGCCAAAATATATCTGTGCAGAGGAAGTCCTAAAATTTTAATGTAATATTAAAGACTCCCAGGTTCTACCCTTCTAGAAAGTTTCGTTTATTGCTCTGAGATGGAGGCCCTGATTGTGTATTTTTTAAAATTTTATTTTATTGAAACCATTGTGATTTACAAAGTCCTTCATAGTTGGATTTCAGGCATACAATGAATCAGGGACAATCCCATCATCAGTGTCGAAGAATTCTCTCCACCAATGAATCCAAAGTGCTTCTTATACCACCACCCATTGACCTCTGCTTGCCAGTTTAACAGGCCCATTTTAAGTTTAGATTGTTATACTTTGGGTCTTTTGATTCTATTGTTGTTGAATTTGGCTTGAATATTTAGTCCTGTCTTTTTTTCATCTCCAACAATGGCCCTGAGACCGCTTGGCCCCTGGCCCCATCTTTTTTATTCTCCCCCCTCCCTTTCTTAATTTTATAGAAAAATGCAGAAATATGAGGTAAAACAAAATAATTTGTGCCCCAAGCATTCTATGAAAAAGGCGCCCCTATCTAAAAGATAAACAAAGAGGTGGCATTTTTTTTTGCATAGGAGCAGCAAAATGATGGTATATTTTTAATAAATCAGGATAAAATGAGCTAGGACGTTTTATTTTTAATTTCGATGAAGGCACTTTCCTAGGGGACAAGTTGCCATTGAGAGAATTAGAACTGGAGCGCACTCTTCTCCTGGATTATATTTTGTGCAACAGATTTTAAGAGTTTGGTACTACTGCCTTCAAAGAGTTTTCCAGAACTCCGGAAGGAGGAGGAACTCCAGAAGGAGGAGGCACTAAGATTTCAACAGAGGGCTTTCCTCCTGTTTGATTTGGAGGTTTGACTCAGCAGCCCCCTCTGCTGTCAGAAATTTCTAACATAGCCCAACACAGAGACATCGCAGGAAAAAGAACATAGGGGAATAGGCAGGGAAAGATAGAACATAAAGAAATTACAATGGGGGAAGCGCTTTGACGGTTTTGGTGGTCAGAGAGGAGTAGAAAATGTCCCTATTTAAGACTCTGAGAGCCAGCGACCTGTAGAGGAGAGGTTCCCACACTTATTTGGCCTACTGTCCTTTTTTCAGAAAAAATTATGCAGTGTTGTCACCTTGAAAACAAATGCAAAAGTGCTCCCCTCCCTGAATTGATCATTCTAGGTCTCCGTGGGGCTCAATATCACCCACTTTGGAAAAGAGTTCTGTAGAGGCTCTCTACCTGCCTGCCTCCAGGTCAGGAGAGGGAATTTGGACAAATCATTTCACTTCTTTGAGGATCAAGTTCCTCTTCTTAACGATGTGAATAATGACAGTCTCTGTATATCACCCTCCTCCAATGGAAGCTAGGCGACAGTTTTGTAGAATAATGGGAGTGTTGTTCCCACTATTTTGATGCAGGGACCCACTAGTTAGACTTACAGACAAACTTTGAACTCTAGTCTCACATGTGATTGAGGGTATTGAACAATGTCAGGGAACAAAGAGATGCTTCCAGAGAGATGGGACGGGAAAGGCATACAAAGAAGGCTGAAGCTGGTCACATGTTTGGGCGAATTACAGCCAGGTAGTTAGCAATTACATGCTCATTCATTCCTTATTTGTTCAACTTAGATTTATTGAGCACCTCTTAGATAGTAAAAACTGTGTAAGAAGCATTGTTATTAAGTCAAGTTAGGTATAGTTTTTGTTTTTGTTCCGTCTCCCTGAGTACTTCCTCTGTCAGAAATATCTGCAGCTAGCTTTCACGGTAAGCATGTAATGTGACTGGGAAAGTACAAGTGCTGCTGCTTTGGGAGTTAGTCATGTGTCAGGCACAATTCTAAGCACATTCCATGAAATACCCCAGAGCTCAGAACTCAGTGAAAGCTATGGTGTTTCCAGAGGGAAAGGGGAGAGGCTGGGAGTAATGTATATGTAGAGGAGTGAAGTTAGAACCTTGAAATTCTTTTCAAAAGACTGTAAACCAATGATAGCTAATGGAGAAATTATAAAGACTATAATAATTACACAAAGATACTACAAAATAACTATATTTAGTGAGTTAGTAAATTTTTAAAACGGCAGTATCAGAAGTACCCAAATCAACCATTTGCTTATTTGTTTTGGTTTTGGATCACACTTGAAGATGCTCAAGGTTTACTCCTGTCTTTGCACTACGAATTACTTCTGGCAATGCAAAGGGGCCATATAGAATTCCAGAGATTAAACCTGGGTTGCATGTAAGGCAAGCACTTTACCCACTGTACTATGGCTCCGTACCCCACAGTGAAAACTTTAAACTCTTTAAACCACAATGAAAACTTCCTTGAAAAGTTTGTCCTTCTGATAATTGAGTTAGGTGACTCTAAGGCCTCAGGCAAAATGCATATTTATTTTTTACATGTTCATCCAAGTGCTTTTGATAGCAGAAAGAAATAAAATACTTAAAATGAGAATAAGACAGCTATAACTATTTTGAAGAATATGCCATTGATGATATGTTACTTAATTCTGAAAAGGTAGAAATCCAAAATTAATTTGTAAAGCAACCACAACCATAAAAAAATAGAAATACAGAAAAAAATACAGGACACTATTATTTTCTGTATTATTGGTGAAAGAATCTTGTTTTTTTTTTCTTTTAAAATTTTTCTATACATTTCACATTTTTAAAATTTAATCTCATGCCAGGGATCTTTTAAAATTATTTTTGTTTATTTGTTTAAAGAAATGCTTTTCTAATATTTTGGCAAACAAATTAATGAATATGAGTATTCCAAATGAGAGCTGATATAGATAGGAATGTTGTAGAAAATATGTCCATATCAGTAGGAAACTAAGCAAAATGTTCTTTAGGACTCTTCAAAGGCTAAGAATTTCAGATTCTTTTAGAGCATGCTCGTCTCTTTAACAACTGTATTTAAAGCAATCATGTTTATAATGCTGTGTTATATTACAGTGCTAACTCAAGCTAAAAAAGTCAACTCTGCAGCACTACATTTCTTCTAAACACACTAATAAAAAACCCAACTACTTCATTTAAAATTTGCTGTTTAAGTTACATATCAAAGGCCAAAAGAGTCAAAATAACAAGATAGAATTTTGGCAGGGAGAAGAGGTTTGGACCACACCTGTGGTGCCGAGCAAGGCCAATCTGGATTCTGCATTCTGTGAACAGTGCATGATCTCATTCTGGTATTCCTATTTGATCTCAGCGAGGTTCCTCTCAAGTTGAAGAACAATTTCCTTCAGGGCAGGATCCTTTGCCCAACTGATTTTACTCCCCCAAATAAGGTTTTGGAACACATGCTGAATAACTGTAATAATGTGTATCTCCATCTGTAGGTTTTGATGTATGGTCTTCATCTTGTCTGAATTTTTCAAATGGTCCAAATCTTCTTTCTGTTTGTTCTTTTCTGTCTGTATTTCTAAAAACTTACTTTCTGAGGATTGTTTTAATTGCAACATCTTCTTTCTAACATTCAACAGTTTTTCCTACAAATCCAAAGATTCCTGTTGTAATTTCATTATTAAATGATTTAGTCTTAATATGTACTTCATATTATCCACAAGCACACTTGTCTTGGTATTAGATTTCTCCAGGTATTTTTTGAGTGCAGTTGAAAGTTGTATCCTGTTTAATACAAGTGTTTTTTGTTTGCAGATCAAGTTTTACCTCTTCAATTTTATTTCCAGGTCTTCAATTTTAGTTTTGATTTGCTTTCCTTTGTGATTTGTTCCAGAGTTTTTTCTTTATTTGCATCAACCATTGATTTTTATTCCAAAAGTTGTTTTGTCTGTGCTCTCAGCTTAGAATGGGCATAAGAGGTAGGAGTAATAATATAGCAGGTAGGGTGTCTTGCATGAGGCTGAACCTGGTTCCATCTCCGGTAACACATGTGGTCCCTCAATCTCCTTCAGGAGTGATTCCTGAGCAGCAGAGACAAGTTGTCTTTCTCAGAGGCTGCGGGAGTGTCGGCCTCCAACCTCAGCCCATTGTCTCCTTCGACATCTATGGGTTCGTTCTGGAGCCGCTGGCTTTTCAAACTGCTTTTCCATTCTGGGAGTGACACAGAAGAGCAGGAAACTCCCAGACAGGGTGGCCTTCCTGCCACAAAAAAACCCCTCCTGGGGATTTTATTGTAATTTTCAGATTTCTAGAAAATTTGGAGTAATTTTACAGTGATTACTCATTAACCTGCCACTTTTATTCTGCAATTTTATTGCTTTGTTTTTTTTATCATTTATCCTCTTTTTTTAATCATTTGTTCCTCTTTTTTCTAAAATTTCCTTATCTTTTATGCGGGGGGGGGGGGGAGCCACACCTGGAAGTGCTCATGGCTTATTTTTGGCTTTGTGTTCAGGCATCACCTCTGGTGGGATTCAGAGATGCCAAGGTTCAAACCTGGGTCAGTCATGTGCAAAAAAATAACCTACCAGCTGTACTATCACTGAAGCCCGTCTAACTTATTTTTTGATGCACTTCAAGATCAACAAATTATTTCGAAGTATACTTAATTACATATATTATTAAAATCAAGTGTTTATTTTGACTTCATTTTTAAATCTGAGGAAAATTTGCATACAGTGAAATAAATGCACCCTATACCCCATCCAGCGGCTTCTGACAGATGCAGAACTGGTCACACATTCTTGTCAATATGAAGAAAATTGCCATTTCCCCCAAATTTCTTTACTCCAGTTCATTTCTGTCCTCAAAATGACTCCTGTTCTAATTTCTTTGCAGTATATATTAGCTTTGTATATCAAAAGTTTCATGTAAGTGCAATCACACACCCTGTACACAAATCTTTTGTTTGAGTCTACTTTCAGTCCACATGCTGTTACAGGTTTGCAGATTGTTTTCTTTCTGTTTCTGGGACAGAGATATTTATTCCACTGTTTGTATTTCCATTTTCCCTTTGAGGAACAACTGGAGCTATTTCAAGTCTTTAGTTATAAATAAAGCTGTTACAAACATTGTTTTACCAGTCGTGTTTGTCTCTTGTGTAAGTACTTGAGTGTTAAGGTTTTTTTGGGTAGGGGCCAGAGTGATGGTGCAAGTGGTAAGCCTTGCCCATGCTAGCCTAGAACAGACTGTGGTTTTATCCCCTGGCGTCCCATATGGTCCTTCAAGCCAGGAGCGATTTCTGAGTGCATAGCCAGGAGTAACCCTTGAGCATCACCAGGTGTGGCCCAAAAACAAAAACAAAAAACAAAGATTTTTTTGAGTTATAGGTAGGATGTATATTTAGCTTTATAAGAAACTTCCCAGCATGCATTCCATACCTCTACCCTTAGCCCCGTGGCCTACAAGTATAACAGGTCTATTTTAACTTTAGATTGTGATAGTTTGGGTCTCTTAATTCTATTGTCATTGATTCATTGACTTTGGCTTGGGTATTTCTGACTTTTTTCCACCAATGCATGTGAGACCACTTGGCCCTTGTGCCCCATACACTATTTTTTTTTCCTTTTCTCAATTTGTAGAAAGATGCAGAAATATAAGGTAAAATGAAATAATTCCTGTCCAAGGTTCTATGAAAAATGGGAACCCCTATCTAGAATATACAAATAAAATTTAAAAGGGTGGGCAGTGGCAGGTTATTTTTTTGTTGTTGCATAGGCACAACAAATGTTGGGGAAATTAGAAAGAAAATACCCTTGGCCTAAGAAAACAGGATGTCTCTTCCCATGAAGTATATTGTCATAAGACTGACTACAGGTTCCAGGGATACTAATTGTCCAACCCCAAGGTCTTTCTTATGGTCCCAGGAGAAGTTCTACTCAGTTGCAGTTGTTGTAGTCAGTCTTCTGTAATTAGAGGTCTTGTTTTTAGCACAGATCCTAGGTTGAAGCCAGGATGTCATGGAGCATCTTCTGATTTCATTTCACTGCTAGGTGATGAGTCAGGGAAACTTGCTCTTAGAGCAAGTTGTTGCTGATTCCTGGTCATCAGGGTGTCATATGAACCTACCCTGGAGCAAGTTGGTGCCAGGGCAGCATTAGGCCAATTGTCTGGGAAGAGTTTGATTCCTGATGCTGGTGCAGAAAACCATGCAGGTTCCAATGATGGAATCCAAGGTCTGGGGTTGGATGGTCAATGTCTGTTCAACTGAGGCCCAAGTTGAGTCACTATGACAAATGTTTAGGGTGAAAGGCACTCCTGCACTATAAAATTTATGAATTCCTATCCCTATTAAATAATGACTTCTTTCTATATGTAAGATTTCCCCATTTTAGTGTGCTTATGCAAAAAGCAACAATGCCACATGATACTCTTGGTGCTTATGGGGGTAAAAATTTCATTTAATATTTCAGGTACATAAAGTGATAATTAATACTTCCCTAAAAAATAACAAGCTAAACTATCTCTATAACCTGGTTATAACCTGAACTCAGATCCCAAGATAGACTTATCTATTAGAATTTCCTACTTGGAAGATCCAAAGAATGAATGGGGAAAGCTACCTCTACATATGGAAATATACACTAAGAATTATAACTATTAAGGAAATATGTGTACAGAAATATACAAAGGAAATATAAATATCCCCTTTAAGTCTTTTGAGATAGTCTAGGGGGCAGTTTCATCCTGCACTGTGGTCTTGTGAATTCTGAGAAATGGATCAGGTAATATCCTTGAATTGAGGGTCTTCTAGAGCTGAATCTGGTTGCAAGCAACAGTCCACAGTTAGGGGAGATGGGAGAAAAGGGGCCACATAGAATGAGTCAGCAGGAGCAGTGGCATAGGTCTCATTTTTAAAACAGTTATTCTGATGAGTATACAGTAATATTTTATTGTGGATATATCTTATTATAATCAAGAAATGATTTATGGACTGGGGCTATAGTACAGTGGTAGAGTACTTGCCTTGCATGTGGCTAACTGGGATTAGATCCCTGGCATCCCATATGGTCCCCTGTGCACCATCAGGAATTATTCCTGAGCACAGAGTCAGGAGTAACTAACCCCTGAGCACTTCCAGGTGTGGTCCCAAAGCAAGCAAGCAAACAAACAAACTCCAAAGAAATGATTTATGGGGCCAGGAGATAAAATAGCAAATAGGGAGCATACCTGGAATGTGCTGATCTGGATTTGATTCCTAGCATCACCTGGTCTCTTGAGCACCACCAGGTGCAGTTGTGGAGGTCCCCAGCACCACAGCGCTTGCGTAGCATTGGCACTCAGCAGAAGGACCAGTCACCTGGGACAGGGACAAGTTTCAAAGTTGAATCAGCAGAGGTTAGAAACATGCACACCCGGTTCCTTGTCTGGAAGACTCAGTTCTCCTTTTCAACACTGACTTTAACAAGATCTAATAGACAAAACCCCCATGTTGTCGGTCTGCTTCGTTTCATCCTGCAGCCTATGGTTTCATTTAACTTTGATTTTTCTCAAGTTTAGGCACCTACTTCCCTAGAAGGTATGTCTTGTCCACCAAGAGATTTTCTGTATATTCATTTAATCTCTGAGAAGCCCCCCTTGGTCTTGGGCTTTTGCCAAGAGACTGGCTGTCTCTCAACTATGATTTTCTGCCATGTTCCTAAAAGGAAAAAATATGTTCCTATCATATTGATTTGTCCTGATCTGCTTCTTGACTATTGACTGGATAGCATTACCTTGCTTTTTTTATTTAGTTTCAGAAAAAAATTAAAAACTTAACCCTTTCCTTGAAAGTCATACACACATTTATTTTGGGAGAGTATACCAAGTGGGATCAGGGGTTACTCTTGGTTCTGTGCCCAAAATCACTTCTAGTAGGCTTAGGGAACCATATTGGATGTTGGGGATTGAACCTGGGTTGGCCACGGGCAATGTATTATGGATCCAGTCCAAGTCTTCTTATATATATATATATATATATATATATATATATATATATATATATATATATATATATATATATATATATATATATTATACATTATACTGCCCAGTCTTCTTATATTTTATGTCTATGTAGCTGGAGTCTGGCAGTTTTTTGAATGGATTTACTGAGAAAAACAAAAAGGAAAGATAAACCAGGGATCTTTTTTTTTTTTTTTTTTGGTTTTTGGTTTTTGGGTCACACCTGGCGGTGCTCAGGGGTTACTCCTGGCTGTCTGCTCAGAAATAGCTCCTGGCAGGCACGGGGGACCATATGGGACACCGGGATTCGAACCAACCACCTTTTGTCCTGGATCAGCTGTTTGCAAGGCAAACGCTGCTGTACTATCTCTCCGGGCCCAGGGATCTTTTTTTTAAATTTTATTTAAACACCTTGATTACATACATGATTGTGTTTGGGTTCAGTCATGTAAAGAACACCACCCATCACCAGTGCAACATTCCCATCACCAATGTCCCAAATCTCCCTCCTCCCCACCCAACCCCCGCCTGTACTCTAGACAGGCTTTCCATTTCCCTCATACATTCTCATTATTAGGACAGTTCAAAATGTAGTTATTTCTAACTAAACTCATCACTCTTTGTGGTGAGCTTCCTGAGGTGAGCTGGAACTTCCAGCTCTTTTCTTTTTTGCGTCTGAAAATTATTATTGCAAGAATGTCTTTCATTTTTCTTAAAACCCATAGATGAGTGAGACCATTCTGCGTTTTTCTCTCTTTCTCTGACTTATTTCACTCAGCATAATAGATTCTGTGTACATCCATGTATAGGAAAATTTCATGACTTCATCTCTTCTGACAGCTGCATAATATTCCATTGTGTATATGTACCACAGTTTCTTTTTTTTTTTTAATTTTTTTATTTTTAATTATGAGAACAAGGATGCAAAGAAAGAGGACAAGGTAAAGTTACAGTGGAAGGACAATTACCCATAACATAATTCTCAGAAGTTCCCTTGTTGATATCTTAACTTTGAAATTTCAGCCAAAGAACATTAAGATAAATAAGACAGAATCCATGTACAATTACTTTGTCCCTCAAGTCCCCAGATTGTAACACATTATATTTCTTAACAGCACACAAGGCAATCTAAAGCCATAAAACTTACGTAACTCCTTAAACATTATAGGCATAGTATTTTTTTTACATTTCCATATACAGGCATATTTGCTTAAGTTAACCTCAAATTTTAAGTGGGCTCTTTTTAAGGATTAGAGTCAAAGGAGCACAGTAAAAATGGTGTTAGAGTGGCAATTGTTGTTTGCATAGGCCCACCAAAATATGAGGGACATGGAAAGAAATAACCTTGGCCTAAATACAAAGAGACCCGACCCCTGAAGTTTCCTGGCACAAGACCAACTCTAGGCTCCAGGCAAGCTAGATCGTCCAATCCAAGACATTGTCTGTAGTGCCAACACACTTTTGTTTTTCACACAATCTCTGTTGTTGGTATCATGTTTCTGTATTAAAGATCCTGGAATCTGCATATCCTACATTGAAGTCAGGATGGTACCACCGTTTCTTTAGCCATTCGTCTGTTGAAGGGCATCTTGGTTGTTTCCAGAGTCTTGCTATGGTAAATAGTGCTGCAATGAATATAGGTGTAAGGAAGGGGTTTTTGTATTGTATTTTTGTGTTCCTAGGGTATATTCCTAGGAGTGTAAACCAGGGATCTTTCAGAAGCTTCTAGTGTACCTGAATCTCTCTCTCTCTCTCTCTCTCTCTCTCTCTCTCTCTCTCTCTCTCTCTCACACACACACACACACACACACACACACAATTTTGGAACACATCCAGTGGCGATCAGGGCTTAATCCTGATCTCAGTAATCCCAGGGCTCAGGGATTACTACTGGTGTACTCAGGGGACCATATGGGATGCTTGAGATCCAACTTAGATCAGCTGTGTGCACAGCAAGTTTCCTATCTGCTATACTATCATTCTGGTCCTGACCTGAGTCTCTCTTAAAATCTGCTTTGCAACCACACCCCTCCCAGATTTTATGAGTGGGATCTTGTTAATCAGCATTCTGTACTGCAGTTCTGAGACAGGCAGGAATCTATCCAGGGAAGGTTATTTTCACAGGAGAATTCTTACCCACCTCTCCTAGGAAATTTCTAGTAAGTTTTCTGGGATGCTGTGTGATAGTGAGAATAGTGAAGAACTTTGGGAAACTCCGAAGACTAATTCTGATTTCATCTTTCCTGATATATTTTTTTTTTGTTTGTTTTTGGGCCACACCCGGAGATGCTCAAGGGTTACTCCTGGCTATGCGTTCAGAAATCGTTCCTGGTTTGGAGGACCATATGGGATGCCGGAGGATCAAACCGAGGTCCGACCTAAGCTAGCGCGGGCAAGGCAGACTTACAACTTGTGCTACCGCTCTGGCTCCGTTTCCTGATATATTTTTAAGGATCAGGATTAATTTCATGTTAGAAGGTGCCATTTCTACCAAACTACTTCAATGCAAGGCATATAAAACAAAGAATACCTATTTATATATTCTTGTATTTTCCTTTTGTTTTGTTTTGTTTTTGTTTTTGGGCCACACCTGGTGACGCTCAGAGGTTACTCCTGGCTATGCGCTCAGAAATCACTCCTGGCTTGGGGACGCTGGGACGCTGGGGTTCGACTGTGGTCCATCTTAGGTTAGTGCATGCAAGGCCTTACCATGTATTATTGGATTTTCCAATAAATTGATTTCAAGAGTTCTTGCTAATATACAGAGATTTTTGAAAGGAAAATATCAGAAGACTTTGTTTATAGAAAAGTCCTTTATTCCCCATGTTAAAGGCTCCTGTTCATTTGCTTTCTTCACTCTCATTTTGACTTGCTTTATATGATAAGGACAATATTGTACTCCACTCATTGGCACTCACCATAGTAGAGAAGATGAAGTTGTAACTTATGGCCCCAAAGGTAAAGTGGTGCAATGGAGGGGAAAGTTCTAGAAGCTAGTCTGCTGGAACCAGTTCAGCCTGATTTTGCTGATGACTTCTCAGGTATCAGTGTTACCATTTTATATAAAAAAAAAGTTTTCCATATCATACTGCAGACAAGACATTTAACACAGACTCTGCACTGAGTAAAATCTAGCTGGAGTTAGTGTGAAAGTTTTCCCCACTGATTATTTTATTTCTTATAGTTGGTGTATGTGGTAGGGGTTTCTAGATACTCCAAAAGGAAAGAAATGGCTCTAAAAAGGGGAGGGAGCTGGATTTAGGAAGAACTGTACACTATATTTTGGAAACAGATATTGGATAGTCTCCCCAAGGGCTGTCTTTAGATGTGAGCCAGTGTCTGATGTAGACGACTTTGAACAAGAAAGATTTGGGATCTAGCTTCCAGTTCTTTAATTTCAGTTGTACATTATTGTGTCAGATACTTAAAAACATCTATCATGGGTTTGGTAAAGTGCCCAATGTTTTCTGAGCTCTTCAAGTCTGCTATACCTGATCTGGAGAAAACTAGACCAGAGCACTGGAATGATTCTATTCTCTGTGTGAAACCAGCCCTGAAGAAGCAATTAAGGCAACCTGAAGGTGTTGGCAGAAGCCTAATAAACCTTACAGTATGTTGTTGGGGGTTTCTAACCTTCTTAACAATTGGCCTCTTCTAGTCACAGATTAGCACCAATAATAAGCCCCATTGAAGAGAATGGCTCTAATTGGTTCCTCTTTGTTGCTTTGGAATAAAACTTGACCATGTATTTTGAGAATGGTCTGTTGGAGGCCACATTTACAGTTTGCCTGAATGAACTGATAAACAAGTGAAAAATTCAATCTACAGCTATGTGTTTGGTCTGTGAAAAGTCAATCTGAGAAGTCTGGCTGGGTTTCACCTATTAGCCATGGCTTACTTTAGCTCCAAGTAATATCTAATTTTGTACATAGGTATGTGCATATGCATACATGTGTGAGTATATGTGTACATTAGATATAGACAATGTATACAAATATGAGTTTAAGACTATGAATATGAGTTGTGGAGATAGTATAGGGGTGTAGGTTTTGCATGCAGCAAATCCTGGTTCATCTTCAGGCCTCACACTCAACTAATGCTAAGAATTATAAGGATGGACTTTTGGACCTTCCGAGCACTGCTTGGGTGGTTCTCTAAATAAAAGTAAATAAAGCTCTGAGTATAAGTTATACCTTATTTCTGTTGGGAGTTATCACAAGAAGTAGTATTCTCTAATTTATTATTAATTTATTCATTTAATAAACCATTTAATGCTTATTAATTAAATACTGATCAGAAACTCTGCTGAGGATGGTGTTCATGAGGCTGAATAGAGAATAATGGCTCCCAAAGATTTGCATATCTCATTTCTGAAACCTGAGACTATGTGACTTTTCATGACAGAGGCAACTCTGACATATTATTAAGAAAAGGTCTTGAAATAAGGAGATTATCCTATGTCATCTGTGTTACCCCAACATAATTACAAGGGCACTAAAATAGAAAAGGTGGGGGTGAATCAAAAAAGTGGAGATGACAGAACAGAACAATGGGAATGAGGTCCCTGAACCAGGAAATGTGAATTGTCTTTAGAAGCTGATATTTCTTCTGCCTCTGAACTTGCAGAAGGTTCACAGCAACCCTGGCATAATCCCATAAATTCATTTTGGACTCTGATTTCCAGAATGGTAGGAAAATATGTTGATGTGGTTTTAATCCTATAGATTTCCAATAGTTTATTTTTGCAATAGTATTAAGAAAATACATTTGTCTTTTTACTTAGCCAGTTTTTTGGGGGGTACCCAGGAGTCCTTTTTTTGGGGGGGGGGAAGTCCCTAGTTTGGGGCTACCTTTTAGTGGTACTCAGGGGAGTACCTGAACACAAAGTGTCAGGAATTGAACTCTGGCCTCCATGCAAAGCATAGCCTTATTTTAATTTTATTTTTTTTTATCAAGCTATGAGATAAGTTTTGCTTAGTCAGTTTTAAGTTTTGGGATTTATTCATGTTAAATTTTGCTTTGTCAATTCAGATAACAAAGTGTGAAAGTGTGAAATTTTGCCAGAATGCAAAATTAATTGTATTTGCTCTAAAGGTCAAGACTGTCTCATGTCACTAGGGCTAGGTCTGGAAAATCAATGAAAGACTATAACTTGCATCTAACTCTATCTAACTACTATTTTTCCCCCTGTGCTACACCTAGTGATGCTCAGGGGTTACTCCTGGCTTTGTACTAAATGATTCCATTGCCATTGGACTGCTAGAGATTGAACCTGGATCAGTCTTGTGTAAGGCAAGGAATTTATCCAGTTATCTCTCCAATACTATTATCGCTCCAATACCAATACCTGGTACTTTATATTTCTTAATTTCAATCTAGAAGACACCCTACATTTGGTTTAGACTCTGTATGCAAATAGGGAAAGTTTCAGAAGACTTCCCCCCCATGCCTTTTAGAGGAGTACCGTTTGCCTATAGTGAATACTGTATTCACATGAACTGAGCACTAAACTATAAACTGATTTGGGGGTAGGTTGCCCTACCCTACAGAGGGTTGGGCAGTTGCATTGCACTTGATTGACCTGGGTTCAATAAGACACTGTCAGGACTAACCCCTGAGCATCTGAAGGGATGATTCCCTTGCCTCCACCCCAAAAAAAGATAACCCCCCCTTTTTAAGACCCAAGTAAAAGAAATAAATGTTCTCTCTTTTTTATTTTTTTTGATATTTGGGGTCCATCCTGCTGCACTCAGGGGTTACTCCTGACTCTGTGCTCAGAAATTGCTGCTGGCTGGCACCATATGAGATGCCAGGATTTAAACCACTGTCAGTCCTGGACTGGTTGTGTGCAAGGCAAATGCCCTACCTATCTCTCCAGCCCCAGAGATAAATGTTCTTTGCAGTAGTCTTTTTACTCTTAAAATAAAATCTTTTTTTTTTTTAGGCTAGTCAAGTGTAGCAGTGGGAGTGGAGAAAGAACAAAGAAATCTGTAACTGGCTGTGATCAATTAATTGTAAACATCACTGCACTAAGACCAGCCAAAATAAAATCTTAAGACCTGGGTTGTAGCTTGTCAGTAGAGCATCTTACTTGCATTAATGGGGGAGGGGGATGGTATGCAGTCCAAAACCCAGAGAAAAGAAAGAAGAAAGGAAAGAACAAAGGAAGGAAGAAAATGTTGGTTTTGGTTAAGGATATAACTCAGTGGTAGGGCCCTGACCTTGATCCTGACTCCACAAATGAAATCTGTAAATTAAAATAATTAAAAAATAAGCTTTGTCAATTCTAAACTCTCAATACTTACTAACTCAAGCTTGTCTAAAGCCCCTATTGTTATTATTTTTGCTGAATAATTACCTCTAGAGAATGGAAAATGGTTTTCACAAACCAAACCATTCTGTGACCTTCCTCTTCAATATGCTGGGTACTGAGAAGTCAGAGGTGAGTACAGGGAAGAAAATCTATGAACCAGTGATGGGATATTCCATGTTCTGTGCCTTTATCACCTGAGGCCAGAATAGGTGAACTGCAAAGACTTTCAGAGAGCCTTAATAAAAAGATATCCAAGATACCAGTAGAACACAGTTGTTCTGTATCAGAAATGAAACTTAAGAACTAGAATATTGAAACTATTTTGGGGGGTGGGTTTTGGGCCACTTCCAGTGGTCCTTGGTTACTCCCAGCTCTGTGCTCAGGAATTACTTCTGGTAAGCTTGGGAGACCATATGGGATGCCAGGGATTTAACCTAAGTTGGCTGCATGCAAGGCAAATATTCTATCTGCTATACTATGGCTTTGGTTCCTTGGACCTATTTTAGTGATTTACAAATTCTTTCTGACTTAGTTGATACTTTTCCCATCAAACTTATCTCTCATGGTATTCAAATAATTCTGACTTTGTCAGTTCATCTAATGTTCTGAGTCTATGTGGTGCCAGGAAGGAACCCTAGCCGGTCATGTGCAAGGCAAGCATCCTGCCTGCTGTATTATCTCTTGGCCCCATAACTCTTAACACTGTATCATTGATGCCCTTTTACTTGCCTTTTTCCCTGAACAATCAACTCCAAGAAAATGTATGATACAGAGGAGTGTGCCTTTTCTGTTCATTGTTTTCCCTTCATCACTGGCACTTCTTTCCAGCAGACTGGCACTCTGCCCACAGGCCAAATATACCTCAGTCAGCCTTTTATGTGCCACCATTTGTTTTAATTGCACAGTTGTACTTGGCCGAGCAAACGGCAGACGGGTACCTGTAATCAAACAGTTCGGAGATTTTAAGCACTTTTGTCATTTCTATAGTGGTCACTGAGCCTTGGCAGTGGCCAATTTAAATTCTGGACAACGAGTTTTCAAGTTGCTTCAATGGCTCCATTTTGAGAATAGCGGAAAACCCCCGACCCTTTGATAATTAGACTGAATCAGTTTTCATAATTCTACTTTATGCACTAGAATGGTTAGCAAACTTCATTATCAGCAGCCTGATGAGAAAGCTCTTAACTTCTAATAAAGATCTTGTGAGTAATTTCCATTTGCAACTAAACTACCGTAGCTCTTCACAACACTGTTTCTCCGACCAGACAATCTTATCATTTCATCATTATAAATAATTTCAAAGTAGGTGCAGGAAAAAGCATACAATTAGCATCTTGTCCGCATCCGTTTCACCCAGAGAAAGGACAGCTGCCTGCCACAGTTGAAAGCAGCCTCCACAAACCCCTGTAACCCAGAAAGTCTGCATTTGCTGAGCTTGAAAAGTGATATCTTTTCTTTTGCTCTGCATACCTGGAACACTGCCAGAATTTAAAAGACTCTTTCTGATTAAGGGGAGTGTATCTTTTAAGAAATTTCCAGAGAAGATGTGTGTGACATTATCTGACAAGATCTCAAAGCATCCCGGGCTTCCCCTTTTGTAGCACTCATAAATTACTCCTTCAGTGTCTTTTTAACCTACAGGAGCCTGAAAGCTTCATCAAGGCACAACCCATTACTGTCTGTGCCACTGATCCCTCACATACGAAGCAGACATGTCATAAATATTTGTCGGGTGAATCGATGAATGGCATGGAAGAGTGAACTTCAGTAGTAAAAAATATATATACATATATACACACATCATGTATATATATATATTTTAAAGCATTTTAATCTTTGGCAGATCAAGCTAACCATGTTCTGAGTCAGAACTCTATAGCTTATTTGGAAGATTGCTTTCCATCCTGTTTCAGGTTTTTTTATGGCTATGTAGTAAATCACCAAAATTTACTGCTTGCTCCTCAACAACATTTATTTTGCTCACAAACTTGCAGTCTGAACAGGGATTGATAGGGGAAAGATCATCTTTGGTGGGGTTGACTGACTTGGAAGGGCCGAGAAAGAGCTTGCTGGAAAGTCGTTTCTTGCCTAGACTAGAAAATTTGATCTGCTAGGGTTGGCCAGTCAGGCTCTTTATACAGCTCTCCACCTCTGCATACTCTCTGTATATTTTCTCCTACATGGTAGTTTAAGGGTAGTTGGATTTGTTACATAAAAAATCTGGGTTCCAGAGACATGTGTTTTAAGGAGGAAGCAAAAGTTTTATTGCTATTTGAAGATGTCTTTATATATCTCACATAGCTCCTCACTCCCCCCTTTGTCCATTTGAAGAAATCATATAGACCAGCCATACCTCCATGATTGTATGAGACCCAACCTTTTATAGGAGAAATGTCAATGAACTGGAAAGCATGTTTTAAAACCATCACTTACCCAATCAGTCACCGTTCTGCAAAATCAATAGTCAAAATCAATAGACTTGAGCACTTACTCTGAATAAGACAAGAGCTCCTACAGAGAGGTGAAACTCACTATAAATGTCACTTTTTACACACAGGGTTAAGGGGAGGGGAGCTTGAATATTTACCCCTCCTTTTTCTGAGAGAAGGCAGATCATTCTATTTCCTCTAAAGAGTAAAATTTTGTGATGTATTTCTCCTCCTCCTCCTCCTCCTCCTCCTCTCCTCTTTCTCCTCCCCTTCTCTTTCTCCTTCTCCACATCCTCCTCTTCTTCCTCCTTCTCTTCCTCTTTCCTTTTTCTTCATCTCCTCCCCCAGCTCCTGGTGATACTTGCCAACTAGACTGCACTGCACAGTACTAGGCCCTGAGGTTTCTGGGATGAGTTTCTCCTCTTTAAATATGTTAAAAAGAAAACAAAAAGATGGAGAGATAGCTTTATGGGCTGAGTGCATCTCTGTACGTAGTAGGCCTGTGTTTCATTGCTAGCTTATGGTCCCCTGAGCTCATCCTCATGATTCTCTGGGGCAGTACTGGGGGAGAATCCCAGGAGTAGCCTCTGAATACTGCTGGGTGCTACTCATATCCCCCGAACCAAAAAAAAAAAAGAAAGAAAGAAAAAGAAAAAGAAGAAATCTATAGTCCTAAAATGAGGCCTTATTCTAAGCCCACAAGATTTCATTTCACAACTGGTCAATGCAGAGTTCAGGGCCACTGCTCATCTTTTCTACCCTAAAAAAAGATGAGATCATCTGTCACAGATCTTTTTCCATTCACCATACATAGGCAGGTAGCATTAGCCTGAAATAATTTGTTTTCCCCAAAATTTGATCCTTTTTTATTTTTGGTTTGGTAAAAACCTTTCATTTTGGGAGTTAGAGAGCTAGTAAAAGAGGTAAGGATTTACCCCATTTTGAATCTCCACTACCACATATGGTCCCCTGAGTATGGCCATAGGTAACTCCCGAACACAGAGGTAGTTCCTGAAATAGCTCCTGAGATTTCCAGGCATGACCCAAATGCCACCCAACACCAACAAATACCTCTTTTAAAATTTTAAAATTTTTTTAATACCTTTCATTTTGTATATCTTTCTGGAGCAACTTTCTACTTGCTAGATGGAATGCTACTCAATCCATAAATCATGTAATAATGCTATATAGATCTTTACAATGAACTTGGTTGGGTTTTTGTTCTTTTAAAAAATTTTTTTTGGTTTTGGGCCACACCCAGAAGTGCACAGGGCTTATTAGTGGCTCTGTGCTCAGAAAATAAATACTCCTGGCGGGCTTGGGGACCTCATGAAAACCTGGTTCAGCATGCAAGCAAACGTCCTATCCTTTGTACTATTGCTCAGTCCATGATTTTTTGTCCTTTAATGGTGTGAGGAGGACTCTTCCAAAGAAAGGGAGTGCCAATTTAGAGCTTAGTTATATAGATTATTTTGTATCTTATTGACTTCCTAACTTTTGATTTATCTCCTACCCTCTCCCTGGAGTTAGGTTTCAGAAACTCTCCTTAAGGGCTTTCCCCTGATCCTCCCTTCTCTTTATCAGACTTTGTCTTTTCCAGTTCCCTCACAACTACCAGGTATTATTTCTATAACAAACATAATAAAAGTTATCTTATACAATGCTGATTCCTGTCCTGTTACCTGATTGAATTTTGATGGATAGAAAAGAAATCAGCATCATATTACTTTACAAAAAGTTCTTATTTTTTGGTGAAATAAAACTTGAGTAGTCACTTGTTATTTGCAATGTTAAAACTCAGTTTTACTAGATAGCAGTGATAGCACATGTGAATGCACACACACACACACACACACACACACACACACACGGAACCTTTAACAATTTAATGATGTTCTCAGAATAATTTATATTGACCTTATGAAAGCATTACCTCTAACTGGATAAAGTAAAATTAGTAATATGCCATATAACACATAGCTTTCTTCTGGTAGGCCAGGTTCTGACAAACGTTTCTGAAACTTTTTCTTAGGCTCTAAGGATTATTATGGCAACAACTTGACTGTACTCTTATAATACAAAAAATGGCCATAGACAATATGTGATTGAGTAAAGATGGTGCATTCCAATAATCCTTTATTACAAACACAGGGCTTGGATGGGATCTGAGGGCTTTAGTGTGTTGACTGGTGATCAGAAGGTAATATTCTATAAATGTTGACCTTCTGAAGGAGAAAAGCTCCAAAACATAAAAATGATTTTCTGCAAGAGCAGAATAGATGAGAAAAAGTGTATAAAACTAATACAAAATGATATGCTTAATGTATGAAGTGTGCAGAAGGAAAGAGATCAGTGAACCAAGAGGAGAAAAAGCAGGGAAAGGACACTATAAAAGAAATTGAGATGTAAAGAAAATGAAGTATGTGGCTCCACTGTGGTAGTGGGAAAAATATTCTGTAGAAGTTATACTTGCTTCATGAAATGGGGGAAAGTAATGCCAAAACTTTTTTTTTTTTGGTTTTTGGGTCACACCCGGCAGTGCTCAGGGGTTACTCCTGGCTGTCTGCTCAGAAATAGCTCCTGGCAGGCACGGGGGACCCTATGGGACACCGGGATTCGAACCAACCACCTTAGGTCCTGGATCGGCTGCTTGCAAGGCAAACGCCGCTGTGCTATCTCTCCGGGCCCCCGAAAACTTTAATAATTCTGAAAAGATCCAACTTGTCAGTTTCCCCTCCTACATACACAGAGTCACAAGCTCTTCAATACCAGCAATTTGTGTATATTGGTATGTGTGTATAGCTCCCTTTTCTAGTTTGGTTGGATGTCCATCTCTTATGCAGTTTATGAAGTGGTGGCAGTTTCTGGCGCCCAAATTCAAGGTGATCATTGTGGGTGGGATTCAGGTTCCCTGAGCGTTAAGTATTAGCACTGAGGATTCAGGACTCAGTCACTCCTGCACATCTGAGGATCTAGGCATGAGAGCTCTCCACTCCATACCAGCAAGTCTGTAAAATACTACCTCATATCACCATCAAAGTACCAAAACTCCAAGGACAAGAAACCCCATTAATTGTAATTTAACGGAATGTTTTGCTCTTACTTAAATCTAGGGTTCATCTCTCCCCCAGGACCTAATTTGGGCAAGATCTTCAAAAAGGCCTACCATGATTTGGGATTGTATTCAGGGCCTGTGTATTGTATCCAGGAATTTCTGTAATCTCAGAACAAATGTACCCTAGGAAAAAATAAAAACCTAGAGAAATATCATGGTACAGTATTATACTCCAATGAGTTCTCAACAAGTCATCCCTACATATATAAAATACCTTTTGCTGTTAAAAGAAGCTCATGAGAATCAAAGGAAGTCATAGTGGGATATTATGACTTTTTTTATTTCCCCATAGAAGTGAGACATATATTTTCTGGATGAAGGTGATGTTCACAGAGTGAGAGGGGATACTGAGGCAATGGCTCCTCCAACAGCTCTGGGTGTTTGCTGACTTGTTATTTAATTTAATTTACCTATTTTAATTTCCAAACTTCCATATATGGAAAGTTTCTTCTGAGTCCTTGAAAATGGGTCATCTGTTTGAGAAGTATTTAAAGAACGGAAGGGAACATTTCTAAGTTCTGATGAGCTCCTCCACAGAAAGCCTGAAGGAGCTGCTGGATTTACACCAAAGGTATCTGATTCATAAGCCCAGAACTTAAAATAACCAATAAAGAAGAGCTGGAATATTTGAGATTAAGAACCTGGAGTATACCCCGCTACAATCTGTACATTCTCCATCTGTAGAGTGCAGAATACAGAAGCATCAAAGAATGTGGGTGTTAGAGGAAATTTCCCTTTTGGCTCTTTTTTATTCACGGAGTAAATTTTGTTTAAGGTTTTTCTGTCCTTAAGCCTCAGAATTCTTATCCCTAAGATAAAAAAAAGGTTTTCACAAAGTCCATCTTACAGATTTGGGAGTGCTATGAAATCATGGCTAAGAACTTGGATGATAAGTCAGAAGCCTGGGTTACACACTACTGGCTATGCTGCCTGGAACCATGGATGAGCTTGGGCAGTTTTTTGACCTCTCTGGGGCCAATGTCCCCAAAGGAGAATGAAGTCAACAATAGGATCTAGTCTAAGGTAGCGATACCAACACAGAAATTTAAGAGAAACAAATTCTAGCACTAGGTAAATTGTCCTTTCCTTTGCTGCAATGCGATAGAGAAAGAAAATTGGGGATCCTATGTCAAGGGGTCTAAGTGGGTCTCTGTTAGCTGATGAACATTGTAATGGGTCAGTCCTATGTCACCCCTGTTTTTTGTCTCAAGACATTTTTTGGACAGTTATTTATAGCCTCTTTTTGAACTGATGCTCAGAGTCCAATCATTAAAGGATATAGCATCTCAAAACAGTATATTGTTATTCTCTTCACTATTTAAAGATTGCCTCCAAAGCAATGATTTAAAAGAACCAAACTTGATTTTTTTTCATGATCTTTTGATTTTGGGTTTATTGGCAATTTTACGTTACACAGTGTTGAGGTGGTTCTGCAGTTATGTGGGGGTTCACTTGGGTGGGATATTGTGCAGCAGGTAGTCATTGCTGGCTGTTGGCTGGAGTACTGCTGGACTGCCAAATAGAGCATCTTTGTTCTCCACAATTGCTTTTCATGTTTCTCTCTTTGCTTGTAGCCTGTATTAATAAGAGGAGGAAGAAGGAGCAGAGGGACGATAGTGGAGGGAAGGAGAGAGAGGAAGTGGGAGAAGAGATGGAGAGATTTCAAAGTACCGTATTTTTTGGTAAATAAGATAACCCTGCAACACATGAAAAACTTCCTGAAAGTTTTAAAAGTAAGTTACTTCTTAAAAGTAAGAGGGGGTGGATCACTCTTCTCTGAATTTGGAATAAGTTTAGCATGCTGTATACCATCATATAAAACGACTCCTGGCTTTTAGGAATTTTTTCATGAGTTGAAGAGTAGGAGCTGTGATCATTTTATACTCTTTGTCTTGATGTGAGTTATTATCGCTTTTGGTACACTATTTGTTATATTGACCAACTCTGGTACAGTGTGGGAAGGACCAACAGATGGATATGGATTGAGCTTTACTAAAGGTCATCTTATTTATTTTTAACTCTTATTGTAGTTTTGGTGACAATGCTGCAATAGTGTTACTACTTATGGTGTTGATGTACAAAGTTACTGCACTACCACTAGAGTACCCTATACCTGCCACCACTGTCCTGGGTCTCTTCTAGTACTCATCTTCTCCCACCTCCACAAACTTTCCCTGCACTGCTTGATAGTTCAGTTTTGAAATCAAAGACCAAGGGTTTGTCCTCATTCACCAGTGCCTATTCTCTTGTTTTCTTTCTTTGCATAACAGAAATAAGTGAAATCATATGGTATTTATACTTTTCTCTCTGACTTAATCCCCTTACCTTAATGCCTTAGTAAAGGTCATTTTAGAGACTTTCTTCTTCACTGCTACAGAGGTGCCATGTGATACCAGAGACCAAACCCAGGGCTACACATATAAGGTTGTGCTTTATAATGTGCCATCTCCTACACTCCCAAGAGATTTTTCTTGCATGGCTGGATTTCTGTCTTGCAAATGAAAACATTGTGGTGTATTGAGTTCTTCCCCCCAAACCCTGTCAATGTTAGCTGTTATCTAGAAACACAGAATAGGAGAGATAGTTCAGGAGTTAAGTTTGACCAAGATTCACTCCTTGACACTGTGCATGGTCTTCTGAGCAGCACTCAGAGTCATGAGTAGCCCTTAGATACCTCCATGTATAGTCCCTCAATCACAGACAACAGTAGTTAGATAAAAGAGCAAAGCAAATAAATGCTTGGGTGATTTGGTGATGGGACGTTTCCATTTCTTTTTCCTTTTTTATGAACCACACCCAGTGGTAATTAGGGGTTATTCCTGGCTTTGCACTCAGGAATTACTCTTGTGGTCCTATTGGGGGACCATATGGGATGCCAGAGATTGAACCCAGGCTAGACACATTCAAGGTAAGTGCCCTAAAGTTGTATTACTGCTCTGGACCATATTTCATTTCTTATACGGAGCCTCTTCCTTGGTCTCTGAGATTCCCATGTATGCTTTTTTAAAAATTGATTTTGATTGACATCTGGCAGTGTTCAGGGCTTGTTCTAGACTCTGTGCTCAGGGCTCACTCTTGGCAATATTCAGGAAACCATATATAGTGCTGGGGATCAAACACAGGTTGACTACATTACAAGGCCTTCCTCTCTGTTTTATCTTTTTGGCCCACCCAAGGATGCTTATAATAGGCGCTCCAGTCCTCCCTTCTTTTAAATTTTAGCTAGCTCTTATAGGTTTGTTATTTGTTTTTGTATTTGTTTGTTTGTTTTTGGGTCACACCTGGAAGCACTCAGGGCTTACTCCTGGATCTACACTCAGAAATAACTCCTGGCAGGCTCGGGGGTCCTTATGGGATGCTGGGATTTTTACTCACCATCCTTCTGCATGCAAGGCAAAACACCCTGCCTCAATGATATCTCTCCAGCCCCTTATTTGGGTATTAATACAGTTCATTTCTATATGAACTGTGACTATACACTTGACTAACTGAGTTTAGATATTGGAAGAGATAGTTGTTGCTGAAGACCAGTTATTGAACAGTGATGCATGGCACTCAAGTGATGGGAATGCTGAGGAGAAATTTCTTTCTCCACCTGATGGTGCTAGAAAAGATAGAGGAATAATCTCTATCTTTGAAGGATAGCCAGAGTTTACTGGGAAGGGCATTGGTCTAAGTCCATATGGCCAGGTGGAGTGTAAAGGCAGAAGAGAGAGCAAGCCCAGAGGTAATTTGATGTCAGAGAAGTCAAGGGTTTCTTATGCCATGCTAAATGTAATGAGGCATATTTTCAAAAGAGAAAGGAAGATAATCTCAGAACATAATTTGGAAGCAATTGGCTTGGAATATCTTCTCATCATGGATTCATTTGCTATGCACTGGTAACGGAACTGGTTCTTGGAAATGCATTTGGAATTCAAATGACTTGCAGACACACCTATAAGGTTTGGCCTTTAGAGGAAGCAATTGAAAAGCATCCATAATCTTTCATGCTGGTTGTAATATTTCAGTGGCATGTGAAAAACATTACAACAGAAGACTTCACACAACATGCTTGGCTCAGGCAGATGTTAATTAGAAACAAAAGCAATTTGTATTTAATTTAATGGTTTGCGAGATGCAGTAGATATTGCTCTCACGCCATACAAACTGCTATGAAGGTAGATTTCCATATTGTTTTATTTCTATTCTTTGTCTTTCACAGTCACTCATAGATGCATATCCTAGGAATCTGATGTTTTATTTTTATCTCTCATTTAACCTTTTTCTGTAGAGTGGCTCTTACATTTGGAATTTGATTCTTTTTTGTTTCTAAGGTTTTGTTAGTAAAGCAAACATACTTCACGGGATAATTTGCTTCTCTTTGTGGGGCATGGCACAGTCAGAAACCCATGATCATTAGTGAACAATGAGGTAGTTAGAACCAACTCACAGACCCTCCCTGGAAGTGCATTCTAGTCTTTGTATTGCCATCACTAGGAATGAGATAATAGAGTAAATATAGGAGCAAAAGCATGCGGGTTTATTGTGCCAGGAATCTTACTTATCTTATTACACTTCACTTTCATAAAAAACTAGTGAAATAGGAAAATTACTATCTCTCTGTTATATACCAGGGAAGCTGAGTCAGACATAGATGATGCTGTTTGTCCAGGGTTACAAGGCTGGGAACTGGCAGGCATCCATCTCTGGATAATTTGTTCAGAACTGCAATTGCCTAGTTTTGCTGCACCTCAGCTTCTTCTTTTAAAAGCAGCACTCATGATTTTATGATTTCTTTGACTGGTTGTTTACCTCCTTATAGGTGAGGATCAAATGAGAACGTGAAAGGGGAGATGTTTGAAGATAATAAGGTAGCAGAAAAATGCAATTACAAAGATGGACAAGCTGAAAGAGAGAAGAGAGCAAAGACTCCCTGGTGTGAGAAGGAGAGTTTGACCTTCAGGCTGCCATCATTGTGCTGACAACCCAAGCTGGGAACCAGGGTCCCATCTTCCACAGCTGTCAGAATGGCAGGGGCAGGGGACAGATGCCAGACCTGGGCAACCAGGCGTGAGTGGCAAGGCCTCTTCACCATAGGCGCTGGGCAGACTCACTCAGAACTTGACCTTTCGAATGTAAAACACTTGTCAACTTGCCAAGTGCCAACAGGTCAGGGAATAGATTCCGGCAGGAAAAGAACATTCCTGTGGCTATTCTCTGACTGGACCCAGGGGTCTTTTCTAAGGAGAAATGGCTTCTTCTGAGCTCAGGATACACGTAGAGACAGGACTCTTCCCAATGTCTATTTAGTATTTCCTAAATTTTAAAAGCCATGTCTTCATTTTATAACTGTGATGTTCTCTATAATTTGTATTATAAAATATTATGTATTTTTTATTTTCTAGACATAAAATTGTGTGGTCTATTTAAATGTTTTCAAATACGCAATCCTATCCGAATTCTGGCAAGTCTCTCTGAGTGGGGTTTGGGAGAGGGAATGCTTTTTCCTTTGGGAATCATTGATATAAATAGTGTGTTTATAGAAATGTTTCAGGCGACCCCTTTGGACAAGAGAGTTCTGTGAGAAGCAAAACTGTGGACTGTTCTATAAACTAGGTATTGGTCAAAAAGCTTTCCTTTAAGAATCAAACCTAATGAGAGCTTAGTAATTTAAGTTATATATTTCAGGTCACCAATTACCTAAAATATGAATTCATATCATTGTTTAAAGGTTTGCAGTTATGCAGATTAGAAATGACCACAAAAAACAAAACAAACAAACAAAAAGAAATGACCACAAATTCCTCCTGATCTGAAATGCACTTTTCTTTGCCATGTATTCACTTGTCTTTCCTTCACCATGTGGCATCTATTCCTCCACCTTAAATCTAGAGTCTGACTCTGTGACCTGCTCTTGTGAAAGGGATACTATGAAATGTGAGGTGGGCAGAATCTTGAAAACTGCACAGGGCTTGCTCTCTCTCCTGCTTTTGGACCGCTTTGGTCACTGCAAGTGGAAGCCCAGATCAGAGAAAATAACCAGCCAGGGTCCAAAGATCTGAACATTCCTGCTCTGTACAGGCAGTTGAGTGAAACCACCCTTGCTGCTGGAATAAAATATCCTAAACTGGGTGCTTAAAAACAGCAGAAATATCTGAGTTTTGAACACTGGTAAATTCAAACTGCCTATAGATTCGAAGTTTCAAATAGCCTTAAAAGGGCACGGCAAAGAGAAATATGCTTGGCCACTATGCCACAAGACATGTCGTTATGTTCCTAGACCTCTAGGTTGACCATGAAGGAAATAGGAAGCATCATATTTGTGTTCCTTGTAGATGTGAAAGCTGACTTGTCCCAGATCTGATGGGCTATGAGGTACTACTATGTTGACATTGTGTTCCTAAGGACACACCTTCATCAGGCCTGATGTGGATAGAGGGCATGTTTCCTACTGGGTCCTTATTATGATGCTTTGGTTATTGCTGACAAATAGGGATCATGTAAACTAAGTTTAGTTCTCACTAGACCATTTCCCACCATAATAAAATGCTATAACTATCTACTTGCCAAGCTATAATTTCTATTAATGTGTCTGGATTTTCTCTTGAGTTTTCAAATAATCATATAATATGTAAGTAACTCTACATTTATTTTTTTATTCTGTTTCTTAGCATTCTAACTTATTTTTATCTTTCTGTATTGGCTCAGACCTTCACAATTAAATGGAACATGGAAATAATATTAGTAGATTCCTATTTTAGCTTTGATTTTTAAAAAGAATGATTCTAGGAGAGACCCAAACTACAACAAGCTATACACAAAAGGGATCTATTACACTAGCAGTCCAGGGGGCTAAGGGTGGAGGGATGCATGCTGGGAACAGGGGCAGAGGGAGGTCAACACTGCTGGCGGGAATGACCCTAATTCATTGTCACTATGTACCTGAAATACAACTGTGAGAGATTGTAATTCATATTGGTCTCAATAAATATTATTAAAAAAGTAAAAAATAAAGAATGATTCTAGAGTTTTTCATCTAGAATGATTGTTCTAGATAATTTTATCTTTTTGTTAGGTCATCATTCTTTGAATCCTTCCTTACTTTTGGGAACAAAATTATTTTACATATTTATTTTGTTTTTCCCATATCCAGTTCTCAGTGATTAATTTTTCCAAAGAGCTTTGGCATGAAGGATGGGGTTTAGAAATCAAGGTCTAGAAGCTGGATTCTCACTGGTATGGCTGGTATGGCATGCCAATCTCCTGGTAAACAGAATAGATATCTACATATAATCTACCTATATTAAAACCACAAACTGACAGCAATACCTTCAGTTCCAGTCCAGTCTCATCAAGGGTTTGTTCTTGCCTTTTCATTTTCCTTATACGCCATTCTCCTTTATTTCCAATGAGGAACCTACTTTTCCTTATCCTCAATGTATTTAATTGTTTGCTCAGTTTTTCCTGTATATATGCTTGAATCAGAATTGAATAAAGGCATACATTGTGGTTGGTTTATGCCTCTTAGGTCTTTTTATATATTCCATTTTCTCATCTTATTGAACTCAGGGGTCTATATGGGATGCTGGAGATCTAACCCAGGTTGGCCGTGTGCAAAATTAGCACTCTTTCCAGTAATATTGTTCCAGCCCCCATCAACCATTTTCTATCTCTCAATCTACCATTTCTGTTTTTCTATGAGGAATGAATTTGTTAGTTTGCTACTGTTTGGCTTTTGCTGATTGTGTTCTTGTGGTGTAGATTAATGGATTAAATTATATTTCCCATAAATAGATGTTGAAATTTGGAGGTTGGATCAGTTTTAGACGGTATTGTCTTTTGGGAGAGGGCCCTTGGTCGGCTTGCATTTTTAACAGAAAGTGCTTTAATCCCCGATGGTGACTCGGTTAGTGATTTTAGCAGATTTCAGTGTCCACTGCCTAGCTCTATTAAATCATGGCAAGTAGTAAAATATTAAATCTATCATCCCTTCAGTAATTTGCCAGAATATGTCTTCAAAATTGTCTTCTGATTTATTGTTATAAACTTCTAATTCAATTACATTGTGGTTAGAGATGGTTTTTTATGAGTTTTGTTCTTGAAATTTATTAGAGGTTTTTTTTTTTTGGTGTGGTTTTATATTCATATTTCTATTGTTTTTCCTATAGGACATCCAGGTAGAATTTCACTTGAACAAATGTTTTTGTAGCAATAAGAGTCGTTTAAAAGGTTCTAAAATAAGTCAGAGGAATTCACATCTGAGAGGAATTTTGGCATTAGAAATATCACTTCGGGTATTTGAAGTCATACCCTTTGGGTAGTTACAGTGTTCCTTTAGGTCTTAAAAGAAAAATAAAAGTGTTACCCACTGCCTTGGTTAGTGCACTCAACATGCTCTTTTTGTTAGCCATCATTGATATATATATCACATATATAATATATATCACATATATTATATATGTATATATTCATTTGTTAGCTTATTCTCTAAGTGTTTAAAGTCTTTTTGTTCTGAGGAGGCCCATTCCTCAAAACTCAGTCAACTGCAGAAGCAAGACCCCAGGTTTTTCTGTAGTGCGTGTGTGGTGTGTATGTATGTGTGTGTAGGGACAACAAGGAAAGAATCAATAGCTGAGAACTTGATACATAATAGAGAAATAACAGGGTGATGTGTAGGGGAGTCCCATAGGGAATGGTTCTGAAGGGACATAGTTCCTTGTAGAAACCTGGGCTTTGTTTCTGGTGTTTCTTGGTATTCCTGGGAACCATTAACAGGAGTTGCTATTTAATATGAGTTGCTTTAACAGGATTAAAGAAGTAGCCCCTTTCTTTGTGTTCTGTCCCTATCTCTGTGGATTCAACCTATATCCTGACATGATTTATTTATTTAAAAGTATATTTATATATTTATAAGTATATTTATATAATTTATATTTAAAAGTATATTTAATATTATATATTAAAAAGTATATTTATTAAAAGTATAAATATAGATATTTATATCTATAAATATATACAGTTAATTTATATCCCCCACCCTTTGGTTGTTGTTTCTTCAATGACCAGATATTTCACACACTTTGTTGTGGTGCCAGGGATCCCAAACAGCAGAGGTGCTGGATCTTTCAGGTCTATGACTTATGAAATTTGGGGTTTTAACTCTTGGTCTCATGAACCTCAAGGGTCTCACCCTCTGCAAAGCATACACATTATTAGTGAAGTGTTCCCAGGTCTTCTTTCCCCTGCTTCCACTTGCTTAAATTATCACAATCACTTTATGTAAAAAGGAAAACAGAGCTGAGAGATTATAACAAAAGTTGCATGGATGGCTAACTTTAGAGACTGTGCTTTTATTACTTTAAAGCACCATTAAAAACATCCAGTTATCTAACTTCCTAATCTTAACATTTTTTTAAATGAACAATGCTACTGTGAATATCCCAGAATATACATTGTTTTTGAATCCTCAAAAATCTTAGCCCTTAGGCCCCTGCAATTATTTTCTTTCTGAAGTATGGAGGAGGTGGATGTTCTTATAAAATAAGGAGTAATCTGTACTCAGCAATATGTCTGTAAAGCCAAGCCAGTGAAGATTTGGGAGTTTTGCTGGTTGGGTATTCTATTTTGGGCAAGTGATTCAGTAGCAGAAGTGACTACAATCACCATAAGACAGACCCTTATAACCTGCCTATGTGTCAAGGAATGAGTTATGTTTGTTTCCTTAGTATTATTTAATTTTTTTTTCATTTATTGATTGATGATTGCCTCTTGGGCCACATTCAGCAGTGCTCAGGATTCACTCCTGGCTCTGCACTCAGAAATTGCCCCTGGCTGGCTAGGGGACCATATGGGATGTCGGGAATCAAACTGGGTTCTTCCTGGGTTGGCCACATGCAAGGCAAACGTCTTACAGCTGTGCTATCTCTCCATCCCTGCTTTCTTAATAATTTTTGTTAAATTTGCAATAACTCTAGTTTGGTATCAGATCACAGCCAACTTCCACTGGAAGCATGGGTCAGCTTCCATGCTTTCATACATCTTTTTCAAAACAGACCAGACCACTTTAGTTATAACTTGTCTAAAATCACTGCATCCTTTCAACAAAACAGAGCTTGAACTGCTGAACTAATCCCAATGCACAGCACTGCCATTTGCTGAGCATTATTCTCAATTACACTCCCATAGGTCCAATCATGGGTTGCTAATGATCAGAGCACATTCTTAGAAATGCCTTGTTAGGTGATGCTATTGTTGAGTGTCCATCAGAATGTAATTATGTAACCTACACTGTATGATATGGCTTATGAGGAGTCTTATCATATGTCCCTCATTTATGCACAATAGCCTTGTGAAAAGATGTCCTTATTCTCTGCATTTGATATACGAGGTGACTGAGAGGAAGCTAATAAGTGGTAAGGTCAAGAAAGTACTATCTTACCTGCAGGCACTTGCCTGGTTGCCACAGAATATGATCTCCTAGAAAGATGCCTAGGGGCAGGTGTGTTGAGGTTGGTCAGTAAGTGACCCCAGGAAAGTTGGAAATTGGCTAAGTAAGTTACTTCCCAAAACTTTTCAAAATTTCAGAGTTCCATGTACAGGAACATTTAGATGAAAATCTACCAAACATTAATTATCATCTCCACAAACATATCCAGTAATGTTAATTGATATTTCAGTGACTTATATAAAAGGTGAGAAAGACCTTGCTATGTGCTAGTTTACATTAAAGTCTCTTTCACACATTCCTATTTTTTGAATTGAATTTATGTTAGCCTAAATCATGCAGAAGTCCCAACCCTGGGTAGCTGTGAATGAGACCTTACTGAGAAACAGATGTAATCAGTCCTTAAGGTGATGAGAGAGGGTGATGGTATGTGAGGAAGAGACTCAAAAGGAAAGCACAAGGAACCATAGAGACAGAGTTTAGTGACAAAACTGCAGGTTCAAGACATCAAGATTTGTCTCCTTCCCTAGAAATTAGGAAGAGACAAGACAGAAAGACAGCACTCTGCATCATCCCAGAGAGAGTGTTGCCTTGGGACATCTTGGAACTGGGGACAATTTGTTTTCATTATTTTAAGTCTCTTGGCTGTGGTACTCTGTCATATAGCTCTTGGAAATTAATACAACCTCCCATTCTGTTTGTTTGCTTGTTCATTTCATATTGAGTTATATTGACACATGACTCTAAGTAGTTTTAGAGGTGGTTTATTGATTTGATACTTTCATATGCTGTGTCATAAGATTACCTCTGCAGTGTTAGCTAGTGACTCCATTCATCACTTAACCTTTCTTTTCTGATTATGAAACAGTTAAGATGTAGACTTCTAGAAACTTTAAAGTTTATAATATAACATCATTGATTATAATTATGCATTTAGTCTCTAGAATTTATCTACTAGCCATAAGTTTGGATCTTAAATATCCTACCTACAACCACTGACATCCACTTTTATTCTTTGTATAAATTATAAGATGTGTTTTGGAATCAGTACAGTGTCACTAACCTTACCAAAAACTGAGACTTAATTGAATAGAATGGAAAATATCACATACTAAGAGTATTGTTTTATAACATTTTTTACTTCAATTATATGTACGTCTATAGCTGGTCTGATATAAAATAAATTGGTTTCTTACTGTGGCTTCCAGTTAAAGAAGTCTAAAAATTTCTGCATGAAAACCATTATTGTAAAGCACAGAATCTCAGTCAATAATAAATTAAAAAGAAACAACTCTCTGCTCTTAATCACAAGTTTTTTCCTCTTTCATTATATTCCATGTTTGGACTTTTATACATGTAGGCTGTTTTTGCTGTTTCTGCATTCTTAAATACAGAGAAGTTCTTCTCATCATAAAAGTTCACAAATCATAAATTCCCTGAAGAACAACACTTTTTTTTTTTTGCCTCATCACAGCCATCGTTGACTGACCCTATGTGCCTTCTTTTCAAAATTTGACTGGTGAGTACTGAATTTGGTACAGTATGTCTTTGAAGTTCTCTTCACAATCCACTGGTGCATAGTTCTTCTTAGTTACTAAATGACAAAAGTGCATATTTAATTAGCACTTTAATAGGTGGGAGCCCACGTAGGTCCCATTCATCACAAATAGGCTGATTGTGCTCATTTGTCATCTATAGGCACCCACATCAGAAGGGGAGCCTCAGGGGGTGACATCTTACCCTCCTTCCTCCCTGTTTGGAGTACAGAAGGAGCAGAGGTCCCCAGGCAGTCTCCGTGAAGGACCCTGAGACATGCAGATGATAATTTCACATGGTAAATGTGGTTCTTTTTTTCTCACGTCAGTAGTCATCCACAGTAGTCCTCTGGGGACCCTTTCAAAAGCCAGCTTGAAAATTTTTCCTTAAAACACAAATTTTTATTAATAATGAAAGTACATTTAAAATGCCAAGTGGTGGGTGGAAATGGCTAACAGGAGCCTTTTAATAAACTGGTGTGAATTATAACTTAAATCTACAAAATAGAATTAGGGTTTAAACTTGCTATTATTTATTTTAAATGCAAACGTTGCCTCTTATTGAAATGTGGAAGGAAAATGTGCTACAAATTCTAAGTGCTGAGCTCTGATCGTGTAGGGATGCTTGTAGAAATTGCTATGGAAGCACAGACTTGTAAAATACTGTCTAATGTTGAGAAGATACAGGAATAGTTTGATGCCCAAGCATCTTCAGGAAGTTATTTAACTGAAAAACAACTTTGGGTTCTTAGAATACACTTTTTTAAATTAATATCTTTATTTAAACACCTTGATTACAAACATGATTGTGTTTGGGTTTCAGTCATGTAAAGTACATTCCCCTTCACCAGTGCAATGTTCCCATCACCAATGTCCCAAATCTCCCTCCTCCCCACCCCACCCTCTACTTCCCTTGTTCATTGTCATTGTTAGGATAGTTCTCAATGTAGTTATTTCTCTAACTATACTCATCACTCTTCATTTTATGAAGTGAGCTGGACCTTCCAGCCCTCCTCTCTTTTGTCTCTGAAAATTATTGCAAGAATGTCTTTCATTTTTCTTAAAACCCATATATGAGTGAGACTATTCGGTGTCTTTCTCCCTTCCTCTGACTTATTTCACTCAGCATAATAGATTCCATGTGCATCTATGAATAAAAAAATTTATGACTTCATCTCTCCTGACAGCTGCATAATATTCCATTGTGTATATGTACCACAGTTTCTTTAGCCATTCATTTGTTGAAGGGCATCTTGGTTGTTTCTATAGTCTGGCTATGGTAAATAGTGTTGCAATGGATATAGGTGTAAGGAAGGGATTTTTGTATTGTATTTTTGTGTTCCTAGGGTATATCCCTAGGAGTGGTATAGCTGGATCGTATGGGAGCTGAATTTCCAGATTTTGGAGAAATCTCCAGATCGCTTTCCATAAAGGTTGGACTAGACGGCATTCCCACCAGCAGTGAATAAGAGTTTCTTTCTCTCCACATCCCTGCCAACACTGCTTGTTCTAATTCTTTGTGATGTGTGCCAATCTATGTGGTGTAAGGTGGTACCTCATAGTTGTTTTGTTTGCATTTCTCTGATGATTAGTATGTGGAGCATTTTTTCATGTTTCTTTTGGCCATTTGTATTTCTTTTTTGCCAAATTGCCTGTCCATTTCTTCTTCCTATTTTTTGATGGACTTAGGATACATTTAAAGCAAGTCTGTGGATATTTTATATGTTAATGATAGAAAATTAGAACCCTAATGTCTGTTAAACAGGGAATAAACCAGTTTTGCTAGAATCACATTACAATTTGGTAGTATAAAGTTGTTAAAAAGAAAGGGCTACTTTTTCAGGAAATTCATTAGAAAACAGCATACAGGGGCTGGAGAAATAGCACAGCAGTAAAGTGTTTGCCTTGCATGCAGCTGATTTGAACAGATGGTGGTTCGAATCCCAGCGTCCCATATGGTCCTCCGAGCCTGCCAGGAACGACTTCTGAGTGCAGAGCCAGGAGTAACCCCTGAGTGCTACCTGGTCTGACCCCAAAACCAAAATCAAAACAAAACAAAAAAAGAAAAGAAAAGAGCACACAGGATGCTGCAGATTTTGTCTGATTTGCTGTTTCATTATCAACATTATCCTGAACAGTACCTAGCCTATAGTATTTGAAAATATGGAATGAATTTTGATTTAGTAGCATTTAATATAAACACAGGGATTATCTACATAAATTAGGGGGTATGTACATATCCACACAACTTGATATCTAACATACACTTTTTTGAAGTGTGGTGTTCAGGGAGCCATGTGGTATTGGGAATCTACTCAGGGCTTGTTTTGCACTCAGCCCATTGAGCTACCCGGCAGTGCTCAGGGATTACTCCTGGCTGTCTGCTCAGAAATAGCTCCTGGCAGACACGGGGGACCATATGGGACACCGGGATTCGAACCAACCACCTTTGGTCCTGGATCGGCTGCTTGCAAGGCAAATGCCGCTGTGCTATCTCTCCGGGCCTAGTTACATTACATTTTTTGTTTGTTTGTTCCTCAGTGCCAGGGATCAGATCCAGGCTTTCTTTGTTTGTAAGTCAAGCGCTCTGTTGCTCTGTTTCTGAGCCACATCCCTGCCCAGGAAAGAGGAGTTGTGGGAAAGCAACATCTTATTTAAGTCTGAGTGCCTGTTAAGAGCACCAAGTGTTTGATTTACACTTAATATATTAACTGTTCAGCGAGAATAAGAAAATAGTAGTAAGATTTATGGGGCCGGAGAGATAGCACAGCGGTAAGGTGTTTGCCTTAGATGCAGAAGGACGGTGGTTCGAATCCCCGTATCCCATATGGTCCCCGAGCCTGCCAGGAGCGATTTCTGAGCATAGAGCCAGGAGTAACCCCTGAGTGCTGCCGGGTGTGACCCAAAAACAAAAACAAACAAAAAAAAGAAAACAGTAGTAAGATTTAGTGTTTTTGAATGACTTGCTGAGTGCTATTCTCTATACAGAGGGACTTTTATATAAACTATTGATCAGTTTAAATAAAGGAGTAAACTGAGGCAAGATTGAACACTAGAAATGGAGTATTTGGGACTAACAAAATAATTGTAATGTAGAGAACTTAAGTGCTTCGTGGGATCCCTTGAAGTTTGGGTGCGGGTTATATTGATGAGCAAGGATTACACAGAGAGTACAGTCTGACCAGAGTCCAGTCAGTCCATTGACTTGAGGCTGGGGAGAAGTTCTCAGGGTATAGTCCATTGGTTAGGAGAGATATTAATTTCTTTTGTGAATCAGGAATTTATAGGAAATGAGTCTCCATATCCCCAAGTCCCATTCTTATGAAGTTTATTTATGAGACTGTCCATTTCATGCTCTCAAATGCTATTTTAGATGACAACCTTTTCGATGTGTTGTTCCCTTGTCTGTCACCACAGCAATTCTTTAAGTAGTCTTTTTAATCTGTGGTTTCACTTTTCCTGATTTAGTACAAATATTACCTACAATAATGACAGAAAGAAAATGATTAATTTTAGGCTACTAATCACGGTATGTTTTTAAACTGTCCTTTTAATTTTAAGCTATTGCTCATCTCTTCCTGTGTGTAATTTATAGATTAGGCTTATTCAAATGTTTGTAGAGGAAAAATAGTATAATAGAGTTCAGCACTTATATAGATTCAGGCATCCTCAAGAGCCTGGACATGTCTTTCCTATAGAGATTATATTAGTATAGATTTGAATTATTATACATCATAAATCTTTTTTAACTCCCAGTTGAAATGTTGAGGTTGCAAAGTTTGTAGGTAACTTCTCTAGTGACATACATAGAACTAAACTAGTTAGTGATGAAAAACAGGTGGCATCTGACTCTGGTGCTTGAGTTCTTAGTCACTAAACATGATGCCTGGAATTCCTTACTCATTTTTGTATTTCATACACTGTTCAACAGGCTGCCTTAAACATCAGTAGTTATATTCATTTCATCAAACATTGGCATACTTCTCTATGGTCATTCACCTCCCATTTTACATGGGAATTAAACTCTTAGTTTTCTCTTCCTCCTATTCCTTCGTTTGATGCCATGAGTTGGGAATATACCGATGGAAAAGAATCAGCTGTCTCTCATTGTGCTGCAATTAGCAGTGTATATGTCTGGTTTTACTTCAGCACAGCAGCATAGAAGAAGCTATAAAATCAATGACAAAAGCATTAACAGTAAAAATGTAATTAAGACAGTGTTTCTTTGTTGAATAAACTCTCATTGTATGTGGCACATATGTGCCTGTGTGGGTTATACCACACAATGACAGCCAGAGCAATTGTTTCCAGTGTTGATTCGCTGGTAGCAGCCCAGGCTGTTTTGTTCTGCTAGTGAACATGTGTGAGAGGAGGAGTGATGAGAATCATTGTATTCATCAAAGATCCATTTTACTATAATGCTGGGAAATGTCCAAACAAGAATAGTAGCTAAATATAGTAGCAAGGGACCATATGTTGATTATTGGAACTCCCATTAGGTAAGAGGTGGACATCTTCTTAATAGAAATTACTGTGAATAGATCTAGGAGTCATGGGGCAATCAACTAAACAAGGATTTAGCATGTTTGTAGAAAGAAAAAGCAACAAAACAAAATGCCTACTACATTAGGACCTAAAGAGAAGTGAATGGCAATTGCTGAGAATCCATGGGCCAAGAACAGAGCTCTATGGGAAATTATATTACAAGGAAATTATCAAGAGAACACTCATGTTCACTGGTTCTTGTAGACTGGTTCTTTAACTTGAGTTGGATTATTTTCCAAGAAATCATCTTTACTTATCTGAACCTTCTGTGCTTGAATCATCTTGCTGATACATCTTGGCAGGAAGTGATCTCCTAGAAGTCCTTGGAGAATGTTCTGCTATTCTTTCTGGATGCTGGGTCTGAAATGTGACTTGGCTTGAGAGCCTGGAATTTTAAAATGTAAGCAATAGTGCCACCCGATGGTGTCTCAGCAGCTTTCTTATGGAAAAGAAAATGGAACTGAACTGCATGAATCTCTGTGCTCAAATGTGACTTCAAGCTCTCAGTGAAGATCCTGGACTCTGATTTACCTTTGTGAAACGTTGTGATGGGCAGAATTCTCTGGTCACATATTGCTCCTGAAAATGGGGAGATTATATATTTCTTTTCCTTTGAAGATTAGGCTTCCTCACGTTTGGAAACTTAAAGAATCTAGTTTTAAATATAAAACATTGATTTGGTGTTGTCCCATAAAACCAACTTATTTTGAGTGACCTGACTTTTTTTTTAAATTTATTTAAACACCTTAATTACATACATGATTGTGTTTGGGTTTCAGTCATGTAAAGAACACCACCCATTACCAGTGCAACATTCCCATTACCAATGTCCCAAGTCTCCCTTCGCCCCACCCGACCCCCACCTGTACTCTAGACAGGCTCTCCATTTTCCTCATACATTCTCATTATTAGGACAGTTCAAAATGTAGTTATTTCCCTAACTAAACTCATCACTCTTTGTGGTGAGCTTCCTGAGGTGAGCTGGAACTTCCAGCTCTTTTCTCTTTTGTGTCTGAAAATTATTATTGCAAGAATGTCTTTCATTTTTCTTAAAACCCATAGATGAGTGAGACCATTCTGCGTTTTTCTCTCTCTCTCTCTCTGACTTATTTCACTCAGCATAATAGATTCCGTGTACATCCATGTATAGGAAAATTTCATGACTTCATCTCTCCTGACAGCTGCATAATATTCCATTGTGTATATGTACCACAGTTTCTTTAGCCATTCGTCTGTTGAAGGGCATCTTGGTTGTTTCCAGAGTCTTGCTATGGTAAATAGTGCTGCAATGAATATAGGTGTAAGGAAGGGGTTTTTGTATTGTATTTTTGTGTTCCTAAGGTATATTCCTAGGAGTGGTATAGCTGGATCGTATGGGGGCTCGATTTCCAGTTTTTGGAGGAATCTCCATATCGCTTTCCATAAAGGTTGAACTAGACGGCATTCCCACCAGCAGTGGATAAGAGTTCCTTTCTCTCCACATCCCCGCCAACACTGTTTATTCTCATTCTTTGTGATGTGTGCCATTCTCTGGGGTGTGAGGTGGTATCTCATCGTTGTTTTGATTTGCATCTCCCTGATGATTAGTGATGTGGAACATTTTTTCATGTGTCTTTTGGCCATGTGTATTTCTTCTTTGTCAAAGTGTCTGTTCATTTCTTCTCCCCATTTTTTGATGGGGTTAGATGTTTTTTTCTTGTAAAGTTCTGTCAGTGCCTTGTATATTTTGGAGATTAGCCCTTTATCTGATGGGTATTGGGTGAATAGTTTCTCCCACTCAGTGGGTGGCTCTTGTATCCTGGGCAATATTTCCTTTGAGGTGCAGAAGCTTCTCAGCTTAATATATTCCCATCTGTTAATCTCTGCTTTCACTTGTTTGGAGAGTGCAGTTTCCTCCTTGAAGATGCCTGTAATGTCCTGGAGTGTTTTGCCTATGTGCTGTTCTATATATCTTATGGTTTTGGGGCTGATATCGAGGTCTTTAATCCATTTGGATTTTACCTTCATACATGACGTTAGCTGGGGGTCTAAGTTCAATTTTTTGCAAGTGGCTATCCAATTGTGCCAACACCACTTGTTGAAGAGGCTTTCCTTGCTCCATTTAGGATTTCCTGCTCCTTTATCAAAAATTAGGTGGTTGTATGTCTGGGGAACATTTTCTGAGTATTCAAGCCTATTCCACTGATCTGAGGACCTATCCTTATTCCAATACCATGCTGTTTTGATAACTGTTGCTTTGTAGTACAGTTTAAAGTTGGGGAAAGTAATTCCTCCCATATTCTTTTTTTTTTTTTTTTGTTTTTGGGCCACACCCAGCGTTGCTCAGGGGTTACTCCTGGCTGTCTGCTCAGAAATAGCTCCTGGCAGGCACGGGGGACCATATGGGACACCGGGATTCGAACCAACCACCTTTGGTCCTGGATCGGCTGCTTGCAAGGCAAAAGCCACTGTGCTATCTCTCCGGGCCCTCCTCCAATATTCTTTTTCCCAATGATTGCTTTAGCTATTTGAGGGTGTTTATTGTTCCAAATGAATTTCAAAAGTGTCTGATCCACTTCTTTGAAGAATGTCATGGGTATCTTTAGAGGGATGGCATTAAATCTGTATAATGCCTTGGGGAGTATTGCCATTTTGATGATGTTAATCCTGCCAATCCATGAGCAGGGTATGCATTTCCATTTCCGTGTGTCCTCTCTTATTTCTTGGAGCAGAGTTTTATAGTTTTCTTTGTATAGGTCCTTCACATATTTAGTCAAGTTGATTCCAAGATATTTGAGTTTGTGTGGCACTATTGTGAATGGGGTTGTTTTCTTAATGTCCATTTCATCCTTATTACTATTGGTGTATAGAAAGGCCATTGATTTTTGTGTGTTAATTTTGTAACCTGCCACCTTGCTATATGAGTCTATTGTTTCTAGAAGCTTTTTGATAGAGTCTTTAGGGTTTTCTAGGTAGAGTATCATGTCATCTGCAAACAGTGAGAGCTTGACTTCTTCCTTTCCTATCTGGATTCCCTTGATATCCTTTTCTTGCCTAATCGCTATAGCAAGTACTTCCAGTGCTATGTTGAATAGGAGTGGTGAGAGAGGACAGCCTTGTCTTGTGCCAGAATTTAGAGGGAAGGCTTTCAGTTTTTCTCCATTGAGGATAATATTTGCCACTGGCTTGTGGTAGATGGCCTTCACTATATTGAGAAAGGTTCCCTCCATTTCCATCTTGTTGAGAGTTTTGATCAAGAATGGGTGTTGGACCTTATCAAATGCTTTCTCTGCATCTATTGATATGATCATGTGGTTTTTATTTTTCTTGTTATTGATGTTGTGTATTATGTTGATAGATTTATGGATGTTAAACCAGCCTTGCATTCCTGGGATGAAACCTACTTGATCGTAGTGGATGATCTTTTTAACGAGGCATTGAATCCTATTTGCCAGGATTTTGTTGAGGATCTTTGCATCTGCATTCATCAGTGATATTGGTCTGTAATTTTCTTTTTTGGTAGCGTCTCTGTCTGGTTTAGGTATCAAGGTGATGTTGGCTTCATAAAAGCTATTTGGAAGTGTTTCTGTTTGTTCAATTTCATGAAAGAGTCTTGCCAAGATTGGCAGTAGTTCCTCTTGGAAAGTTTGATAGAATTCATTAGTGAATCCATCTGGACCTGGGCTTTTGTTTTTCGGCAGACATTTGATTACTGTTTTAATTTCATCAATGGTGATGGGGGTGTTTAGATATGCTACATCCTCTTCCTTCAACCGTGGAAGATTATAAGAGTCCAAGAATTTATCCATTTCTTCCAGGTTCTCATTTTTAGTGGCGTAGAGTTTTTCAAAGTAGTTTCTGATTACCCTTTGAATCTCTGTCATATCAGTAGTGATCTCTCCTTTTTCATTCCTGATATGAGTTATCAAGTTTCTCTCTCTTTCTTTGTTAGGTTTGCCAGTGGTCTATCAATCTTGTTTATTTTTTCAAAGAACCAACTTCTGCTTTCGTTGATCTTTCGGATTGTTTTTTGAGTTTCCACTTCGTTGATTTCTGCTCTCAGCTTTGTTATTTCCTTCTGTCTTCCTATTCTTGGGTCCTTTTGTTGAGCATTTTCTAGTTCTATTAGCTGTGTCATTAAGCTACTCAGGTAAGCTCCTTCTTCCTTCCTGATGTGTGCTTGCAAAGCTATAAATTTTCCTCTCAGTACTGCTTTTGCTGTGTCCCATAAGTTCTGATAGTTTGTGTCTTTATTGTCATTTGTTTCTAGGAACCTTTTGATTTCCTCCTTGATTTCATCTCGGACCCACTGGTTATTGAGCCTGAGGCTGTTTAACTTCCAGGTGTTAAAGTGTTTCTTCTGAGTCCCTTTGGAGTTCACAAATAATTTCAGAGCCTTGTGGTCAGTGAAGGTAGTCTGCAAAATTTCTATCCTCTTGATCTTATGGAGGTATGTTTTATGTGCCAGCATGTAGTCTATCCTGGAGAATGTCCCATGTACATTGGAGAAGAATGTGTATCCAGGTTTCTGGGGATGGAGTGTCCTATATATATCCACTAGGCCTCTTTCTTCCATTTCTCTCCTCAGGTCTAGTATATTCTTGTTGGGTTTCAGTCTGGTTGACCTATCCAGTGTTGACAAAGCCGTGTTAAGGTCCCCCACAATTATTGTGTTGTTGTTGATATTATTTTTCAGATTTGTCAACAGTTGTATTAAATATTTTGCTGGCCCCTCATTCGGAGCATATATGTTTAGGAGAGTGAATTCTTCCTGCTCTACGTACCCCTTGATTAATATAAAATGTCCATCTTTGTCCCTTACAACCTTCCTGAGTATAAAGTTTGCATTATCTGATATTAGTATGGGCACTCCAGCTTTTTTATGGGTGTTGTTTGCTTGGATAATTTTTCTCCAGCCTTTTATTTAGAGTCTATGTTTGTTCTGACTATTCAGGTGCGTTTCTTGTAGGCAGCAGAAGGTTGGATTGAGTTTTTTGATCCATTTAGCCACTCTGTGTCTCTTAACTGGTGCATTTAGTCCATTGACGTTGAGAGAAAGAATTGTCCTGGGATTTAACGCCATCTTTATTTCAAAATTTGGTGTGTCTTTTGGGTAGTCTTGTCTTAGATTAGGTCTTTCAGTTTTTCTCTTAAGACTGGTTTTGTGTCTGTGAAGTTTCTGAGCTGTTTTTTGTCTGTGAAGCCATGTATTCTTCCGTCAAACCGGAAAGTGAGTTTTGCTGGGTATAGCATTCTGGGTGAAGCATTCATTTCATTCAGTCTTGTCACAATATCCCACCACTGCTTTCTGGCATTGAGTGTTTCTGGTGACAGGTTTGCTGTAAATCTCAGGGAAGCTTGCTTGAACGTGATTTCCCCTTTTGATCTTGCTGTTTTCAGAATTCTGTCTCTATCTATGGGATTTGTCATTGTGACTAGGATGTGTCTTGGGGTGGTTTTTCTGGGGTCTCTTTTGGTTGGTACTCTTCGGGCATGCAGGATTTGATCACATATATTCTTTAGCTCTGGAAGTTTCTCTTTAATGATGTTCTTGACCTTTGATTCTTCCTGGAAATTTTCTTCCTGGGTCTCTGGGACTCCAATGATTCTTAAGTTGTTTCTGTTGATCTTATCATAGACTTCTATTTTCATCTGTTCCCATTCTTTGAGTAATTTTTCCATTGTCTGCTCATCTGCTTTAAGTTTTTTGTCTAATCTCTCCTGCTGTATGGAATTGTTATGTATTTCATCTTCCACAGCACCAAGTCTATTCTCAGCTTCTGATACCCTGTCCCAGAGCTTATCCATTTTGTCATTCACTTCGTTTACTGACTTTTTCAGTCCTGTTAGTTGACATGTTATTTCAGTTTGGAGTTTTGTGATTTCTGTCTTCATATTTTCTTGGTTCTTATTAGTGTTCTGTTCAACTTGATCCATGGTTTCTTGGAGTCCGTTGAGCATCTTCCATATTGCTAGTCTAAAGTCCTTATCTGAGAGGTTGATTAGTTGGTTGGTCATTATCTGGTCCTCAGAATTGTCGTCTTCATTCTCTATGTCTGATGCTGGCCTGCGTTGTTTCCCCATTGTCACACTTGTATTGTGGGTTTTTCTACGTGTTGTGGTGGTATTCATTGTCTATATGATGCAGGCAGCACACTCCTCTGGCTCCTCCCTTTCTGGATGGGCTGACTTGCCTCTAAGGGAGGGGAGTCCTCCGTGGATGAAGCCTCACACTGGGTCAAATCTTAGGCCCGAGCATGCAACAGAGAAGACAGTCCAGAGAGAAATGTTTGCTTCTGTGATATAGCACCGTTCTTAGTGTAATTTTTCCTTCTTGTTGCAATGGTGTTCTTTCCTTAGAAAGAGTGCACGGCCGCGTAGCGAAGCGGAGGGCCTCTTTTTGCCCCACTCGCAAGAGTTTCATGCAAGAGGACAGTAGACAGACATAGACAGGTCACACTCACAGTTTTTCACAGTTGGGCCCCACTGGGCCGGTGTACTTTCACGGATTTTCCCCGCCTGGTGTTGCATACAGGGAGCCGGCTTTTGCAAAGCTTAGCCAGTTTTCATGCTCTGTAGTCCCTCCCTGAAAATGGCATCTGGGCGAGCGAGGTTTCTGGAGCCTCTTTTTGCCCCACTCGCAAGAGTTTCATGCAAGAGGACAGTAGACAGACATAGACAGGTCACACTCACAGTTTTTCACAGTTTGGCCCCACTGGGCCGGTGTACTTTCGCGGATTTTCCCCGCCTGGTGTCACACACAGGGAGCCGGCTTTTGCAAAGCTTAGCCGGTTTTAATGCTCTGTAGTCCCTCCCTGAAAATGGCGTCTGGGCGAGCGAGGTTTCTGGAGCCTCTTTTTGCCCCACTCGCAAGAGTTTCACGCAAGAGGACAGTAGACAGACATAGACAGGTCACACTCACAGTTTTTCACAGTTCGGCCCTACTGGGCCGGTGTACTTTCGCGGATTTTCCCCACCTGGTGTCACACACAGGGAGCCGGCTTTTTGAGTGACCTGACTTTTTAAGAGCCACCATCAAAAACTCCTTTTTACAAATCAGAAACTAATTGTTTTGAGACCTATACATATTACTAATTAAAATCCAGACCCAATAGACCTGTAGTTAGCTGGTGTTTCATGCTATTCCCTGAGATCTTTGCAGAACCCCTATTCCAGAAAACATTAATAAGATGAATATTTTTGCTGAAAATTTAGAATGAAGATTTTTGTTATAGACCAAACTGCAGAAAACTAATAGAGCTCGCAGCCCTGGTTTTTCACTCATAGGGTACCTCATCATTCTTCCTCTTACCTTCTGAAACTTTGCTTATCCAGACAATTTTGCCTGTATATCTACCCTAACTTCTAGACATTCTTCAGCAGAATAAAACCTGGAAATTAATATTAGAGTGGCCATCAAATGTCTCTTGGAGGCTGCTCCCCCATTAATGCTTCTAATTTGGTTTATTCAATGAAAAAGTTTTAGATGCAATTTCTTGCTGAATAATTTTTGCTATGTTGTTCCATAAGATATTTCCTAGCTACTTCCAGAAATTACTGTTGCTCCTCAAGATAGTTAGATTAATGTGAAAATAGAATAGATAATTCATAATCCAAGATCAGATTTTATTCAGTTTGTTACTGATTATCCTATTAATTTCTGAACCCACATTAAGCATTCATCAGCATTCCAAGAGAAGATTTTTGCTCACTTCATTTTTCTACAACCTCTTGACAGTTCCCTTCCTGCATTTTTGTCTGTTCAGTTAACTTTATTTTTTCTGCACGTTCCTTTTGAGATTCCCTTCCACTCCATAAATTTTCTCTCTCTTTCTCTCTCACTTGCTGTTATCCTTGAGAGGTGTTAATGAATGACAATGAAGCAAGGTGTCAGGACTAATTGCTCTGGTTGGGAACTCTAACTACATAGTTTGATACTAAAGACAGAATTTTCTTTTTTTTTTTTTTCTTTTTTAGGAAAATCAGTTTTGGAGGCAGTCCAATATGGCAAGACCAACATTGTACACGACGCTCCTTCACTTGAGTGAAGTCTAGTTGAACTGTGTGATATGGATGGGTGAGTAGGGACTCACTCACTATACACCAAAAAGACACATCTGATATTATAGAACTGTATGCATACATATGAATGCAGGGAACAACAAACATTGTTATACCTTTAATAGTCCTTTTTACTATTTTATCCCTAGTGCTCTGTGAAAAAAACTGCCAATGTAGTATAATATAAGACATATTTATATATATGTAATACCTGGTGAGTCTGGAGGTAAGTGCCATGAAATTATTATAGTCAACATATGTATCATTTCCAGGAGTTTTCTTCAACATTTTACATTTTCTTGTTAATTTTTGTGATAAGAACTTATGACAAAAGAAGTGTCCAGCAGACATGTGAAAAGAAGGTGTTTATCACTGGTCATTTGGGAAGTGCAAATCAAAATAGCAATGAAATATTATCTCATATTTGTGAGAATGGCTATTGTCCAAAAGACTAGAAAGATCAAGGTCAAGAGGATGTATGCTGTAGAAAAAACAACTTGTTTTCACTGTTGGTGGAAATGTTATATTAAAAATACTCAGTTTGAAAAGGATGAAATATTTTTATTTGCAACTCTATGGATGAACTTGGAGGGGCTTGTGCTTAGTAAAATACAAGACATGGAGAAAGGCATACCAACTAATTTCACTTATATGTGGAAAATACAAACACAAAACCAATGAACAGATAAAACAGATGAATCTTTTAGATTCTAACAATGGGATGCTAATTACTAGAGAGGAAAGAAGGAGGCAGCGATGGGGTGGGAGTTTAAAGCAGGTTAATTATACAGTAGCATAGAAGTCTGACCATAATATCATGCATTTGGAAAATAAGGTTGTATATTCCTAAGTAATAATAAAAATGCCCTACATTCTTGAAAATTAAAAAAAAGATACAACCCAATATTATTTGACATAGGCTCTATAGCAGAGGCGGTGAACAGGACTTTTACCCTCATTCAAAATGGCAAAATGCAATATATGTTTAATATATTATTGTTAAAAATTATATTCTTTTGTGTGAGTGATTGTCTATTTTGGCAGGTCACTGCGTGGTGTGGCTCTCTGACTCTCAGAGTTTAAAATTTTGGCTCTTTGTGTTGAACTTGTTCGCCACCCCTGCTCTATAGTATACTGTAGATTTCTTGGACTTAGTTCTCTTGCATTACTGAAACTTAGTACCCCTGGCTAATACCTCCTTATGTTCCTTACTCCCTTTTGTTTTGAACAGTGCCATAATAAATACTCAGTAATTCTGTAAGTGAATGAGTAAACACATAGGTATATAAATTATTTTACTAATGCATTGCCTAAACCAGTATTTTTCAGGATGGAATTCACTTGGAATAATTCAGGGTCAGTTGGGTGTTGCTTTCTATTCTTTTGTTTAAAGAGGTAGATTTTCAGGGGGTGGTGAGAAAATTTTTCTGAAATGGCTGTGGTAAGCTAAATAAGGTTTTGGGAACTTTTGTGCTAAATTCTTTTTCATAATCAGGGATTCTAAAGCATCGACCTTGTGTGATTTCCTAACCTGAAAATGCCTACAAATTCTAGGATTTTTTTTCTTAGTCTTGAAAGACAAATGGCATATGTAGTTCTCTTTTGAAACCAGAAGGGATGATACTTTATGATCTCAGTGGTTTCTTTCTTGCTGCTAGAGTATGTTGTTATATTGAGCCTGAATTCTACACAGTCCTCAGAGCTAGTTCTCCCAATACTGTGGCAATAGTTCTTCATGGAGCAGGGCATTTTCCTGCTCCAAGGTCAGAGTGAGTGGATGTATGGAGCTTCATTTCCCCCACTCTAGTAGGTCTGAGTTCTTCCTTGTGTTCTTTGGCATCTCTAAAGGAAAAGCCCATCCTAGGGTCTGGAACAAACCTTATTGTTATCATTGACTTCACAGGCAGAAATATCCAACTGTCTTCCAGGGAGGCTCTCTCAGGGGTTTTAAGGATCACAGCCAACCTTTAAATATTATGCCATGGCTGGAAAATTCTTTTTGTCAAATAGTAGTGATGTTAGAGGTAACACCAGTATTGTCAGAAGCTATATATACCCTTAGAACCTCCTCACATACTTATTAAAAATGTGATCCACACAATTATCTTGTGAGATTACTATTCTCACTTACCCCATTATATTGAAGTACCAAGATGCTATAATTTGCTTGTGTTACACTTTATTAAAAAGTGTCCCAAGGATCATGAGTTAGGCTGCTGAACACTCCAGTCATCCTCTCAGCTCTTAGGAGTTAGGTACTAGTATTAGTTACATTTAACTTATGAGGATACCACCAAGGTTTAGATGTTTATTTCCTAATTTTTATTAAAAATTGTGATTTACCTAGTTGTTCATAGCACAGTTGTTTTAGGCATTAAATGTTCAACTGGTAGTTTCATCAACAGCGAGATCTTCCCTTTACTAGTGTCTCCAGTTTTTCATCCACCACTCTAGCTTGATTCTATGCAGGCACAAATAAATTTATTTCATATTGCTTATTACAACATAAAGGCAGGTGGAATAATCAAAACAGATAAAAATGGATCAATTTGAAATGGCTGTTATATCTCTCCATGGTGTTACAAAGTCAATGTTTAAGGATTTACCAGGCTGTGGTAGGTGCTAGTTGGTTCTTCTGTGTTATTGTTTAGACTCAATTAGCTTGATAGATTATTTTTTATTTTTATTTCTTTTGGGTTTTTGGGTCACACCCAGCAGCGCTCAGGGGTTACTCCTGGCTCTACATTCAGAAATCGCTCCTGGCAGGCTCAAGGGACCACATGGGATGCCAGGATTCAAACCACCGTCCTTCTGCATAAAAGGCAAACGCCTTACCTCCATGCTATCTCTCCGGCCCTCTTTTTGTTTTTGTTGTTTTTTTGGGGGGAGGTTTAGCTTGATAGATTATTACGTAACATTACTATGCAACAAAATTCTTGTGATACTACTGGGCTGCACTATCATAAAATAGTGAAGAAATGTGCAAACAAATTTGGTGTCTTGGAAGTTTAATAAGATTAAATCATGGAGCTGGACTGTTACTGTTTGAAGGTGTAGGAGGTGGTATTGTGTTCTGTACCAACTGGGTTCATTCAGACTCCCTTTTCTGAGATACTGCTACAGAGGTACTAAGCAGGACCACAATACCTAGAAAGCCAATTAGCTTGGTGGAGTTGAGCCATTTTTTCTCAGGTTATGTTTTTTTTCATTTTTTATTTTTATTTTTTATTTTTGGGCCACACCCGTTTGATGCTCAGGGGTTACTCCTGGCTAAGTGCTCAGAAATTGCCCCTGGCTTGGGGGAACCATATGGGATGCCGGGGGATAGAATCGCGGTCTTTCCTTGCAAGGCAGACATCTTACTTCTAGCGCCACCTCACCGGCCCCTTTCTCAGGTTATTATTACACACTCTGACAACACTCTGCTCTGTGGCAGCAAGAAAAAGTCATATGGTTATTCTTCTGGTGGTTCTGATCTTCAGAACTCTTGCTCCCCCCAAGTAAGTCACTAGTGTTTATTCCTTTAGATTATAACAATAGAGTGGAACTAGTATTATCAATCTTTATTGTGAGATACTCCAGCTATAAATAATTGCTATTATTTTAACCTTTCTTCCTTCCTCCCTCCCTCCTTCCTTCTTTCCTTCTTTCCTTCCTTCTCTTCCTTCCTTCCTTCCTTCCTTCCTTCCTTCCTTCCTTCCTTCCTTCCTTCCTTCCTTCCTTCCTTCCTTCCTACCCACCTACTCTTCCTTCCTTCCTTCCCTCCTTCTCTTCCTTCCTTCCCTCCTTCTCTTCCTTCCTTCCTTCCCTCCTTCCTTCCCTCCTTCTCTTCCTTCCTTCCCTCCTTCCTTCCCTCCTTCTCTTCCTTCCTTCCCTCCCTCCCTCCTTCCTTCCTTCTCTTTCTTCCCTCCTTCCTTCCTTCCCTCCCTCCTTCCTTCCTTCTCTTCCTTCCCTCCTTCCTTCCTTCCCTCCCTCCTTCCTTCCTTTCCTCCCCCTTCCTTCCCTCCCTCCCTCCTTCCTTCCCTACCTCCTTCCTTCCTTTCCTCCCCCTTCCTTCCCTCCCTCCCTCCTTCCTTCCCTCCCTCCCTCCTTCCTTCTCTTCGTCCTTCCTTCCTTTCTTTTTAAATTTTTTATGTTTTAATATACTATTTAAGCACCATGGTTACAAACATCTTTATAGTTGGGTTTCAGTCTTAAAAATACAGCCCCTACACAAGTGCAATGTTCCCACAAACAATGCCCTCGATCTTCCTCCTTTCCCACATTCTGCCTGTCTTTGAGAGAAGCATTCTATTTCTCTCACTCACTATTGTCATGATAGTTGTTGGTGTAGTTATTTCTCTAACTGCACTCATCAATCTTTGCGGTACGATTCATATCATAAGCTGATAACTTCCAGACCTCATCTCTATTGTCTTAAGTATTATGATCATGCTGTATTTTTTTTATTAAAACCCACAGATGAGTGAGACTATTCTGTGTCTATCTCTCACCCTCTGAATTATTATAACAGTTTCCATGTTCATCCACATAGAGGAAATTTCATGACTTCATGTCTCCTGAGGGCTGCATAATATTCCATTGTGTGAATGTACAACGGGTTTTTTTTTAGCCATTCATCTGTTGTTGGGCATCTGGATTGTTTCCAGATTCTGGCTATTGTAAATAATGAATGAATATGCAATGAATGTGGGTGTGAGTAAGGCATTTTTGTATAGTATTTTTGTGTTCCTAGGGTATATCCCTGGGAGTGGTATTGTTAAATCAGATGGGAGCTGAATGTCCAGTTTTTTGAGGAATCTCCATATTGTTTTCTATAAAGGCTGGACTAGTCGGCATTTCCAACAGCAATGAATGAGAGTTTCATTCTCTCCACATCCCCACAAGCATTGACTCTTATTGTTCATTGTCACATGTGCCATTCTCTGTGGCGTGAGATGGAACCTCGTTGTTTTGATTTGCATCTCCCTGATGATTAGTGATGTGGAGATTTTTTCATGTGCCTTTTGGCCATTTGTATTTTTTCTTTGAGAAAGTGTCTGTTCATTTCTTCTCCCCATTTTTTAATGGGGTTATGATTGTTTTCTTGTTAAGTTCTGTCAGCACCTTGTGTATCTTAGATATTAGCCCCTTATCTGATGGGTATTGGGTAAATAGTTTCTCCCATTCTGTGGGTGTCCTTTGTATCCTAGTCTCTACTTCCTTTGAAGTACAGAAGAGTGATGCTTCCCATATTTTTTTTTTCCTAAGGGTTACTTTAGCTATTGTGGGTGTTTATTGTTCCAAATGAATTTCAGGAGTGTGTGTTTCATTTCTTTGAATAATGTAATGTGTATCCTTAGAGAAAATGTATTAAATCAGTACAATGCTTTGGGGAGTATTGCCATTTTAATGATGTTAATCCTCCCAATCTATGAACAGGGTATGCATTTCCATTTCCTTGTGCTCTCTTTATTTCTTGAAGTGGGGTTTTGTAGCTTTCTTTGTATAGGTCTTTCACCTCTTTACTTAAGTTGACTACAAGGTATTTGAGTTTGGGTGGAACTATTGTGAATAAAATTATTTTTAAAATAATATTTTTATTTAAGCACCTTGTTACTGACATAATTGTAGTTGGGTATCAGTTATATAAAGAACACCCCCTTCACACCCCAACACCAATGCCCCCCTATCTCTCATCTCCCTCCATCCCAGCCTGTATTTGAGACTTCTCTCACTCATTGACATTGTTATGGTAATTGTCAGTGTAGTTATTTCTCTAAATGTGCTCACCACTCTTTTTGGTGAGCTTCATAGTGATGAAATTGTATTTTTAATGTCCATTGTTTCTCTATCATTATTTGTGTATAAGACTGACTTTTGCATGATAATTTTGTAGCCTGCCACTTTGCTATAAAAATTCATTGTTTCTAAAAACTTTTTGGTAGCATATTTAGGGTTTTCAAAATATAGTATCATACCATCTGCAAACAGTGAGAGATTGACATCTTCCTTTCCTATCTGGATGCCCTTGATACCTTTTTCTTGCTTGATTGCTATGGCAAGTACTTCTAGTGCAATGCTAAATTGGAAGTGGCAAAAGTGGGCAGCCTTGTCTTGTACCAGAATTTAGAGAAAAGGCTTTTAGTTTGTCTCCATTAAGTATAGTATTTGCCATAGGCTTGTGGTAAATGGCCTTGACTATATTGAGAAAAAATTCCTTTCATTCCTATCTTGTTGAAAATTTTTATTGTGAATGGGTGATGGACCATATCAAATGCTTTCTCAACATCTATTGATATATTCATATGGTTTTTATTTTTCTTCTGTTGATATGGTATATATGTTAATTGATTTATGTATGTTAAAACATCCTTGCATTCCTGGAATGAAATATACTTGGTCATGGGGTATAGCATTTTTGATGAAGCATTGGATTCTATTTTCTAGGATTTTGTTGAGGATCGTTGCATGTGTGTTCTTCAAGGATATTTGTCTGTAGTTTTCTTTTTTTGCTGCATCTCTGTCTGGTTTTGGTATCAGGGTGATGTTAGTTTTATATAAATCTTTTGGGAGTGTTTCCATTTCTTCAGTTTCTTGGAAGAGCCTGTAAACAATTGGTAGTAGTTTCTCTTGAAAGGTTTGAAAAAATTTATTAGAAAAAATTTATTGAAAAAAAGAATTCATTGTAAGAATTAATCTGGGCCTGGGCTTTTGTTTTTGGAAGACTTTTGAATACCATTTTAATTTACTCAATAGTGATGGGTCTGTTTAGATATGCTAGATCATATTAATTCAACTGTGGAAGATAGTAAGAGTCCAAGACTTTATCCATTTCTTTCAGGTTCTCATATTTTGTGGCATAGAGTTTCTCAAGTAGTCTCTGATTAACCTTTGAATCTCTATAGTATCTGTAGTGATCTCTCCCTTTTCACTTCTAATCTGGTTTATTAAATTTTTCTCTCTCCCTTTCTTTGTGAGTTTTGCTAGTGGTTTATCTATGTTGTTGATTTTTTCAAAGAATCAACTTTAACTTTCATTGATCTTTTTACTTGCCTTTTTTTTGATTTCCACTTCATTAATTTCTGCTGTAAGCTTTATTTAATTTTCCTATATTTTTGTTCATTTTATTTATCACTTTCTAATTTTATAATGTGTCATTGAGTTATTTATGTAGGCCCATTTGTTTTCCCTGTTGAGTGCTTGCAAAACTATAATTTTTCCTCTTAGTACTTCTTTTGCTGTGCCCCACAAATTTTAATAATTTGTGTCTTCATTCACATTTTTTTCCAGAAATCTTTTGATTTCCTCTTTCTTTTAATCTCTGACCCATTGGTTGTTCAGTAGTGAGACGTTTAATTTCCAGGTGTTAACGTTTTTCTTCTGTGTCTCTTTGTAGTTCACTTCTAATTTCAGTGCATTGTGATCTGAGAATGTGCTTGTACAATTTCTATCCTCTTGATTTTGTGGAGGTATGTTTTATGGGCTAGCAAGTGGTCTATCCTGGACAATGACCCATGTGCATTGGAGAAGAATGTGTATTTAGTTTTCTGGGGGTTGATATATAAATGATATACATATGTGTGTATATATACATGCATATAAATGTACATATATATACATGCATATAAATGTACATATCTCTACTAGGCCATTTTCTTCTATTTCTCCTTTCAGAGCTAGTATATTGCTTGGTTTCAGCCTGGTTGACCTATCAAGGGGTAACAGGATAGTGTTGAGGTCTCCCACTATTATTGTGTTGCTATTGATGTCTTCTTTCATATTTGTAAAAAGTTGTATTAAACATTTTTCTGGTCCCTTATTAGGTGTGTAGATGATTAGGAGTGTTATTTCTTCCTGTTGAACATATCCCTTGATTATTATGAAATGTCCATATTTGTACCTTATAACATTTTAAGTCTAAAGTGTGTGTGATCTGATATTAATATGACCACTCCAGCCTTTTTTTTTTTTTTTTTTTTTTTTTGGTTTTTGGGTCACACCAGGCTGTGCTCAGGGGTTATTCCTGGCTCCAGGCTCAGAAATTGCTCCTGGCAGGCACGGGGGACCATATGGGACGCCGGGATTTGAACTGATGACCTCCTGCATGAAAGGCAAACGCTTTACCTCCACGCTATCTCTCCGGCCCCACTCCAGCCTTTTTTTAAAACTTTACTTATTTATTGATTGATTCGTTGTTGGGCCACACCCAGCAGTGCTCAGGGGTCATTTCTGGCTCTATACTCAGAAATCACCACTGGCAGGCTGTGGGACCATATGGGTGCCAGGAATCAAATCTGATTCTTCCCAGGTTGGCTGCATGCAAGGCAAATGCTGTACCACTGTGATATCTCTCTGGCCCCACTCCAGTCTTTTTAAGGGAGTTGCTTGGTTGAATAATTATCCTCCAACCTTTGATTTTGAGTCTATGTTTGTTCTGACTACTCATATGTAATTCTTGTAGACAGCAGATTGTTGGATTCAGCTTTTTGATCCATTTTGCCATTATATGTCTCTTAACTGGTGCATTTGTTCCATTGATGTTGAGAGAGAGAGAACTGTAATAGGATTTAGTATTATCTTTATATAGGACTTTGGTGTGTCTGTTGGTCTGTCTGGTCTTAAAGTACACATTTCAGTTTTTCTTTTAAGGCTCATTTTGAGTCTGTAAAGTTTCTGAGCTGCAGTTTATCCACAAAGCTGTGTATTCTTCTTTCAAACCTGAATGAATGTCTGGCTGAGTGAAATATTCTAGGTAAAGCATTCATTTCATTGAGTTTTGCCACTATATCCCACCACTACCTTCGGACTTTGAGGATTTCTTGTGACAGGTCTGCTGTTGTATTAATATTAATTCTAAAGTCCTGGTTGTGCATAGATGAATGGATGGTGAGGCCTTTCTCGGCCAGCCTGGCCTCTTTAGGTATCAGGGTTATGGTGAGGAAATGACCCACAGTAGTCAAATGAAGTTCAGGAGCTTTATTACAAGACCCTAACTACCATGTACATTTTTCTCACATGGCATTTAAACTAAGCAGCCTTTCTGCACCCAACCTGTGTCTTTCCTCTTCATGCTGCTTCTTCCTGCTGAGTTGCTCTCCCACCCCTCCCCAGGCCACTTTAATTAGCAACCACAGACCCCTCCCAGCTGTGGGCTTGTCTGACCATCAGGTAAAATTTTGTTTGGTCCTGGGAAGGGGTAATATGCTGTAAATTTTAAGAATGCTCCTTTGAATGTAATATCCCTTTTTGATTTTGCTGCTTTCAGTATTCTGTTCCTATCTGTGGGATTCATCACTGTGACTAGGATATGCCTGGGATATGTACTAGGATATGTACTAGGATATGTACTTTTCTTTGGATCCCTTTCAGCTGGTACTCTTTAGGCATGCTGGATTTGGTTGCATGCAGTCTTTAGCTCTGGGAGGTTCTCTACAATTATGTCCTTGACTGTTGATTCTTCATGGCAATTTTATTCCTGGGTCTCTGGACTCCAATGATTCGTATGTTATTTCTGTTGAGTTTATCAAAGACTTCTCTTCTCTGTTCTCATTCCTTGAGAATTTTTCCATTGTCTGATCATTTTTAAGGCTCTTTTCCAATTTCTTCTGTTGTATGGAGTTTTTCTACATCTCATCTTGCAGCTCACTGATTCTGTCCTCCACCACTGTTACTCTGTTTGAGAGGCTTTTTAGTTAGGTTTTCATTTTGCCTATGAAGTTTTCAGTCCTGTTATTTCAGTTTGGAGTTTTCTTATTTCTATCTTCATATTCTCTTGATACTTTTTTTTTGGGTTTTGGACCACACCCAGTGATGCTCTGGGGTTACTCCTGGCTATGTGCTCAAAAATTTCTCCTGGCTTAGGGGACCACATGGAATGCCGGGGATTGAACCCAGGTCTATTCTGGGTCAGCTGCGTTCAAGGCAAGCATCCTACCTCTGTGTTCTGGCCCTTCTCTTGATTCTTATTTGTGATTCATTTAGTTTGTTTCATGCTTTCTTTGATTTCTATGAGGATCCTACATATTGCTTTTCTAAATATCTTATCTGAGAGGCTAAATAAATGGTCAGCAATTTTTAGGTTATCAGAACTGCCATCGTCATTCTCCATGCATGGTGTAGGCCTGCATTTTCCCCCCATTGTCATGTGGTGTTTTCTCTGTGTTGTGCTGGAGTTCATTGACTAGGAAATGTGCACAGATCTGAAACCAAGAGGAGTGGCCAGGCTCCTCTGGCTTTGCCCTTTTGAGCGAGGTTACCAACCTCTGATGATGTGCTATCAGTGAGTTCTTTTCTTTTTCTTCCTTCCTTCCTTCCTTCCTTCCTTCCTTCCTTCCTTCCTTCCTTCCTTCCTTCCTTCCTTCCTTCCTTCCTTCCTTCCTTCCTTCCTTCCTTCCTTCCTTCCTTCCTTCCTTCCTTCCTTCCTTCCTTCCTTCCTTCCTTCCTTCCTTCCTTCCTTCCTTCCTTCCTTCCTTCCTTCCTTCCTGTAGCAAGTCAGCCCCTGAAGAGGTTGACTGATGGTGGGATGGAGAATGAGGCCTTTTTCTTCCAGCTCGGAGCACGCGTCTGCCACCCTGTGTAGCCCACGGTTCTGAGGTGAAACGGCGGGTAAACAGCTCGCAGACAGTCAGGCTCGTGGAGATATTTGCTTTATTCGGATGGACAAAACTGAAGTCCAAAGACTCAGATTCAGTTCCAGCCAGCCAAAAGCCCCGGTCTTCCACAGACCTCTGTTTTTATACTCCAGAGTCAGGTACCACCCAATGGTGGGATCAGATACCAACCAATGGTGAAAGCAGAATCAGGTCCTACCCTAGGGTGGGGGCAGAATGCCAGGTCACATCCTAGGGTAGGGCACAATCACCAATCAGTTTAGGGTGAGTAACATAGTAATCCCCCAAAATATTTACATACACAACACCTTCCCTCCTTCTTTCCTTCCTTCCTTCCTTCCTTCCTTCCTTCCTTCCTTCCTTCCTTCCTTCCTTCCTTCCTTCCTTCCTTCCTTCCTTCCTTCCTTCCTTCCTTCCTTCCTTCCTTCCTTCCCTCCCTCTTTCCTTCCTTCCTTCCTTCCTTCCTTCCTTCCTTCCTTCCTTCCTTCCTTCCTTCCTTCCTTCCTTCCTTCCTTCCTTCCTTCCTTCCTTCCTTCCTTCCTTCCTTCCTTCCTTCCTTTCTTTCTTTCTTTCTTTCTTTCTTTCTTTCTTTCTTTCTTTCTTTCTTTCTTTCTTTCTTTCTTCCTTCCTTCCTTCCTTCCTTCCTTTTCTTTCTTGGTCTTAGAGCATGTGCTCTCTAACAGAGTCATGTTCATGGTCCTTAACTACTATTGTTATTTGAGAGGGATCCCTGACCAGACATGCAATCTTAGCTAAAGATTTTTCTATATGGGGAAGAAATAGACTCTGTGATAGATGGAGCATGTACAGCACTTTAGATAAACTCTGACACATAGCAAGCATTTAGCAAATTTAAGCAATTTATAAAATGTGACTGTGCTAAGACTGTTAGTCTGCTGCAGGAGAGAGCAAAATTTAATGGTTTAAAGAAAAATGAATTTAATTCTCATTCATAATGTAGTATCAGGTGAGTGTCCAAGTGTTAAAGAAAATGGTTCAGACAATTTAGCTATTAGCATGTATCAAAGTTTTTATATGAGCATGCACATAAGGGAAATGGACCTTATAAGGCCACTTCCCAAACTCACTTTTGGCAAGGACACTGATAGGAAAAGAGCATAGTTAAGATAATCACTGTTAGACTAGACACAGAAGAAATTCTGGTTAAAGGTCACTAGGCCCTTGATTGACAGTTGGCTGCTGAGTCTGAAGGTAATTGGGCATGTGGGTAATTGGTTTCCTAGAGCAAACCTTAATCCCATTAAAGTTCACAGAAAATTGCTTAAGCATTTTATCAGGAATGCTAACTTCTCAGAAAAAGATTGTGAGACAAAATGGTTGTATGCCCTCAGAGCAAGTTGGACAATTTCTCTTATCTGTGGGACCTTGGGCCACTCTGTCCATCTGGTCATGGACGGCAGTCCATGGTCAATGGACGGCAGTTCTGCCATTACCCATACACTTTAATGTTATTCTGGACAGTCAGTAGCCAGTGAGAAAGGGGGAGAACAACAGAGATTTCTGCTTGACTAAATGAACTGAAGTCAGAAACAAAATTACTCACATATCTTTGATTTTTATGCTCTCCAAGCTATAGTCAGAGAAGTAGGGACTTTGTTCAGCTGCAGATCTTTCACTATGAAGAAAAAATGGAATTTGGAGAAAGCCAGTAGTCTTTGCAAATGTTGGCAAACAAGGGCCTTATTAGCCATATCTCACCTACAGTTTTATTTTAAAATAAAATATTTGGTATGAAGCCATACTTATTTCTTTATGTATTACCTACAACTGAGTTCTCACTACAAAACAGGGTTGGTCATTGGAGACAAAGACCATGTGGCCCAATGCTTTAATACTATTTGTTTCTTTATAAAGAAGTTTATTGACACTAAATTGTCCACAGAACTGGAATTGCTGGGCCAAATTGTATGTGCATTAAAAATGTTGGTAGATATTTGTGATAACTAGCTATGAATAAAATATTTTCTCACCAGAACAGAGTGATAATCACACTTTCTCACATGGCCCATTTGATAGGTGAAAATGGTATTTTTATTATTGGTCTAATTTCATTCATTTTATTAGGTAAGATTTAGTATTTAATAAAATAAGAAATGTATTTTTTTCCCTCAAACTTGACCCAAAGCTGCTAAACCCTTCAACTTTTTCTGAGTGATTTGGATGTCTTTTGATATTCATAACAACCCTGTTTCAGGCATTGAGTTAGTATTAATGAGGCGACTTTTTGAAAATCCCGAAGGATGGGGATGGTTGCCAGGGGATCCAACCAATATTAGAGAAATGGAACTTTCAGCTGCACTACCATAGGCTCTCCTCCTCCACTTCCTTACAAGAAACAGGCCTGGAGAGAGAAACAGATCAATCTTTCCAGCCTTCTAGTCACAATACAGCCTCAGAATAGGTTGAAGAGCCTCTGGGTTGGTGACCTTGTGTCAGAGCTGTAAGAGTGGTTTGATTAGAGACTATGGAAACCCCTTGCCCTTTCCACATACCTCTCCTCTTCTTCTTTTCCACCTGCTTGCTTCTGAGCTATGTCCTTTAATAACAAACTGACAATCTGCTGGTGAATGTTTTCCACTATGTTTTATAAGCTGCTCTAGCAGAATAAAACCCAAGGAACCTCTGATTCCTGACTAGTTGGTCAAAAGCATAAATAACAACTTAAACTCTCAATTGGCTTCTAAGACCTTATTTTATTTATATATTTTGTGACTTTGATCCTCATTTAGCAGTGCTCAGGGTATACTCCTGGCTCTATGACCAGGGATCAGTTTGGTGATGCATAGGGGATAATTGTGGAGATAAGATTGAAGGTAGGTTAGTTGCATGCAACACAAACACCTAATCTGCTGCTTTATCTTATCCCATGAGTAAGGACTTTGACTGAGATCTTAGCCTGTAAGAGTTGGTTTCATGCTATCTTCAGGTAAGTTGTCAGAACAGAGTAAAAGTTCTGGAGCTCGCATCTGAGGTTGAAAAATTATACATCTGGTGTTGAAAGTGGAATAGAATAGTGTGAATGTAGAGCAGAGATATAAATATTCAGGTATGTGTTTCTTCTTTAGAGATACTCTGAAAATGATAACATCTTAACAGTTGTTTATACTTTTTATGAACTGTCTAATAGTGTCCTTTTAATATTTATTGGAAAATATTAAACTTTTGAATTTGAAGAATAGTCTTTGTGAACTAAGAAACTGAGTCATTCATGATATAATTTATAAAAAGCTACCACATTTAAAAAAATAAATTTTGGCTGGAGTGATAGTGCAGTGGGTAGGGCACTTGCCTGATGTGCAGCTGCCCTGGGTCCAATCCCTGGCATCCCATTTGGTCCTCTGAGCACCTCCAGATATAGCCTCTCCCACCATCCCCAAATAAAAAAGAATTTTTTTTTTGAAAAAAGAATTCTTTTCTCTTTGCTTTCAGAGGTCTTGGTGTGCATAATTAGACTTAACCAGTCAACCTTTTGATTTCTTTTTGATAAACTTTTGATAAGTTTAAAAGGCCTTTTCTACTCTGAAATTGTGCCAGAGTTTTCACATACATTTTTTTTTCCAGTTTTGTTTTTGTTTTGGGATCTAGCAATGCTCAAGGCTTACTCCTGGCTCTGTGTTCAAGATCACCTTTTATAGGGCTTTGGGACCATGTACAGTGCTGTTGATCAAACTTGGGTTTGCCTGGTGCAAGGCAAGAACCCTACCTGCTGTCACTCCAGCCCTTATATTTTCAGTTTTAAAAATAAAAAATATACAGTGTTTGTTACACTATAATTTATTTTGTTTTGGAGGAATCGATTCATTTTTCCCCTAAATATTACATATTTTGTGCTATTATCCTATTGTGTATTCATTTCTAATATACTTGTGGGTCAGTGACTATAATATTATATTGATATATTTGTTTGTAATCCAGTATTGTTTATTTAATGTCATTTTATCACATTTTATAATCTTTTTTTTTTTTTTTTTTTTGGTTTTTGGGCCACACCCGGTAACGCTCAGGGGTTACTCCTGGCTATGTGCTCAGAAGTTGCTCCTGGCTTGAGGGACCATATGGGACACCGGGGGATCGAACCGCGGTCTGTCCAAGGCTAGCGCAGGCAAGGCAGGCACCTTACCTTTAGCGCCACTGCCCGGCCCCCACATTTTATAATCTTGTAGAATTAATTTGCCATCATTAATTTTTTAAATAGAATTTTTCTGGCTTATTTTGTTTGTTTATTTTTCCAAATGAAAATAGTTCAGAAAAAAAAGAAAATAGTTCAGAAATACTACTGATAATTTTTATTTGAATTGCTTTAAAATTTATATATCTTAGCTGAATTGACATATTTATGATGTTGATGTTGGATTTTAAGCATAGACATGCTAAACTTTTCCATTTGAAGACTTGTGTGTTGTTTTTTTTTGTTTGTTTATTTTATTTTATTTTTTGTTTTTGGGCCACCTGGCGGTGCTCAGGGGTTACTCCTGACTCTGAGTAATTACTCAGAAATTACTCCTGACAGGCTTGGGGGACCATATGAGATGCTTAGGATTGAACTTGGGTCGGCCACTTGCAAGGCAAAATTCTGTCCACTGTGCTATCGCTTCAACCCCAGACTTAAGTTGTTTTAATTTGCCTTTTGATTGTTGGCTGTGTTTCTCTGAGTGTGACATATTTCTGAGACTGGACCACTTGCTTTATTTTCACTGGCTTAAATTATTATTTCTTTAGTGCAGTATATCTCTTATGTTTAAAAAATAAAGCAGCTAGCCACATGCTTGATGGTCTCTACAGAGCAAACACACCTTATAGTAGGAAATGAGACCTTTGCAGATTTTACTATCATGCTATTCCTAAGTGTTTTGTACTGATTGCTTTATCAAATAGGTTCAAGGGTACCTAGGCATAGAGGGAGGAGAAAAAGACCTGAATAAAGTATTTGGATTCTTAAATCTGTAAAACTTTTTTCAGGATTGAGACTTCAGGAAGTGCAAACTGAACTAGGATTGATAAATCTCAGACACACCTGTAGTAGGATGAAGAAATAAAATGAGGTAGAATAATTCATTGAACAGCTAATCTCTGTGGGCAACAATGACTCTATTATAGTTTGGCCCCATGGGAGAAAGCCTAGAAAATGCCTGAAACTTGTTCCTGAATGATCACAGTTTCACTGTGGACTGTTTAACAACTCCCATTGGCCATTGATTGAAAGTGCTCTGGTGCCATTAACTCTAAGACACTTCTAGTTTGCTTTGAATTTGGGTTGATCATGAATCTATGACTAGCAAAACTAGCAGGTAGAGTCCTGATGGTTGGACGTGGGTAATTTGCACAGGAATAGTGGAAGATAACCTTGATGCAACTGTTTTGAAAGATTTAAGGGGGCTGGGGAGATTGTACAGGGTTTAAAGTGTATGCTTTGCAGGAAGCTGGCCCCTATTTGATCCCTGGTACCATGAGTATCACAGGGTAAAACCCCGGAGGTCCCTTGAGCACTGCTGGGTTTGACCTGGAAGACCCAAGCATCACAGAGATGGCTGAGATAATTCCAAGCATAATGGAACCAAGTAGCACCACATTCTTTTATTTAATTATCTTTATTAAAACACCATGATTACAAATATGATTGTAGTTGTATGATAAGTTATGTAAAAAACACCCCTCTTCACCAGTGCAAGATTCCCACCACCAATTTCCCAGATCTCCCTCCTTCCCATCCCACCCACACCTGTATTCAAGACAGGCTTTTTATTTCTTTCATTCATTCACATTGTTATGATAGTTTTCAGTGTAGTTATTTCTCTAACTGCACTCATCACTCTATGTGGTGAGCTTCATGTCATGAGCTGCACCTACATGGAAAGATGGGGGGAAATAAGGGTTGGGACTGAGGCAGTAAAAGATTAGAAATGAGCTTTGTAGGGCAGTATCAAGGTCATAATACAAGATGGAGATTATGCATATATAAACTATATGCATACAATACTATCAATAGGAGACCAAGGAGAAAAAATTTCCAGTGATTGTCCCAACATAAACCAGTGCTAGAATGACCTGCCCTCCTCCCAAAGCACATTCTCATTACTGTAGGGAGAGGTAGGGGGAAAGCCTGATGACCCCTATAGAGTCCACCTGGACCAGCGCCCAGGGAAGACCTGGAGTCCAGGGAAAAAAGAGAGGGATGGATGTGGGCCTGCCAAGCATCCCAGCACTCCCTAGGCTAGGGAGAAGGCCTCCAGCATGGGGACTCCCCAAACCCCATACCTAGGAAGAGCTGGCCTCCAGAATCAAATGGGAAACTGGAAGCCAGATATCCGCCCTCCTCCCCATGCACCTCCCCCCTTTAGTACGGAGGGAGGGGGGATTCTTAAGTCTTCATATTGAGTTATCTGGTTGGTTGGATGACAATCCATGAGAGGGGCCCTCAGTCCAAATGGGCACTACTTGGGAGTACCCAATCCCAATCCAACAAAATACAAATAAAAAACTTATTTTTTTTACAACCTTAGCTACCAACAACCCACCCCTATTGGGAGAGGATTAAGACAATTAATATGTTGGGTCCTCTATACCACTGACACTCCTTTAGGAAAGTTTTACATCACCCACCCCTTGCCTCTCTTATCATTTTCATTCTTACCACGTTGATTGGACCAGAGTGCAAACATGTGTCAAAGTTACCATTACTATAGTCTTGCCAAAAAAAACCTGGATTATTATTGGAATCTCTCCCAGTTCAGTTCAATAAGACAGGTCAGATTCCTTATTTTGGCTATGACACTGAGAAACAAGGAACCAGTTCTACAATTAAAATGTTCATATATGAAGAGAGGAACATGTGATAGCTTTTCTTATGGAAATAAGAACAAGTTGGTTCTTCAAAGGTATGGAGAATGAGGAGTCAGGGGGAGGGAAGAAAGAAGGAGATAATGAGATAAAGAGATAAAAGTGAGATATAGGGGATGGAGGGATGAATATACAGAGACAGGAGAGAGAAAGACTGAGAGAAAGACAGATAGCACCAATACAAGCAAATGAAAACCCCTAGATGTGCTTTGTCTTTGTCTTCCAGTCCTCACTGTCCATTTGCTTTTCTATGAAGCATTTGTTTATCTCTAAAATAATCACCTTCACATTTATTGGAGCTTCTCTGAATTACTGTATTGACCTAAAACACTTTGGTAGAGCAGTAGAAAATGATCTCCTAAGAGTGACTATATACTTTTCCATTTCCACTGTCCCAATCTCTCCTTCTGGGTTTAGGGGCAGTTCTTTTGTCTGTTCTCTTCCCCATTTCTCTTGACTTCTAATAGGAAAGATTCTAGGTGAATAAAATCCAGCAAAAATGCTACTCATGAAGTGACTTGGCTTGTCCTTCTCTGAGCATGCAGTGATATCATTGCGCTGCTTACTCTAGCAGGAAGATCAGGTTTCATCCTCTCAGGGAAAGTGGAAACCTGACTAAATCCTTTATAGTTGGAACCCTGCACTTTATAAATGGACTCAGACAGTAAGGAGGTTAGAGGAAGGAAGCTCCTGTCAATTTGTTTTTAATGAAACTTGAGCTCTCACCTAAATTTTTACTGACTGAAGCTGCATTGAAGACGAGTCTAGTCAAAAGCACCCACAGAAGGTGCTTGGTTGGCCAAATCTAAACAGGTGAAAATAAACCAGGAGCCATGACAGTCTAATGGGGTTGCATTAAAAGCAAACTTCAGCCACACAAAGCACAGGTACTTACTACCCACACACACATTTAGGCTTTGTACTCAGTGCTGGTGCATAGGCATGGGTAGGAAAGACATATTTTAGAATTTAAGAGTTGATGGAGATACACAGCTAATGCTTATTTATGAGAAATATTGCATCAAAACAAGGAACAGGCAGACAGGCCATGGAAGGCCCTTCAGTTCAACACAAGCAAAAATAACGAGCAGGAGGATGAGGGCCACCTCTCAGGCTTCCCAAGATGTTTTTTGATTTTTTGAACCTCTATCTGCAATCCTGCCTAGGACTTTCTCACTTTCTAAGACTTTCTCACTTATTTTTTGGTAGTTTTTGAGCACCTGTATGTCCTCCACAGCGGATGCTGTTGGAATCTGCTTTAGGGACATATGTCAGTCTTAGGGACATGTGTCAGCCTGCCTTAGGAACTTGTGCAGGTCATTCACTTTTAGGCCCAGTCCCTGCCTCAGACAACCAGCAGTGCTGTGAGAGTTAGCTTCTCTGGTTTTCCCCTGAGGCACCTCTATAGTTTTCCCTCATTGCTGAGTTGCTATTTTGCTATCTCCTTCCTCCCACCCTCTTCCCTCTTTTTTCTTGCCTTCTTCCCTGCTTCCTTCCTTCCTTCCTTCCTTCCTTCCTTCCTTCCTTCCTTCCTTCCTTCCTTCCTTCCTTCCTTCCTTCTTTCTTTCTTTCTTTCTTTCTTTCTTTCTTTCTTTCTTTCTTTTCTTTCTTTCTCTTTCTTTCTTTCTTTTTCTTTCTTTCTTTCTTTCTTTTTTCTTTCTTCTTTCTTTCTTTCTTTCTTTCTTTCTTTCTTTCTTTCTTTCTTTCTTTTCTTTCTTTTTTCTTTCTTTCTTTCTTTCTTCTTTCTTTCTTCTTTCCTTTTCTTTCTTTCTTCTCTTCCTTCTTCCTTCCTTCCTTCCTTCTTTCTTCTCTCTCTCTTTCTTTCTTTCTTTCTTTCTTTCTTTCTTTCTTTCTTTCTTTCTTTCTTTCTTTCTTTCTTTCTCTCTTTCTTTCTTTCTTTCTCTTTCTTTCTTTCTCTCTCTCTTTTTCTTCTTTCTTTCTTTCTTTCTTTTCTTTTCTTTCTTTCTTTTCTTTCTTTTCTTCTTTCTTTCTTTCTTTCTTTCTTCCTTTCTTTTCTTTCTTTCTTTCTTTCTTCTTTCCTTCCTTCCCCTTCCTTCCTTTCTCTCTCTCTCTCTCTCTCTTTCTTTCTTTCTTTCTTCTTTCTTTCTTTCTTTCTTCTTTCCTTTTTTCCTTTTCTTTCTTTCTTCTTTCTTTCTCTCTCCTTCCTTCCCTTTCTCTCTCTTTCTCTCTCTTTCTTTCTTTCTCTTCTCTTTCTTCTTTCTTTCTTTCTTTCTTTCTTTCTTTCTTTCTTCTTTCTTTCTTTCTTCTTTTTCTTTCTTTCTTTCTTTCTTTCTTTCTTCTTTCTTTCTTTTTCTTCTCCTTTCCTTCCTTCTTCTCTCTTTCTTTCTTTCTTTCTTTCTTTCTTTTCTTTCTTTCTTCTTTCTTTCTTTCTTTCTTCTTTCTTTCTTTCTTTCTTCTTTCTTCTTTCTTTCTTTCTTTCTTTCTTTCTTTCTTCTTTCTCCTCCTCCCTTCCTTCCTTCCTTCCTTCCTTCCTTCCTTCCTTCCTTCCTCCTTCCTTCCTTCCTTCCTTCCTTCCTTCCTTCCTTCCTTCCTTCCTTTCTTTCTTTCTTTCTTTCTTTCTTTCTTTCTTTCTTTCTTTCTTTCTTTCTTTCTTCCATTCTTCCTTCCTTCCTTTTAAAATATCTTTATTTAAGCACCAAATTACAAGCATGTTTGTAGTTGGGCCTCAGTCATAGAAAGAACACCCTCCTTCACCATTTCCCTCTTCCCCACCCTTTGCCTGTATTGGAGACAGGCATTCTTCTGCTCTCACTCATCAACATTGTCATGGTAGTTATTAGTGTAGTCATTTCTCTACTGCATTCTCCACTCATTGTGGTGAGCTTCATATCATGAGCCAGTCCTTCTGGCTCATTTCTATTGTCTCTGGCCATTACTACAATAATGTCTTTTATTTTTCTTTACTTTTTCCCCACCATTTCTTCCAGGATCTCATGTTTCATGGCATAGAGATTTTCAAAGTAGTCTTTGATTACCCTTTGGATCTCTGTATTATCTGTAGTGATCTCCCCCTTTTTATTTCTAAACCAGTTTATTAAGTTTCTCTCTCTTCCCTTCTTTGTGAATTTTGCTAGTGGTTTATTAATCTTGTTAATTTTTCAAAGAACTAACTTTTGCTGCGGTTGTTCTTCAGATTGCTTTTTTTGTGGGGGGTTCCACTTCATTAATTTCTGCCCTAAGCTTTGTTATTTCGTTCTGATTTCTTATCTTGGGTTCATTTTGTTGATTGTTTTCTAATTTTATAAGTTGTGTCATTAAGCTATTTATGTAGGCCCCTTCTCCTTTCCTGATGTGTGCTTGCAACTTTGAATTTGAGTCTGTGTTTGTTCTGACTGTTCAGATGTGTTTCTTGTAGGCAGCAGAATGTTGGATTCAGCTTTTTGATTCATTTTGCCACTTTGTGTCTCTTGGTGCTTTTGGCTCATTAATGTTGAGAGATAATTGTCATGGGATTTAGAGCCATCTTTGTGTAGAAGTTTGGTGTGTCTTCAGGCCTGTCTTGTCTTAAAGTAGACCTTTCAGTTTATCTTTTAAAGCAGGTTTGACTTCCCCACAAAATAAGAAGAAAAAAATAAAACTGGTTTGAATCTGCATAGTTTCTAAGCTGCTGTTTATCAGTGAAGCTATGTATACTCCTTTCAAACCTAAAAGTGAGTCTGGCTGGGTGTAGTATTCTAGGTGAAGCATTCACTTCATTGAGTTTTGCCATTATATTCCACCACTGCCTTCTGGCTTTGAGGGTTTCTTGTGATAGGTCTGCTATAAATCTTAAGGATGCTTCTTTAAAAGTAATTTCCCTTTTTGATCTTGCTGCTTTAAGTATTGTATCCCTATCTGTGGGATTTGTCATTGTGACTAGGATTTGTCTTGGGGTACTTTTTTTTGGGTCTCTTTTAGCTGGTATTCTTCGAGTATGCAGAATTTGGTTGAATGCAGTCTTTAGCTCTGGGAGTTTTTCTGTAATGATGTGCTTGACTGTTGATTCTCCTGAAGATTTTCTTTCTGGGTCTCTGAGACTCCAGTGATTCTTACGTTGTTTTGTTGAGTTTATCAAAGACTTCTCTACTCTTCTGTTCACATTCTTTGAGGAATATTTCCATTGTCTGGTCATTTGCTTACATTTATTTTCTAATCTCTTCTGCTGTATGGAGTTGTTTTGCATCTCATCTTGCAGCTCACTGCTTCTGTCCTCAGCTGCTGTTACACTGTTGCAGAGGCTTTCCATTGAGGTTTTCTTTTCACCCACTGAGTTTTACAGTCATGTTATTTCAGTTTGGAGTTTTTTGATTCCTATCATTGTGGTCTGTTCAGCTCAATCTATGCTTTCTTTGAGTTCTCTAAATATCCTCCATATTTCTACTCTGAACTCCTTATCTAAGGGGCTAACTAGGTGGTTGGTACTTTTCAGGTCATCAGAGCTGCCATCTTCATTCTCTATGCATACTGTTGTCCTGAATTGTTTTCTCATTGCCACACGTGTAGTGTGGATTTTACTACATGTTGTGGCCCTGAAGAGATTATGTTTGCTGTTGTCTTCTTGGCTGCCTCATGCAGAAAAGCAGGAAAGCAGGCAGGGAGCAAGGCATCTGCCTTTTATCAGACCAGTGATTTCTAAAATTCAAACACTCTTGTTTTGTATTGCTTCTTAATTAACACAGAGTGTAAAAAAAACCCTTTTCTTTTTTTCCCCTTTCACTATTAAGTTCCCTTTTTTGTTCCAGGTACTCTTCTGGTGTTTTAAGGACTAGAAGCAGCAAAACAAAAATCTTCTAGCTTGTCCTAGTAAGGAGCAACTGGAAACAAACGTCACCAGCCTCACAGATACTTATTATGTACTTGCTATATGCCAGTCATTCTATGCTTCTTTATGTTGAAGAGACATCGGATAACACAAAATGGATAATCTTGCCATTGTCCACCTCCAGAATCTCGCCTCTAGTTCCCCAGCATGGAAGTCTGGCGTCCTACTCAGTCAGGTCTCCATGTAATGCTTCCCTGGCTACAGATTATGCAACTCCAGGAGTTGGGTGAGGTCTGGACTTGAGCCCAGAAGCTGCAGGTGGGAGAACATCCCTGGCTGCAGTAGACAACCTCTTTCTTTTTTAAAATGTTGTTAGCCAAACCTGGTGATGCTCAGGGGTTACTCTGGACTGTACTCAGGAATCACTCCTGGTTGTGCTGGGGTCCATATGGAAAGCTAGAGATATAACCTTCCACATGCAGGGCAAACATCCTACCCACTGTACTATTGCTCCACCCCTTAAGTTTTTTTATTTAATGAAAATGCATCACATAGTTGACATAGTTGATCATAATATATTTATAGATAAGTAAAAAATACTTATTAAAAGTAGAAAGAAAACTAAAATGGAAGAGAAGAACAAAGAAAATGTACATTAGAAATACATTTTTGAAAATTATGGTATCTCCAATAAACAAATTAATACGATAGCAAAAGATTTAGTAATTTCTTATTGTTAAGCTGTTCTTACTAAATTGGTGTGTTCCTTTAGGGATGACAGCATCAAACAAATGAAGTTGTCCAGAAATTCAAAGCACTATTACTGATACTATGACCTTTAGGGGCATATAGTCAGCTTCCAGGCCTCCTAGAAGAAGAAAGATATGGAGATATGAGGGGAAGTTACCTGCACTTAATATAGAAAGCCATGTTAATATCAATCTCCAAACTGGCATACCTGAAATATGGTCATGTTGGTGTCCCCTCAGGGAATCATAGATGGTCAGTGATGAGGCAGGGCCAGTTCAACACAGTGGGGGCTTTTCCTGCCATCTCTTCCCAAGATGTCCAGAATTCTGCTGCATGATCTTTCATGCTCAGTTTGTATCTCTGTTTGAGAAAAGAGTGAGCCTATGTAGCTGGCCTGGTTCCAGTATGTGTGAGGAGCTTTTCACAAGAGTTTATACGGCTTTTTAGAGGACTTCTGATGGGGCAGAGGTCCTGTAACCTTTAGTAACCTGCATATGAAGATATTCTCAGCTGGTGTTCCTCCTTTCTGGAACTCCTTCCTCCTATTTTTTTCTGGAGACCAGTTCCATGAATGTTACCTGAATCCTTCTCTCAGGGTCTGCTTTAGAAATAGAAGTCACCTCAAGACCCCCTCAAGTTCTACATTTTTGCCTCCAGGCTTTTGAGTTGATTGTTATGATTGTCTCTTCAACTGGTGAGAATTTCTGTGGGGAAACAAGGAAGATAATAGGAAGGCATCTGAGGCTGGATATTCCTGACTCTTCCAAATTAGGATATGTGTGTGTGTTTTACAAGTTTACAAGTAAATCCCCCTTAGAAGACAGAGAAACTATTTATCTAAAGTCATTTTCCAAAAGGCTTATCATTTTCCAAAAGGCTTATGCTGAAAAGCAAAGAGCAGGAGGGCTGTAAACCTTGGTGGAAGAAACACTGGCCCGGTGTTCAAAGACCTGAAGTAGGCTCTAATATAATCCTTCACTGTGAGTCTTTGTGTAACAAATTTGTGCCTGGGTCTTGGCTTTCTCATCTATACAGTACTGCATTGGAACCTACGATCTTCAGGATATACATTCCAGGGCGATATTTGAATATATATTTTTTTAACTTCATGGCATATGAACTTTATTCTGTTACATGAAGAGGAAGAAAATAAAAAGTGGGATGGAGTTCCATTCATTTATCACTAGTCTTTGAAACTTACTGGGTGCAGATAAATTCTAGGCATGGGAAGTGGAAGTGAATCAGCTTCTTAGTGTCCACTTTGATTAAACCAGAGGAAGCCTTGAGTAAAGGCAGGGTTTGGAAGTTAAAATAAAACAAAACAAAAAACAGGTCTCTTTTCTTCATTGTCCATTTGGCACCTATTGATAGAAGAAAGCAGGTTTAAAAAATGAGATTACCCATTAGCTCTGTAGCCAGAAACAGAGCTCTGTGGGAAATTGACTTTCAGGGCAGGGATATTTTAATGGGAAAAACCTGCGTCTGTGAGTGCCGTACCAGAGGGTGAGATGGGAGCAGCAATTACAGCAGGGGGCCTGGTACTGCCCACGGATGTGGGTGCTTGACTGTGGGCAGGAAGAGGGGTCAGTTCAGAAGTGGAGGGGAGGGTGTCCACTTGGGGCCACCCAGATTGGCAGTGGCCTGTCCTGAAGTTACCATTCAAACCACAGTGCTGTTTTCTGTAAACAGGATGGAGGTGTGGAGGGGGGTGAAAGTAGAAATACTTTATCGTCCTACAGCAATAGATCTGGGCATAGGCCCAGTGCTACTGAAAGGACCCTTTTCATGGTGCGTGGGCAACTCTTTCTGCTTCCTAAGTCATCAGAGAGGCGATTGGAATGATTTTCAAACATGGACCCTGTCAAGTGATGTAAAAGTCTCATGATTTACAACCCAAGAAGTTTATCTTGCTCTGGGAAAAAAGAAGACCTTAGAACTACAGCTTCACATTTAGAAGCCAAGAAAAACATCTTAAAATAATGCCCTATCCTCCCATCTCCTCTGTGATGAGAAAAGGAGAGATTAGTTAGAAGTGGGGGTGGGGGTGGGTGGTCAGGGCTATCCCCATCATTTGTGATTGGGTTTCAAGGTCTAAGGACTTTGTTGTGGGTCCTGTAACCCTAATGATTTATAATGAACACCAATGAGAAAAAAAATGTCATGCACTTTCCTAACAGAGCTACAAAAATAACCACATTCACAGTGCTTGTAAAATTGGAAACAAATGTCCCAAGGAACACAAGAGCTCCATGCTGTCCTACCCAACTTTGCAAGAAGGAAAATACTGGCACTCAGTCACGACCACAAATGATGAGCCAATATCGTTTGTCATGGGAAATTCATCTAGGCAAAATTGGATTGCACCATTAGCCCTCAGTGACTCTGAGAAATAACCACACTGAAATGCTTCAAATTAAAATCAGCCAAGGGCTGGATCTAACAGTCTCTCTTCTAAGAGCTGCTGAGTTTTGTTCCTTTATCCCCTCTTTCTAACATGGGAGAGCTGAAAGGGAACATTAATCAATACCTAAGTGTGCTTGCTCCTGAAATGATCCACACCCATGTGGTTCTTCTTCTTCTTTTTTTTTTTTAAGGGTAAAGACCATGAAAATTATTTTGGGGGGAGGTGGCCAGGGTGATCTAAGCTTGCTATTGAGCATGATTGGGTGTGGAATTTGGCAACTGGATTAATAACCTGCTGTCTTCACAAAACACATTTTGGAAGCATAGAGGTTCTGGTCCATAGATAATCTGAAATCTTGTGCTTATGTGGAGTTTTGTTTGGGGAAGATTACTCAGGAGACGTTTTCTATTTGTAGGTCTCTTCTGATACTATTATTAAGCACCAAAGTCATGCAACAGGGGACAGAGTTAAGGATTCTGAAACAATAGTGACCAAGTCTAGGCATTACAAGTGAATGCTTTGCAAACATCTTTAAGTTGTGTACCCCTTTGAAACATGTCTTTTATATACTTTTCATATAAAGGAGAAAAAATAAAGCTTCTGGAAAGTCAGTATCTTGCCAAATTTTGGTGAGAAAGAAATAAGATCAGGGCAAGGACCTCCCACCCCTTATTATTTGATTCCAATATTATGCTATAAATTGACTCTTAGGTGGTGTCTGTGCATTTCTGCTTTTGGTCAGTTTTCCATACTGGCTTCCCAGTTCTGAGGGGCTGTAAGAAACTTTCAGATGACCTTGCCATTATTTCTCTGTTACTGTCTGTCAGAGAAAGAGAGAGGACAAAATCCTTTCAACTCTTACATCTCATAATCTTCCTTTTGATTCTATGACTTAAGTAATGTGCCTTCTCTCAGGGGACCCATGACAGCAATATTAGCTGAGTGAGAAGGAATATAGATGAGTGAACTTTCAAACTGGCTAACTCAAAGGTAGCAACAGTAAAATGTGAACTTGAAAAGTGCTCAAGAATCAACAGTAGAACCTTGTCAGATTATGTAAACTTTGCACAATGAATATGCAAATTTATTACATATTTTCATGCTTGCCCACTTCTAACAGATCTGGATATGGCCTCCTGGGAAAAATGCAGCCTTTCTGCTAAAGTCACCTACAAGTTGGAGAATTTCCACTGTCTTTCCAAAACGTGGGGTTAATTGGAGAAATTCTCCTTATTTTTCACTTGAGAAAAATTAATTCTTCCTCTGGGAAATTTATTTTTTAATATTATAAAATTCTCTGAACTTTGGGAACTGGAACATTTCATTTTTGCCTCCTTTTGCCTTTAAGAAATACTATCTATTTAACTCATTGTGGACAACAATAATTGTGTATTTTATAGGTTTCAGATTATCAAGCTAAAGCATATTTGATTGCTGTGTGATTGTATTTGCTTATATTTAAAAACTAGTTACACAGTTCAAGTCTCTTTAGATTTATACAGGGTCATTTATTATAAGGCTTTGAGCTTTCTGGAAGTAGCATTTTATGGTGATCTTTATCAATCTATTTGCTAGCTGTTTTTCTCTCTATTTCTCTTTTCTTCTCTTCCTTTTATCAGGGAAATAATATGACAACTATATTTGAAAAAAATTCACTAGCAAAATTTGCTAATAGAAATATCACTTGAAGACTGAACACCAAGGTTAGCAGCCAGATTTGGTTATTCACCCACTCCCTTTTTTACCAGTTAGAATGCATATTTAAAATGTGGGAGGCTTGCTGCCAAAAAAGTGCTCAGGGTCCTCCAGAGGGACCCCATCAGTGATTCTTGGCCAATTGTTTCAAAGCTCAATGCAAGGACCTGAGGATAGGTGCTTGAGGACCTTCAGGACTATACCAGGCAATGTTGGGTAGTGGAGGGATTAAATGGTATAGGGAGTTGAACTGATGGTGGGCACGTTAGGGATGTTCATCAATTTATACTATCTCTGGCCCTGCATGTTTTAAATCTAAAACCTGCAGAGTTGTGAGGGATCATGTGTGTAGAGAGACTTAATCTCAATAGCTTTTATTAGCTTGGTATTCAGTTTTGCAATGCTACCAGTAACTCATATTTTTTCAGTGTCTTCTTGCACTCAAAAAAAAAAAAGTATCAGAGAAATTTTAAGCTGGCCTGACCTCTGATGTCATCTCCTTCAGCAGTTTTAAATTTATGATTTTTTAGGCCAGAAAAACAAATAGGCCTCTTCTGGGATCTGTTAGGTAAAGCTGCTGTATATAGTGGGTATATATAATTATGGTTACATGTTGGCTTCACATTTATTCCTCTACTAGGACAGAGAAAATACATAAAGGTATTAGTATTGCTGTTCCAAAGTTACAAATCTTGGGCCACTATCTTATTTTATTTAGAGAACCCAAGGCCTAGAAAACAGAACTGTATTATTCAAAGTCCTATGTCTTAGATGCAGAAGAACTTGAACTAGGTCTTCTTTTTAAATTCTTTTTTGTATTATATAATATTAATATTATATTAATGTTTTATAATATTAATATTATATCATATAATATTTTTTAATTTTTAATTTTTTCATCTTTTTATATATATTTTATTTAAACACCTTGATTACATACATGATTGTGTTTGGGTTTCAGTCATGTAAAGAACACCACCCATCAACAGTGCAACATTCTCATCACCAATGTCCCAAATCTCCCTCCTTCCCACCTAACCCCCCCCCCCCATGCCTGTACTCTAGACAGGCTTCCTATTTCCCTCATACATCCTCATTGTTAGGATAGTTCACAATGTAGTTATTTCTCTAACTAAACTCATCCCTGTTTGTGGTGAGCTTCATGAGGTGAGCTGTAACTTCCAGCCCTCCTCTCTTTTGTGTCTGAAAATTATTATTGCAAGAATGTCTTTCATTTTTCTTAAAACCCATAGATAGTGAGACCATGCTGCGTCTTTCTCTCTCTCTCTGACTTATTTAACTCAGCATAATAGATTCCATGTACATCCATATATAGGAAAATTTCATGACTTCATCTCTCCTGATGGCTGCATAATATTGTGTATATGTACCACAGTTTCTTTAGCCATTCATCTGTTGAAGGGTATCTTGGCTGTTTCCAGAGTCTTGCTATGGTAAATAGTGCTGCAATGAATATAGGTGTAAGGAAGGGATTTTTGTACTGTATTTTTGTGTTCCTACGGTATATTCCTAGGAGTGGTATAGCTGGATTGTATGGGAGCTCGATTTCCAGTTTTTGGAGGAATCTCCATATCGCTTTCCATAAAGGTTGAACTAGATGGCATTCCCACCAGCAGTGGATAAGAGTTCCTTTCTCTCCACATCCCCACCAACACTGCTTGTTCTCATTCTTTGTGATGTGTGCCAATCTCTGTGGTGTGAGGTGGTACCTCATAGTTGTTTTGATTTGCATCTCCCTGATGATTAGTGATGAATGATATTCATTCATATTCTTTTGGCCATTTGTATTTCTTCTTTGTCAAAGTGTCTGTCCATTTCTTCTCCTCATTTTTTGATGGGATTAGATGTTTTTTTCTTATAAAGTTCTGTCAGTGCCTTGTATATTTTTGGAGATTAGCCCCTTATCTGATGGGTATTGGGTGAATAGTTTCTCCCACTCAGTGGGTGGCTCTTGTATCCTGGGTGCTATTTCCTTTGAGGTACAGAAGCTTCTCAGCTTAATATATTCCCATCTTGAACTAGGTCTTCTATTCCTGAATTCTTTCTGCACCATGACGTTACTTGCTAAATATATTATACATTATTTTAATTCATACTATCATGATTAAAAATAATTTTATATTTGCATTCTCATTAGTTTCTGTAGCATTTATATATTAACTATATTTTAATAATATTTATTATATAAAACTATAATATTGAATTAGTTGTTCATCCCTTCTTAGGAAGGCCTGCAGTGATAATATTGGTAAGTTAGATTTAACTCTTTTCCCAGTTTTGTATTGTTGGCACATCACTGTCTATTCCTTTTCTCTTCTTTTTTTTTATTGTTTTTGGGTTTTTTTGGTGGCACATCCATTAATGCTCAGAGGTTACTTCTACATATGTGCTCAGAAATTGCTCCTGGCTTGGGGGGACCATATGGGACACCGGGGGATCAAACCACAGTCCGTCCTAGGGTAGTGCTTGCAAGGCAGATGGCTTACCTGTAGCGTCACCGCTCTGGCCCCTGTCCATTTCTTTTCATATGAAATAATTTTCATAGAATGGAAAGAAAATAATATAAGTTTGTTGGTGAGAAATTCATTGAGATATGTGTGTAAGGTTAGTGTATATAAGTGTGTATGTGTGTATGTGTGCAAGCATCTGTTAATGTATGTGAGAGTATTAATGGTATATGTGATTGAGTGTGCATGTAAGACATATATATCAAAATATATATGTTTATATATATGCATGCTCATGTGTGTATGTATGTGTGAAAGAGTGTAAATGTGTAATTAATTATGTCTCTATGTGTGTATGATAAGGCAAATTTGATTTATCTGTGGGGGTAGTAGAAAAGGGCAAGGAGGGCAGGTAATGGGACAATCAGCCTGTGTGGAACCTCACAGCCATTGTAAATCTTTTACTGTGTGAATCCCTGAGTAGTAGGTGGGGGTTGAAGCAGAGACATGACCTTATCCGACCATGATTCTATGCACATCACTGTGATTGTCCTTAAGAGAATCATACGTGGCAAAAACAATGGAGGAAATGGACCATTGATGACGGGTGATAGTGATGAGGAACATTGACAGTAGTGGAGCCATTTTAAAATTTTAAAAAACCCACTTGTTTCTGTTTTTCTAAAACAGAAACTCTGTAGTTGGATCAGACCATCAATGTTCTAATAAGCCAGCAAGGAGAGTAATCAGTGTGAAAGGGGCAACAGAAGTACACTTTTGCCTACTTTTTCAATATGTTCTCTCCATCTGACCATGACCCCATCATCTTTTTCTTGCCGTGGAAACCCTCCCCCCCCATACATACACTTGGGCACCTCCATTATGGGTTTTAACCCAAACTTGTGCTCCTGAATTATAACTATTTTTTCTTCCCAAATAAGTGTGTTTTGTTTGACCTTACTGTTTATTTATGAAAGGTTAACTGTGACTCATACCACTGTGACATGAGTGGCAATGGTGAGAGGTGGTTGTATTGTCAATACACACACACACACACACACACACACACACACACAGACATTGCCATCCTTCCCACACCCCTGATTACTTACATGCTCAGGATTACATGAGTTAGCAGATTAAGAGAGTAGTCCAGAGGGACGCCAAGCTTTTTGGCCCGAACTTTTGGGTCTTCACTTGAAGAGTAGAATTTTATTAATCGAGATGGGAGATGGGGGAGGTCTGCTGGAAGGCGAGATCAGGGACTCAGTTTTGAACTTGTTAAGTTTGATATGCTTATTAGTCATCCAAGATGTTTCTCTAATGAGAATACATTGTTTTCCAAATCTGGCAAAAACAATAACCAGCATTTAAAAAGATATTCTATTGTGGGGCGAGGTTGTTCCAAGGAATCCTCTATTGTTGGCCTAAATCACTCAGTTGACTATATTTCTGTGGCCAAATTGTTTTTAGTCAAACCATCTGGGCTTGGTGTGCACAGGGGGCAATGCTTGGTAATCAAAACAGCACACTTGCTCCTAGGACCACCCTGCTTAGAAGAGATTCAAAAGCACAAACAGCATTGCTTTACTGTCTTGAATTTCAGGGCTATTGACTCGGTTGTTTTGCTAGTTTTAACCCCTGAATCCCATCAGCTCTGTCTGACTTCCTGGGTTTCTGACTTATCAGTTCTTCTGATTTCAAATATTTACCAGATGTTTTAAGCTTCTGAGGCACCTGGATCATTACTTTTTCTTGGCCCCTGGTAATTTTTGTATGATCATAGCCATCTTGCAACCACCATGCTTTCAGAAATCCATCCATCCATACCACATTTATTGAACATCTATTTAGTATTATGTACAGCACTTCTCAACTTTGTTTATTCTTGTTTTCGGGGCCACACCCGCCTATGTTCAGGGCTTACTCCTGGCTTTGATTTCAGAGATCACTTATGATGGGGGTTAAGGGGTATGGCATATGGGATACAGGGATAAAACCTAGTTCGACCATGTGCAAGGCAAGATCCCTACCCACTGTACTACCATTCTGGCCCCTGTGTCAAGCAGTTTTTGGTTGATGAAGTTAATATGTGGTTTGACATGAGGTTGCACTGTGATGGAAGATGTAAACATCTAATTGTGCCAGAGGAGACCACTGACTCTGGTTTCTAAAATGACCTACTCCCCCTAGCCCCTCCCAAGCTGCTCTCAATTTTTTTCAAAGATTTTTTTCTTTTAAATATCTAAAATAAAAGCTAGCATTTGCTATGCACCTCCCATTATAATGTTATAGCCATTGTACAAAATATGATAAACCAAATAAAAACACACACCTACTCATAATCTTACCATCTGGAGATAGAATGTTTGAGGGTATTTCTTCTCATTCTTAAAAAGAAAAAGTTTTACTGTTGGCATTTCCCCACATCATCAATTATCTTTGGGAGAATGTTTTTTAATAGCTAGATAGAAATGACGATTCACCGTTGACTGACTGGGCCTGTCTGGTAGAGTCTTCTCTTGTTTTACAGTTACTTTCTCCTTGCTGAAGCTGCCAGGCCTGGTGTTCATCCCAGAATACCCAGGGGAGGGTGAACTATTATGGAAATGGGACAAGTTCAAGTGGAGTGCACTGGGTGGGGGTGTGTGTGCAGGCACATAGGGTATGAATAGTCACATGTATTTAGTCACACCCTGTAAAATTACAAGTTTGCACCCATGTAATATGAACAACTACTCCAAATCTAAGGTGACTTTTTTCTGTTGAAAAAGTTGTTTATCATCCTTAGATTTCACATAGGCATATGCAGAAGCTCTGAAATCATTATTTTAAGACTTAGCATGTTTTTCAGTATAAGTGACAGCAGTTATATATGTTCAGAGGACCATAAAATAGGAATGACTCAGCACCTTCCTTTCAAAAAGTAGAGAAGGATCAAAATTAGGTGGGAGAAGATGACCTAACAGCACCTCTAAGAAACATGTGAGTGAGTGTCCCTACTTCAGAATGGTTCTTTCAGGAGAGACAGAGAAGAGAACTAGAGAAAACACTGGGAAGTCAGTATTCTATTTTTTTATAATTTGAAAATCAATATTGCTTTCCAGTCCTGGAATGTGAAGCTTGCCTCTCTTTTTTGGCTATTCCAGCCACAAATGAGCTCTTACTTGCCAATTAGAACATTCCTGAGGTGTTTTCATTTGCTTCACGTGATGTTGGTTGCAATTTTATGCTCGCCATTATTTATAAATTAATTTCTGGCATTGTAGTAAATTCTAGGAAAACCAACTAAGCCACAAGTGTGCAGTTAAATCTTTCTGCTTTTTTGCCTTTTTTCCTACTTGTTTTTTGGTTTTGTTTTGTTAGGGGGGTTAAGTATTTTTCCCCTTGCTGTGGGAAAGACAAGAAATTAAAAATGTTTCCAGGACACGATGGACTATTTGTTCAGTTCTACCGTTTGTTATTCTTTAGTATTTTCATGGCTGTGAATATGTTTTCCCATTTGCTTAAGCTATCTGATCAACTTTCTTGACAGAAATTGTGAATAACTTAATCATGAGGCTCTAAGTAAAAGGAAAAGAATTGATATTAAGGTCAAAGCTGGTGGTCTGTGTTTCTTTATACCAGAGACCTTTCTTTTTGTGGATTGTCTTAGAAACTTAGTCTGACCTTGGGGAATGATGCCTCTGAGTATACTAGATTTAAGCTGTAAGCTAGCTACAGAAATTGCAGAACTCAATAGTACCTACCTCAGAAATGGGAAGAATCAATGGACAAAATAGTTAAACCTCTCCCTCTCTCATTTCTGAAAATAGACAATTTAGTGGTAGATTTTAAATGATTGTTATGTACACAGGTATGGGAAAACTGCTTAAATATAGGTAGGTCTGGTTCAACATGGATTACATGGGCTGAAACATACTCAATAAAATCTCAGTGCCCTGTGATAAGGTCATAAATGATTAATTTTATCATACAACATTAATGTTTTTTTTTTACTTTTTTTGGATTATAATACTGTTAATAATGATTTCTCATAGGCTTAATTACAACACCACATCCACCCCTAGTGCCTCTATCTCTTTCCCCAAAGCATCCCACTTCTCCACTCCCCCATTCCCAGCTCAATTGGTAATGGTTCATTTCCCCCTTTACTGTTGCCTTTGGATCTTTGTTGCTACCCCACTCTGTATCTTTAACAAAATTTATGTTTTAATTAAATGAATATTACCACTTGACATATTCTTAAAAATCTTAACAAGAAACTAATCTGGACCCAGAATAAGGCCCTTCTCTGGTGGATGTAATAATAAAAGGGAAGCATAGTATCTACTTTCTTAGTCGTCAAATGCCTAGACATATTTTGTGATATGAACAAGATAGTAAAACCCAAACAAGAGCAAACTTTATGTTTTCTCAAAATATACATTTAACAGAGGGAAGAACCACGGTGGGATGAGGTAATTGGAGAGAGAGAAGAGTCATTGTGAATGAGGAAATGAGAGACTGCGTAGTGGGAGAGAGAAGGAGAGGGACAGAAGGAAAGAAAGAAAATTTGCTGCCAAATTGACTAGTTGGCTCCTCCAAACCCAATTTATAATTCTCATAGGTGGATACATGAAACTACAAACACTGCTCAGATAGTATTATGTATGATCTAATCTAACTTTTCGTTTTTTTGGTTTTGTTTTGTTTTTGGTCCACACCCAGTGGTGCTCAGGGGTTACCTGTGGCTTTGTGCTCAGAAAGTACTTCTGGCAGGCTCGGGGGACTATATGGAATTCAAAAGATTGAATGTGGGTCAGCTGCGTGCAAGGCAAATACCTTATCTGCTATGCTATTGCTCAGGCCCTTATCTTTTTTAAATTTTAGTTTCTGGTGGCCTCAAGTAAGGAGTATGAATATATGTATTCATTTCAAGTTTTGGCTCTATCCTCTCTCTTGAAATGAAAGGGCATCCAATGAATGCTCTAAAAAGTAGAGTAATAGATGTTTGTCAAACAATGAGATTGAGGGCTTGGGGATATGGATTGGAATCCCAGCTCCAATATCTGTTTAGGGTTGTTGATTAAGTAATGTAACTTCTCTTAATATTAGCTTTCTTATCTTTAAATGGAAGATATATGCAAGAGAAATAGTATAGTGGGTAGGGTCTTTGCCTTGCAAGTGACTGACCTGGATTTGATCCATGTTATTCCATATGAACTCTGAAAGCCACCTGGAGTAATCCCTGAACTCAGAGCTAGGAGTAAACTCTAAACATTACCAGATGTGGCCCCCAAACTAAAACCAAAACCAAATAAAAGATATGATATACTTTTCCTTCTAGATAAGAATCAAATGAGATAATGAAAGTAAAATATTGTTAAAACTCTAGAAAATATGATGCTATTAACATAATAGTAAACAAACTCATTATTTTTATTTTTAAAATGGAAACAGGAATTATATCTCCATCTTGAATAGTTTGTGCCGAATAGAATGTACTCAATAAATTCAGAGATTGCAAAAATAACTTATGAGGTGACTGTTAATCTTAATCCTCCCCTAAGGGTTTTGCTTGTATCATTTTCACTAATCAAAGTTTGCTTCATTGTTAACATTTTGGAGTTGAGGTTGATCATCCACCAAACACTAGTATCATATATATGTAGATATATATGAAAAACTTCTTAAAAGTTGGGGTTCATCTTATATGCTGGTATACGGTATGCTGAAACTTACTCCAGCTTCAGGGATGAGTAATCTGCCCCCCTCTTACCACTGCATCCCATCTAGCTGCCAGGCATCATCACTCAGTCCTCTGCTTGTTCTGATTCATCTTTCAGGGCACACAGAGGAGCTGAGTTACCGAGAGCTGCATCTCATCCAGCTGTCGGGTATGCGGCTTTCTGGTGCTCAGTTCTCTGTTCATCTTTTTTGGGACACAGAGGAGGAGCTCTGTCTCCCTCTAGATTTCCTACTAATCACTGAACCCCAGCCAGCTGCTTGGAGGAGCCCCCTCTCCCTGCTCTCAATGTATATCACAATGAAAAAATCACAGTCACTTAATACAAATGACAAATGTAAAATGATTTTTGGCACTCCAAAGTCTAGCTTTATTAAACATACACTATTAACCTTTGAGGGTTCTACTCTTTTTCTCTTATGTTTTTTAATTTCCATTTGGTATACATTAAAAGAGAGGTAGTCTTATATGGTAAATATATCCCAAACCCAATATTTCAACAGGAAAAGTAGGGGGTTGTCTTATGCCCAGTCGTCTTATATGCCAGAAAATATGGAATATATATATATATACATATATATAAAGAGAGAGGGGGAGGGAGGGGGGAGAAAGTGCTGCCTCTGTCATTATGCTCAACAGGGGCCATTAATGGATGGGAATCAATTCTATCAGAGATACTCAAGGGTGGCCTAGGTCTGGTCTCTCTATTATTTATTTTAATGACAGCATCCATGCTTTAATTTCTGGCATAAATTAATAATTTGGTATTGTACTGACAGTTAATCTACTGCATATCATTCAGACATCATCTCATTGTTGAAAGTTGTAAATTCCTCCTTCCACTCCCCCTTGCCTTACCCATACTCTCTGGGATGGTTTTCAGAGGATGAAGGGTGGATCCCTGGAGATCTATCTGGAAAGAGTCTTTATAATCCTTGGAGTAGTCCTTAGACTCTAGTTTTCTGTAAAGTGACAAAAGAGATTCTTCAAGGAAGTGCACAGATTAGATAGTTCCAGAAGAATTTATTTTAATAGTTTTCAGCTGGCTCACCCTTTGTCTCCTGCTTTCAGCCTATGAGAGAAAAGAAAATTCCATGACACTTATTAAAGATGATAAGGCAGAAATTTATTTAGGATTTTCTTGATAGATATAAGGAGTTCTGCAAAGGGACTGAGAGAAACATTTTTTTGTTTTATTTTGTTTTGGGGCCACACCAGGTGACTCTTAGGAGTTACTCCTGGCTATGCGCTCAGAAATTGCTCCTGGCTAATGGGACCATATGGGACACTGGGGATCAAACCTAGGTCTGTCCTGGGTCAGCCACATGCAAGGCAAACACTGTACTGCTGTGCTATTACTCCGACCCCGAGACTGAGAGAAACTCCATTCTGGATATAGGGTGGCCAACTGGGAGTAGACAAGGAGGTAGGTGGGATGAACCTCCTTTCCTCTGGGAAATAACATTGTGTGTGTGTGTGTGTGTGTGTGTGTGTTTCTAACAAAACCAATTTAATAGAAGTGTTGCTAATGATAAACCAAGATGCTCAGACATCACCTGGGGTGATGCATTATCATGTATTGAATGGCTAGGGATACTGTCCATTTGAATATGCAGGAGTTTTCCGAAAATATGACTCTACAGGGAAGTGTACTGATAGGTCTGGAAGGTTCTAGTTTGGTCAAGCAAGAATTTTTGTCAGACCTCAGAAACCCACAAAGGAAGTTGCTAGGAAAGACTGGACTCTGGTCAGATTCAGGCTGCTGGGTCTTTGGAGTGAAGGTGTAGGTATCCCTCTTTGGTTTTGAGGCCCAGAAGATACTGCTCCCTATACTGTGAGCAGGAACTGAGCTGAACACCACTGCCCAATCTTATCCACAGCTGGGAAGAACAGGTGTGAGACTCTGTTCTGGTCACTAGTGGGTTGGAGTAGAGTCTCCAGTGCCCTATCTAGCCCTGCTGGAAAGACCTCCCTTGAATCTGTATTCTTGCTTTTCTGAGATGAGAGAAAGCCTAAGAAACTCTATTAGTCATGGGTAGCAGCACAAGGATTCTGGCTTTGTGTTCAGGGATCATTCCTGACTGGGAATGGGGGCCATGCGGGGTGCTGGGAATTGAATCCTGGTCAGCCACGTGGAAAGCAGACACCCTATCCTCGATAATATCATTGTTTTGACCCCATCATTACTAGAATTCTTAAATAGAGGGAAAGTATCTCAGGAGGTTCTTGTAAAATGCATCTGAGAGGAAATAATAGACTAACCAGTTCTTATCTAGTAAGCATCCATTCTGGACAGTATCCCTACTAATAAAGAGATGGAGTGGTGGGGCAGAGTGGGAGAGAAGAGGGAAATGCACAGTGCTTGCTCCAGGTAGGGAGGGTCTGTGAGGAAGACTACATATCCAGGGTCCACTGAGAATCTGGAGGGAGATTGCAAAAAGAGGAAGAAAGGAGAGAAGCTGGTGGACATGAGAAAGGAGACTGGTTAAAATAAAACAGTATGCTTCTCATGTAAGATCTTTTGTGACTCTTTCCAGGTTAGAGATACAGTGCTCTGTTGAAAAACATATTATTATTGTTACTGGATGGAGGTGGATGATGGTGAGATGGATGGGCATGTCTGCCTCTCAAGGTGAGCAAAACAGGAAATTGGGGGAGGAGAGTAACAGTGCTCTCTGCTCTTTCTTAGTAGGAAAAGTTCTATTTTTGTTTCTGTTTCTGTTGTTGGGATCACATCAGTGGTATTCATGGCTCTGGGGTGTGCTCAGGGGTCCAAAGTAAAGTAAGCCTCCTTACCTCTGAACCATTTCCTCAACCTTTCTATTTTATTATTATTATTATTATTATTATTAATTTAAACATGGGCTAAGAAAGGTGTTACTTCTCTTCCCTTAAATTGATCTTACCTTTGCCTGCTATTAAGCAGTTGAATTCCATTCCTCTGAGTTTTTCTGAAGGGATTCAGAGATGTCTAAAATTCTGTCTGGACTAAGGAACCAATTGTTGTTGACATTGTTGACATTCAAAATAAAAACCAAGTGGATTAGAAAAAAGCATAATAATCACAGGAAAAGTTTTTCCAAAGTAATATCTGCATTACAGCCAAATATCACTCCTCACTATTCTCTGCACACTCACTCTCTCTGTCTCTGTCTCTCTTTCTCCCTCTCTTACAACACTGGAAACTTTACAAGTTCAAGATAAAAGTTCTCAGATGCTATAAAGGGTGAAAAAAGGAGAAGTTCCAAGGTAATCTTGCACTCAGGGTTATGATGCTGGCACACACTGGACAGGTAGGCAGCTAGTGGTAGGTCTTATGGTTTTGAATTTGGTGATAACCTGTGTAAGAATCTATGTCACTAATTATAAAATTTCCCCAAGAGGCCAACAACCACCCTTTATAGGATGAGGTGCCTGCAGTTGTTCTGACTCAAGTTATACATGAGCAGCAGTGAGTAGATAGATGTTCACTGGGCGCCAATAGATTATGAATCCTTACCTTTGTCTTTTGAGAGAATCTATCAGGCAGATGGATCTTATTTTTACCGGTATCCTACTGATTCCTGCTGAACTGTACTTCTATTTTTTTCTAGACCACACCCATAATCCAGGGTCTATTCCTGGCTCTAAGGATTCCCTAGTAGGCAGTTATAAGATGTTGAGGGACATTTAAAAAGTTAAAAAAATTATTTTTTTGTTATACCTGGTGGTGCTCAGGGGTTACTCCTGGCTCTGTGTTCAGAAATCGCTCCTGGCAGGTTTGGGGGACCAGATGGAATGCTGGGATTAGGACCATTGCCTGTCCTGGAATTGGAACCACTGCCAGTCCTGGGTTGGCTGTGTGCAAGGCAAATGCCCTATCGCTGTGCTATCTCTCTGTCTCCCCAAAATGTTAAAAATTTTAATCATTTGTTCTTTTGACCACACCTGGCAGTGTTCAAGGATTACTCCTGGCTCTGCACTCAAGAATTGCTTATGTCTGGCTTGGAGGACCATATGGGGTGCCAGAGCAAGGCAAGCACCCTAGTCCCTGTCCCTACTCCAGTCCTAAAATATTATTAAAAATTAAAAAAGAAACAAACTATTAAGTTTGTGTGTGGGGTTGGATGGGTGGAAATGAAATGATCTTGCTCTTTTCCTATGCCAGTTCCATTCCTTAGAGGTACTGATGAGAATATCTTACTGCTTGCCTTTCTAGACATTGTACCAGTACATTTTAAAACAAGAATATCCTCAGAGGTCGGAGCGGTGGCGCTAGAGGTAAGGTGTCTGCCTTGCAAGTGCTAGCCTAGGATGGACCATGGTTCAATCCCCGGAGTCTCATACAGTCCCCCCCAAGTCAGGAGCGATTTCTGAGGGCATAACCTGGAGTAACCCCTAAGCGTCAAGGGATGTGGCCCCCAAACAAAACAAAACAAAAAGAATATCCTCAGGACATTTTAGGGGAAGAAATAATATTCCTATAATTAAGCAATAGTCAAGCCCTTCTGAGTCTCTAACCCACACTGTGCAGATTTTGGTAATGCCCAGAACTTGACCAGAGGGTGTCTCTCTTGGACTTGGTATAGTGGCTATTCAATGTTAAAGCACCAGAAAATGATGAATTTTTCTGGGACATTGCACCCATTTTTTTTATAAAACATATTAGTATTGTTATAAATCAATGAACATGGTTCCTATTCACAATAATGCCCTTGAAATCTGTTAGTCCTGCCATCGAAGAATGGTATGCCAGAGCTTTGGCTGCCCTTGGCTTCACCTTACACTATTAACTAACAAATCAGTGATTAGCTGCTGGTAATGACCAATTTTCAAGAGATGATTGCTAAAATATTGCCCACCTTGAAAAGAGAATTATTACTCATCCGAGAACTGCACCCTTATTTTCGACTCAGTAAAGCTAATGATCTTATCTCGCTCCAGTCTTCCCTCCCCCAGCAACCCCAACCCCTTCACCTCATCTAATGCCCACCCCCCACTTTGAGGTGTGTGGGGAATCACATGGTTACATAACTGCTTCCCTAGCGGCCTCTGTGACTCGAGTCCAGGAAGAGTTCCATATTTAATATTTATTCACCAAGCAGCTGCGGATGAAGACAGATGGTAATGAAATCAGTCTTGCTGAAAGTGACCACAATGATAATAGATTCTTTATGATGTCCAGGAATTCTGGACTCTTCGACTCTGCTCAAATGCATGTTGGCGCCAATGCTGTCGTCTTACGCCTTAGTATTCCTGTCATCCTCTTGACCTCTCCTCTCCTTTCCTTAGGCCAGAGCAGACTGTGCCAAAAGCATCAATCTGTCTTTCTCCTCATATACATGCTTTAAACACCTACAGGCACACATGACTCACCAGCAGAGATTTTTTTCCTAACAGAAAAGGGGGAAGATAAAAGAAAGGAGTCCTTAATTTTAAGAAAGCCAGTCCCTCTGGCTGGTTACCAGTGTCTGGCTGGTTACTGCTCTCCAGGTTGGCTTAGCTTCTGCTGCCCACTGGCTCTTCTGAAGGTATAGGACCTCAACTTTGAATGGTTGGGGATTTTAGCATATTTTCTTGTCAGATGCCATTTTGGGGGGGGCTTGGAATGAAACTGGAAGAAAGTTTAGGACCTAGAGAAAGAGGGAAAAAGAAGATATGTCAAGCCAGGTCATGTTGGTCAAGAATTAGTTGTCTTGTCAAATGAATAAGTTAAGATTGCTGATTGCACTGGAGATAGCAACATCGTGGGTCAGGTGGAGCTTTCTGAGCAATCTGACATCTCCTTTTAGTAATAAGAGGTAAAATATTCTGACACTTCTTACTATTTGGAGCATTAGTCATGTTGAATTCCTTTGTTATTGTGGGATCTGGAGCAAGTGTAATTCTATAGGAATTTTATTGTAATCTAGTATTAATCTCTGTTTGATGGTGCCAATTTTTTTCTCCACATTTTTATTTTTGTATATCAGTTATTAACTTTTGTTAGCACTGCAATCTAGCTGTAGACTTCTTATTCTCCTCTCTTGTTCTTATTCTTTTCACCTTGGTATTGGAAATTGTCATTTTTCTTGGGTAAGTACTAGGACAGCTCACATATAATGGAGGACTTAGTTATACTAAAACACCAAGCATGTAGGTGAGGATGATAAGACAGCTGACTGCTATGGCTTTGAGGAACCCAAAAAGCTATTTTCATACTTCAGCTCTACCCAGATTACTAGCATGTCACTTTTGCACAAGTTAAAGAACCTCTGTTTTCTCTATTAAAATGGTCCAACGTTGGCTGGAGAAATAGCACAGTGGTAGGGTGTTTGCCTTGCATGCAGCCAACTAGGGACAGACCTGGGTTCAATTCCCGGCATCCCATATGGCCCAACGAGCCTGCCAGGAATGATTTCTGGGTGAAGAGCCAGGAATAGTCCCTGAGCACCACTGGGTGTGACCCAAAAGCCAAACACACACACACACACACACACACACACACACACACACAATGGTCCCAATTTGCCAGAACTGTTATGACAATAAAGCACCACTTTTGCTAGTGCTGGCTAAGGATGGCCCATGATGGGATTGATCTCCATGACTATTTCTGCCAGAGTGTCTTCTCCAGGACATAGGATAATGGGACATATGAGAAAATTTGGGATATTTGCATAGAAACCACATATTTCTAGACTCTGGAAGCTTCTGCCTGCCTCTGGGCTCTTCCCAGAATAGGCCTAAGCAACAAAGGAGGGTCAGACACTAAGGTTCTGGGCTTTTTCAGTGGAAAATAATAAATGTTGCACCAGCTGCTGGAAGACTCAGACACCTTCTGTTTTGAGATGCAGAAGGAGAATAAAAATAAAGTACAAAACTCAATATGCATTTATCTTGTCCATCATCTTTAAATAGCTCCCTTCAGATTTCAGAAAAGGTAACTTTATCCTCTTTCTTTGGCTGAATCTCCACATCCTTCAGGATGCTAGGCTCTAGATTTTGACCTGGTATAAAAGGCAGTATATTTTTATGACCTGGTAACAGTCACATTTTTACACCATAAAATATTAAAACAGGCACGGCAGTGCCTTTAAGATCTTTGAGGCAGGTGCTATCAAAATGTGCCCCTTTATTATTTATTTATTTGATTCTTTCTGGATAGTAAAGCTTAAATGCTTTTCAGGGCAAATAATTAAATTCCATTATGGAAAGTGGGATTATTGGCAAAAGGCACTTACTTTGGCTATTAGATCCCTGAAGTCCCTAAGGGAACACCATGGAAGGGAATAACAACTCTTGCTTCTGTTTTCTTGTCAGAGAAGCATTAAGGCATGAGCTGGGCCATAGGAATAATACTGCATAAGACATGAAATGGAGAGGGGCTGCTGGAGGACTTGCTTCTCTAACCAGCAACCTGTGAGAGCAGGAGTCTATACACCATAGCCCTTGAGCCCAGCACCATCTATTTTGTTGTATAATTCATGAATTGAGAATATCTATTTTTTGTTTGTTTATTTTTGGACCATACCTGGTGGTGCTCATGGCTTGCTCCTGGTTCTTTGCTCAGGGATTACTACTGGAGAGATCAGGGGACCATGTGGGATACCAGGGATCAAACCTGGGTTGGATATGTGCAAGCAAGTTCCTTATTCACTGTACTATTGATCTAGCCCTGAGAATATATATTTTATGTTTCTGAATAGTTGGGGAAGAAAAGTCAAAGAAATATATATAATTTCCCAGGTAATTTTGTGGCATGGGAAATTATATAAAAAAAGCTCATTACTTATAAAAATTTTTTTTGGGTAAAACTGAACTTAGTTCTATATACTTTATGGCTGCTTTTTCATTGCTTCAAGTTGAGTGGTAATAATGGAAACCAGGTGGCTGCAAAGCTGAAAATACTCATTATCTAATCATTTGTAAGAGAAGGTGGCCTGTCTCTTGTCCTAGGAGTATCTAGAACTTGAACTCTGGAAAGAAAGGCATTTGGACCGGGAGAGTTCAAATTCATTTATGCTGTTCATGCTGTAGGATATTGACTCTTGAGAAACTTGGGGTTATTTCCTGAAATGATATAAACATGCTAAGGGAAGGCAGGTTAGCATCATAACATGGTTTTTGGATCCCATATGCTTTTTCCAACATGTTTTCCTAGGTTTCTCTTTATGTTTCTACTCATCATTTCGCTTGCTTCCACTCTATTTTATGCTGTGGCCCTCTCCTATAGTATTTGAGAAAATTCTTGTAAGCAGTATAGTTTTGTACTTGTCCAGTAACAGTTCAAATTTCATATAACAGCTTTGCTTGCTTTTAAAAATATAATACCAGGTCATTTGCTAATAATATGTGCAGGGATATATTCTTTACTTCACTCAAGGCTCTATCCCCAGCTCTGACTTAGACATAGAACCCCTAGTACAAATTCTGAAATTCCAGCTATTTTGCCGAATTCTGAGACAAGTTGAGGAATATGCTTTACATATTCTCCAAATACCCTACATTCAATGGGAATTTGCTTGAAATCAAGTCATAGATAGCCCTTAGATTCTCCCTCTTTCCAGTTCTCCTTCTCCTTCTCCTTCAATTTATCCTGCTTCCAGGCCAGCTTCAAGCAAATCCACTGAACACACAAAGTTTTTACTTGTAGAGAGATACATATACCTTCAGTATGAATGACAAATACCTTGGGAATTTTTACAATCAGCCATTGTGGCAAAGCTAGTTTTTCACTCATTTGTTTTTGTGTGAGTCATATAGATAAGATAGGAGTGCCTTAAAAGGCACCTGAAAATTGTGACATGAAGCCAACTTACATTTTATTTTTATTTAGGAATTTTTTGGCCATGCCCAGTTGTGCTCAGGAAATCACTCCTGGCAATACTTGGGATCATATGAAGTACTGAGGATTGAACTCAGCTTGGCCACATGCAAGGCCTTATGGCTATACTATCTTTCTGAAATATTGACTAACATCTTGATGTGCTAGGTTTGTTTTTATTAAAATAAGGAGAAAGGGATGCTCTAATATATGAAAAATTTCAAGGCATTTTTGTTTGTTTGTTTTTATTACTAGGGCAGGGTTCATGGAGCTAGGTGCAGGTGTGGGATGATTTTTTTCATTTCAGAATTTCTATGTCAAGGTCCATTCAACACATGTGCTAAGTTCCTCGATAGCTCCCACCAACAGGACCAACCTGTCCTCTTTATCCTACATATGCTGATAGCTTATTTAAAATTACGATGTCCTCCACCAGATGGTTCAATTAGTCAAGATTGTGAAAGAGCCAAAGCGAACTTTTTTTTGCCCTCATTTATTCAAGTCTGCCAACCTTTAAACCTGGGTGTGGATTCTGAGAACAGCAGATTTCTCTAGCCCCTAGATGTCAGGGTGATTACTTTTTGATGGACTCCTGGAGGTATGAAGGAGGCTGCCCGGCAGTGTGGTGTATATATTGGACAATGCCAGCACCAGAAGGAAATGGGGAGAGGAGCTTTCCTTCTGTAGCCCATTTGAGATGAATAAAATACTAAGAGATGTGAAGAACTTATTGCCCAACCTCTGTCACAGTGTGCTCCATGTCAAAGCAATCATGTTCATTTCTCCTGTATTGGGTCTCCCGTGTCTTGGTCCTACCTGGATGCCCTTACTTGAAGTGATACATGGAATTAATTCCACATAACCTCCCTTGCGATTAGCATATTAATGAGGCAGATTGATATCCCTAGAAGGATGAGGGCTTGAACACACCAGCTGGCTTTTTCCAACGGCTTCAACTGCAGCTTCATTTTCCAGAGAGCCTCAGTACACTGGCCCCCGACTCAATTTAAGACATGGATGTACATGGAATCTATTATGCTGAGTGAAATAAGTCAGCGAGAGAGAGAGAAAAAAACGCAGAATGGGCTCACTCATCTATGGGTTTTAAGAAAAATGAAAGACATTCTTGCAATAATAATTTTCAGACACAAAAGAGAAAAGAGCTGGAAGTTCCAGCTCACCTCAGGAAGCTCACCACAAAGAGTGATGAGTTTAGTTAGAGAAATAACTACATTTTGAACTTTCCTAATAATGAGAATGTATGAGGAAAATGGAGAGCCTGTTTAGAGTACAGGCGGAGTCGGGTGGGGAGGAAGATTTGGGACATTGGTGATGGGAATGTTGCACTGGTGATGGGTGGTGTTCTTTACATGACTGAAACCCAAACACAATCATGTATGTAATCAAGGTGTTTAAATAAAAAAAAGGGAAAAAACTTAAAAAAAAAAAGATGTAAAAGGCTTTGTTTGGTATAACCTTCTCATCTTACCTGGAGGGAAGTTAGAATTTAAAGAGATGACATGATTTGACTCAAAGGAAGCTTGTTGGTCCCATAAACTAGAGACTGATTGGGTGAAACAATTTTCTATTACAACCTCATATTTTAAGGAGGCAACTTGGTGTTAAGAAAATGAGAATAATCATCAGTGTGGTCTTGTTAATAGACAATACTGAGCTAAAATCTGAACTTCATTATGAGTATTATTGGGGTAAAACAGGTGAACTACCTTAGTTTTTGCTCTTTACTCTTAAAATCAGAATAAAACTGGTTTCATGGCAGGGAGGTTAACTGAAAAAAAAAAAGTCTGTAGAAAGCGAATACACAGAATCTGTCCGTAATAAAGACTACACAAATGTTCTCACAGCATTTTCCTCCCAAAGTCATAGAGCTCATTACTGGCAATTCTGGCTTAGAGTTCTTATTAATTCTGGTTTGGTATTCCTTCTACTCCACTTTCATTTACTTTTCTAGTCTGAATAATTTCCCTCTTGTGACTGAATTGGTTAATAGCTTTTCCTGATGGAAAATTTTGGAAAACTGGTAATATCAGGATAAGGATTAAAAATGAGTTCAAGGAAAGACTCAGGAGTGATTCATTTCAGATAGGGTATAGCTGGAATGATTGATGATAGGGGAATTGCTATTGATTGGTTAGTGAATTCAATAAATATTTATTGCCCCTTCTGCATTCCCTGGGGCACTAGAGTAAGTCAGAAGTAAGGCAGATGTGGTCTCTATACTCACCAAGTCACTAAGTGGGTCAAGGAGGATTTGGTATTAATAACCAAGTGATAGTCTCAACTAACTTTTATTCTCTTGATCTGTAAAGATGCAGCTAAATAGATGTTTAATGGGACTTGCAATCAATGGCAAAGATTGAAAATGTATCTTTAATCAAATTCAGGGAAAAAATCTTTGGTGATAAATGGATTACTAATTATGAGGGTTAAGAAGGACATTTGGGAGTTATTTTCAAACTTTGAGTTGTCAAAATGCACAGGATTCCCCACCCCCCCCCCACACCTAGCAATGCTCAAGGTTTACTTCTGGCCCTGCACTCAGGAATTACTCCTGGTGGTGCTGGGTGAGGGGAACCATATGGGATGCTGGAGATTAAACCCAGGTTGGCCATATGCAAAACAAATGTCTTACCTGCTGTACTATTGCTCTAGCCCTAGAATTATTTTAAGAACTTATTCAAGATAGCTTCTGTCATTGAGTAAGCAAACATCAGGTATTTTGCTGGGCACTTTAAATAGCTCATTTCAGTCATTACAGAATGGGACAGCAAGCTTTATATCAATCTAGTATCTTAGATAAAATACTTGAGGGCTTTGAGAAATAAAAAAAATGAGCCAAGGTTAGAGAAAGCATTCAGATCTAGGGGTTCTGACTGGAGCCTCAGCATTAAATGTCTGTTGGGTCTGTCTCTCTGGAGTAAAGCTCACCTGACAGGCTCTGCCCTGCAGTCCACCCTGCAACACACTTAGCAGATACTGAAAACTGTAATGCACTTTCTTTACTTGTAAATGGACTTGGCCCTATCATTGTGTTGAGGCTCAAAGAGGACAATATTGGTGAAAGTGTCTGGTTAATTTTGGACAGGTTGAATGACCAACTCTTGTTTATTTAGGGGACTTCTACATTTTCAGCTCTGAAAGTCCTGCAGCCTTAGAAATCTCTTAGTTCCAGGCAAGTCAGGATTGTTGGCATTCTCCAGACAAGTCCCATTACATATTGTAGAAAAGTTAGGCAAATGATGACAGGCTTCGGAGAACAGGAAGCTGTTTAAGGCAGCAAATGAACTTCAGCTGATGTCAACTGTGTGGGCTGAAAGGCTTCAGAGAAAATCTCTGTGATAAAGCCTATGAGAAAAGTGGGGGAGTGAGAGTCAAGTCCAGGAAGCAGGATACTTGCCAAGCTATGGGCCTCATGCTTCCAATTATGCTTCACTCATTTCATAGTCTGTGGAAGGGCGGTCAGGTCTGACGGTGATGGGAAAAAATTGAGCAGTCAGGTGTAAAATTTGGCCGCCTTTGACACCTTCAGGTATAGTGCTTCACCTTCCCTTGCCTTTTTTTTTTTTTTTTTTTTTTGACACTTGTCTGTGTTCAAGGCTTACTCCCAGCACTGTACTTAGGGATTACTCCTGGAAATGCTCAGGGAATTACATGGCTATATGGGAGTGTGGGGATCAAACCTGAATCAGCCATACAAAGGGCAAATGCCCTACATGCTGTAAAAACATGTATCTCTCACCTCTCTATCCTTTCCTTTTTTACATGAATTTTGGAATATTTGAATCCATGGTTATACTATTGGCTAATTATGGCATTGGGTTATCAATTTCACTTCTCCACTTCCTGACTACTGCATCCATGAATTGTCATGATAAATAACATAAGGAAGCATTCAATAATTTTTAGTCACTACTATTCTGACAACTTCTACTATCATTATTAATTATTTTTCTAGGATAAGGTTGCCAGATTTTGCAAATAAAAATGCAGGAAACACAGATTATTTCTGAATTTCAGATAGACAATAAATATTTCTTAGGATCTATCAACACTAAAGAGTTACTCATTGTCTCTGAAATACAAATCAAAACTGGACATTATGCTTTTTTTCCCCTGGCAGTGTTCAAGTTATGATGAGACATCCTGGTCTTCTCAGGTCTGAAGAATTTCCTGGGATGAGAACTTGTGATCTGAAATCCAGACAATTTACATGTTGGGTTTAGACATGGACATGACCTTATTCAGGTGGCCGTTCAGGTAATTTTAAGTTATCGTTGAGACTCAAATATTGAGGAGACTACTAAGAGGTTGTGTGGAATCTTGGCTATGTAATCAATCCCAAATGAATTTTCAATGGCTTAGTTATTTGTGTTTTAGAAGGAAGATTAGTGCATATTTTTGAAGTATTTCAAAGACAATGTGTTTGCTTCTTTGCTGAAATTCATCTATTTAAAGTCAAGTACATATGTCAAATCAACTATACAGTTGCAGTCACAGTTGGTTTGTTTCTATGTTCTATGTGGATGTAGTTGGTTGAGCCTTCATTTTTAGTATTCCATTATCTAAAGAAGGGGAGCAGGTCATGAATCCACCAGAATTTGGAGAAATCATATATATATTTGTGAAAGAGGCACAATGTTCCTGGAATTTCAATCATTTTTGTTGTAAAAACTGCTTTTTTTTCTCTTTTAGAATACCTGCATCTTCCAGGAGGAAACATCACTATCCAAACAAGTGGAAGCAGAGATAAACAAATGAGACTAATTTAAACTGAGAAGCTTCTGCACCTCAAAGGAAATAGTGACTAGAATTCAAAGGCCACCCACAGAATGGGAGAAACTATTCACCCATCATATAAAGGGCTATCTAAGATATACAAGGTACAGACAGAACTTACCAAGAAAAAATAAGTAAGCCCATCTAAAAATGGGGAGAAAATGACATACACTTCCTCAAAGAACAAATACAGATGGCCAAAAGGCACATGATTAAATGCTCCACATCACTAATCATCAGGGCTATGCAAATTTCTAAACAACAATGAGATACCATCTCATGGCACAGAGACTGGCACACATCACAAAGAACAAGAACAATCAGTGCTGGCGGGTATGTGGGGAGAAAGAATCTCTCATTCACTTCTGGTGGCATTGTTGTCTAGTCCAGACTTTATGGAAAATATATGGAGGTGCCTTAAAAAACTGGAAATTGAGCTACCATATGATCCAACTATATCACTCCTAGGAACACAGAAACACAATCCAAAAATACCTTCTGCACATCTATATTTATTGCAGCACAATTTATAATAGCCAGAATCTGAAAACAACCCAGATGCCCAATAACAAATAAGTGGTTAAAGAAACAGTGGGACCTATACACAATGGAATACTATGCAGCTGTCAGGAAAAATGAAGTCATGAAATTTTCCTACACATGGATAGATATGGAAACTATTATGCTGAGTGAAATAAGCCAGAGGGAGAGAGACAGAGAACAGTCTCACTCATCTGTGAGATTTAAGAAAAATAAAGAACATTATTGAAATAATACCCAGAGACAATAGAGATGAGGGCTGGAAGGACCAGCTTAACACAAAGAGTGGTGAGTTTACTTAGAGAAATAACTACACTAATGACTATCATGACAATGGTAGTGAGTGAGAGAAGTAGAATGCCTGTCTTGAATACAGGAAGGGTATGGGAGAGGAGGGTGACAGGGGGCATTCATGGTGGGAAAGTTGCACGGTTGAAGAGGGGTATGTATTCTTTTTTATAACTGAAACCAAACTACAAACATGTTTATAATCATGGTAATTAAATAAAGATACTTAGAAAATAAAGATTAGAAAAATAAAAGTGACTGATATTTAGAAAAAAACATTGATATTTTTCTTGTTTATTTTGTAGCCTGCCACTTTGCTTTATGAATCTATTGTTTCTAGAAGCTTTTTGGTAGTCTTTAGGTTTTTTTAAATATAATATCATGCCATCTGCAAACAATGAGAGATTGACTTCTTCCTTTTCTATCTGGGTGCCCTTGATATCCTTTTTTGCCTAATTGCTATGGCAAGTACTTCCAGTGCTATGTTAAATAGGAGAGGTGAGAGGGGGGCAGCCTTGTCTTGTACCAGATTTTAGAGCAGTGGTCTTCAAAAAAATTTTTTTTTGGTCTTCAACATTTTTAAACAGGGGGCCAGTTCACTGTCTCTCAGACAGTTGGAGGACTGGACTATAGTAAAAACAAAAACTATGAACAAATTCCTATGCACACTGCATATATTTATTTTGAAGTGAAGAAACAAAATGGGAAAAATACAATATGCGGCCTGCAGGCTGTAGTTTGAGGACCCCGGTTTAGAGGAAAGGTTTTAGTTTATTTACATTGAGAATAATATTTGCCATTGGCTTGTGGTAGATGGCCTTTACTATATTGAGAAAAATTCCTTCCATTCCCATTTTGTTCAGCATTTTTATCAAGAATGGGTGTTGGACCTTATTGAATGCTTTCTCTGCATCTACTAATATGACCATATGATTTTTTATTTTTCATGTTGTTGATATGGTGTATCATGTTGATTGATTTACATGTGTTAAACCATCCTTGCATCCCTTGAATGAAGCCTACTTGGTCATGATATATGACCTTCTTGATGAGGCATTGGATTCTATTTGCCAGGATTTTGTTGAGGATCTTTGCATCTGTGTTCATCAGGGATATTGATCTGTAGTTTTCTTTTTTTGCAGCATCTCTGTCTGGTTTTGGTATCAGGGTGATGTTAGCTTCATAAAAATTATCTGGAGTGTTTGTTTCTTCAATTTCATGAAAGAGCCTGAAAAGGATTGGTAGTTGTTCCTCTTGGAAGGTTTGAAAGAATTTGTTAGTGAATCCATCTGGGCCTCAGCTTTTGTTTTTGGGAAGACTTTTGATTACTATTTTAATTTCATCAATAGTGATGGGTCTGTTTAGATATGCTAGGAAATCCTGGTTCAATCAAGAAAGATTATGAGTCCAAGAATTTATCCATTTCTTCCAGGTTCTCATGTTTTGTGGCATAGAGGTCTTCAAAGTAGTTTTTGATTACCCTTTGAATCTCTGTAATTTCCCTTTTCATTTCTAATCTGGTTTATTAAGTTTTTCTCTCTCCCTTTCTTTGTGAGTTTTTCTAGCGGTTTATTTAGCTTGTTGATTTTTTTCAAAGAACCTTGTGATGCTCAGCTGTTACTCTTGGCTATGTACTCAGAAATCGCTCCTGGCTCGAGGGGCCATATGGGATGTTGGGGATCAAATCGTGGTCTGTCCTGGATTGACTTTGTGCAAGGCAAATGCCCTACTGCTGTGCTATCGCTCTAGCCCCTCTCTTGGTGTCTCTTGTCTTAAATTAGACCTTTCAGTTTTTCTTTTAAGGCTGGTTTTGGGTCTGTAAATTTTCTGAGCTGTTGTTTATCCATGAAGCTATGTATATGTCCTTCAAACCTGCATGTGAGTTTGGCTGGGTACAGTATTGAAGAATAGAATATTGAATTTTGAATATATAAGAATATTGAAGCACTGCTTGCGCTTATTATGTTTATTATAGTCTGTTCTGTGTCTGCTTCTCTTTTAGGCCCCATGAAACCAGGCACTAGGTGGCTTTCTCCAACACTAACCAACTCCTAGCCTAAGCTAGTAGCCATATGCAGACAAAATATACGTGCAATCAATGTGTTGTATGTCTTGGAGTTGCTGTGGCTGGTTTTGAACTGAACTGCCTTTTACAGAGCAGGGTTGAGCAGTTAGGTGGGCAGCCTGCCATGTGACCATGCATAAGAACTTGATTCTGGGTTGTGCCTGTCACTTATTAGCTCTGAATCTACGGGACACATAGTCTTTTTGTGCATCAATCATACTTTTCTTCTGAGGAATGAATGCTGTCTGTCTCCTAGGAATGAAGTGTGAATAAATGAAAGAACTCTAAACTGTGGGCCTGGCATAACTGCTGGCTGCTCATCATTTTCCTGTTGAGGAGTGTTTCTGATGATAACTTGGAGAATTCTGGAATATTTATGATGGGGAGGAAAATATCTGAACTTTTAGGGACCACTAAGGTGGCAAAATAGAGGAAAGTAAAGGATCCACCTAACAGGGTCACAGAGAAAGAAACATGGGGACAGGAGGGTCACATGTCAACTTTAAAAATCAGTAGAAATTCTCTATCTGGATAGGCTGAAAGCTTTTACTAAAAGAAAAAGGTTAAATCAGGATTTTGATAAAAAACACATTTATAAGCTTTGTTTTAACTTAATATGCTAAAGTATGTGTTCATTTTACTCATCATTTGATGTCTGTCCAAGGTTTTTGTTTTGGGCCAAATATCTGCTATTATAATTCCTTGATTCTCTTGTGCCAGACACATTATAATGCATCATCTATGACTTCTATTTAAAAAATTGGATCACCAATTGAAAAGAAACCTGGTAAATAATTTTAATCAAAGTATTTTCAGATGTTTGTCCCTAATATTCTTTTACTGTGATCTTTTCCCCCCAATGATCAAACCTGAGTCTTTTCTCTATAAAAAACACTTAACTTGGTAGTGATAGAAACAAGAGCTGTGTTTTATATGTTTATGTTTAGTCTGTATTCAATCAACTTAGTTTTGTAACTGCCCAAACCAGGCTAGGCAAGGATAACCAGTGTTGGGGCCTAACTTAGGAGATTGGGTGTAGGCCACAGAAAAGTTTGGTGGATCTGGTGGATAGATGGCCAGAGGTCATATCACATGTCTTCTCATTTGCTAGCTTTTCTTTGAAATCTTCTAAAAAAGCCTCACTGTTGTCACCTAGATCTCTGAAGTGGATTCTTTGGGGGGATAATCCAGGGATTAGGGACAGTTGTATGTTGAATTTACCTCAAGATATCTCCTAGGAAGATAGAGATAGGCCATGATTGGAGGATTTTACTGAGATGACAACTCAGAATCTTTGAATAAATGACACTCCTGGAGAGATAAAGGACACTCTCCTTTGCCCAGTGTCGAAGTGGGATTTTTGAGGTAGTCCTTAGATTTCAAGGGCCCATGGAGACCAAGATGGCTTTCTAATGAGAGAAATTCATTCAAGGAGTTAAGATACTATTTAAAAAAATCTTTTTATTGAGACCAATGTGAATTACAAGTCTTTCACGGTTGTATTTCAGACACATGTTGACCTCCCCCCACCATAATTTCCAGCATGCATCCCACACCTCCACCCTTAGACCCTGGACTGCTAGTGTAACAGGTCCAGCTTGTTATAGTTTGGGTCTCTTGATTCTTTTGTCGTTGACTTTGGCTTGGGTATTTACATCTGACTTTTTTCCCCCCACTTAATGATCTTGAGACCACTTGGCCCCTGGGTCCCACTTACTTTTTTTTCTTTTCTCAATTTGTAGGAAGTCATAGAAATATGAGACAGAAAAAAATGATTCATGTTCTAAGGTTCTATAAAAAAGGTGGAAGCCCCTATCTAGAAGTTATAAATAAAATTAAAAGAAGAAATAAAAAGGGGGTCAGATGTGGCAAAGTTTTTTTTGGAGGGGCATAGATGCAGTAAATATTGGGGAAATTAAAAACAAATTCCCTTGGCCTAAGAGATACAAGGACTCTCTATTCATAAAGCATACTGTCATAAGAATGACTACAGGCTCCAGACATGTTAGTTGTTAAAACCCAAGGTCTTTCTTTATGGTCCCAGGAAAAGTTCTGCACAGTCGTGGTTGTCAAAGTCAGTCTTCTGTAATTAGAGGTCTTGGCTTTTGCACAGATCCCAAGACAAAGCCTAGGATAGTCTTTCTTTATGGTCCCAGGAAAACTATATGCTACTTTAAAGGGACACACTACCCTTTCACAGATGTTTAGATGTTATGGGAGGACCAGAGAGAATGGTTCTCTCCTAAGAATGGTCCTGAATTCTTTCTATAAACTACTCTGACTCTGGATTCTTGGTGGTTTCTGTACTCAGGACTCAGTGTGCTGAGGGGTGAGGATGGGAAGAGAAAGTGGGATACCATTCCCACCTAGAAAGCTAAGGGGAGTGAGTGACAGAATGAAGCAGCACTACTCTCACTTAGAAAACAAAAGCTTGGTCATGTTTGTGGCATTTTTCTATTTAGAATTGAGCCAGTTTCAGGCCTATCTACTTTGCGCAAAATATTAATCATTCATGTATTTATTATGTGGGTGCCCTGGTTGAATCCCAGAACCTATTCCCTATGAAGATGCACTTTCTTATTGAGGTACATCCCCCATTTCAAACCTGACCTTTTGACTTCAGCCATGTGCTTTGTGCTTGTTTTTGAAAATCCTGGTTAACAAACAAATGTGTGATCCAAAGTGGAAATCTCCATCTACTCCTAATATTTCAGAATAAATTAATATTTTAAGATTAGTTAGAAAAAAGCTGAGTCTCTAGAGAAGAGAACTTTTAGTTTCTTAAAGACTTGAGAATAGAAAGATAGTGGATAGAGAACTTGAGCTAATTGTGATGACTGGGAAGTTTAAGATCAATAGGAGCATCACTCTTAGAGAATTCTGCAATAAGAGGGGACCTCTGCTACAAGAGACTGCAGGGATGGAAGAGAATTATCTGTCAGGTGGTCCTGATCATTTGGCTCTACTAGTTGAGCCTTCTGCTTTCTGTCTTCCTGTTCTCTGGAATAGCTGACAATGCTGGATTTCTGTTCCTTTATTGTTGGGTGGAGGGAAGCTCCCAAACACTGCTCAAGAAGCCCAGGCATTACTCCTTACAATACTAACAGGGCCTGATGGTGTCAGTAATGTAGTGCTGCTGAGACCCGGCAGAGCTCGAGCCACTAGGCCCACACTCTGGGGTTCTGGAGATCACACTGGAATCTTTGTATATAAGGCATGCACCCCTGAGCACCAAGCTATCTTCTTGGTATTTCTTTTTTAAAAATTAAATTAAAAAAATTCTCTCTTCTCCTTTGTTGTTGTTTCCATAATGACAGAGGCTGCACACATTTGATTGGGGTGTTTAGTAAAGGGGTGCTTGCTGAAGATCATTTTCATAGTTTAGTTTTGATGCTTAGTGCGAGCATTTGGTTGCAGTGTGCCAGTAATGGTACATTCTTCTGTGGCACCCAAGATCCCAAAAGAGCAAAGCTGCTCAGATAACACTCCAGCAAGTGAGTTGATGCTGGGGATCAACTGGGGATCATAGCATGACACCAGCAAGGCAGACATTTCTTAATGACCACTTACAGGATCCTACCCCTCCCTCCACCACCGGAAATGCCTTTCTTATAGGCCCTCCATGTTTTGGCTCCCATTTCCCTCCCAGGAAAACTCTGGTTCTCTTATAAAATGAGTGAAGGGCAAATACATGTTTATTTTGGATCTCGCAAAAGCTGACATCTTTAAGGTATTTTCAGTGCATTAAATCACTGGGCAGAATTGTCTGACTGGTTTCATTATTCAGGTTCTGAATTCCCAGGGGGTCTGGGCTGATTTCCTGAATAATAATAGTCATTATATTAATAGCACACCCTTCCTTGAGTTCTTACACTGATCAGGCATTGAACTAGACACTTTTTATGCATTATCTTGTTGAGTCTTTCTAAGAAGACTATGAGATATGCACTGTTCTTTTGAGAAAACTGGGGTTGCCTGTGTGTGAGAGAGAAAGAGGGAGAGAAAGAGAGAGAGAAAAGAGAGAGTTAAGACAAATGACAGGACAAAGATTTAAACTTGGTTGGTTTAACTCTGAAGCTGGTACTTCTAATGATTGTGGAATTCTTGCTTTCTGAGAACCCAACAAAGGTTGTGCTTTTTCTTTCAGTATTGGAGAGACCTCAGGGAATTTCTTGCCACCCTGTTCTGCAGAATTTTCTGAGCTAAACTCTGTTATCAGTAAAGAAGTGATCCACTGGAATTCATCCGTGTGTGTGTGTGTGTGTGTGTGTGTGTGTGTATGTGTGTGTATGTGTGTGTGAGTGAGAGACACAGAGAGAGAGAGAGAGAAAGAGAGAGAGAGAGAGACTCTTAAACATCCAGGAACTAAGCTAAGGGCACTATAAACCCAGCCTCAGTGGGTCAAGGTCACAGCAGTCACAATCCTAGTGCAAAGTAGAATGTGGTCCTCTGAGAAAACCTACCCATAGGTATGAAAAACTCCAGAGCAAAATAAAGGGAAAGAATTGGGTTGATGATGGTATGCTTATGACCCCCTGGCGGGCTTGGAAATGATATGGTTCTTTATCCCATGTGCTCAACAAATATTACACTTATCTCTTCTTTAAAAGTACACTTCTATTAAAACAACAACAACAACAACAACAACAACAACAACAACCCCATAGTCCCATATTAGCAATGGTCCTGGATATTCAACCTTATCCTGAGCTCTATCTGTCTCTGGGAAGCTTCCAGTGGGCCTGTGTTATGGAGAGCTCTCTGAACTCAATCTCTGGACCTGATTTCCACTCTGTAACATTTGTGCCATAGCTGGAACAAACATTCTCTTAGAACAGAGAATGATACGGCCATTTCTTGCTGAACTCTTTCTGTTTTTCTAGAACACTACCAGTCAGACCCAGTGAGTAGGTCTGGCACTCACTGAGAGAATGCACCTTCCTCACTTTTCCCTCATATTTTAAATTTCCTTCATCCTGAGAGAATTTATTCATTTTCATATTAATATTAGAAGAATTTCCTCTAGTGTTCATCTCTATTTTCCTATTCTTTCAGGACCCCTGCTATACTTTGCTTAGTAGATTTCAGCCAAGATTTGCCAACTCAAATGCCTACAGAGGCTGGTTAGAAATGGAGGAGATTCATGCTTGGCATGAAGGGATATGGTCTGGCATATTACAGATGGGAGACTGTTATTTACTTTGGGCTTTATATGAGAGAAGCTATTTATGAGAGAGGTGTTCTCAGTGTTTCTGGATTTTCTGTTTTGTTAAGAAAATCTAGAAATAAAATTTTCTGAATGATTTTCTTCATGGCAAATACTGGCTCAAGCATTTATAATAAGTTGGTGTAGGTTAATGTGAAATATCCAAGCCACTGTCAGTGAAGGGTTTGAGTATACAAATAAAAAGGAAGTGTTTTGTACTTTCATTTCTTCCCTTGCAGAGCCCAGTACCTGAGTGAAACAAGGGAAAGTAAAAGATAGGAAGAACACTGAAGTGAATACTAGAACAAATGCTTTTACTCAAAATGTTTGTATACATGAGAAAGAAACGCTCTTAGATTTTAGACTTAGCTTTTCTCAAATCAGTTGCTTAGGGTTTAATAAATTAATTAATTTACTTTTGGCTCAATTTAAATTGTACAAGTTTGCGGAGATAGCTCATTGGGCTGAGTACATGCTTTGCAAATGTATAAGGCCTGGGTTCTACCCATAATATTCCATGGTTTCCTGAGCACTATTGGGAGTGATCCTTGAGCACAGATACAGGATTATCTCCAGAAAACAAACACAAATTGTACTAATATGTGGGGAGGAGGGAAGGAAGATGTTGACACCTAAGGCTAGTGACAGAGGATCTGGGTACTTTGATAGTCATGAAGGTACAATAACTTTGTTAATCAAAGCCATAATAGAATTAATACTATTGTAACCATGTTATCCAAGTAAGTCTTTCTTCAAACTTTTTTTTTTGGGGGGGGGGGAGCACACCGGTAACGCTCAGGGGTTACTCCTGGCAATGTGCTCCTGGCTTGGGGGACCATATCCACGGTCTATCCTAGGTTAGCCGTGTGCAAGGCAAATGCCCTACTGCTTGCACCAGCTCTCTGGATTCTTCTTCAAACTTTTAATACCTGGTATCTGTCCTGCTTAGTGGTCCATGGACCATTACTTTGAGCCAAGGTAGTAACTTTTACCTTTTCTATACCTAGCACCAATCTGTGGACCAATGGTTGAAAAACAATGAACTAAACAATGATAAATGAAAATAACCAAATCCACCACATTAAAATAAAGTTGTAAACATGACTTGGTCTTGATTGATATTAAATTAAAGACATAGAAAGAGTATAATCCTGCTGACTGCTAAAGTTATTATTACTATATTTTGCATTGTTGGAGTTTAGAGGAGTTAATTTGCTCCTTTCTTAGTTTTTTGATGCAAATATTAGTCATTCTATATTTAGAAAGTATTCCCAATGCTAGGGAGACTTTTCAGTGAATCAAAAGATGAGGAATAAGCCCTGAGCAGAGCTGGGTTTGACTCCCCCGCCAAAAAAAAAATACCAGAATGAAACAAAAGAGTTTTAAAATGACAAAAAGATCTTTAAAAAAGAAAATTTATTAAAAAAGAAAGCAAGTTGGGACTAAATCAATAATACATGTCTCTGATCTGGACTCAATTCCTGGCATCACAGATGGTCCCCAAGAAAAGAAAAAATGTAAATGGACTTTGTAGAAGAGTATACATAATCAATTCCATTTTTCTACTACTATTAATAAATTTGTATGTATGGAGCTCTAACAATCCATATTATTTTAGTTTAAAATGAAAAATACTAGATTGAGAAAGGTTCCTTCCATTCCCATCTTGCTGAGAGTTTTGATCAAGAATGGGTGTTGGACCTTATCAAATGCTTTCTCTGCGTCTATTGATATGATCGTGTGATTTTTATTTTTCTTGTTGTTGATGTTGTGTATGATGTTGATAGATTTACAGATGTTAAACCATCCTTGCATTCCTGGGATGAAACCTACTTGGTCGTAGTGTATGATCTTTTCAATGATGCATTGGATCCTATTTGCCAGGATTTTGTTGAAGATCTTTGCATCAGCATTCATCAGGGATATTGGTCTGTAATTTTCATTTTTGGCAGAGTCTCTGTCTGGCTTTGGTATCAATGTGATGTTGGCTTCATAAAAGCTGTTTGGGAGTGTTCCTGTTTTTTCAAATTTATGAAAGAGCTTGGCTAGGATTGGTAGTAGCTCCTCTTGAAAGATTTGAAAAAATTCATTAGGAAATCCATCTGGACCTGGGCTTTTCTTTTTAAGCAGAGGTTTGATTACAGTTATTATCCTCAATGGAGAAAAATTAAAAGCCTTTCCTCTAAATTCTGGTACAAGACAAGGCTGTCTGCTCTCACCACTCCTCTTCAACATAGTACTGGAAGTTCTTGCTATAGCGATCAGGCAAGAAAAAGATATCCAGGGAATTCAGATAGGAAAGGAAGAAGTCAAGCTCTCATTGTTTGCAGACGACGTGATACTCTACTTAGAAAACCCTAAAGACTCTACCAAAAAGCTTCTAGAAACAATAGATTCATATAGCAAGGTGGCAGGCTACAAAATCAACCTACAGAAATCAATGGCCTTTTTATACACCAATAATGATAGGGAAGAGATGGAAGTCAGGAAGGCAATCCCATTCACAATAGTGCCGCACAAACTCAAATATCTTGGGGTCAACTTGACCAAAGACGTGAAGGACCTATACAAAGGAAACTATAAAGCCCTGCTCCAAGAAATAAGAGAGGACACACGGAAATAGAAACACATACCGTGCTCATGGATTGGCAGGATTAACATCATTAAAATGGCAATACTCCCCAAAGCATTATACAGATTTAATGTGATCCCCTTAAAAATACCCATGACATTCTTCAAAGAAATGGATCAAACACTTATGAAGTTCATCTGGCACAATGAACACCCTCGAATAGCTAAAGCACTCCTAGGGAAAAGGAAAATGGAGGCATTACTTTCCCCAACTTTAAACTGTACTACAAAGCAATAGTTATCAAAACAGCATGGTATTGGAATAAAGCCAGACCATCAGATCAGTGGAATAGGCTTGAGTCCTCAGGGAACGTTCCCCAGACATACAATTATCTAATTTTTGACAAAGGAGCAAGAAATCCTAAGTGGAGCAGGGAAAATCTCTTCAACAAGTGGTGCTGGCAGAACTGGTTAGCCATTTGCAAAAAGGCGAGCATAAACTGGGGAGTTAAAATCATGTACGAAGGTAAAATCCAAATGGATTAAAGACCTTGATATCAGACCTGATACCATAAGGTATATAGAACAACACGTCGGTAAAACACTCCATGACATTGAGACTAAAGGCATCTTCAAGGAGGAAACTGCACTTTCCAAACAAGTGGAAGCAGAGATCAACAGATGGGAATACATTAAACTGAGAAGCTTCTGCACCTCAAAAGAAATAGTGCCCAGGATACAAGAGTCACCCACTGAGTGGGAGAAACTATTCACCCAACACCCTTCAGATAAGGGGCTAATATTCAAAAGTATACAGGGCACTGACAGAACTTTACAAGAAAAAGACATCTAATCCCATTAAAAAAAATGGGGAGAAGAAATGAACAGACACTTTGATAAAAAAAAAATACAAATGGCCAAAAGGCACATGAAAAAATGCTCCTCATCACTAATCATCAGGGAGATGCAAATCAAAACAATGATGAGATACCACCTCACACCATAGAGATTGGCGCATATCACAAAGAATGAGAACAAACAGTGTTGGTGGGGATGTGGAGAGAAAGGAACTCTTATCCACTACTGGTGGGAATGCTGTCTAGTCCAACCTCTATGGAAAGCGATATGGAGATTTCTCCAAAATCTGGAAATTGAGCTCCCATTCAACCCAGCTATTCCACTCCTAGGGATATACCCTAAGAACACAAGAATACAATACAAAAACCCCTTCCTCACACCTATATTTATTGCAGCACTATTCACAATAGCCAGGCTCTGGAAACAACTAAGATGCCCTTCAACAGATGAATGACTAAAGAAACTATGGTGCATATACACAATGGAATATTATGCACCCATCAGGAGAGATGAAGCCATGAAATTTCCCTATACATGGATGTACATGGAATCTATCATGCTGAGTGAAATAAGTCAGAGAGAGAGAGAGAGAGAGAGAGAGAGAGATATGCAGAATAGTCTCACTCATCTATGGGTTTTAAGAAAAATAAAAGTCATTTTTGTAACAATCCTCAGAGACAATGAGAGGAGGGCTGGAACACCAGCTCACTTCATGAAGCTCACCACAAAGAGTGGTGGGTGCAGCTATAGAAATAACTACACAGAGAACTACCATAATCATGTGAATGAATGAGGGAACTGGAAAGCCTGTCTGGAGTACAGGTGGGGGTGGGGTGGTATGGAGGGAGATTTGGGACATTGGTGGTGGGAATGTTGCACTGGTGAATGGGGTGTTCTTTACATGACTGAAACCTAATCACAATAATTTATGTAATCAAGATGTTTAAATAAAGAAAAAAATGAAAAAAAGAAAAATACATAATTATAAATTACTTATTTAGCGAAAGGGTTTTTATGGAGGTATATATAGTTGTCTCTTCATTGGGAAGCTTTGGGAATTACATGGGTTCAACTGATGTACTAAGGACTTGGTTTCTTGCTATGCCTCAATTCTATCTCTTGTTATGTTAGCTTTATCTCAGGCTTGTTCTGATGATCTTGAACACTTTAGATTCTCCTTAATATTGGCAGACCCATGGGAAACATGACACATTCCCCCTTTTCTCTCAGGAAGAGCCTATTTTGTCTGGCTAGATTAGAAATCCATCTCAGAATCAGTTGCTTAATTTGGAGAAGGTGGCTTTTGACTGCTACCTCATCCATTCCCTCTACAAGACCTCCATGTTTGTTGGAGACTGGAGTAAAATGGACTCTTCAGGAGCATGTGGATGGTTTAGGAGTTAGAGATGGGAGGGTTCCAGAGCAAAACTTGGATTATGTTACTTGAAGAAGTATGTATGGATGCTAGTTGGATAATAATCATTGTCTATGCTGAAGACTTCCTGAGTGGTAAGTAGAGTGTTTTCACCATCATATTCAAAATACATTGGAACATCTTTAAAATTTCTAATGACTGATGATCATGAATTGTGTTAACATCATGGAGTTAACATCTGAGGAGGTCAAATGCAAGAGGGGTGTGAAGGAATATTCTGTCAATCTGGCTATATCTGGAAGGTATGGAAAGAGTTGCATCAAATTCCTAAAACTTATTTTTACAACTTAGAGCTCTATCAAGTATAAATCATGCCTTAGGTTTTTCTCTCACTAGTTCTGGCTTTATAAAAATAAATATAAAACATTTCATAGTTTGAATCATTGAAGATTTGATGCCACAAGAGGAAATAACAGCTACAATATATAGAATATTATATTGTAGTTCCTAAAGCCTTAATTAAAATACCAACCAGCTTTAGCACCTGACTCAGTTATCTCAAGTTATCTGTATAAATGGAGTTAATAGCAATGTACATGTGGGCTCTTACAAGGCGTAAGTATGACATAGGACATATAACTTAGAATCAAACGTCTTTTTTTTTTTTTTTGGTTTTGGGGCCATACCCGGTGGTGCTCAGGGGTTACTCCTGACTGTCTGCTCAGAAATAGCTCCTGACAGGCATGGGGGACCATATGGGACACCAGGATTCGAATCAACCACTTTAGGTCCTGGATTGGCTGCTTGCAAGGCAAACACCGCTGTGCTATCTCTCTAGCCCCAGAATCAAACTTCTTAAACTGAGTATCAAGGCCATAAAAATTGGCACCATTCAAAGATTTGTGAACATGTCAAGATGAAAAATTTATTCAAAACCAATAACATGATGAGGAGGAGGTGTTTCTGGCATTGCTCACAAGTGTTGCATTTACTGGGAAAAAGTGATTGTGAGTGGAAAAACTTTAATAAGCCTTTAACATAGAAGGCCTTTGGTATTGTTAACACCCAATAATTATTGTTCTTTGTGTATTCAATTTTTATGAACACTTTTATATGATTATATTTAATTATTTCATATAAATGGCAAGAAAAAAACTCTTGTTTTCTCCATTTTCTTGGAGAAAACAGGTTCACGAATATGAAGCAACTCAATCAGATTCATAAAGAACAGGGATTTGAAACAAGTTTTCTTTTAATGATCTAAAATGTTTACCTAACTACTCTCTTATTTTGCCCTCCTTCCCTTCCATGAGCTTATCCTTTATTTATGGAGGAGGTTTGAATTCACACCATCCCTAAATTCTGTGTCTGTTAGGAGAGTTGGATTAATTACTGGTAATGTACAGAGAAAACAATGTATTATTCCCTCTATTTTTCTTTTCACATAGGACAGTTTTGCAGAACCCCAAACTTTCTTACCTGAGTGCATCCCATATGACCTTTCATGTTAGACCAAAACCTTTGATAAGTGCTCTCACCTCACATATTGAGCAAGTGAGCCCCTGGTGGGTCCTCACACTGGGATTGCTCTTATCAGAACAGCAGTGAGTGTCGCCTCACTGTTTGTGAGGATTGGTCTTGGTTTATCACAGCTGGTGATACTCAGGGGTTACTCCTAGCTCTGGACTCCAGAACCACTCCTGGTAGTGTTTAGGGGACCATATGGGATGCCAGAGATCAACTCTGTATTGGCCACATGCAAGGCAGATTCATTACTCATTGTACTATTTCTATGGCCTCTCACTGAATTTTCTAAAGCAGTTAATTTAGGTCATTAGGAAAATGGGAAGCAGTGAAAAGTGTTAGCCTAGGGCTGAATTAGAAATGAGTCACTTATTGTCTGTATGACTCAGTTTTTGAATCATACCTGTCAATGCTCAGGACTTACTCCTGGTTTCATGCTCAGGGATCATACTGGAGATGCTCTGGGGATCGTAGGCAATTGCAGCGGATTGAACCAGCGGTGGCTGCATCAAAGACGAGTGCCCTAACCATGTAACATCTCTTTGGTTCCATATGACTTGGGATGGGGCTACTTCACTTACTTGAACCTCAGTTTATTAATTATTTACATGGGGCAGTAATATATCTTCTTCATGGAGTGTAAAAAATGCAAAAATCATATAAATACAAAAACGTTTAAGAATGATTGGAATGGAGGTGGAGTGACATTACAGTGGATAGGGGGGTGCTTGTCTTGCACACAGCTAACCTGGGTTCTATCCCCAGGGCTCCATATAATCTCCTACCCTCCCTCCATTTCCCGGAGTGATTTATTTGTACAGATCCAGGAGTAAGCCTTGCACAGGCTTGCTTACACACCTTGCCAGGTGTGCCCTCCCCCCACAAAAACCAACCAACCAAACAACCAAAAGTGTTTGGAACGACAAAAAGTTAAGTAGCAGCAATTCTTATTGTCATAGACAAACATTTGCTACCATAAGATATTATCTTAATAGGGACCTATTACATGCCCTATGAACATTATTTTAAAAAATCTCCTTCATTTTGTAATTAACCACTCAATTGTATTATGTGATAAATGCCAGCACCACCAAACAATAAACTCCACTAGACCATAGTCTCCACTAGCCTCTGAACTTCACGCATGTATTTGCATTATCTGATTTTTATGCAGCAGGCTTCTCCCTAGGCTCATATGCAGAGGGAATTGCTTGCATTTACTCTGGATATTTATAGAGGCCTGGACATTTTAGGATAGAGACAATTTAAAGGACAACTCTGGATGGAGTCACAGTTGCTTACAAAACCCTACTGAGAATTAATTCTGTGCAATTTGTGGCTAATGTCACAAACCTGAGAGGCAGTTTCAGCTGTGTCTGGTCCAAGATCACCTTTAATATAGGTTTGGGTGTAGGGCAGGGTCCCCTGAAACACTTCTTTCTTCTTTTCCTCTTTGAATTTCTTCTTCTTCTTCTTCTTCTTCTTCTTCTTCTTCTTCTTCTTCTTCTTCTTCTTCTTCTTCTTCTTCTTCTTCTTCTTCTTCTTCTTCTTCTTCTTCTTCTTCTTCTTCTTCTTCTTCTTCTTCTCTTCTTCTTCTTCTTTTCTTCTTCTTCTTCTTCTTCTTCTTCCTTCTTCTTCTTCTTCTTCTTCTTCTCCTCTTTTTATCTTCTTCCTTTTCTTCATACTCCTCCCCCTCCTCATTTTCCTCCTCCTCTTCTTCCTCCTCCTCTTCCTCCCCCTCTTCCTCCTCCTCCTCCTTCTTTTTTTAAATAATATTTTATTTAAACACCTTGATTACAAACATGATTCTGGTTGGGTTTCTGTAATGTAAAGAACACCCCCAGCACCAGTGCAGCATTCCCATCACCAATGTCCCAATTCTCCCTCCTCCCCACCCCACCCCTGCCTGTACTCTACAAGGCTTTCTATTCCCTCATACATTCTCATTGTTTCCTCCTCCTCCTCCTTGTCCTCCTCCTCCTCGTTCTCCTTCTTCTCCTCCTCCTCCTCCTTCTTCTCTCCTCTTCCTCCTCCTTCATCATCATCTTCTCCTCCTCTTCCTCCTCCTTCTTCTTCTCCATCTTCTTTATCTTCTTCTCCCCCTCCTCTTCCTCCTCCTCCTCTTCCTCCTCCTTTTCCTCCTTATTCTTCTCCTCCTCCTTCTTCTCCTTCTCCTTCATCATCATCATCATCTTCTTCTTCTTCTTCTTCTTCTTCTTCTTCTTCTACCCTCCTCTTCCTTCTCCTCCTCCTCTTTCTCCTCTTCCGCCTCCTTCTCCTCCTCCTTCTTCATCTTCTTCTTCATCATCATCATCATCATCATCATCTTCTTCTTCTTCTTCTTCTCCTCCTCCTCCTCTTCCTCCTCCTCCTCCTCCTCCTCCCCCTCCTCCTCTTCCTCCACATTATGCAGTGTTCAGGGGTTACCTCTGGCACAACACTCAGGAATCACTCCTGGCAGTGCTCGGGAGCCATATGGTAAATCAGGAGTTGAACACAGGTTGTCTATATGGAAAGCTAAGTACCTGATGTACTCTCTGGCCACAAAGGACATTTTTAATTTAAATTAAAAAAAATTTTTTTGCCACACCTAGCAGTGCTCACGGCTTACTCCTGGATCTGCAATCAGGAATTAATCCTTGCTGGGCTTGGGGAACCATATGGGATGTTGGAGATAGAACCCAGCTCAGTCTTGAGCAAGGCACAAGACCTCCCCATTGTATTTACTGTGCCCTCCCCACTGTACTAACACTCTGGCCCCACACATCTTTCTTTTAATCATGCCTGACTTTTTTCTTTGTCCAGTGACCTTCTAATGTAATGTACAATCTAAAACTCCTCCCTAGAAGATCCTCAGGCTTTGTTTGAACAAAAAATTATCTATATTTAGGAGCAAAAGCTTTTACACATTTATAGTGGTTCTCTGATGCTGAAAGTGCTTAGCAAAGGGCTTGGCACAGTTTCTGTTAAAGAGAACGAACAAAGAAAGGAAGAAGAAATCTGAAGAAGGAGCTAGACTCTAACACAGAAAGGAAAAGATTTCCCCTCCCATTTGCTCTCATAAGAGTTCCACACTTAAAAAAAACTGGTGACATTTTAAGCCTGTTCTGAAATGTATTGATTTGCTTCCTGTGAGTCATTATGTGTTTCTTCTGTGTTAAGAAAACATACTAAATATCAATGTGATGATATAAATACATATGTGTGGGTGGATAAGAGGGTGAAGGGAATTTTCTTTTAAATTTAAAGAAGGGAAATAGCTTTCCCATAGGTTCCCACACCATCCATGATCTCATCACATCCTCAGTGTGCTTCATTTTCTTCCCTAACACAAAATTGAATCATCACTTCTGGTTTAAGAGTTGTAGGGAAAACAAAACAAAAACCAAACACCAATCTTCAGAAAGTTCTGGAAATGGTCCGTGAGGAGTAGAACAAGAGGCTGATTTCTTTGTGGCTCTAGTCTGTTGAACCACTTCCTTCTCTTTTGGACAGTAGAGGGCAGACGTCTCCACTCCTGCCTGTCCTGGATCACCCAGGCAACATTATGTTTATGCAAACAGCCTTTGACATAATAGCTTTGAAACAGCTGAAAATTGAATTGTGCCTGGAGGCCAAACATCTAGACCACCACCTTTGTTATATTCATCTGCCACAGTAAATTGGGTTCACCACTGGCTCCCGGAGCTGCTTTTCCCTAGATTCTGGCCCCACAATCACTTTGCGCAGGAGAAAGACAAATGTGATTCCCACACACAGAAACGTAGGCCGGGTTTCATTTCCCAAACTCTTATCCAAGGGGCTGGAGAGCACAGTGTGGGTTCCTCCAAGCCTGGGAGGAAAAGGAAACAAAAAGGAAAAGTGGAAGCCTCAGCCAAATCCATCTAACTCGGGAATCTCTCTGTGTGTTTCCATAGCTTTTTAGCTTCTCCACTTAATCTAATTAGGACTTTGCCTCCCGAAATAAATACCTAATAAAGAATGAACCTATTAAAAGACTAAATTTACTACAGACCCGTTTGTGCAAGCCCTCTGCATGTTTCCTTGAGCGGTAATGCCGATGAAATTGAACGTTGTTTGAATGGATAATGGTCTCCCGCTGTAAGACGGATTATAGAAAATAAACGTCGAGGGGGGGAAAGCCAGTTGCTTTATTGAATTCCATCGATGATAATGCCATCACCTGAAATAGCTGCCTGGAAAGAGTGTAAATAGGAGAGAAGCAGCAGTATCCGGAGCCAATTTGCAACTGGGGAACAGTTCATTTTCTTGGAAGTAATTTTATTCTGTTTTGGGTTCACTGCCCTGGTTTTGGGAAAGGGGGTTGGCAATCATGTAGATTTAGAAAAGAAATCTGTGGGCATCGTGGATGCTTTCACAAGAGGGCATTTAGGCATCGAGCCACTTGTCTATTGATAAATATTGAATGAGGGCCTACTGTGTGCTAGGCCCTGTTTGGGGTTGAGGACATCAAAAGGAGCCAAACAAGTGTATCATCACTTTCATGAAACTTAAAAGTCTAGTGAAGGCGGCAGAATTTACCGACAACTTCAGTGATTTGCTGCTTGCCTTCTTTTCTTTTGCTTTTTGCTTCTCAGGTTTTACCTGGGTGCTCAGAGGTCTTTATCACTTTTCTTCCAGGTTTCCAATCCTCCTTAGGGATCATGCTTTCCAAAGTCCTTGTAGATGGCATGCATCGGTGCTAACACACTGAGAAGATCTCGGGAACATTCACATTTTAGTTTTCTGGAAAAGACAATGCTTCAAACCAGCATCTTGGAGCTCAGAGGCCAGGGCTGCAAAAGGTTAGCAGCTCCTAAATACTTACTGCTGTCCAGCATCTTTGGAGGTGACCTGGGAAGCCCCTACGGCTGGGCTAGCTCTATTAGTTGAGCCCCATCACTGACTCTCCAGGCTGGTAGGCCACACAGAGCAGGGAGTAAATAGCCCCTGGGTATCCTGAGCTCTACTTGGAAGCCCTCCCCTAAACAAGAAAGTAAGCGACAATCAAAAAAAAAAAAAAAAAAAAAAAAAAAAAAAAAAAAAAAAAAAAAACAACAACAACAAGAAACCACCCCGCTTTTTAGACTCATGAAGTGTATGGACTTCTTTTAAAGGAAGAGTTTTCCTCATTCAGTGGACTACTCCTGGTTTGAAAAAGACTGACCTAAACTTTCAACAACAAATAGTCACACTGCTAGTGTGACCATTTTGGTCTTACAGTTTCTAAAAGAAACTTCAAAAGAAAATCATTATTTAAATGAAAATAATATTTATTTTCTTCTTGAAAATTTTAAGTTCTCAAGAAAATAAGCCCTTTGTTGTCCATTAAATCAAACATTGCAGGACTCCATCCGGCCTCAGGCTCTTTGCTTCTAATTCACTTTCTCCATTTCCCCCACTATGTTTCTTTAGACAGCCAAGTGGCCTTATTTTGATGATTAATGATGCTGCTGTCTCTCACTGGTCCCTCTACCATCTTCTTCTGAGGACCCAAGAAGGAATACGTAGTTTTCTGAACTGTTCAGATGCCCTGCTATATGTGAGGCTAGTCCTGTAGGCTGGTTGTACACTTTGCTGAGAGAACTAATTCTGTCTAGAAGGGTCTTGACTGGACATCTAGATGCCTTGGAAGTCAAAATTTTCATCTGCCTGAGCATTAACTTCTCCAGCCTCCTGGAGAAATCAAACTGAAGAAGCTATCACCCAGAGACATTTTTCCTAGATCTTCTGCGTGAATTTTGTAAACTCAGAAAACACCTTTAACTTTGAGTGATTCTGGTTTTGACAAATAACCCGTGCTTGTGCCTTGGTACAGCTACCTCGTGGGCTGCAAAAAAGGAAAATAGAGGACAATGACTTTGCACTATATGTAAATCAAAGATCATACTGTGTGCCTTAAATTTCTATTATGATGTAGGTCTATGATTTCTCAACATAACTAGAAAACAAAAGGAGAGGGGAGAGGCAAAAGCAGACTATAACAAAGAAATAAAGACATGTATTTTTGTTGTTTATTTTTGGCCACCCCCAATGATGCTCAGGGCTTACTCTTGACTCTGCTCAGGGAACACCCTGGAATCTTGGGGGACCATATGGGGCTCTGGGGATCAAATCCAGGTGGACCATATGCAAGCAAGTGCCTTAACTGCTGTACTATTGTTCTGGCCATAAAAATATGTATTTTTAACTTTTTAAAATTGCTTATCTGAGAGGTTAGCTAGTTACATATTATATATAGGTGAGCTAATTATATATCTGTCATTCTGACAGGTAGAAGGTGATATCTCAGTATTGCTTTTAATGTTAATTTCTCTTAAATGTGGATTTTGAGTAAATTTGATGTTTATGCAATTTTATCTAATTTTCTATGATGTGGTTATTTTCCCTTGGTAATATTTTAGTACTTTTATTCATTTCTAGGAAGTCTTTGTATGTTAATGAAAATAGCTTCTGGTGTACAATAGGCATTGAAATCTACCTTTCCTTCGAATGTTATATAGTGTCATTTCAATGTAGCAATTTGTGAAATTCATTTATATTTTGGCATCTGAGTTTTATGTTATGTACAAAAATGCTTGTTCTCCGTGGTATGATGATGACATTTCCTCTTAGTTTTCTTCTAGAATCTTTGTGGTTTCATATTTTGCACATTAATCTTTGGTTCATCTGAAATGCCTTTTGGTAGAGGGAGTGCCTTGGGAATTAAGCATCAGTAATTTTCCCAGATGACTATTTAGTTTCTCCATAACCACTGTGATTATTTTTTAGTTCTTCAAAAAATAGGTTAATAATTCTTGAAAAACTAGTCTTTGAATTCTTCTTCTAGAATCTGAGTGAATGTAGTTTGTTGGTGTCTTGTACTCCCAGATCCAGGAGAAATGGATGATTGCATTGGAGAAGTCAGAGGATGGGTCCTAGAGGGAGGGGATGAAGGAGAGGTTTTTTTTTTTTTTTTTTTTTTGCCTTCCTTAACTCTTTTCATGGATCTGTAGAGCCCGGAGAAAAAAAGAGTTGATTTTACAGGTATCAACCTCTTGGGGTTGGTAGAAAATAACAACCTTGTTAGAATGATAATAACTAAGGGTATAATAAGGAAAATTAAACACTTTGCTATTAAATAGGAAGGCCACATTATTTACAATGATTCCCCCTACTATAAATGATTTTCAAATTTTTTTTTTTTTTTGGTTTTTGGGCCACACCCGGCAGTGCTCAGGGGTTACTCTTGTCTGTCTGCTCAGAAATAGCTCCTGGCAGGCACGGGGGACCATATGGGACACCAGGATTCGAACCAACCACCTTTGGTCCTGGATCGGCTGCTTGCAAGGCAAACGCCGCTGTGCTATCTCTCCGGGTCCATTTCCAAATATTTCTAAGAAAAAAAAATTTTTTTTTCACAAAAATACCTCAGAGGTGATTTTTATCTCAAGAGGCACTCATTCTGAACTGTTTCCTTTTTGCTTTTCCCCAAAGAGTGATTTACTGTGCTGGCTGCATATTTTCCATAGTCAACTCTGTCACACTAAATTCTTTGTCCTATGTCACAGTTGTAAATCATTTATCTTAGTTATTTTTGGGTAAAGATACTTTCCAATAAGATGGACTCATTCTGATGCTCTGATGATCCCCCTCTACCCCCAAAACACACTGTCCTTGTCTCTTCCTGGGCCTATGTCTTGAGGAGATTTTTGGATCATCCATCAATTTTTGACTGTTGAACCCATTGAAAACAGTTTTATTTAGTGTTTCGGTTGATTTTTGGCATTGTGTGTACACTATAAAAGTCTTTCTCAACAGCTAGCATTTAGATCTTCTTTGAGAATTTATTAACTTAAAGTCTTTAAGTGGAAAATGTGTATGACAAGAAGGTTATCTGATAAAATGTTTATGAGGAATTCTCACTTGGGGAAGAGAATATACTCTACTTCAGTGGTTCTAAAAAATTAATGAGTATTGAAAAGTGTCCAGGGAGCTTGTTGGCCATGCATCTATTCCTAGACTCAAGCTCTAGGGTTCATGGTTTTTACATCTAGGATGATTCTTGGGGAAAAAAAAAATTTTTGGGCCATACCTGGTGATGCTCAGGGGTTACTCCTGGCTCTGCGCTCAGAAATCCAGAAATCACTCCTGGCTTGGGGAACCATATGGAACATGGGGGATCGAACCGCTGTCTGTCCTAGGTTAGCTGTGTGCAAGGCAAGTGCCCTACCACTGCACCACCGCTCCGGCCCCAGATTCTTGGGAATTATTATGTTAGCAAACTCCTTAGGTGATTTTGATGTAAATTGTTTATAGACAGTACATTGAGGTTCTTCTTTTTTTTGGTCTGTTTCTTCTCTCTTATCATTTCCACTTACTTCCAGGAGCTCTAGGCCATTTCTTAAAAATTTGTCTTGAGGGTATTTTCCTGGCCTTCTTCTAAAGAAGATTGCCTGATTTTTGCATCACCTAAAATACTCCCGCCCCCAAATGGAATGTGTAAGCAGTGAACTTGTAAGTGTAGGTCAACTAACAGCCAGCCTTCTTGTCATCTCGAAATGTATTTGATCCTTTCCTTTCCTTTCCTTTCCTTTCCTTTCCTTTCCTTTCCTTTCCTTTCCTTTCCTTTCCTTTCCTTTCCTTTCCTTTCCTTTCCTTTCCTTTCCTTTCCTTTCCTTTCCTTTCCTTTCCTTTCCTTTCCTTTCCTTTCCTTTCCTTTCCTTTCCTTTCCTTTCCTTTCCTTTCCTTTCCTTTCCTTTCCTTTCCTTTCCTTTCCTTTCCTTTCCTTTCCTTTCCTTTCCTTTCCTTTCCTTTCCTTTCCTTTCCTTTCCTTTCCTTTCCTTTCCTTTCCTTTCCTTTCCTTTCCTTTCCTTTCCTTTCCTTTCCTTTCCTTTCCTTTCCTTTCCTTTCCTTTCCTTTCCTTTCCTTTCCTTTCCTTTCCTTTCCTTTTTCTTTTTCTTTCCTTTCTGCAATATGGTTTCTGTTTCAGTTTCTGAACTCTCTCATTGTAATAGGAAAACAGTCACAGACAATATGTAAACAAATTAGTATGGCTGTTTCCCCAAAACTTTATAAGTTGTAGAAATATGTGGTAAATCCCTATCATACAGATTATAGATAAGAAACCAATTACATACATTATGATAAAACTGGAGAGAAGGTGAAGAGCAACCACAGCAATTGCATTTCATTTCCAGAGTACTGTTGGGGTAATGACCTCTTAGAGTATTCTATGGCTGCATTTATTCCATAACAAATGGTAACTGGTTTATTTGGGGGGGGAGGGGCATACATGACTGTGCTCAGGGCTTACTCCTGGCTCTGCTCTCTGAGATCACTCCTATCAGAATAAGGGGACTCTATAAAAAGCTGGGGATTGAACTTGGATTGACTGCTTGCAAAGCAAGTGCCCATCTGTTGTACTATTGCTTTGCCCCTAAATATTGACTTCTTTATTGTTCTATATACCAGGTTTAGTGAGACAAAGTAATCTTATTTCTTAGCTTTGTTTTCCAAGGAAGGAATTGCAGCATTAAGGCTGTGTATTTGCATTGGTGACCTATATTATAAGGATAGACAAATAAATATATAATATTTGAAATGTATCAAATAGTAATGCAAAGCACTTATCACTTTGATCTTAAATAGTAAAATTGTTTTTTGGGGAAAGGCACAGTGACAGTGCTTAGAGGTTATTCCTGGCCTTTGCTCAGAAATTATTCCTGACAGGTTCCAGGGACCATATAAAATATTGAAAATTGAAGCTGGGTCAGCTGCATGCAAGGTAAACTCCCTATATGCTGTGCTATGACTCTGTCCCTTAAAATAGATACTTTATTCCTCACAGAACTTGAAAGAATGTTAAGGGAAAACTAAAGCTTATCAGCTGATGGACTATGAAATAGTATGATAGCCCATGTCTCCAGCTCATGAATTTGAAAACATTTTGCTATCTACACCCAACTGCTTTTACTAATGACCACTTAGAGTCTAGAGGTCAGATTTAAACTGTAATGTTAATCAGAGGTCACTGAATTTTAAATGGAACTTGTTAAAATTTTCATTATTTTATTAATATCTCACAAGTTCAGCCTTTTTTTTGTTTTTGTTTGTTTGTTTGTTTTGGTTTTTGGGCCACACCCATTTGATGCTCAGGGGTTATTCCTGGCTACACGCTCAGAAATTGCCCCTGGCTTGGGGGAATCATATGGGATGCCGGGGGATTGAACTGTGGTCCTTTCCTTGACTAGCGCTTGCAAGGCAGACACCTTACCTCTAGCGCCACCTCGCTGGCCCCACAAGTTCAGCTTTTAAGTTGATCAGGATAACCTTGTTCATAAGAGGTATGAGGAAAAGTGTTGTTGAACATCTTTTGTGAGAGAGAAAGGGGAGAGAAAGTGAGAGTGAGAGAGAGCAGAGAGAACACAGAGAGAGAGAAACTTTGTTGAAAAAAGTGAATCTAAACATTTTAAACATTTCTTTGTATAAATTGATATGTGTAAGAGCAGATATCTGACACAAAAACTTTTTTAAAATGTTATTATCTAGTAATTTTATTTCTTCTCTGTGGTTTCTCTTTTTTTACAGTTTTATAAAATTTCCCAAATAGTTCTACTTCAAGCTATAGATTTCATGCCCTTTGCCCACCTACTTTTTCTGCTTCTATCATAGATTCTAAAGTAGCCTGATGATAGTTCAATAATAATTGCTGGAAAAATGAAGTGCAAAATGATACAAACTTAAAATGTTAAATCTCTTGAGGATTACTTGAAGTTTCATAGATAATAAGTCTTTGATACAAAAGAATTCTAATGGTGAAATGTTAGACACTAGAATCAGGCCTGGTGAGAAGATACCTTTGATTATGGACCTTCTTGGTATGTTATCAAAGAGTTTTTCACCTTGAATTAAATAGGTAAATAGGTGAAAAATCTTGCTGTGATACATCATGGACCTTGACATATCACAGGCTGATTAGAATCATGCATCATCTTATAATTTTTGTTCATAGACTTCTTCAGATACTATGTGAGACCCATGATTTTTCCAAATTTTAAGAATCTCAGAGCTATAACACTCATTTCTGTGATCTTTTATTGACATTCTTACTAGGTTTTCTGAGGAGTTTAGATGATGATAAATGGAATGGTAATAGGAAGGAAGTGTCTTTTTATCCCAAATTTTCAATGTGTGACCCAAAAACCCCAAAACAAAACAAAACAAAAAGTTATCATTTCTCATGAAACTTACATTTTAGCTTTTCAAAATGGAAATTTCTTTCTTTTTTTTTCTTTTTTCTTTTTGGTTTTTGGATCACACCCGGCGGTGCTCAGGGGTTACTCCTGGCTGTCTGCTCAGAAATAACTCCTGGCAGGCATGGGGGACCATATGGGACACCGGGATTCGAACCAACCACCTTAGGTTCTGGATCGGCTGCTTGCAAGGCAAACACCGCTGTGCTACCTCTCCGGGCCCTCAAAATGAAAATTTCTTAAACTTTGTAATAAATATAATTATTTGTCATTTACAAGTGTAAAGAGAATGTCTTTTATTTATTTTGTTTTGGGGCTAAATCTGTTGGAGCTCAAGGTTTATGCCTGGCTCTATGCTAAGGGATCACTCATGATGAGATTTGGGGGATTGATCATATGGAATGCAAAGAATCAAACCCAGGTCAGCTATCTGCAAGCAAATACCCTACTTTCTACTTATTGCTACAACCCCTAAAGCATATTTTTTAAACCCATGCTTCAAATATTCTTTCTTTATTTAGAAAAATATTATTTTTCCTTTTTTTGTTGTTCGTTTTTGGGTCATAGGGGTTACTCCTGGCTCTGCTCTCAGAAATCAATCCTGGCAGGCTTGGGGACCATATAAGATGACAAGGATCGAATCCAGGTCTATCCCAGGTTGGCCGCATACAAGGCAAATGCCCCACCGCTATGCTATCATTCCGGCCCCAGAAAATCTTTCTCATGGTTTGATATTTATGCTTTCTTAACATTAACTACATCAATCGATATAATTATTTTACAATTTATATAATGGAAATATCTTTATTTACTTGTTTTTGTGTTTTTTAAAATTTGGGCCACACCTTGTGGTGCTCAGGGGTTACTTCTGGCTCTGAGCTCAGAAATCACTCCTCGAAGGCTGGGGGAACCATATGGGATACCAGGGATCGAACTTGGTCTATCCCATGTTGGCTGCATCCAAAGTAAAAGCCCTCATGCTGTGCTATTGCTCTGGCCCTGAAAAATAATTTAAATGGACAAGGGAGAAAATGCCTATTGAATGACTGAATAAAAGAATGCTAGTGTTTGTGGGAAATTTTGTTTACAATTTTAAGTGTAGTAATAAAAGTTTATCAGCAAATCTGTCTTTTTATTGTCTATGACAACTTAGAAGTCATGTTTGTGGGAGGAAGAGGCAATATTTACCTCTTTCTGTACTTTTTTTTCTGATGAAAGGTCACCATAAAAGTCCTCTTAACATCTGTCATGGTTCCCATTGCTTGACACTTGAAGAAGAAATTAACTAGACTACATGTTAATTACTCAAGCCTTCTGGATTTGTTTGTTTTTTGGTTTGAGCACCTAGTGGTGCTCAAGGGTCACTCCAGTCTCAGTACTCAGGAATTCCTCCTGCCAGTGCTCAGGGGACCATATGGGGTGGTGAGACTTGAACTCATGTTGGTCAGAGGCAAGGCAAGCACTCTACCTACTGTAGAATATCACCCTAGACCTGCTTTCTGGATGTTGAACCAGAAGAACTCAGAAAGGGGTACAATTAAACTGTGCATCTGTGAAATTCTCATCAAGTCAGTCCCAAATCATTGTACACTGGATGCTAATCTCTCTCTGGTATAAGAAATTTCTTAGCAGGTATGTTCAGGGAGATGAGAGTTAATGATATGATGTGGTAATCAGTGGAAGCTGGAACTAATTCTGATTATTGATAATGGCAATAATGACGATCACAAATAAAATTTGCTTGTTAGATTACAACTGTCTTAATTACAAGAAACACAAAAGAAGTCACCCTTTCACAAGGTCACTGGTGTATTAATGGGGATCAGTGCTACTTTCCCAGTCATTACACTTCTGATCTGGGTCAATGAGAATAACTTCCCAGTGGCTGTTATTGGAAAGTAAGCAGGCCAATTTCACCTTGAGAACCTGGTATAAAAGAGATTCTCTTCCCATATGCTGTTCTATGCACCTGAAGTCCTGGCAGTTTAAATATGCTTAATCTGATAATTTCATAATCCAGAGGATTCTTGCAAAGCATCTCATCTATGTCCTTCATTCTCAGGTAAGTAATCAATCCAAAACCAACAGGGAGACAGTGTTGGCCCAAGAGAATATAGTTGTGGGTTTTAAGAATCCCTATTTTAAGAGCTATACAGACTAACTCTGTATATTTTTAGTGATTTGGTGCTACCAAATCCTTTGAGGATTTGGATTGTAAATTGTTTTAGACCAGTGGATCAATGAAAAATTATGTATTGCTTAGAGCACAGTCTTCAAGATCGTCTGTCCTTAAATTATTCAATTATTTTATTTTATTACTTGGTAGATCATCTGCCTGACTTTTATTTAAGCAATGAGTTAAATAACATTGTATGTGTATGACTCATAATTTTACTTTTGGGGGAGTAGATTTGACACTGCTGCCATCTTCTTGCTTTTTGCACATACTTAAAAGCCATGTTTTTCTGAATATCTTTCTTGGTGTTGGTTCACATTCAAATGACCTTATTGTGATCTAATTTTAGAAAAACATTTGTTATCCCTACTATAAATGAGAAGAACCCATTTGCCACAGATAGAAGCATTAAGTTAAATTCACTGAAAATAAAATAATATTATTGGTTTCTAAGTGGAAACTGGTTTGTGAAAGGCCCTGAACTCAAGGTCTACTCTGTCTGTAGTAGTGAGAATTCAGGCCATATTGGCATTTAAGTGAATGCTTCTCAGACCAGCCAATTTAGGAGATTGAAAGAAAATAGAATAAATTTTCTGATATTCCCATATTCTGATAGAGAACCAGTGTTATTTTTTTTTAAAATTTTTTAATAATTTTTATTTTGACCAAAGTGGATTACAAATCATTCACAGTAAAATTGTAGGTATATAGTGACATTGAATCAGGGGCATTCCCACCACCAATGTTTTACTACCTCCACCCCTGTTCCCAGTATGCATCCCATATCACCCCTCCTTTGCCCCCACCCTCACCCCCAGGGCTGCTAGTATAAGTGGTTCCCTCTGTGTCTAGCTTGTTGTAGATTGGGTATCGGTCCTGTTGTCATTGGCTTTGGTTTTGGTACCTAAGTCTGATCATTTTTTATTTCTACTCAATGTTTATATGACTGTTTGGTCTTGGTACTCTCCATTATTTCCCCTTCAGTTTGTGAGGCAGAACAAATGAGAACCAGTGCTATTTAGTGCCATGTACATGTGCTATCTATAATCATTTCCTGCTTTATATAAAAGCATCTTGAATGCACAGGGAGGGTCTTTGAGTGTAAAAGTGTCCACATTTTAGCAAAGGCTTAGGTAATGAGCTTTTGGCCAATCTTGTAGATGGGGATGAAGTTTGTGTCATCCAGAGTATTGCACGTTATATAAATTGTCAGTCATTATGCACTAGAAAGCATTTTGCAGTAGTATCCTTTTATCTAAAGCCTTAGCTTGCAAAACATATCCATAATATCAAAAAGGAAAGAGTGAGTTGCTATGAAAAGGACTGTAGATTGATTGTTGATTCTGTAGAACTCACTACTTGCAGGCTTCTATATAGGTAGCGTGAATATAATACAGGTTAAAAGTGTGTCGAGTTGACAACAGGATGACAATTCAAGTTGAAGGAGGAGCTCGGTAAAATCAGTGTGGACTCCACCACTGAATGTAGGATTAATGAGTTTTTTGGAGCTTGGCCCTGTTATAGCAGTAACTGTCCAGAATGATTCCCAGGGCTTTTGCACCATTTCAAAGCTCTTTTCAGCTTCACATAATCACAACTAGTGAGACTGCTTCACTATGGGTACTCCAGAGATGCCTAAAATCCAAGAGATTTTAAACCTGCTATTGATCTTTTATCCCATCAGGCTCTTTTGAATGACTTAGCTCAGCCCATCCTTTTAGTTCCCAAGGCAGAAATCTGAGGTCATTTTCTGACTCCCACCCCACTTCCATCATATTTAGGTATTTATCAGGTTCTTTGGAGTCTATTGTTTGGAAAACTATGAATCACACACATTTTTCTATCTCATTGGCACTATTTATGTTGCCATTTTTCTGTCCTCATCTAGACATCTTGCTCATCTAATTGGTTCCTCTGACTTTAGGTTTTCTTATTTGCTTCAAAGCTATTCTACATATTTCTAGGACTGAATTTTATGAAGTGAAAATTGGCTAACATTTTAATACTGCTCAATATAGCACGGGGCTCTGCCTGAAGTTTCAATTATTTGCGGAAGCTTGTGCAGTCTTGTATAGTCTGATTCTGTACCCTTCAAAAGTACCGTATTCATCCACCAGCATGTACCTGTGTTCACTATTTTTGGGACCTGTGATAATTATTGAATCATTTCTGCTTCCTTCTGAAGCTAAATTCTTTCTCTTGGTGTTCTTTTGGTTATACAGACATTATTTCAGCAAGTATCCCCTCCTCTCCTCCAGGATTAACCTCTTTTTACTGTTTCATTTTACAAGTATTGAAATATGCTGTTGTTTTTCACATCTTTCCTTTGGAAACTTTTTGTGTCAACTGTCATCTCATTTCCTTCCTTCCTTCCTTCCTTCCTTCCTTCCTTCCTTCCTTCCTTCCTTCCTTCCTTCCTTCCTTCCTTCCTTCCTTCCTTCCTTCCTTCCTTCCTTCCTTCCTTCCTTCCTTCCTTCCTTCCTTCCTTCCTATTTCTTTATTTCTTTCTTTTTCTTTCTTGTTATTTTGGAGTTACTTCTGGCTCTGCTGGGGAGTGCTGGGGAGACCATACAGGATGCAGGTGATTGAACCAGGATTCTTTCCTTTCTTATGCTTTCTCTCTTCCTTTGATTTCTAAGCTGTCTTTCTTTCTTTTCTTTCTTTCACCCTAACAAGTTTTTTTCTCAATCTATTCCTCAACATGAAACCATCCTGTGAAAGTCATTAGGTGACTCCATATTTCTTACTCTTGTGGTCATTTTTTCGGAATCTATTTCTTGTGACTTATTAGTTGTATTTGATTGAATGCAACCCTTCCTCTTTCTTGACAACATGATCTTGCCTTGGCTTCCAGAACACTGTACACTGGATGGTTTCTCCTGCCTTCTTGATTACTCCTTTCAGATGTCCTTCCTTGTTTCTCCTTTTCTTGATGTCTGAATATTAAATTTCCCCATGCCTATCTCCTTGGGACTTGTAACCTTTGCTGTTCCATCTCCTGGGCATGACTTTGCCTCAACTATCTGTGTTGCTACCTATTTATTTCCCTTCTTTTTTATTTTATTTTATTTTTTTATATTATGAGAACAAAGATGCACAGAAAGAGGACAAGGTAAAGTTACAGTGGGAAGATAATCACCCATAAATAGAATTCTCAGAAGAAATAAGAATTGCTGACACCTTAATTTTGAACTTTCAGCCGAAGAACATTAAGAAAAATAAAACAAAATCCATGCACAATTACTTTGTCCCATCTTAATGCCACCTACTCTGAGCGTGCTGGTTCCATATTATACATTAACCCATTTACTTCTTTATTCTCTCTCTCGTCCAATGTTGTACACTATACAGAATATGCATTCTTTTTCTATATTTATTTGACTCCTGGAGGAGAAGCCAGTGGAGAGTGAATAGTAGGCTCAAACATGATTTCCATTTACTTTCCACACAGTGGCACCACAATTATCAGGTACCAGATTGCCTGGATGGCCTTCACATGGGTCAGAGTAGGAAGAAAACCAGTATTGTGAGCACTGTTTGTTTACTGCATCATTAAATGACTTCCAATACTCTACATAATCTTATTTTCCTAAAGAACTCTCCCCTTGAGGTAAGTGTCTGTAATATTTGCAAACCTTAACTTTCCATCTATTCCTATGTGGCTAAATAAAACAGCATTTACAAAGACCAGCAAAATAGAAATAAGTGGAGGCTCTGTTACTAGGCTGTTTGAGTCTCAGACCTGAAATTGCCTCTGTCTAACTTTTCTCATCTATAAAACAAACAAAATAATAACAGATGACCTTATTTTAGTGTATAGGGGTTAGTAGTAGAGGGACAATACTGGAGCGATGGAAGGAAGATCTCAGTAAAGGTCCCTTGTTTATATCCTTGGGTCAGTAAGAAGAACCATGATTTGCCTTTACCTGAATGGGTTTGTTTAGGGTTCGACTCATTGGTGGATTCTGCACAGCAAATACTAGTTGAATAAATGTACCTAGAAAATAATATTGTGCCTGTTTCATGGGACCCTGTGAAGTTGAATTAGATATCTAGGTAGGAAAGCAATTTGAATTTATATAGCCCCCCTTTCCCTAAGTTTATCAAAGTACGTCGTGTCAGATCCTGGCTTATATGTGTGTGGTTAGTTTTGTGAGTTTTTTTTTTTATGTCCTGCTGTCTTTGCAATGCATGTCAATTTGTTTTGGGGGCCAACTCTCTTTGTTTTCAGGTTGGGAATAGAGGTAAAGGCACAGTGAGGCAGTGCAAACTCATTTTAGTAGCAGTTTAAAAATAATCATGAAGATAAAACAGGATTTGCAATGTATACCAAGTATTCTAAAGCAGAATGGACATGAATTTTGTTTTATCTCTGTTCATTTCTGTTGTCTACATACTACTTCCCTTTTCCACAGCATGAATAATTACTGTGGAGAAGCAGAAAGAACTCACAGTTTATATTTGTCTACATCTTTGTTTGAGTGCAAGTTGCCCTGTTTTATAACTGTGTGTCTTTAAACTAGTCCATTAGCCTCCCTGCTAATGGTCTCCTTCTTTTCAAGAAAAGGTACTATGGGCCAAAACACTTACACTGAAGCTTTACTCTTCAGAATGACTATATTTGGAGATAGGAGAGAAAGGTTAAATGAGGTGATAGGTGATAGCCCAAATCTAGCAGGGCAGTTGAAATACTAGTGGTGTCAATGTGCAGAGGAGAGCCCTTATGAAGAATTCCCCTTGTGCCATGTGAAACTGGTGAAAGCAGCTCACTTATCTGGAGTCAAGGAGAAAGGCCTCATCTAAATCGAGCCTGATAGCACCTTATGCTTGGATTTCATGTCTTCAGAAACATAAATCAATTGCTGTTATTTCAGCTACCCAGTCTGTTTTATCTCGTCATGCAGCCATAGAAAATGAATGCTATGTGGGAGTGTTCCAGGCACTAATAATGATGATAATAATGCTGCTGCTGCTTGTGCTACTGATTGTGATAGTATAATAGTCCAACTCTTAACAGAAGCTTAGTGTAAGGGTTAAGAGTGAAGATCCTGCAGTCAGACCTGACTGGGCTGATTCTAGCTAGCCCTACCACTTATGGGCTCTGGAATTAGATTTTTAAAATAAACTCAGCCTGTTTCTTGAGTGCTTCTGCCTAAATAAACATCACAATAAGATCACCAATCTCAGATGACATAATGGAAGGAGTTACTGTGTGTGGAAGGTTTGGACATTACTTGTACATGCCATGCCATGAAGCTTTCTGAAAGCTTCCTACTGACAAGTAGTTTAAGAATCACATGTGTGCAGGCTGTAGTGATAGCTCAGTGGTAGGGCGTTTGCCTTGCACGCGTCTGACCTGGGACGGATCCAGGTTCAATTCCCGGCATCCCATTTGGTCCCAGAAGTTTACCAGGAGTGATTTCTGAGAGAGACAGTAATAACCCCTGAGTGCTTCTAGGTGTGGCCTCAAAACAAACAAAAAATTACATGTGTGCTATTTACTTGATAGAGTTCTCTCTCCTCTCTCCCTTCCTCACCACCCCCCATCCTCTCTCTTTTTCTCTCTCTGGATTTTGGGTTGCACCTGGTGGTATTCAGAGTTGTTTGTGTCTATAAATTTTACCCTATAATATCTTTCTTCAGAAAGCCTCTCAGATGAATCCAGGTACTATTGAATCCAGGTACTAGATAGCTGTCATTGGTCAAAGTCACAGTAATCTCAGAACCATATTCTTTGATTGGCTTCCTTCTGTCAAAAAGTTGAAACTGCATTCAGTTGCTCTGTATGACCCAGCACTGGAGTGATATGGTTATATTAATGAAGCAAAAATTAATTTTTAGATAGAGAACTCACCAAAAGTGAAATTTCATGACAAAAGGGAGTTTAGCTCTACAGCCACTTACTTATATCATCAACTATTTAAGCTCAAATTGCTGAAACATTTAAATCATGCCTGCATTTATTTAAAATAATTAAAAAAATAGGTCTCAATAATTTTTTGTTATTCTTAAAAATTTGGCATATTTTAACCTTTCTGTTATTTATGGGATTTTTCTTTAATGTGAACAATTTTCTAATGATTTTTGATGGCATTTAGGATAACTATTAATTTTCATCTATTTATTTTTGTATCTTGCCTCATGCTGACTCCTTTATTAGTTTAATTTTGTTGATTCATTTATCATGGAAGATATAATTATACTGACAAATAGTAATTATTTTGTCATTTCCCTTACAATGTTTTCTAACATTTCTTTTTCTCTTTTGGTTTAGGGGTCATATCCAGTGGTGCTATAGGAACTACTCTTAGAGGTGCACAGGAAACCAAGATAGACTCTGTAGGTCTCACAGGCAAGGTGGTTGCTCTAGCCCTTTTACTCAACTCCCTGGCACCAATATTTCTTTTTCTTACCCTACTCCGTAGGCTAGAGCTTTCAACGCAAATTTCGGTGATAACAATGACATTAGCATCTTTGCTTGTTCCAGATTTTAGTAGAGGTATCATACCTAAGTGGTTTACCAATATGTGTGCTTGTGTTAGTGTCTGAAATATACTTAAAGAATTCTATTAGGAGATTTCCCTTTAATTCTCAGTTTAGTTAGTATTTATATTTAATTTGTTTGTTTCTTGTAAGAGAAGTCACTGCTCTCTCTCATGGATTCTGAAGAGGATCTATTCCCATTCCCTGCTGGGCAAATGGCTGAATTTCAAGCAATGACAATGCCTCATTGTATAGGTTTCTCCTGGGTTAGTCCAGACACAGGAACTCAAACTGAAATGATTAAATCAATCACTGAGAAAATTAAAGAATACAAATTTTTTGAACTCTCAAACTAAACCCAAATGTTTTTTAATTAAGTGGTGAGTCAAAGAAAGGCTTTCCCCCCTTTTTAAAACACCCCAGGAAATTAGTTCAAAGCAGCACCAAAGCTATATATTTTTGAAAACAGTTGATGTGGAACAAAGTGAGAACTTCAAATGTCTCCAAATTCAGTCCACTGGGGACTAATAACTCATCCATTCCCAGGCCCTGGTAACAGGGCATAATGCATGGGGACTGGGGTGCAGTTGGAGTAACAGAAATCCAGTTTTTACTTTTGAGGTTATAATGCCCTCCGATCCCTCACCCCAGTACTATCCTCATGAACCTTATCTGACCTGATAATTGAAACTTCACTGAAGCCCTCACTTCTAAGAATGTTTTCTTGAAGAGACTCAAGCAATGTAGGTGCACAAACACTTATATGCAGCCTGTCTTTAATGAATCCTGTCATCTGCACAAAGCAAATGGTATTAGTGACAGCTCCTTTAACACACAGGTGCTTTTTTTTAAATTGATGTTATATATATATGTTATATATATGTATATATATGTATATATATATATATATTTGATTTTTGGGCCACACCTGGTAATGCTCAGGGGTTACTCCTCTTTGTGTGCTCAGAAATCACTCCTGGCTTGGGGGACCATATGGGACTCCCGGGATGAACTGAGGTTTGTCCTGGATCACCCGCATGCAAGACAAACACCCTATCGCTGCACCATCTCTCTGGCCCCTGATGTCTCTTATATCTTTAAAATAAACCTTATTTGGGCCCAGAGTGGTGGTGCTAGAAGTAAGGCATCTGCCTTGCAAGCGCTAGCCCAGGATGGACTGTGGTTTGATCCCCTGGCTTCCCATATGGTCCCCCCAAGCCAGGAGCAATTTCTGAGCACATAGCCAGGAGTAACCCCTGAGCATCAATGAGTGTGGCCCCCAAACAAACAAAAATAAACCTTATTTAAGCAACATGCTTACAAAATTGCTCATTGTTGGCTTGCAGTCATTCAATGTACACTATACTTCACCAGTGACCTTTCCTAAAAGTCTCCTGTTTCCCTCCCACCCTTGCCTTGCTCTAGGACAGGCAAATTACCCCCGCTCTGTCCTCTTTTTTTTTTTTTTTTTGACATTGTGGTTTGCACTATTGTTAATGGAGGGGTGTCTTGCCTTCTAGTTTCTCTGATTTCAGCACCAAGTTCTTTCCAGAGTGATCAGTCCCAACTATCAGTGTCCTAGCAGGCCCTTCTCTACTACTCTAGCTACACTCACCGCTCTTTGTGAGGAGCTTTCTACCCTCGGCTGAACCTCCTGGCCTTTGTCTCTATAGTACCTGGGTATTATCATACTATCTCTAGATTTTTTTTATCCCACAAGTGAGTGAGATTATTCTATGTTTATACCTTTCCCTCTGATTTATTTCACTCAGCATAATAATCTTCACGTCCATCTATGTATAAGCAAATTCTTATAGAAGTGATGTGAATCAGACAAACTCTTCGGTCCTGGTCTTGGGTACAGGTCTGATATGCCTCCAGACTCCGAGGATCCAGCTATGCAGAGAGAACTAGAATGGTTCCACTATTGGACATTGTGGCTCTTCAGGGGAAATGTCTTTGATGGTCTCTTTTGTCCCCATCTATGTCTATGTTTCTTCTAACATGCTCACACAACATGCTGCATTCAGATCACTTCCACACAGAAATGAAGCATCTTGTTCATGTCTTGTTTTTTTTTTGTTTTTGTTTTGTTTTTTTGGGCCACATCCTGTGATGCTCAGGGGTTACTCCTGGCTATGTGCTCAGAAATCGCTCCTGGTTTGGAGGCCATATGGAATGGTGGGGAATTGAACCACGGTCCATCCTAGGTTAGCGTGTGCAGCAAAAACCCTACCGTTTGTGCCACCACTCCGGACCCTTCATGTCTTGGTTTTAATATCTGTCTTCACAATGATGTAGACTGTCTTCTGAGGACACTTATTTGGAATGTCACTTGCCCAGGGCATGTGTGTTCCAGTGAGCAGTGGATCGCTGTGCACTTGCATGGAAGGCCCAAAGGACCCCAGTGAGAGAGCCCTGGTATGGGCTTTGCTATTGTGATGGTCGCCAAGCTTTTGTAAGATGATCATAATTGGCTCTCTCTCTCCTCTCTCCTCTCTCTCCTCTCTCTCTCCTCTCTCTGTCTCTCTCTGTCTCTCTCTGTCCTCTGTCTTTCTCTGTCTGTCTGTCTCTCTCTGTCTCTCTCTGTCTCTCTCTCTCCCTCTCTCCTCTCTCTCCCCTCTCTCTCCCTCTCCTATCTCTCTCCTCTCTCCTCTCTCTGTCTCTCTCTGTCTCTCTCTCCCCTCTCTCTCCCTCTCCTGTCTCTCTCCTCTCTGTCTCTCTCTGTCTCTCTTTCCTCTCTTTCTCTGTCTCTCTGTCTCTCTCTGTCTCTTTGTCTCTCTGTGTCTCTCTGTCTCTCTCTGTCTTTCTCTGACTCTCTGTCTCTGTCTCTCTCTCCTCTCTCCCTCTCTCTTCTCTCCCTCTCTCTCCTCTCTCCCCTCTCTCTCCTCTCTCTTCTCCCTCTCTCTCCTCTCTCCCTCTCTCTTCTCTCCCTCTCTCCCCTCTCTCTCCTCTCTCTTCTCCCTCTCTCTCTTCTCTCCCTCTCTCCTCTTTCTCCTCTCTCCCCTCTCTCTCCTCTCTCCCCTCTCTCTCCTCTCTCCCCTCTCTCTCCTCTCTCCCCTCTCTCTCCTCTCTCTTCTCTCTCTCTTCTCTCTCTCCTCTCTCCCCTCTCTCTCTCCTCTCTCTCTCCTCTCTCTCCTCTCTCTCTCTCTCTCTCTCTCTCTCTCTCTCTCTCTCTCTCTCTCTCTCTCTCTCTCTCTCTCTCTCTCTCTCTCTCTCTCTCTCCCCCCCCCTCAAAGTGAGAACGTGGTGGTTAGAGTGCCTGACTGGAATGGGGAGTCTCACGTCCGCTGTGGTTGGGGGTCCCACTCTGTGCCATCGCCCTGTCTTCTGTCCCGGGGAGGCTGAGCAACCCTTCCTCTAGCCCTGGCAGTGCCAAGTCCCTCCACTTTCGACAGGCAGCCGTATCAGCCATAATTAAAGCTAATGACTCCACGGCGCTCTGCATGTGCGTTGGCCTCCGAAGTACCCTGCGATGAGCCAGGAGGCAGCAGGGCTGTTTCTCTTCATAAAAACTTATGAGGAGCGCCGAGCAGATTAACAGCTTTAATGACAAAAATTACCGCTTACAACACTGACTTCAAATCAAAGAACAATATCCGCAGACAGATATTTTCCTGGTTTTCATAACAATTCATTATAGGTGGCACCAAGGGATTACATTTTTATTTCCCCTGTGTCGTCTTTCTCCGACTCAGGTTCATTTCTCTTAATGAGGCGGCGGAAGATAAAGGGCAGAGACAGTGCCTCGGTGGCGGTTGCCTCGAGAAGCATTAGGGTCACCAAGCCGTCAGGGCTGGGAGGGAAGGGACCGAGGAGAGAGTGATGGGAGCAAGAGGCTTCCAGCCATAATGAACCAAAATTAAGACATAAATTCTCCCACCTTTGTTCCGACAGCTTCAACTCGGGGATTCAGCTTTTTAATGAGGAATGGATCAGAAGCAAAAATTATTAGCTAATTAATTGTACAGAGAACAAAAAGGGAAAACAGTTGCCGGAAGAACTGAGCATAGGGAGCTGCCCTGTCTTAGCCCCCTGGAAGTAGGATGGAGAGAAAAGTTGCTAGGTCTGCATGGGGATGGCCTGGGAGATGTGGGGGTGCTGGACGGGGTGGTTGCTGGCACCCTGTTGGTCAGGCTTGGCTTGGTTAAGATGGAGTATGGATTGTGAAGGGCAAGTCTCCTTGCAGGAGCAGTTTTCTGTACTCCTTGCTTGTAGTCTTCCTTTGGACTCTCCACAGGATGGTTTTCGGATTGAGCCAAAATGTAGTTGAAGCTTTTAAAGATATTAGTGTCTCTCCTGTGGTGGCATCTGACCCCTCCCTATACAGGAAATAGTAAGATTCTTTGCTTCTGTCTCTAATGTTCTTCTTCCTCCCTTCCTCGAATTTTTTTTTATCACTCTATATCAGATTCTCATCATTTCTCATCTAAATTCTTGATAACAACCTTAAGGTAGGCCTATTTTTTGTCTGCCATTGTTGTATCACACAGCCATGTAGCATATTTTTTCTTTTTTAAATAGAAGTTAGTAGAAGTTTTCCTTTTCTTACATTTTTTGAATAAATGCAATCACTTGTATGTGGTCTGAGAGGGTCCAGCTACAACCTTTTCCATATCTGATTAGTTCTGGCTTCTGCAAAAGGGAAGCTATAGTATCTCTAATGGGCTGTTTGCTATCTTCTGAGCATACAGGCATACATTTCCATACTTGTCTAATATAATTATTTTCTCGGAATGCCTTTTTAAGAAAGTTATAACCTATCTTGCTGAGGTAGAAAGAGAATTAGAAACGAGTTGTATCTCTTCTATCCTAACCCTAAGCATGGACTGAATGAAGGTCCATGTATATGATCTTGTCTTAGCAATTGCCTTAGCAATATGACTTACTCTTAGCAATTAAACATGAGGTAGTGTTTCACTGCTTTCTTCTGATCACCCATTCTCAATATTTAATCCCATTCTCAAATAACGTTGAACTATTTGGAGCTGATTTTTGAAAAGTGATTCTTTGAGGGCCTCTTCTATCATATTGTTGACACTTCTAATGAGGTTTACAAAATAAATGCATTTAACTTCATTGTTTCACTGATTAATAATTCTAATGCTAAATATATATTGAGTGTATAAGAAGATATCCCAGGCCTATACCTAATTATATGTATAAAATTTTCACACTAATCCTATGAGATAAAACCTGTTTCATATCAGTTTTAAAGATGAGGACATTGAAGCTACAGAGATGTTCAATATTCTGTTCTGAAATTTAGGGGCCTCCATCCTGCAAAATTTTCATCCACATTATAACTGAGAATACAGAACCATCAATTATAGAAATTGGATAGGCATTCAAATTCTGTTTGGTCACAGTGACTCTTCCCAGTTATTTTCTTTCCCCAAGGTTTGCCAAAGACCCACGCTTTACAACAAAGACAGATTATAAGAAGTTTTATTTTACTAGTTTAGGTGTTTAGCCAACTGCTATAATTTAGAACCTTTTGGGCCACACGGAAAACATTTTTCTTACAACAGAAGATGAATCAGGCCTAGACTCTAAAAGCTTACAAGCTTATTATGGCAGAGAAACTGCCATAATATTGTCACTTTGTTGGTGTGCAAAGGTCAGAGGTGGAAGAAAAAAAGTTAGAGAACAAGAAAAACAAGAGTATCAATTTTGTTGTCTGAACTAGCATTGAATGAGGCCAGCTGGAGCTGGGACCATCAGAGAGTGTTTGTAAAAAACACAGTGCTGCTGCTGCTTTTTAGGGGGGTGGCTTTGGACCACACTTGGCTGTATTTAGGTTCTGTGCTCAGGGATAATCCCTGCAGGTCTGGGGAACCCTATGGGGTGTCAGGGATCAAACCTAGGTTGGCTGCATGCAAGAAAAACTCCTTGCCTACAGTACTGTCGCTTTGGTCCTAAGTGCTTCCTCATCTTCTGGACTTTAGTGTTCATACACATCCGTCTTTGATGTTACAGTAGACTGGGGAGCCATGCTGGCTTCATAAGAGGTTCTAATAAATTCTTTCAGAAGAAAAGTCAAGTTTCTTTTTTTTTAAGTAATTAAAAAAACCTTTAATATTTGTTAAAAGTATCCTGAAATTTTCTACATATTTTACACAATATTACATTATGTAAATTGAGTTTAACAAAGTTAAACCAATGTATAGAGCTATCATATGTTCTTATAAAAGAGTAGAATGCTGTGCAATTTCTGATCACACAATTCAACTTAGTCCATATTCATTGCTAGTCAAACCAGTCATTTCTTGTTGATAAGGAAGATAGATATGATGACTAACTCATACTTAGAATTTCCCAATATTCATGCCACTTGGCTTATTCTTTATGCTTCTATAGTCATTCATAATTATGAATTTTTTAAACTCTGCCCTCATATACCTTGGATCAAAACCAAGGTACTTTTTCCAGAGTATTTTGATTTACATATTTATTCTTTGAAATTGTTTTAAATCCAATGAAATCCCTCCATCAATATAAATACCAGTGCTATGACTACAATGTTTCTGAGTCTTGTTTATTCAAACAACCATAGCCTTCCCACAAAAAAAAAACTAATAAAAATGTTTATTGCAATAAACAAAACTAATTTGGCTACTTAATCCATCAATATAGCTTTCTTTTTTTTCTTTTTCTTTTTTTTTGGTTACACCTGGTGGCACTCCTGGCTCTGTGCTGAGAAGTCACTCCTAGAAGGTTCAGGGGACCATATGGGATGCAGGGATTCAGATCACCATCCATTCGTCCAGTGTTGGCCACATAAAAGGCAAAAGCATTATCGCTGTGCTATTGCTCGGCCCATCAATATTTTCTTAACCTCTTCTTACTTCACATTCTCCATCCAAAATATGTGAAATCTTTTTTTAATTTTTCTTTTATTAGCCTTATTAATTTTTTAAACAAAAATTTATTTTATTTTAACTTTTTTTTATTTAAACAACTTTATTACATACATGATTGTGTTTGGGTTTCAGTCATGTAAACCACCCATCACCAGTGCAACATTCCCATCACCAATGTCCCAAATCTCCCTCCTCCCCACCCAACCCCCGCCTGTACTCTAGACAGGCTTTCTATTTCCCTCGTACATTCTCATTATTAGGATAGTTCAAGATGTAGTTATTTCTCTAACTAAACTCAATCCTATTTGCAGTGAGCTTCATGAGGTGAGCTGTAACTTCCAGCTCTTTTCTCTTTGTGTCTGAAAGTTATTATTGCAAGAATGTCTTTCATTTTTCTTAAAACCCATAGATGAGTGAGACCATTCTGCATCTTTCTCTCTCTCTCTGACTTATTTCACTCATCATAATAGGTTCCATGTACATCCATGTATAGGAGAATTTCATGACTTCATCTCTCCTGACAGCTGCATAATATTCCATTGTGTATATGTACAACAGTTTCTTTAGCCATTCATCTGTTGAAAGGTATCTTGGCTATTTCCAGAGTCTTGCTATGGTAAATAGTGCTGCAACGAACATAGGTGTAAGGAAGGGATTTTTGTATTCCATTTTCGTGTGTCTTCTCTTATTTCTTGCAGCAGAGTTTTATAGTTTTTTTTTGTATAGGTCCTTCACATTTTTAGTCAAGTTGATTTCAAGATATTTGAGTTTGTGTGGCACTATTGTGAATGGGGTTGTTTTCTTAATGTCCATTTCTTCCTTATTACTATTGGTGTATAGAAAGGCCATTGATTTTTGTGTGTTAATTTTGTAACCTGCCACCTTGTTATATGAGTCTATTGTTTCTAGAAGCTTTTTGGTAGAGTCTTTAGGGTTTTCTAAGTAGAGTATCATGTCATCTGCAAACAGTGAGAGCTTGACTTCTTCCTTTCCTATCTGGATTCCTTTGATATCTTTTTCTTGCCTAATGGCTATAGCAAGTACTTCCAGTGCTATGTTGAATAGGAGTGGTGAGAGAGGACAGCATTGTCTTGTGCCAGAATTTAGAGGAAAGGCTTTCAGTTTTTGTCCATTGAGGACAATATTTGCCACTGGCTTGTGGTAGATGGCCTTAACTATATTGAGAAAGGTTCCTTCCATTCCCATCTTGCTGAGAGTTTTGATCAAGAATGGGTGTTAGACCTTATCAAATGCTTTCCCTGTGTCTATTGATATGATCATGTGATTTCTATTTTTCTTGTAGTTGATGTTGTGTATTATGTTGATAGATTTATGGATGTTAAACCAGCCTTACATTCCTGGGATGAAACCTACTTGATCGTAGTGGATGATCTTCTTAATCAGGCATTGAATCCTATTTGCCAGGATTTTGTTGAGGATCTTTGCACCTGTATTCATCAGCGATATTGGTCTGTAATTTTCTTTTTTGGTAGCATCTCTGTCTGGTTCAGGTATCAAGGTGATGTTGGCTTCATAAAAGCTATTTGGAAGTGTTCCTGTTTTTTAGGTTTCATGAAAGAATCTTTCCAGGATTGGTAGTAGTTCCTCTTGAAAGGTTTGAAAGAATTCATTAGTGAATCCATCTGGGCCTGGGCTTTTGTTTTTTGGGTAGACATTTGATTACTGTCTTAATTTTCTCAATAGTGATGGGTGTGTTTAGATATGCTACATCTTCTTCATTCAACCATTGAAGATTATAAGAGTCCAAGAACTTATCCATTTCTTCCAGGTTTTCATTTTTAGTGGTATAGAGTTTCCCAAAGTAGTTTCTGATTACCCTTTGAATCTCTACCATATCAGTAGTGATATCTCCTTTTTCATTCCTAATATGAGTTATTAAGTTTCTCTCTTTCTCTTTCTTTGTTAGTTTTGCCAGTGGTCTATCAATCTTGTTTATTTTTTCAAAGAACCAACTTCTGCTTTCGTTGATCTTTTAGATTGTTTTTTGGGTTTCCACTTCATTGATTTCTGCTCTCAGCTTTGTTATTTTCTTCTGCCTCCCTATTTTTGGTTCCTTTTGTTGAGCACTTTCTAATTCTATAAGCTGCGTCATTAAGCTATTCAGGTATGCCCCTTCTTCTTTCCTGATGTGTGCTTGCAAAGCTATAAATTTTCCTCTCAGTACTGTTTTTGCTGTGTCCCATAGGTTCTGATAGTTTTTGTCTCCATTGTCATTTGTTTTCAGGAAGGTTTTGATTTCCTCTTTGATTTCATCTCAGACCCACTGGTTATTCAGTATTAGGCTGTTTAACTTTCAGGTATTAAAGTTTTTCTTCTGTGACCCTTTGTAGTTCACATAAATTTCAGGGCCTTGTGGTCAGCAAACGTAGCCTGCAAAATTTCTATCCTCTTGATATTATGGAGGTATGTTTTATGTGCTAGCATGTAGTCTATCCTGGAGAATGTCCCAGATACATTAGAGAAGAATGTGTATCCAGGTTTCTGGGGGTGGAGTGTCCTGTATATATCTACTAGGCCTCTTTCTTCCATTTCTCTGTTCAGGTCTAGTATATTCTTGTTGGGTTTCAGTCTGGTTGACCTGTCAAGTGTTGACAATGCCGTGTTGAGGTTTCCCACAATTATTGTGTTGTTATTGATATTATTTTTCAGGTTTGTCAACAATTTTATTAAATATTTTGCTGGCCCCTCATTCAGTGCATATATGTTTAGGAGAGTGATTTCTTCCTGCTGTACATATCCCTTGATTAATACAAAATGTCCATTTTTGCCCCTTACAACTTTCCTAAGTATAAAGTTTGCATCATCTGATATTAGTATGGCCACTCCAGCTTTTTTATGGGTGTGTTTGCTTGGATGATTTTCTCCAGCCTTTTATTTTGAGTCTATGTTTGTTCTGACTATTCAGGTGCGTTTCTTGTAGGCAGCAGAAGGTTGGATTGAGTTTTTGGATCCATTTAGCCACTCTGTGTCTCTTAACTGGTGCATTTAGTCCATTGACATTGAGAGAAAGAATTGTCCTGGGAATTAGTGCTATCTTTATATCAAAGTTTGGTGTGTCTGTTGGTCAGTCTTGTCTTAAAGTAGGCCATTCAGTTTTTCTTTTAAGAATGGTTTTGAGTCTGTGAAGTTTCTGAGCTGTTGTTTGTCTGTGAAACCATGTATTGTTCCTTCAAACCTGAAATTGAGTTTTGCTGGGTGCAATATTCTAGGCGAAGCATTTATTTCATTGAGTTTTGTCACTATGTCCCATCACTGCCTTCTGGCCTTGAGTGTTTCTGGTGACAGGTCTGCAGTAAATCTCAAGGATGTTCCCTTGAATGCAATTTCTCTTTTTGATCTTGCTGCTTTCAGAATTCTGTCTCTATCTGTGGGATTCGTCATTGTGACTAGGATGTGTCTTGGGGTGTTTTTTATGGGGTCTCTTTTAGTTGGTACTCTTCGGGCATGCAGGATTTGATCGCATATATTCTTTAGCTCTGGTAGTTTCTGTTTAATGATGTTCTTGACCGTTGATTCTTCCTGGAGATTTTCTTCCTGGGTCTCTGGGACTTCAATGATTCTTAAGTTGTTTCTGTTGACCTTATCATAGACTTCTATTTTCATCTGTTCCCATTCTTTGAGTAATTTTTCCATTGTTTGATCATTTGCTTTAAGGCTTTTTTCCAATTTCTTCTGCTGTATGGAATTGTTATTCATCTCATCTTCCAGTGTACTAATTCTATCCTCAGCTTCTGTTAACCCTTGGGAAAGCTCAACCATGTTTTTCTTCAATTCATCTACTGAGTTTTTCAAGCCTGTTATTTGACCTAAAATTTCAGTTTGGAGTTTTCTGATTTCTATCTTCATATTCTCTTGATTCTTATTAGTGTTCTCTTCTATACTTTCTTTGAGTTCTTTAAACATCTTCCATATTGCGAATCTAAACTCCTTATCTGAGAGACTGACTAGTTGGTTGGTCATGTTCAAGTCATCAGAGTTGCCATCATCATTCTCTATGTCTGGCGCTGGCCTGAGTTGTTTCCCCATTGTCACACTTGTATTGTGGGTTTTTCTACGTGTTGTGGTTGTATTCATTGGGTAAATGATGTGCATGGCCGCGATGCGAAGCGGAGTGGCCGTGCTCCTCTGGTCCTCCCTTTCTCGGTGTGTAGACTCACCTCCACAGAATGCTCCAGGGAAGACGGGCAGTCTGCTGATGAGCCACACACAGGATGAAATCAGGACAAAAATGCAGCATAGCACAGAAGAGAGGCAGATAGGGGTGCTGGCATCTGAGTTCCAGCAGAGTTCAGTCAAAGTCAAGTTTCTTAAGTAGAGAATCAGTAAAGGTCTTGTGCATAATATTACTGAAGCATTAATAAACTTTTAAAGTTATTTCAAGCATTCATAATTAGCTAGTGTTTACATAAATTATGACTTGCTCAAGTAGTGTTTTGCAGTGATTGACTTAAAAACTTTGCAAATAATTTTAAATAACATAAAATGTTAATGTAATTATACGAAGGGAAAAAGCAGGATGCAAGATTATTATGCAATGTCATCTGAGCTCTATAAAAAGGCATTAACAGCCATTTAAAAAGAATAGAGATTATCTATAATGCTTCTCCAGAATATATTGTTAAGTGATAAAGAAAAGAGCAGAATAGGGTCTGCAGAATGATATAATCTTGCATAAAGATATAGTTTTTAAGCTTACATGAAAATGATTACTCTAGGGAATAAAACTAGGGGTGATAGTCACTAGAGTTGAAGAATTTAATTATTATTTTACATTTTTATGCCTTGGATTTCTTCTTATCATGTCCCTATATTTTCTATTCAACACTGTTTTCTTTTTATAATGGTACCTATACATGCATGTATATATATTATTAAGTTATACTTCACAATAGTGGAAGCATGAAATTTGTGAGCAATTTAAGCTTTCTTTGAATTTCTAAATGCTCTACAATGAATGTATTTCATTGTTATAATAGAAAAGACTAAGTATGATTTGGGACAAGCTGGAACCTGGAATGGGTGTCAGATCAAGAACTGTAAGAGAGATCTCGTGCAGTGGTGCTAAAACACTTAAACTTCCTTTGGATATCTGCTTAGAGACAGTATCAGAGGGGCCTTGACATGCACATTCGATCCCTGATGGCCTCTTCTGTCATTCTGTTCACAGTGCCCTGTTGGCTTTCCCTTGTTTTTACCACCTCTTATTTGTATGTGGCTTTTGGGGGGGCGGTTTATATCCGGCAAGGCTCAGGGTTTACTCTCAGCTCTGTGCTCAAAGATTACTCCTTGCAGGACTTGGGGAACTATATGCGGTGCTGGGTATTGAATCTGTTTGACCACCATCAAGGCAAATGTACCTGGAGCCTCCCTGTCCACTCCCTTACCTGTATCCTCCCTGCTGTACTATTACTCCTGCCCCACCACCTTCTTTGTTGATAATTTTTTTTGTTTAATACTTGTCTCTCCTGTGTTATAGTTTGTGATGAGGGTCAGATGAACTTCTAGTGTTTAAGGTACTCCAGCATGCAGTTCACAGCCTATTTCATAGTTTATGTTCAGCAAATTTTTGTGAAATTAGAAAATGAAAAGGTCCTGAGCAGAGATTAAGGAGGGGTTGACACCACTTGGCCTGACTGTATGAGTCTGATGGTGGTTGCTTATGCACTGTAATGCTTGGGGATTACCATAACTACACAGAAGGGTGGTCAGGGGGACAGTCATAGTACAGAGGATTGAACTCAGTACATACACATAGGTATGTACTTATGTACTCTATTGTTTGAATGATCTTTTTGGGTTGGACTCATGGACTGTAGTCAGTGGGTGACAGTCTTCTGCAATCCCCATGTGGTTTCTAGGGCCTGTCTTGTATCTGTTCTACTTTAGCTGCAGCCTACATATAAAGTCAACTGCCCAAGACCTTTTCACACTTCTAGAAGAGAGAGGCAGCTGGTCTTCATTCAGGCTAGCATGGGCTTGTCTACAAGAAAGAGAAAATTATTGACAGAGACAAAACTTCCTCCTTGAAGAACTGTTTCCATATGGTTGAATTTTCTCATATGAGGAGCCCTTAAAAATTGTTGTTGTTTATCTGCTCCTGCTGGAAGAATTAAGGACAGTGGGAACAGGGTTCTTTTTGTCTACCTAAAACATTACAACAGAGCAATGCTTCTCAATTATTTTCTGTCATGCCACCCTAGGAAGAAAAAAACATTTTTTGCGCCCCCCCGCGTGACTGTAAATAGTATCTTTATTAAAAAAAACTTTAACTTGAAAAACAAAAATATATAAAATAATTTGAGTTGATTTTTTAATGAGAGGTGATGTCTGGATTAATGGCTACAATGAGCACATTTTGCATTGCATAGCTTTTCAAAGCAGGGTTTGAAGCAGGACACAGCAACTCTCAGCTCCAGAGACAGATAGAGACATAAACACGGGCTTAGCTTGTTACGACAGTGTTTGCTGAGGTCAAATGCTCCCTCTTTATGGAGCCTCACACCTCCCTGGGGGGTGCGCCCCACTATTTGAGAAGCATGGCATCAGAGAAATAATCTCTAACAAATAAAAGTCAGCAGTACTCCCTTTGCACTCTAGCCCCACTCACACACATACCCATTTTTCCTAAAGGTAAGAGAAGACATTTTGATGGGCTGTGCATACCAGCAGTGCCCATCAGTTTTCCTCTATCCTTCTTGGGAATCAGGGGAACCTGGAAATTTTTTAGAACTATTTGAGGGGAATCAGAAATGAATGAAAGTCAAGAGATGGCAAGAATTTGTCCTTGGGGAGAATTGGACCTCTGGTAATATCTAGAAGGGTGATGATACGGTTCCTCTTATGAAACTAGCAATGTCCCTCCCTCTCACCCTTGCCATGACATCTGAGCTTGTCCTCTGCTTTGAGATAAGAAAGGTAATAACAGTGATGTCAGCAATTTCAGAATGCTGGGCATAAAGCTACGAACCTATGCAGGCTCTCTAATTTCATCTTTACACAGCAATCCTGGGAAAGAGGATTCCTAGTCCTAATTTTGAATAGTTAGTTGGAGCTTAGAGAAGTCAAGTCACAGACTAAAGGTTACGCAGGAGAAATCAGAGGAGGCATGTTTTGGGCATGATATGGGCATAATATTCTGGCCTCATACTATAGGTTGCATGGTCTAACTAGGGTTATTTTGTTCTGATTTTCCACCACTGACCACATCATACTGACTTTGCATTTACAATGTCACAGAGATAGTATTTCAAAGGAGTCAATTTAAGAAAGCATTTGTGTCATTTAAATGAGTATCTTGAATAGACAACTTGGAGGCCTTCTTAAGTAGTGCCAAAGGGTAATTGAGGCGATTTTTGTTGTTGTTAAACTCTCTTAAAATAATCATTTTTTATTTTTGTTTTTGGACGCTCAGGGGTTGCTCCTGGCTATGTGCTTGAGGGACCATATGGGATGCCGGGGATACAACCCAGATACATCCTGGGTCAGCCACACGCAAGACAAATGCCCTACCACTATGCTATCACTCTGGCTCCTTAAAATAATTATTTTTATGAATATAAATGAAAATAAACCATTTCTTAAAATTGTTGCAGGAACCCAATTTTATAACCCCACCATCCAGAGATAACATTAGTATTTAAAATGTCTTAAAATGAAAATGTATATATACACACACTTATATATATACTTACAAATATATAATAAGTAGCCTTCATAATAATTAATATCCTAATTAATTGTATGTTGAGAGTTTTAAGGCATCACGTGGGTTCTTGGTGTTGCAAAGAGCTAATGATTGCTTTTGGCTCATGTGAGGACTGATTCATCCAAAGTTTTCTTTCAGTTTGCTCACAAGGTGAGCACAGGTGGTGTGCTATTAAAAGATAAAAAACCTTGGTGAGTAGATAGATAGTTCAATAACCAGAATGTTATGTTTATTTATTTTAAAAATTTTAATAAAAATAGTAGGTTGAAATTTGTGAAACCAACTTTAAAATGCCACTAAAGAACCGTTAAAAAGAAATTGCCTTCCTCATAAATATATAAATGTAGTACTTTAATTTTTCTCAGTAATATTTTGTAATTTTACTTATTTTAATATTCCATTTGCTTTTGCTTTTTACAGTAATATCTTATTTTAAGCACTATGATTACAAACATGTTTGTAATTTGCTTTCAGTCATAAAAAGAACATCTGTCTTCACTAGTGCAACATTGCAACATTCCCACCACCAATGCCCCCAATTTCCCTTCTCCCCCACCCCCTGCCTGTGTTCTAGACAGGCATTCTACTTCTCTTACTCATTACCATTATCATGATAGTTGTTAGTGTAATTATTTCTCTAAGTATAATCACCACTCTTTGTGGTAAGTTTCATATTGTGGGCCATTCCTTTTAGCCTTTATCTCTATTGTCTCTGGGTATTATTACAATAATGCCTTTTAATTTTCTTAAATCCCATATATAATTGAGACTATTCTGTGTCTATCTCTCTCCCTTTTACTTATTTCACTCAGCATAATAGTTTCCATGTCCACCCATGTATAGGAAAATTTCATGACTTCAACTCTCCTGACAGCTGCATAGTATTCCATTGTGTATATATACCACAATTTCTTTAGCCATTCATCTGTTGAAGAGCATCTGGGTTGTTTCCATATTGTGACTATTGTAAATAGCACTGCAATGAATATAGGTGTACAGAAGGCATTTTTGGATTGTGTTTTTGTGTTTATAGGGTATATACCTAAGAGTGTTGGATCATATGGGAGCTCAATTTCCAGTTTTTTGAGGTATCTCCATACTGTTTTCTATAAAGGCTGGTATAGATGACATTCCCGCCAGCAATGAATGAGAGTTCTTTTCTCTCCACATCCCCACCAGCACTGATTGTTCTTGTTCTTTGGAATATGTGCCAGTCTCTGTGGCTTGAGATGCCACACTGTTGTTTAATTTGCATCTCCCTGGATGATTAGTGATGTGGAGTATTTTTTCATGTGCCTTTTGGCCATTTGTATTTCTTTTTTGAGGAATTGTCTGTTTATTTCTTCTCCCCATTTTTTGATGTGGTAAGATTTTATTTCTTGTTAAGTTCTGTCAGTAGCTTGTATATTTTAGATATTAACCCCTTATCTGATGGGTATTGGGTGAATAGTTTCTCCCATTCTGTGGGTGTCCTTTTTATTCCAGTTACTATTTCCTTTAAGGTGCAGAAGCTTAATATAGTTCTATTTGTTTATCTCTGCTTCCACTTGTTTGGACAGTGATGTTTCCTCCTTGAAGATACCTTTAGTATAAATGTCATGAGTATTTTACCTACTGATTTTCTATATACCTATGGTGTTTGGTCTGATACCAAGGTCTTTAATCCATTTGGATTTGACCTTTGTGCATGGTGTTAGATGAAGGTCTGAGTTCATTTTTCTGCAAGTGGCTGACCAGTTGTCCCATCACCACTTGTTGAAGAGGCTTTCCTTGCCCCATTTTGCATTTCTTGCCCCTTTATCAAAGATTAATTGGCTGTATGTCTGGGGAACATTCTATAAAAACTCAAGTATATTCCATTGATCTGAGGGTCTGTGTTTATTCCAATACCATGCTGTTTTAATGACTGTGAATTTGTAGTACAATGTACAGTTGGGGATAGTGATGCCTCCCATCTTCTTTAACCTAAAGGTTGCTTTGGCTATTCATGGATGTTTATTGTTCCAAATGAATTTCAGGAGTGTTTGATCACTTCTTTGAAGACAGATATCCTTAGAGGAATTGCATTAAATCTGTACAAGGCTTTGGTTAGTATTGCCATTTTAATAATGTTAATTTTCCCAATCCATGAACAGGGTATGTGTCTCCATTTCCTTGTGTCATCTTTTATTTCCTGAAGCAAGGTTTTGTAGTTTTCTTTGTATAGGTCCTTCATCTCTTTAGTTAAGTTGACTCCAAGGTATTTGAGTTTGTGTGGCACTAATGTGAATAGGATTGTCTTTTTTATGTCATTTTTTCCTCTATCATTATTGGTGTATAAAAAGGCCATTGATTTTTACATGTTAATTTTGTAGCCTGCCACTTTGCTATATGAACCTATTGTTTCTAGAAGATTTTTCCTAGAGAATTTAGGGCTTTCTAAATGTAGTATCATATCATCTCAAACAGTGAGAGCTTGACTTCTTCCTTTTCTATCTGGATGCCCTTGATCTTTTTCTTGCCTAATTGCTATGGCAAGAACTTCCAGCACTATGTTAAATAGGAATGGTGAGAGGGGGAAGTTTTGTCTTGTACCAGATTTTAGAGGAAAGGCTTTTAGTTTATCCCCAATGAGAATAATATTTGCCTTTGGCTTGTGGTAGATGGCTTTGACTATATTGAGAAAAGTTCCTTTCATTCCCATCTTGAGAGTTTTTATCATAAATAGATGTTGGATCTTATGATATGCTTTCTCTGCATCTATTGATATGATCATATGGTTCATTTTTCTTTTGTTGATATGGTGTATTATGTTGATTGATTTACATAAGTTAAACCATCCTTGCATTCCTGGAATAAAACCTACTTGGTCATGGTGTATGACCTTCTTGATGAGGCATTGGATCTTATTTGCCAAGATTTTGTTGAGGATCTTTGCATGTGTGTTCATCAGGAATATTGTTTTTTTTTTTTTACAGCATATCTTTCTGGTTTTGGTTTAAGGGTGATGTTAGCTTCATAAAAACCATTTCTGTTTCTTCAATTTCATGAAAGATCCTGAAAAGGATTGGTAATAGTTTCTCTTAAAAGGTTTGAAAGAATTCATTAATGAATTATGTGGGCCTGGGCTTTTGTTTTTGGAAAGACTTGTGATTACTATTTTAATTTCCTTGATAGTGATTGGTCTGTTTAGATATGCTAGATTATTCTGGTTCAGTCTTGGAAAATGATAAGAGTTCAAGAACTGATCCATTTCGTTCAGGTTGTCATGTTTTGTGGCATAGAATTTCTCAAAGTAGTCTCCCTTTGAATCTCTATCATCTGTAGTGATCTCTTCCTTTTCATTTCTACTACAGTTTATTAAGTTTCTCTCTCCCCCTTTCTTTGTGAATTTTGCTAGTCATGTATCAATCTTGTCTATTTTTTTCAAAGAACCAACTATTGCTTTTGTTGATCTTTAGGATTGTTTTTTGAATTTCCACTTCATTGATTTCTGCTCTATGCTTTGTTATTTCCTTCTGCCTACCTATTTTTAGTTTCTTTTGTTGATAATTTTCTAATTTTTATAAGGTGTGTCATTAAGTTATTTATGTAGGCCCCTTGTTCCTTTCTGATGTGTGCTTGAAAAGTTCTTGGTATTCTTTTCCTTTTAGTACTGCTTTTGCTATGTCCCAAAAATTCTGATAATTTTTGTCTTCATTTGCATATCTTTATAGGAGTCTTTTGATTATATCTGTGATTTAATCTCTGACCCACTGGTTGACCCACATTATGAAATGTTCATCTTTGTCCCTTACAACTTTTCTAAGTCTAAAGTTTATGTGATCTGATATTAATATGGTCACTTCAGTTTTTTAAGGGACTTGTTTGCTTGGATAATTTTCCTCCAACCTTTGATTTTTAGTCCATGTTTGTTCTGCCTATTCAGATGTGTTTCTTATAGGCAGCAGAATGTTGTATTCAGCTTTTTGATCCATTTTTCATACTATGTCTCTTACTGGTGTATTTAGTCCATTGATTTTGAGAGAGATAATTGTCATGGGATTTAGTTCCACCTTTGTGTAGAAGTTTGGTATGTCTTTAGGCCTGTCTTGTCTTAAAAAGTAGACCTTTCAGTTTTTATTTTAAAGCTAGTCTTGAGTCTGTAAAATTTCTTAGTTGTTGTTTACTTGTGAAACTATGTATACTTCCTTCAAACCTGAATGTGAGTCTGGTTGGCTGCAGTATTCTAGGTGAAGCATTCATTTCATTGAGTTTTATCACTATAACCCACCACTGCTTTCTGGCTTTGAGAGCTCTTTGTGACAGGTTTGCTGTAAATCTTGTTTTTAATTTTTAATATTATAATATTTTTTATTTATTTTCTTTCTTTTAAATCTTTTAAAATATTTTTTATTTAAACACCTTGGTTACAAACATGATTGTGGTTGGGTTTCAGTCATATCAGATGACACCCTCCCATCACCAGTGCAACATTCCCATCACCAATGACCCAAATATCCCTCCTATCCTCCTGGCCTGAACTTGTACTCTAGACAGGCTTTCCACTTCCCTCATATATTCTCATTGTTAGGATAGTTTGCAATGTGGTTATTTCTCTAACTAAACTCATCACTCTTTGTGGTGAGATTCATGAGGTCGGCTGTAACGTCCAGCCCTCCTATCTTATGTCTGTGAAAATTGTTGAGAAATGTCTTTCATTTTTCTTAAAACCCATAGATGTGCTGTAAATGTTAACAATGCTCCTTTGAATATAATTACCACCCCCTTTTTGTTTGTTTGTTTTGGTTTGATTTTTGGGTCATACCAGGCAGTATTCAGAGGTTACTCCTGGCTCTAAGCTCAGAAATCACTCCTGGCAGGCTCTGGGGACCATATGGGATGCCGGGATTCAACCCACTGTCCTTCTGCATGCAAGGCAAATGCCCTACATCCATGCTATCTCTTGGGCCCTGTAATTTCCCTTTTTGATCTTGCTACTTTCAGTATTCTATCATTATTTGTGTAATTCATCACTGTGACTAGGATGTGCCATGGGGTCTCTTTCAGGGTCTCTCTTTGGGTTTCTTTTAGCTGGTATTCTTGCAAGCAGGATTTGGTTGCATGTAGTCTTTAGCTCTAGAAATTTCTTTGCAATGATGTCATTGACTGTTGATTCTTCTTGGGGATATTCTTCCTGGGATTCTGGGACTCCAATGATTTTTATGTTGTTTCTGTTGAGATTATCAAAGACTTCTATTTTCATCTGTTCACATTTTTTGAGGATTTTTTCCATTGTCTAATCATTTTCTTTAAAGCTCTTTTCCATTCTCTTCTGTTGTATGGAGTTGTACATCTTATCTTCTAGCTCACTGATTCTGTCCTCAGCTGCTGTTACTCTGTTAGAAAAACTTTTATTTCATTTATGAGTTTTTCAGTCCTATTATTTCAGTTTGAAGTTTTCTGATTTCTATCTTCATACCCTCTTGATTCTTATTTGTGGTTTGTTCAGCTAGATCCAATGCTTTCTTTGATTTTTTTTTATGAGGATTCTTCATATTCTTCTCTAAACTTCTTATCTGAGTGGCTAAACAGGTGGTTGGCACTTTTTGGGTCATCAGAGCTGACATCTTCATTTTCTATGCATGGTGTTGGCCTGTGTTGATTCCTTAAGGTCATGCTTGTGGTGTGGTGTTTTCTATGTGTTGAGCTGGGATTTCTTGGCAAGGAGAAGTACACAGCTGCAGGTGAAGCAGAGAGACCGTGTTCCTCTGACTCCACATTTCATGGGTGGGGACAACTCACTTCTGAAGAAGTGCCCTCAAGGAATAATCTGGGTGGGATGATTCAAGATTCAGCATACAGGAGAAGAGAAGAAGCATCTTACATTACAATATCTGCACATGGCAGGAATCAGAATATTATGTCTAGATCAGGGGTCTCAAATTTGTGGCCCGCGGGCCACAAACAGCCCTCCATACAACATTTTTGTGTCCCTGCCCTAGAGGAATCTTTTTTTGTTTTGTTTTGTTTTAGTTGTTTGGGTGACACCCCACCCCCCAATGTTCAAGGCTTACTACTGACTTTGCCTCCTGTGGCCCCAAGGTAAATTGAGTTTGAGACCCTTGGAAAAGCATTATTGAGTAAATCTCATCTGACAACTGGAGTCTTTCAAATTGTTCCGTAAATTTTTTAATAATAAAATATAATAATAATAATTTTTATTGTGAACAAAAGTGAATAACAAATCTTTCACAGTAATACTTAAGGTACATAGTGACAATGAATCAGAGCCATTTGGAGTCTTTCACTGGTGCATGTGATCAGATGAAAAATTCTTTTACTTTGAATTCACTTTTGTGAAGGTCTTATAAAGTTTTTAAAATAAAATATTTTTAACTATGTGATGGTAGGTAATAGTTATTGAATAAGTACTATTTTGAGACTTTTTTTTAATTTTTGGTCCACACCTGGTGACACTTAGGGTATGTAACAGGGGTTACTCCTGTCTATGCACTCAAAAATCACTCCTGGCTTGGGGGACTATATGGGATTCTGGGGATTCAACCGAGGTTTGTCCTGGGTCAGCCACTTGCAAGGCCAGTGTCCTACCGCTGCGCTACCTCTCCAGCCATACTGTGAGACATTATACATGACTTAATTAATTTTTATTCCTCAACAATTCTAGTTAATAAGTTTTATGAATAAAGTGTTCCATGCCTTTTTAGGAACTAGTGATGTGTTTAGGCTCAAAGTTTACACTATTTGATTATTCATTCAAATAAGAAAGTACCTTTTAAAAGTCTCTCCCAAGGTTAGGTTGAACAATATTTAGATATTTAGAGTCTTTTTTTTTGGGGGGGGTCACACCCGGCAGTGTTCAGGGCTTACTCCTGGCTCTACACTCAGAAATCGCTCCTGGCAGGCTTGGGGGACCATATGAAATACCGAGATTAAACCACCATCCTTCTGCATGCAAGGCAAATTCCCTACCTCCATGCTCCATATCTCCATATCTCTCTGCCCCCCTATTTAGGAGCCTTGATGCTAGTCAGGTCTCTTGCAGTAGACTTGGGTTTACATTAGAATTTGCTGGTGTTTAGACTTTTTTCCCACTATAGTCTCTGTTCACTGAACAATGGACTCTATAACTTGTAGAGGAGAAATGACAAAGTAGAACAGGTTGGGAAGAAACAATTTGAATGTCCAGCTTGGCCCTCTTTTTATTGGGAGGGTCATACCCGGTGGCCTCAGGGGTTACTCCTGGCTCTGCACTCAGAAATAGCTCCTGGCAGGCATGGGGGACTATATGGGATGCTGGGATTCAAACAACCATTAGTCCTGGGTTGTCTGCATACAAGACACATGCTCTACCACTGTGCTATCTCTCTGGCCCCTGACCATGTTTCTTGTGAGGACCTGTATCTTGCATAAAGCGCCAGTAACTTCACTGCTTTGCCCCTCCCACTCACTCTTTAAGGGACAGCAGCCTCATCACATTCCTTTTGGGCTTTATACTTGGTGAGTAGATATCTGGGTTATGTTAGAATAAGACTGGTTAAAAAGGACAAAACATACACAAAGCCACAGCATTTTCCTTCCTCTTAAATCATGTTCATTTTCTTCTTCGGTCTTGCAAGTTACTCATTCTTCTGGAGATCCTTCCTAACTGGTGATACAGTTGTATGGCCTATACTGACCTTGTGATAGCACTTAGGCATCTGGCTTAAGAAAGGCTGGATCCTAAGAAGCAGACTCAAGCACAAGGGGAACTGGGAGTGTGCAGCCTCGAAAAGGACAAAGGAGCCAGGAGTATTCTGACGCTGCATTTCCATATTTGCAGTGAAGTGGTCTTGTCTTTCCACCTGAGCAAGTGGGCATGATAACTAACCTTCAGCCAATTGTACCTGAACAGATCTGATTGAAGGAGATCCAAACCACAGGAGCAAAAGAAGCTAGTTAAATAGAAGTTCTACTGGCTAATAGACACTGGTGTACAGAACATGGGATTAAGACAGATGATAACATTTAGGAGTTCCTCTGAAAGCTGGTTATTTGTTCTGCATTGGTTCTCCTGATTGAAGAGTTGACACTGCTTCTGCTTTCTCCTCTTTCTTTTTTATTTCTTTCATCTTCTACTTCTTTAAAATTTCTTCAAAATAATAAATAGTATTATAAAAAGACTCTATCATGCTCACTTTCCCCTGGGCATCAGGGAAGAAACCTTGGTTTGGCTAGGAGCTCTAACAGGAAAAGCATCCCTCATGGAAAGAGTTTGGATACCTAAGTTATCAACTCTCCTCAGTCATCTCGTTGTGAAGACAGTGGAAAGATCCTTTATCCACAGTGGTCCTATTTCTCCTCTTGAAATGTGGGATTAGGTTTACCAACTTTTCAAGTACCATGTAGCTTGAATATAGCAAGCATGGATTTTCTTTCTGATATAATTAAATAACTCCAACTTGAGACCTCTGGGAAATGCTCTGAAAATATGTATTTATCTAGTGTTAACTCAGTGAATAATTGTAAGTGGGACTGAAAAGACTCCAGAGGGTCACTGGGAACCACTTAGCAGCAATATTGAGACCTGAAGGCGGAAGAAATTCTGGTTAGAGGAATAGTGCAGCAGGCTGAAGTAGGGAGATGTAGTAGTGGTTAGGAATGTGAGCATTTCCTGACAATAAACGGACATTTTCTAGCCATCTTGGTTTTTAGGACTTTTTCTTTTATGGGTAGGTGTTTACTCAAAGTTTGTAGCAAACAGTTTGTGTCTGGAGAATTGTCCCTCAAACAATAGCTTTAAGTTTCACAGGAGGTGCAGAAGGGGCACTGTTGATGATTTCTGAGTTGTCAAAGGTTTTCAAGGTAGAGATACTAATTCAACCCAACCAAGCTAACTGAAAATTGCAAGTGCTTTTTCTCCATGTGCCTCTCTCTCTCTCTCTCTCTCTTTCTCTCTCTCTCTCTCTCTCTCTCTCTGGTATTCTACCTGATATTTCTCCCTTTGAAGAAAAGATGTTGTGTCACACCTTTTTTTCAGTGTTGCTTCCCTTCCCAGGACTTGGTGTTTGCTTTGAGCAATAGGACAAGGCACTGGAGGAAGTCTTATCCTCATTCAACCCTTGTCCCTCATTGCTCTCTCAAAAATCTCACACATTATTTTTTTTTTTTTTTTAATTTTTATTTTTAATTATGAGAACAAGGGTGCAAAGAAAGAGGACAAGGTAAAGTTACCGTGGAAGGACAATCACCCATAACATAATTCTCAAAAGTCCCCTTGCTGATATCTTAACTTTGAAATTTCAGCCAAAGAAAATTAAGACAAATAAGACAGAATTCATGTACAATTACTTTGTCCCTCAAGTCCCCAGATTGTAACACATTATAATATTTCTTAACTGTACACAAGGTAATTTAAAGCAATAAAACTTATGTAACCCCTTAAACATTACAGGCATAGTATTTTCTTACATTTCCATATACATGCATATTGGCTTAAGTTACCCTCAAATTTTAAGTGAGTTCTTTTTAAGGATTAGAGTCAAAGGAGCACAGTAAAAATGGTGTTAGAGTGGCAATTGTTGTTTGCATAGGCCCACCAAAATATGAGGGACATGGAAAGAAATAACCTTGGCCTAAGTACAAAGAGACCAGACCCCTGAAGTTTCCTGGCACAAGACCAAGTCTAGGCTCCAGGCAAGCTAGATCGTCCAATCCAATACATTGTCTGTAATGCCAACACACTTTTATTTTTCACACAGTCTCTGTGTGATTCTGTATTAAAGTTCCTGGAATCTGCATATCTTACATTGAAGTCAGGATGTGGAACATCCTCTCCTTTCACCTCACAATCATAGGGCAATGCAGGGAGCCCTGTCCTGTAAGCAGGTCGTTGTTGTTGTTAAGTCTTCTCATTGTTAAGGGAAGTCTCTCTTGAGCAGGTCGAAGTCTGAGCAGTGTAGGTCTTCCGTGGTAAAGGATTACTTCCAGGTGATGTTATAGACCAGCCTGGATGTTTCGTAGATGGCTTCCCTGGTTCAGGGGAGGATGGATTATGCTCTTTCTTCTGAGGTCTGTGCCAGGTCGTTATGTCAATGTTCAGGGGGTAAGGTCCCTTTGCACTACAAGATTTGTGTGTTCCAAAATCTATTAGGTAGGATCTTATTTGTATGTATAGTATTTTCCCATTTTGATGTGCCTATGCAAATAAGAAGCAATGCCACGTGGTGTTATTGGCGCATATGGGGGCCATAAGAACAATTCCAATGATTCCCATGACATGGTTCAATCATAAGCATTAAACTGGGGGACTCTTCCACCAAAATTCCTTATTAAACAGCTCAAAAAGAGAAGATAAAAAGTAGTTAGAATCGTCACTGTATAAGACAACATTTAGTAAGAATCATAGCTGTCAGAGAAAAAATACAACATATTCTAAAGAATATGTGTCCATTTTATGTATCTTGAAATGGTTTGGGGTTGTCACACAAAATGCACAGCTTTGGACTGTGATTAGGATTGTACACTACTGAATTAAAGAGAGTAATGTAGGTTAGTATTATTTCAGAGGGGGTTAGAGAGTTAAGGAGTAAAAAAGAAATTTGTAGGGGTGTGGTAAAGGGCAGAATACAAAATGAACATTCTGTATACGCAAAACATAACTTAAGAATAAGGAATATTCTGAATACACGAAGGACGCGCGGGGGCATAAGCCCCCGCGCGGTTCTGCAGATTTTGGATGCCTAGGGAGGAATTTCTCACCCCCTCCCCCCAGGGCCGGATTAACCAGGCGTGGCCCTGAAGACCCGCCTGGTGTGGGGGAAGTCATGCTCGCCTGGACTAAGTGGTCAGCCCAGGGGTCCGGTGGCTAGCTGTCCTGCCCAGAGCCCCCAACATACCAGTCAAAGGAACCCAGAAATCCTGGCATGCGGAGTGTTCTGGCCCCAGCCGTGCCTCTGCAAAAAATCTCACACATTATTTACAAAGCTTTCTCCTTCAACTGCCTCACTTTCACACAGTCTTTACGGTCTTAATAAAATAGCTAAGAATGTGATTTTGGTTCATTGTAGAAAATGAAGAAACAAAAGATACGAAGCATAGAAATTTCCCAAATGCTGATGACCCCTCATGGAGATGTTTTTATTAAATTCTTTGAGTTTAGGGGCACTTGTGTGTGGAGAGTGAGGCAAAAACAGTGCAAGATGAAACTAGCAGAACTAGTACCCACACATAACAACATAGACAGGCTGTCAGGGATTGTTGAGATTTTAATCTGGAATCCACAAGGAAATGAGGTATGATAACACTGTGATGAACATGTAAATCTTTGTATGAATGTAAGTGCAGAAATTATTTTGATAATCTTTTGTTTGCTGTTTCATTCTCTTAAAAGATGAGACAAACTCACAGATTAATACTAAAATGTTAATGAAATATAAACCTTTTTCTTCTTCTCAGGGTAAGAGAAGTTAAAGGCTTTGAATCAGGAACTATTGATATGGCTTGAATGATAAAGCAAAAAAAAAAAAATTGCTTGTGCTTAATTTGACTCCTGGCATTACATGCTACACTTCTCCTCTAGTACCACAGAGTGTAACACTGTAGCCCATGAGCACTGCTGGGAATTGCCTCTATAACTGTAGCAATTCCTGTACCCAGATGAGAATGTCAAAACTATACAAACAGTGGAGAATGTATGTATACATAAGACTCAAAACCCAGGGACCAGAGAGATAGCATGGAGGTAAGGCATTTGCCTTTCATGCAGAAGGACGGTGGTTCAAATCCCAGCATCCCATATGGTCCCCTGTGTCTACCAGGAGTGATTTCTGAGCATTAAGCCAGAAGTAACCCCCTGAGTGCTGCCAGGTGTGACCCCCCAAAAAACACACACACACACACACACACACAAAAGACTCAAAACCCAGTTCTCATTCACAGTAATAAGCTCAAGACAATTCTTGTTTTGATTCTGTCCCTCCATCTTACCTCAACACTACTTAAATTTTTCAAATGACATAATTATAGATAAAACATATTAACCAAAACAATGCATCTTTTTATGCCTGAGGTAGAATTTTTATTTTTAAATAACAATTTTTTTATTTAAGCACTGTGGTTACAGAAATGTTCAAATAATGCATCTTTAAGTGGCATTGTACCTGTTGGGGAAGAACAATTTCTACAGGTGCCTTTTTGAACAATCATCAAGCATATAAGGAGATTCTACTCTTATACTGAGTGTTCCTCATTGAGAGGAATATGAGACACATAATGTGTCAAGGAAGGAAAATGCTGCTATAAAGTCTAGCACAATTTGCTGAGGGATTTGAAATAGTGCGTTAAATAGAGATCACATCATCTTTTTTAAGAGAAGTGTTCAGCATAGGAGAGTATGTCAAGCAGAATTACACTCCACCTTTAATGATACTTAAGATCAGGATATGTGCCGGAGGAATCAGCTTCCTGAAGCACGAAGGTCCCCAGGATGCTGAGCATGATGCCGGAGACAAGTGCTTCAAAAGGCAGTCTTGATTTTTTTTCTTTAGGAACATAATTAAATGATAATAGTACCATGCAGCACAGTTTTATGAAGCAATAATCCAGTTCCCAAATGGGTAAACTATAAACCTGATGGCCAAGTCATTTATCCCAATGAGGAAGCCCGATTATTGCAGAAGAAAGCAGGGGATTGCCCTGTTCTAATGATTTTGCTACACAAGCTTAAATAGGTCTAAGACACTCTGTGGATTCTTACTGTGGGAAGGAAATCTGAAACTTTGAATGCAGAAGGAAGAAAAGATAAGAAAGTATGAATTTGGGTAGAGCTGGGGGAATAAGGAAAAGTTGCAAAGGAGATAGAGACTTAGAAATCACCTCATTAGGTATTAGTAAATTTAGTAAAATTAATTTCAGAGAAAGAATGCAATCACATTTCCTTCCATTTCCTCACTTGAATAGCAAGAAGCAAAAAATAAATGATTATATTTTGGTCTTCAAGTACATGTGTCAGCATTTTCTTTTTTTTTTCTTTTTTTCTTTTTTTTTTTGGTTTTGAGCCACATCTGGCATTGCTCAGGGGTTACTCCTGGCTCAGAAATAGCTCCTTGCAGGCATGGGGAACCATATGGGACACCGGGATTCGAACCAACCACCTTTGGTCCTGGATTGGCTGCTTGCAAGGCAAATGCCGCTGTGCTATCTCTCCGGGCCCATGTGTCAGCATTTTCACAGATATTATCTAATTTATTCCTCACTGCAATCCTATCAAGGAAGGATTATCCTGTAGATTCTATGAATTTAGAGAGAAAGAGAGAATGAGAGGAGCTAAGACACTTACCCAGGAGCCCAGAACCCTTGTGTTGAAGTTGGAATTCAAACCCACTCCTTTGTCTGCTGTCATTTGTCATTGTCCTGTGAGAGCTCTGCTGAAATCTGACCTGGTACTGGATGGATGTTCTCCAGGGTCCACTTAGTGGTTCCTGATTACAAAATGTTCTTATACTCTGGGAAGTAAAGAAAGAATGCTGAACACATTTTTTTCCCCTCTAATGGGATCTTTGGAGCCAGGAAGTTCCTCACAAGGCCCCTTTCTGTCCTCTCTCCATGCCACTTAATTTTTCCCTGCAAAGCACTATTTCAGTTTACCAAGACCTAGAAATTGCCAGGCACACAATAAGACAACGGTAAGTATTGTGCAGTGAGTAGAAATAGCACTCTGTTTCCAGGCTTGTAGAGGGAGCAGTATTCATTGTATTGCCACATCCTTTAGGGAGGTTTCAATGGTCACTCCGCCTAACTGCCCCTCACTCAAGATCAGCTATTTTACCTCTCTAGAGAGTCTGTTGTTCAGACCAGGAATGCTGCTAAGAACTCACTTACTGTGGTTTTGATTCATGGTTTGATATAGAAGAATGTTGTCTTTCATTTTGGAGTAAAGCGACTGAAGTTTATGGGCCATGACTTATGTCCTATGTCCTCCAGATCACATATTACAGCATCCCATTAGAAGGTTCTCAGAGAATGCTGAATATTCTAGATGAGACTTTGAGGAGGCAGAGGGCATAGTGGTTAAGGGCATGGGCTTGTTCGGATCACTAGGTCAAAGTCAAAGTCACAGTTATTTACTCTTTTCCCATGACTTTGAGATGCTATTAGTCCCTTTGTCTTCTTTTCCTCATTTGGCCAGAAGACATTGGATTCATGCCTGTTTTATCTCTTTAGTTTTCAAGTCTCTGAGAGACTACAGTCTCTGAGAAACTCCTAATTATTCCCTACAGAGATTAAGGAATTTCATCTAAGAACATCAAGTCTCCCACCTCCCACCCCAAACAGAAGTAAAAGAAAGCAAGAGCAGAGTGTAACAATATAAAAGGAGGGAAAGCAAAATTTTTTGAGAGCTTCCAAGCCTCCCATACACCGAGTATTTATTGAGAATGTACTGTACTGCGTTTTGCGCACAAAAGTAGGCCATTCTAGTGGAAAAAGCAGGCAATAAAGAAACAAATATAGTATTTAGTGTCAGGTAGATATGTAATAGCAAGAAGAAAAGTAGAGAAAGGGGAATAGAAAGTGATGAGTACTGTTTCATGAGTACTATTTTATTTTTTATTTTTCCAGTTTATTGACATAATTGGCTGCATTATGTAAGTTTAAGGCATACAGCATGAGGGAGTACTGTGTTCTGGTAGTGGAGTCCAGGGAGTCTTCTTTGTTAAGGCAACATAGAGCTGTGTTGAGGTAGATTTGCAACAATATCTAAAGGAAGGACCTACCAGAAAGAGGGAGGAGAGTCTTGAGATACATTCAACACATGTGTTGTGACTGAGGAAATTTCAGAAGGAATTTCTTTTTGTTTTATCACAATTTTTTAAATTTAAATATCATGGTTACAAGGTTGTTCATAATACAATTTATTTATTTTTTAACATTGACTATATGCTTTCAGACACTACACACTTTCAGACACAAGTGGCATTGATCTTTTTTTTTTTTTTTGATTATTTAGGTGATGGTTAGAAAACAGTTAACTTTTATTGAGGACTCTATACTTAAAAATAAAAATCACCTTTTACCTTTTCTTTTTGTTTGTTTCTTCGTTTTTGGGCCACACCTGGTGACGCTCAGGTGTTACTTCTGGCTATGTGCACAGAAATCGCTCCTGGCTTGGGGGACCATATGAAATGCTGGGAGATCCATCCTAGGCTAGCGTGGGCAAGGCAGATGCCTCATCCTTATCGCTTGTGCCACCGCTCCAGACCCAATACAGTTTACTTTTGCACAGATAAAGTTGTTTAATTGAGTTACACTCATACAATGTATAACAACATTTACCAGTGCACATTCCTGCCACCAATGTCAACAGTTTCCCTCTCATCTCCCTAATGCCCTCTTGTCTCCCACCCACACTTTCCCACCTACCTTTGGAACAGGCATTTTATTTTTTTCTATCTCTTTTCCTCTCTACCCACCCCCCTTTTCTTTTGTGACATTGTGGTTTGTACTACTGCAAATGGAGGGATACCATGAATGTCCTTTCCATATTAGACCTTCTCTACTCCGGTTGTGGCCCCCAAACCACACACACGCACCGCGCACACACACATACGCACACACGCACACACACACACACACACACACACACACACACAGACCTCTACTCAAACTGCACTCTCAGCTGTTGGTGGCAAGCTACCTAATAGACTGAGCCTCCTACTTTTCATCTCTATTGTTCTGGATATCATCCAGAACGGTCTTTTATTTTCCTTATATCTCAGTGATGAGTGATATTATTCTATGTTTATCCCTCTCCCTCTGACTCATTTCACACAGCATAATATTCTCCATGTCCATCCACGTATAAGCAAAATTCATGACTTCATAAGGAATTCCATTGAGTCAGCAAGGGAAACAGAAGGGGCGACAGGATCAAAGGGGTACCAGGAACCAGATCTAAAGGACCTGGTATACAGGATTACTTTTACCTGACTGGGGACCTGCATCCCTCAGTTATAGGGAGGGTGCCTTTGAACGCACACATACCTCTGTTCTTGGTGATGCAGCCCTCTATGCCAATCCAGAGTAGCCCAGTCCTAAGCATCCTCTCTTGTAGCTAACCTTCTCAGACCCCATTGGGAAGACTCACATTTATTCTCACAAAACACCTCACCACATCTAGATGCTGTTGAGCAGCTGCCATACTGCTGCTCACAGTGAAGCAGATTTGGAATGCAGAGAGGATTTGGGTAGGTGAGGTATTTAGGGGAAAGAAAACACAATTGGATATGTTATTCCAGTGGTGTGCAAAATCATTTCCCAGGAAAGGTAATCAAACGTCTTTTTTCTTGATACATCTCGTATTTTAAAACCTACCCAGATCTGAAAGCACTTACCAATTGTGCATGATGACTGGGGAGAAATTGGCAGTAACAGCATTTCCACCTTATTCTTATATATGTACATATTTTTGCATAGATCTAATAATAAAAAGTGTGAATTATAGTGATGGTGAAACTTTACACTATTAACTGGATGAATTTCTATGCTTGAAATACAAAGTTACTGTTCAATAATAGTATTTGGTAAGAGTTAAAAATACATTTCCATTTTATTTAAATAATTTGAAAATATTGACATCTACTTTCATAATTTCTATTTTCCTTTAATTTTAGGAGATAATTTCAGTAGTTCAGAATAGAGCAATTTACAAGCAGAAAAATAATTTTATATATTTGGTTTCATATTATATTAAAAGTTTGATGAAAATTCAAATTTTATATACTTTGAATAAACTTGCCTTTAATACTGTAGATTTTGATGTCAATATGAGATAAAATATATGAAAATCTTGGTTATAATAACCTAAATTTTATCTTGGCTAAAATTAAACAAGAAAAATCATGTAATCAATGCATAATAATTTAAATTAATTTTATTTCTCATCTATATATTGGTAGTTACCAAAACAGTCAAAGTACCTAGTACTAAATCAAAATGAATTGTCTTTTTTTCACTTTTATTGTTTTTGATTTTGGGGCCACACGCAGTGATGCTCCTCAGGGCTTAGTCCTGGCTCTGTACTCAGAAATCATTCCAGGCAGGTTTGGGGGACCATATGGGATGCCAGGTTGGGTGCATGCAAGGCAAACACCCTACCCGCTGTGCTATTTTGCTCCAGTCCTGAAATGAATAATATTTAATATTTTGTCACCTTTCAGTTATTTAAAAACCAGGATGTTTACATAGTTAAGTCATTTAAAACTCACAGATTTACGAATACTTTAGTTGGTATCACTTTATATATTCTTCTGGTAGCCAAACAAAATATTTTTGAACAGTTACCATGTTTTATATCTTAAGGAATTTAAATAGATTGCCCCTTGACATTCATTCGTTTTTGCTCTGGTCCCTGCCAATGCTACCAGAGGCTGATCTGAGAATGATTTTGTTTCTGTGTCTGATGGGGAGTTATTGGAGAAAGGGAAGATTTGCTCCTTGATTTACTGCTCTGAAGACACACACACACACACACACACACACACACACAGAGAGAGAGAGAGAGAGAGAGAGAGAGAGAGAGAGAGAGAGAGAGAGAGAGAGAGAGAGAGAGAGAGAGAGAGAGAGAGAGGAAAGAGACAGCCAAATAGAAAGCAGATGAGAGAGCAAGCAGATGAGAGTGGGCAGGTGAGAGTGAGGCCAAGGATGCACATTCAGACTACTACAACAGTACTAGCAGGTTGTTGGGATTAGGGCAAGTTCTCTAGTGCTTGATGGTCGGGTCAAGAGGATGTGCATATGTAAAAGAAAAGATTTTGACATTTAAGTAGATTCAAACAGTGGAGAGCTCCTATATGTCTAGATCACTTGTAAAGCCCAACAGAGTTTAGTTTTTGTAAAGGCCTAAAGACCCCAAGAGTTTTCGCCTTGAGCAGCTGGCTGGTGGCTAAACTGTTTCCTTCTTGTTCTTAGGTACTAAATTACAGAATGTTGAAATGAAATAACTCCGGGAAGATTTTTTTAGCACAGTACCTCCCACATGATCAGATTCAATATATGCTGGCTGTATTTTATTATTATTTTCTTCTTAATTCTTTAATTGAGACTTGCAAGATACATAATACCACAATATTATTCCAGAAAATGAAAACAGTTTAGTAATTGAATGCTACAGTTAAGATTCTACAACTAAAGAATTGTGATGTCAAAGTCAGTTTATAGCTAGAGGATTCTCCTCAGCTGGGCAGAGATCTTTTAGGTTAGTTAGATCAGGATGAGAATTAGTATTTCCCAGTGTGGTTTGGGAATCTGAAATTAACTAACAAACTGATTATTATAATTGTTTTGAGGACCCTAGGTTTAAATTTTGGTATCTGCAGAGGTGTTTTTGGAAGAGGAGAGGTAAAATGCATTTTCCTGGGGATAGGGATAAGAATTTCTTTTTCCTGGACTGGAGAAATAGTATAGGGCTTAAGGTGCTATCCTTGCACACAAATGACTCTAGTGTGACCTCTGGCACCACAGAGGGTCTCCGAAGAACTGCCAGAAATGAATCGACTACAGAGCCAAGAGCAACATCTGAAAACTGCTGGGTATGGCCCAAATCCCACCTCCCCCCAAATGAATTTCTGTACCCTTGGAAGAGTAAATTAGTGATGAGGTCATGTTACTAAGAAATTGGGAGACCTTCCTTCAGAGTCAGCTGAGGGCCAGAGAGATAGTATATACAGCAGGCAGGTAGGGTGCTTTCCTTGCATGTGACTTTCCTAGGGTTTGAACCCTGGCACCACCAAGAGTGATCCTTGAGTGTAGAAATAGCCTTGAACACAACTGATGGAGCTTCAGAACAAAAACAAACAATCCCCTAAAAATAAACAAAAACTAAAGCCAGCTCAGATAACTGCTTTATCCTGCCTGCATTTTTTGAGTTTTTTCTTTTACTTTTATTGAAAACCTGTGATTTACAGTCTTTCATGGTTGGGTTTCAGACATACAATGAATCAGGGAATGATTTCTTAAATTATAGTCATTAACATCATCTAATAACAGCACCAGAAGTCTGCTGATACTGCATTCTAGGCACCACTCTAGGCCTCTTACCTGTTTTATTTTTCATTTAATCATCACAACAGAAGTATAATTATCTCCTGGTTCGTAAACCAGGAGACTGAGGAACTCTGGTCAAGTAACTTATCTAAGGTTTTAGTAAATGGTTGAGCCAGAGTTCAGAACCAAGTATCAGAACTCTCCTAGCTTCAAGCTAAATATCTTTATTTTACAGTTATAAAATGAAAGCTCAGAGAGGTCAATCACTTTGTCAAAGATCACACATTAGTTGACAGAACTCAGACCTTGATCTCTAGCTCAAATTTCTTCCACTGTTCCAGCTATAAAGGAGGTTATTTGTTTACTTGTTTGTTTTTGCTTACCTGTTTAGGGAGTGAACCAAAGATCTTATTTGGGCTTAGTGATCTTGAAATACAGCTTCTCTCTCTCAATTTTATTTTATGAACCCAAGTGGGGGAGTACTCCAGTTCCTATGCCTAATCAAGAGCAGACATCTGCAAACAAGTCAGTTCTGAAAGTTCTTGTTTAATCTCTAGAATAGTGCGGAATTTGATGGAGTTAGGTTTCTCTCCACCTTTCCTCATCTCACTATAAAAGTGCAGGAAAAAGAAATTACCAGTTCAAGGAAAGAGAGGAAGTTCTTTTCAGATTGCTCCGGAATAAAGCCTCACATCTAAGCCTTGACTCTTTGGGGGAGGAAGGGGAGAAGGGGACAAGAGAAAGGTCAAGAGAAAGAGGTGGAAAGAGAATTTAGGGAAAAATAGGAGTCTTCTGGCATAGAATAGCCAGGACAGAGCCCATATCTAGGGCTCCAAGTATCAGGGAATTCGAAACTTCTTCATACGCCAAGCTATTTTTGAAAGGGTCAACAAGTTCTTCCTTAAATATTATTCTTCAATAATTCACTAGTTGTTTAGAAGAATGATAACCATCTTTGCTTCCTCTCAGCACCCCCGCTTAAAACTACTGGGGTTTCTTACTAGTTCTTTTATCATTCTTTGCTTTCACAGTGATGAGATTCAGAAGCTAATATTTGGTATACATGATTCATCTCTGTAAAATAATACCCATTTGTTTTTGGACTTCAGAACAAAAGACAAGAGAGTCATTGGGCATAACCAGTTTCTAGGAGAAAGGGAAAATGCTTTTTATCCTTTACACTGTCTAGCAAAAGAATTCATTCCTGAGCCCTGGCCCTCAGTTAGCCACATCAGTATCCTGCTGTCTCTTGTCTACGGAAAGGACAGGTCTTGTCTATATAGAAATTTAATTTTAAATAAAAATGCCAATAAATAAAATAAAATAAAAATAGAAAAAAAGAAACGCGCTTTATGTTTGCTTCCTAATGTCCCAGTGGCTGTGATTGCATTCATGGGACATAAGATGGGGCTAAAAACTCTCCAAAGCTGTTTTTCTAGGTGTCGAAACTCACTAGCTAGGATCACAGCAGGCACCACAGACGTCACACCTGGAATCTGGAATGAGCATTATAAAATTGGCAGGGCTGAAAAGGCATTAGTAAACATTATTAAGAATTCCTTGCAGGCAATTAGACTCCAACAATATCTTAGAAGAGGGTGTTTCCTCCTCTCTCCTCCCCCCACCCCTTTTTTTGCATCTTTATTTCTATCTTGCTAATGAGAGAGTAATGAGCCACATACTTGTTACCTAGAAGGAATATCTTGGCAAAGCTCTAGTGAACTTAAAAACAGTATTTACAAACTGATTATTGTTCGCATTCATTATAAATTTTAAATTAGAAGGAATCGTAATAAAGGGAGCCAGGAAACGAGCTGTTCCTCACTCAGAGATTTCATGGTCCCTTAAATGGTGAAACGCTAAGATTTCTGTCACTGATGAACTAGCAAGGGGAGATATTCTTGGCCTTGGTAAGACAATGTGTTTACTAGGTTTGTCTCTCTTGTTCTTGTTTTAGAAAATGCAATCATTCTCATTTACATCAAGGCAATGGTATCTCTTCTGCAGGGTCAAAAGATGGAGTCTATGTACCACAGTTTCTTTAGCCATTCATCTGTTAAAGGGTATCTTGGCTGTTTCCAGAGTCTTGTTATGGTAAATAGTGCTGAAATGAATATAGGTATAAGGAAGAGGTTTTTGTATTGTATTTTTGTATTCCTAGGGTATATTCCTAGGAGTGGTATAGCTGGTTAGTATGGGAGCTCGATTTCCAGTTTTTGGAGGAATCTCCATATTGCTTTCCATGAAGGTTGAACTAGACGGCATTCCCACCAGCAGTGGATAAGAGTTCCTATCTCTCCACATCCCCGCCAACACTGCTTGTTCTCATTCTTTGTGATGTGTGCCAATCTCTGGGGTGTGAGGTGGTACCTCATAGTTGTTTTGATTTGCATCTCCCTGATGATTAGTGATGTGGAGCATATTTTCATGTGTCTTTTGGCCATTTGTATTTCTTCTTTGTCAAAGTGTCTGTCCATTTCTTCTCCCCATTTTTTGATGGGATTAGATGTTTTTTTCTTGTAAAGTTCTGGAATATTATGCAGCTGTCAGGAGAGATGAAGTCATGAAATTTTCCTGTACATGGAAGTACATGGAATCTATTATGCTGAGTGAAATAAGTCAGAGAGAGAGAAAGATGCAGAATGGTCTCACTCATCTATGGGTTTTAAGAAAAATGATAGACATTCTTGCAATAATAACTTTTAGACACAAAAGAGAAAAGAGCTGGAAGTTACAGCTCACCTCATGAAGCTCACCACAAACAGGGATGAGTTTAGTTAGAGAAATAACTACGTTTTGAACTATCCTAATAATGAGAATGTACGATAGGAGGGAAATAGAAAGCCTCTCTAGAGTACAGGCGGGGGGTGGGTGGGGAGGAGGAAGATTTGGGACATTGGTGATGGGAATGTTGCACTGGCGATGGGTGGTGTTCTTTACATGACTGAAACCCAAACACTATCATGTATGTAATAACGTTGTTTAAATAAAAAAAAAGATGGATTCTTTGTTGAAAGCACATAATACTTTTTGCTCTCCATCCACTAACTCTCGCATTCCTGTCTTCCTCTGCTTAGTCATTACTTTCCCATATTCCCTCTCAAAAAAGAGAGAGAAGATTCAGTTAATAAGACCAAGTCCTTGGCTTTGGCTGCAACTTCCCGTTTGCACATAGGGCTGGAGCCTCAAATTTCTCATATTAGGCAGGTCTAGGGTGGCACCTATGCCCAGGCTAAGACCCCCTCCCCTTGGAAGCTCCAGCTGAGTTATAGAGTCATTTAGAAAATTCCAGAAAACATGGATTTCTCCTTGCTCTCTCACTCCACCTTTCATTTCTCATGTTTTTTAAACTCCTTTTGGTCGAGACCAAATGGAAGAAATGCACTTCTGATACCTATTACTATGTTCTCCTCTTTTCCCGTGTATGTTATTTTTTTTGTTTTTGTTTTTGTTTGGTATTTGAATTATGAATCTTACCTGCCTGTGGAGGTCTGTCAGTTTTTTCCCTAGAAAATCCTCAGGCATTCATACATATAAACAGTGGGAACTTGGTATTTGTCCTGTTTTCTGCATACTTCTAACAGTGGCGACTGTTCCTAGGCACCACTTCTCTTTCACATGTTTTCCAGCTGGGTGGTGAATGATAAGCATGTCCTATTAAAGTGGTTCTCTCAAAGTGGGATACTGAATCTTGGGCCTTGCCCCAGAAGGACTGAATCAGAAACTCTAAGGGTGAGCTTACTCTTCAAGTCTATGTTCTCCCTTGAACATGTATATTGCTTGCTTGTCTTTGTTTCTTTGCTCCCTGTATTCACTCTTGAATATATCTATCTATCTATCTATCTATCTATCTATATCTATATATTTATATATTCTCCCATCACATCTAAGTTTCAATAAATAAATGTAAAGGGAGTGAACATCTTGCTTTACCCCTTTTCCTCACCTCCATCCTCCCCTCCCCCCCTCCCCGCCCTGCTAAAAAAGAGGAAGAAATTCCAGGGATAGAATTTAGACATTTGTATGTTAACAGGCCCTCCTTGTGATTCTGGAAGCTTGCTGAAGTTTGAGAATCTTTGCCTAGTCAGGCACTGGGTTAAGTGATTTACTTACATTATTCCAGTTGATTCTCATAACAAGTGAAGAAATGGAGTCTTAGAGGCATTAAGAAAATGGGTTAAGGAGGGTTTTTAATCTGCTAGGTCAGATTTTGGAACTCCTGCTCAAGTGTATTTGTGTTGAAGCAAATCCTCTTAAAACAGAAATGTTGTGTGTCATTCCTCTAACCTGAGTGAATTTATTAAAATATTCTCACCTCTACCCTTGGGGCACTGGGGGATAGAAGCAGGCACTCTGATTATGGGTATGGTGTTAGAGAGATAGATAAACATACAAAGTATAATTTACAGCATTGGGAATGATAGTACTTCAACTAAAAAAGAATGGTAAAACCAAACCAATAAATACAGATTTTTTTCACACCTTTTGGAATGTGCTGATGGGGAGATGGATGCAGAAAGGAGTTCAAAAGGCTATAATGAAACTTTCAGCCTCAATTTTGAGTTCTTATATTCAGAAAGCAAATGAGCTACATTAATGTGTGTGTGTGTGTGTGTGTGTGTGTGTGTGTGTGTGTGTGATGGTGGTAGGAGGAGGGCCAAGAGAAAGAGAAGAGAGGGAAGAACCCTGACACTATTGCCTCTTCTTACACAGAAGATCAGCTTGTGGGAAGGGTGCCTGGGAAGGTAGCCATGTGATGAAAAGAAGAGGAGATGATCATAAAATTTTTTCATCTGACACGTAGTACTTGACCACTGGGCCTAGTGCAAAAATGAATCTTAAAATATCTTCAAATTTTAAAGGAGTGTCTACTGGGAACTCGCAAGTAGAAGTATGGGACTAGCCTTTAATGAAGGTGTCTGAATTTCAGATGAGTACAGTTAGGGGAAAAGCAAAGTAACAAATCAGAAATCAGTCAAAATTAGAAACAAATGCAACACACATTCATCAAAAACACTCTAAAATTAGTTTTTGCATTTGCATGGTTAGTTTTAGCTTGCCATTCTGGAAAACATGCCAAAGCTTGCATCAGTAGCTGGATGAATAGAAACTTGGTAAGGCTGAGGAAAAAACTATGGCTTATACAAACCAAGAAAGAGAACAAAAGGCAGATAGAGAAAACAATGGTTACTTATAAAATATCATCAAAAAGGTTGCCTTTAATAAAAATTATTTAGTTTTGTTGAGCTCCACATCATATAGCTCATTCCCTTTCAGAGCCTTATTTCCATCTCAAGTATTCTATCTGCTACATGGACTTAATTGCTGTGTCTTCCTTACCATGTTGTTATTGGAATTAGATAAAATGATTAATTTAGAATGCCCGATGTTAAGTAAATACTTATATAGTTGTCAGCAGATCAGTAGTGGAGTGTCTTGTATATTCAATTAGAAAAGGGCTTTTCTAAAAACTTGTGATATTCTATTTGAAACAGAGTCTGACTACAATAAAGATAAAGTAGGGAGGGTAACAAAAAGGTTTGTCTATCTGGTATTTTTGGCTCAATTTTGGAATTAGTGAATTCAAAAGCTAGACATGGGATACTCATTCCATTGTTCTCTTTCTTATCTGAGAACTGCTCCCTAATTGCTGTACCTTTATTCCCTTCTAGCCTGTGCCTGGCACGCCAGAAATCTATGTGGCCTCACGTTGTCTCAATGAATTCCTAAATAAGACACCATGTTCTTGGTGTGAGATCTTAGATCTCCACAGAGGATTAAGCTGAAACATCATGTTCCTCTGGTTCAGAGAGGAGATCTTTCTGTATAGAGAAGTTGGCAGTGCTTATTGGAAATATTGCTGAGTGGTCAAAACTTTGACCAGGTCTTGGAACATATTCTCAGAAAACTCCTTTGGGGAAAAATATGTTTCTCATGATTCTAGGCTTTATGAGAGATTTACTAAGGTGTCACTGCCACTTAGTTATGGGATAACATTTGCTGGCAATGTGCTCTGAAGCTTCTTACTGTGATCTTTATTAGGATCCAGTACTGTCTTCTTAGCACTCCTTCACTCGAATACTCTTTTATTAAAAATCATATCTCATTGATTTCTAATTTTGAGAGGTGGGTCGGGACGTACACACACTGATTCCTGCTGGTTTCTGCTGGGTGTCAGAAGGGCGCAGAAGCCATCTTGGGCCATGGTGTTTCCAGCCGCCTGAGACTGGATTTCATCAGGGTTCCTGCCTGCGATCCTCCCTGCTACAGAGTTCTTGACTGGCTCTGCCCTCCTGCTGTGCCTTGGATGACTCTGAGGACTTGAAGGGAACTCTTTGCTTTGCTTGTCTGTCTTTCCTGAATAGTTGAAGCTCTCCTCAGAGGCCTAGGAAGTGCACCCCCCAAAAAAACTGTCATCTAGAGGCCGCAGAAGAGCGCGGCCACTCCGCTTCACTTCCCGGCCACACACTCTTTCTAACCAATAAACCTCACCACAACACGCAGAAAAAAATCACACTGCAAGCGTGACAATGGGGGAAACCTCGCAGGCAAACACCATGCACGGAGAATGAAGACGATAGCTCGGACGACCCAAAAAATTCCAACCATCTGATTAACCTCTCAGATAAGGAGTTTAGAATAGAAATATGAAAAATGTTCGTAGAACTCAAAAAAAGCATAGATCGATCTGAACAGAACACAAAGACAGAAATCAGCAGGGTAACAGCAGCTGAGAACAGAATCAATGTGCTGGAAGATGAGATGCAAAAAACACTCAACATAGCAGAAGAAATCAGAAAAGAACCTTAAGACAAACAATCAGGCAATGGAAGAAGTACTCAAGGAATGCAAACAGATGAAAATAGAAATCTTTGATAACCTCAACAGAAACAACATAAGAATCATTGGAGTTCTAGAGGCCCAGGTAGGAGATCCCCAGGAAGAATCAACTGTCAAAGACATCAGCAAAGAGATACTCCCAGAGTTAAAGACTACATGCGATCAAATCCTGCATGCCCGAAGGGTACCAGCTAAAAGAGACCCGAAGAAAAACACCCCAAGACACATCCTGTTACAATGACAAATCCCACAGATAGAGATAGAATACTGAAAGCAGCAAGATCAAAAAGGGAAATTACATTCAAAGGAGTAGCCTTAAGACTTATAGCAGACATGTCACAAGAAACTCTCAAGGCCAGGAGACAGTGGTGGGATATTGTGACAAGACTGAATGAAATAAATGCCTCACCGAGAATACTGCACCCAGCCCGACTCACGTTCAGGTTTGAAGGAAGGATACATAGCTTCATGGATAAACAATAGCTCAGAAACTTCACAGATGAAAAACCAGACTTAAAGGAAAAACTGAAAGGTCTACTTTAAGACAAGAGAGACCAACAAACACAGCAAACTTATCTACAAAGATGACATTAAATCCTATGACAATCATCTCCCTCAATGTTAATGGACTAACTTCATTAATTTCTAATTTTAATATCTTATTGAATTCCAATTGTCCATTCATTTATCTCCATATCTATTGTCTATCCATTTGCCAAGCAACTCTACCCATCCATTCATCCACTGACCTACCCCTCCACCTACCCACCTACCCACCCACCCATCCACCCATCCTTCCATTCATCCATCCATCCATCCATCCATTTATCTACCCACCCATACACCCACCCATCCATCCACCCACCTACCCATCCACCTATCCATCCATGCATCATCCATCCATCCATCCATTGTCTCTTCATTTTTTATTCTTCAATTACCAAGCTGACCACCCCTTTATTTAGTCTTACAGTTTATTTCATATTCTGATTATGCCTGGCTTTGAGAGATTGTCACTTTCTCATTCATTACTAATTTGAATGGACTCACCAAAATTCCCTGGTACCCTAATATCTTTCAGCCTCTTGTAATAGTAGAATTTTGGATTTCATCAACTAGATCTTCTCATGCCTTATGGTTATACTTACTGATAATCAAATACTGGTACCTTTAATTTTTAAGGGGTGCAGATTCTTGAGATTTGTATGAAGATTTGATTCCTGAAGACATGATTATTTTAAATTAAAAAATTTGGGGGGCTGGAGTGATAGCACAGCAGTAGGGCATTTGCCTTGCATGTGGCATACCAAGAACAAACCTGGGTTCGATTTCCAGCATCCCATATCCCCACCCCCACCCTGGGTCTGCCAGGAACGATTTCTGAGTGCAGAGCCAGGAGTAACCCCTGAATGCCACCAGGTGTGGACCAATAATAGAAACAAAAATAAACAAAAAAACTTTGTAGTCTAATTTGAGGAGGAGGGTGGTGGAATTTAACAATTAGAATGTGGTAACCCGACTTTGCTATCAATTGATAGGAATTTAAATTACCCCCCCCCAATTTTTTTTTGTTTTATTTTGGGTCACTATAAGGAGCTGTTGAATTTTGGGCATCTCTTTTGACATATCTTGCTATATTTCTGTTATTTTCAACATCAGAACATCTTTTTATTTTAATTTTTATTGATACCAATGTGAATTACAAGTCTTTCACAGTTATATTGAAGGTACAAAGTGACAGTGAATTAGGACAATTTCCACCACCAGTGTTGACCTCCCTCTGCCATTGTTCCCTGCATGTATCCCATACCTCCACCCTTAGGCCTCTGGACTACTAGTGTAACAGGTCCATTTGTGATTAGCTTGTTATAGTTTGAGTCTCTTGTTTCTATTGTCTTTAACTTTGGTTTGGATATTTAGATATGACCATTTTTTATTTCCACTCAGTGCTCCTGAGACCGCTTGGCCCTTGGGTACCATCCACTTTTTTTTAATTTGTAGGGAGACATAGAAATATGAAGTAGAACAAGATGATTCATGTTCTATGGTACTGTTAAAAAAAATAAAAGCAGGTGGGAGTCCCTGTCTAGAAGCTATAAGTATAAATAAAATTAAAAGAAGATAAAAAGAAAAAAGGGGGGCTGGCAAGGTTTTTTGTTTGTTTTTGCATAGGTACAGTACATATTGGGGAAATTAGAAAGGAAATTTCCTTGGTCTAAGAGATATAGGGTGTCTCTACCCATGAAGCTTTCTGTCATGAGACTGACTACAGTTTCTGGACATGTTTGTTATCAAACCCCAAGGTCTTTCTTTATGGTGGCTCAAAAATGTTCTGCTCAGTTGTGGGTGTCCAAGTCAGTTCTCTTTAATTAGAGACCTTAGTTTTTGCACAGATCCTAGGATGAACTCTAGACAAAGTCTAGAGTCTTTCTTTCTGGTCCCAGGAAAAGTTCTGCTCAGTGGCAGTTGTTATAGTCAGTCTTCTGTAATTAGCGATCTTGGTCTTTGCACAGATCCTAGGATGAAGTCTAGGATAGAGTCTTTATGGTCCTAGGAAAAGTTCTGCTCAGTTGTGGTTGTCATAGTTAGTCTTCTGCAATTAGTGATCTTGGTTTTTGCACAGATCTTGGTTTTTGCACAGATCTTAGAATGGAGTGTCTTCTGATTTCATCTGACCATTAGGTGATGAGGTAGTGCAACCTGCCCTTAGTTCAAGTTTCAACATCAGAACTTTCTAGAGAGTAAGATCTTTGTATACTACAAAGCTGTCTTGCTCTGGTTCAGCTACTTCCTCTTCATGGGTTTTGGACCCAGTTCCCAGTGTGGCCTTCCCACCTGTTCCCTGCTTTTTCTGCTCCATTTGTGGTTCTCATAAAGATGGTAAGCAATTAGACCATTCAGTGGTGGCACATGGTAGTGTAAAATTATGGAATTTAAGGTTTTAATGAGTTCAGGTGCCATACAAAATAACTCTCCCTACCCTACCCCCACCACTTGTCCATAAAATTATATAGCTTTAGAATTGGGGCTGCATGAGCCTGAGCTAAGTCATTTTATTCAAAGAAAAAAAATGTAGCAGGAAAAAAAGAACTAACACAATTATATGCAGATTTCTTCGTAAATCAGGCACCACAGCAGCTGTGCGACACATGTTGGTGACCGTGAGTTTGTTTCTGGAACTTGAAAGATAAACATGAACCTGTTTCCACAGAGAAAAATCTGTTCACAGCAAGGAGCTGACCTTGTTCTTTAAACAAGGAAGATGGTGTGGCAGCCTGCTGTGCCCTGCTCTGTGCTGCCATTTGGTGGTGAAGGTCACATAGACAACTGACCGAAGAATGAGGAGCCATTTCCCTAGGGCAAAAGTGACCAGCAGCGGTCCCCAAACAGAGGCAAGAACTTGACTCTTCCACTTCAGCATTTGAGGGCCTAATTAGCTAGGTCACTGGCACAGGCCACATTTTTCATTTGTGTTCTCAGAGGTGAAAGATCTTTTGCCTTAGAACTAAATAATGAAGTGGGGGGAAATATGGGATTTCTGGTGAAAGAGTAGTCCTGACATTTAGTTCTTTCAATATATGTGCCTGCCCTCAGACTTCCTGGCCTGCCATGTTGTACTTGCCCTAGGTGTGTAGAGAAAGAAAGGACAAACAGGGGAATCCATCTGTTTCAGGGTTCACAGCGAGGTTGATTGATTTTGTGCTGGCTCAGTGCCAACAGCAACTCATTGCAAGGTCCAGCTGTTTCTAGTCGTTTCCTTGGTCCAGGTATTCCTGGGGGAATGGAATAGAATACAATATATTTCATAGCTGGCTTCTTTTTTTTATTTTTTTGGTGGAAATGGGGTACCTGCCTCTGTTTCAAAGGAAAGGTGGGTGGCATTGTCTTGATGAGGAAGGAGGCTTTGTGACTGTTTAGTGGAGACTGATGCTTACACCAGTGGGCCACTTAATTAACTAGGTTGAGTGGACCACTAAGGTGCTCAAAACAGACATGACTAACTCCTTTATTCTTTTCCTAAATGAAAGGCTGGAGACAGTCTGTCTTCTTTTCCTCTTCTTGCCCCCTGGAGTTGTCTTGGTGCTCCACTCAGAACACTTACTATCAAAGGGGCCCTTTAACCAACGTCAGGCTAAAGACATTGGGTGGTCTGTGCTTTGCAGGAGCTCTCATCTACCCAGCCTTCTTCCTCAAGAATGCACTGGCCAAGTACAAAGGTCAGCTGTCTCACATGGTTTTCTTAACCTGGAAAAAATATTAATGATTCTGGAGATGAGATTCTTTTTGTCCTTTCAGATGACTGCTGTGCAGTCAGCCTGTCACCCCCAGGGTCTAAAATGAAAACTCATACACTCAAGACACACACACACACACACTCCTACCCCTTTAGGTCCCCCTTCTCATGCAGTGATGCATCATTATTAATAAATGAATGGAGCTATTTGTTATTTATTATTTAAACCTTCAATACTGGCTGGCTTGAGTGATACATGAAATATAGGCGAGTAATTTATTTATTAGGAAAAATAATGATTTCCCCCCCCACAGCATCACCTCTTCTGACCCAAAACCGAAAGAGCTTTATCAAACACAAGTACTATGGCTTGTAATTTTAGAGACTTCCAAAGCATTGTAACTGACAACCTTTTTAACATAAGTACATTGAACAAATAATTTATAGACATATTCTGGGAATATTTTAGGGTATTTTATTACTACTTCTGAAAGCTATGGCATGTTATTGATTTTGGTATATTAATATAACCTAAAAGGGAGGGCACATGCTCAACTCCTAATCCACATCAGCTTTGATGGTGAACGATATATTTTACTGAAAGGAGCCTTGAACCATAGCAGCAGAGGTTAACAATTATACATCAGAGTCAAAAGTTTAAGATAATGAATTTCACTCATTACAGAATTTTCACATTGGGGGCTAAGATAATTTCCCCCTATCTAGGGTTTCATCCAAATTTCTTAACAACAGTGTCAGCAAGAACTTTTCTTTCATCTCATTTCTCTCCTGTCCTTGGGATTATGATCTTGCATTCTGCTGGGAGGAAAATGCCACCACTATTCCATTTCCCTTTATTTGTTTCTGGTGATTGAGATTGAATTCAGGGTTTCATTCCTCTTTTCACTATGTTTAGTCCCAGAATTTCTTACACAGCCCTAGTATCCAAATTTCTGGCTACAGAACTCAGGAACCTCCCTCAGTTGTCCCCAGTAAGAACTTTGTGTGGAGGTAGGCCAGTCTTGTCCACTCACTATCTCTGAAACTCACCTGCTGTGTTGCTAAGTCTGAGTCTGTATACAACTCAGCAGTCCTCCTGAACGTTTAACAATGGACTGTGACTGGCCTGGAATTCATCCTAGTTTCTCTTTCACATTTCTTAATTTGTTTGGAGTGATTCTCAGTCATTTGATGAAAGGCACATATAGGTCATGTTTTCCATGCAGGCCCTTATCACTTAGCCAGCCAGCCAGCCAGTACAGCTTGGTGTGTACCAATCCAGTATCCTCCACATTTCACTTAGATTGAATGGTAAGGAGACTCAGCAACTTTCAAAGCACAACTTAGCCTGAATGCCTCTCTTGAGTGCAAAACTGCAGTGTGGTCAGAATCCTACAAAATTCTGCTGGGCATATTTATTTATTAAGCTTGCAATAAACGGTCTTGTTAGAAAGCTCTGAAAACGTAGAAAAGCAAAACAAAAAGAAATAAAATAATTTCCCACAATCCCATTATCTGGTAAGCACCATCAATACATTTGTACTTATACTTTCTATTCTATTTTGGGTGCATTTGTGTGTACTTCTGCCTGTTTTCACACAGTTTTACATATGTCACTATTATTGATGTCATTATTTCCTTAGTATAAATTACCAAAAAAAGTTTATTGGAACAAAAATTGAAGCATGCACAGAATATAAGTACATAAAGTCTGTATGTGTAATGTAGGTGTTTTTGCATCACAAACCATGCACTTCCTTATAACTCACTCTTTCACATAACATTAACATCTATGGGTTTAACGTGAGCCATTGTGCCTTAATTTACTTAATAATCAATTGTTATGGAATGTTAAGGGTTTCAACCTTTATTGGTTTTGTTTTGGTTTTGAGTCACACTTGGCTATTCTTAAGACTTACTCCTGGCTCACAGAGCTCAGGGATCACTTCTGGCAGGCTCAGGGGACCGACCATATGTGATCCTGGGGATTGAACCTGGGTCAGCCATGTAAGGCAAATGCTTTATTCACTGGCATATTGTTCCTGCCCTAGGTTTTCTACTTTTTTACTTCTGCATTTAGTGCTGCAAATGATTTTTTATGCACACTTTTTTAAAATATATATACATATATTTTATTTAAGTAACATGATCATATTTGGGTTACAGTCATAACCGGAACACCCCCCTTCACCAGTGCAACATTAACCCCTCCCCCCTTCCCATTTCCTGCCTGTATTTGAGACAGGCATTCTACTACAGTAATTTTTAAGTTCAGTAAGTTGTATTTTTTTTCCTTAAAGGATAAGAGTAAAAAATATAGTAAAGGTGTGATAGTGGCAATCGCCAATGTTTGCATAGGTCCAGAAAAATGGAGAAAATGGAAAAAAAAATCCTAGACCTGATTACAAAAAGGCCTCACCCCAGAAGTTTATTGGCATAAGACAGACTCTTATGGTTCCAGGCATACCAGTCTATTCATCTCCAGTCATTCTCAAGGTCCCGTGAAACTTTTTCACACTTTAGCTATTGTTGGTATAAGATTCTTCTATTTAAAGACTCTGGATTCTGCTTACGCACACTTTTTAATTATTTCCTCAGTAATTGATTGATAAAAGTATATTTTTCTGGTGGAAGCCTGTCTTTCAGGAAAGTGGCAATTCACTCACAGGCCTGACTGTGGATACTCATTGAGAGGACTCTTCCCTAGCTAGCCCCATCAGTTCCACAGTTTTTCCATGAGCTTGAAGAGCCTAGGTGGAACGAACATAATGTATTCGACAATGAAGGAAGCCAGTGTGCTGCTGTGGAACCTTCCCTGAAGGCTTCCTCCACCTGCTTGTTTGCAACCTCTCTCTGCTCTGCTGCTGAAGGAACCACCTACTCAGTCTTGCATAGGTCTTGGTTCATTGTTCCCCAATCTGTGACAAATCCCACTGACCTTCATTCTCCCACATTCATACATGTTAAGCTCTTCCTGTGCCAGGAAAATCATCTCAGCCAGTGCAAATCCTGCCTGCTTATCCCTCCACAGTTTTGCTCTTGAAGCCAAAGGCAGTACTTGTCTCTAAGAAAACCCTGGTCATAGTTATAATGAGTCAGTTCAAGTAATATAGCTAGTGCATTTGTCAAATAATGAAAATAGCAACAAATCAGTGAGAACTCTGATATAAAATTTCAGTTTCTTATTAGGCACGAATAAAATAGTAGCTAATTCACCCTACCCTGACTTGCTTTCCTTGGATTATCACCTGTGAGCACATACTATTCTCCTTTTCTAGATGAGGAAACCGGAGACTCAGAGGATTAAGCAACTTGTCCAAGAACATGACTAGAAAGTGCAGCCTTGTCACTTGAAACCAAGCACTGTGGCTATAATACTCTTAACCACATCACACACAGAACCTCCTGCTGTGTTTAAGCCAGGAACTCTGTACTAGAGTGTCTAGTGGCTTAAAAATTAGCCAGGGACTCATTGGAATCCAAAATTATGATGCAAGGTTCAGACTTTAAAATGAGCAGTTGACATCTCTAGCTGCCACTTTGTTTATGTTATCCACAAAGATCTGAATTTTCAGTCATGGACATTCGGGACCAGGATTTTCTTTGTTGTGGGAGAGAACTTTCCTGGGGGCCTCCTGCCACACTGTGACAACCAGAATGTCTCCAGATGTAAATATTTCTGAATGGGGGTTGTCAGAATAATTTCTAGGGAGTGACTGATCTAATGGGAAGGATGTTGGAGACTTTTGCCAGCACTGAACATTTCTCCTTTTATTTTGGAAGCCCTGCGTTAGGAGGCATTTGTGGTTGTCACAACTGGGGGCAGAAGGTGTTAAATAGCTGAAACTAGTGATTTTGATTCACACTTTTCAGTGCCCAAGACAAATATTTCACCCCCACCTTCTTACTCAAGGAAGCCTCGTCCAAAATGTCCACAATCGCCTTTTTAACGAATCCAGTGTTTTTGTGACTAGTTCTTTCATTCATTTCAATACCAAGGCTAGGCCAGTAGCTGGACACAGAGAAGAAACCTCCTGATGGGGACATGTTCAAAGTTTGGTCATACCCACAAGATTATAAGAATTGCTATGAATCCATGGGGCCGGAGCGATAGCGCAGAGGTAGGGTGTTTGCCTTGCATGCGGCTGACCCAGGATGGTCCTGGGTTCCAACCTCGGTGTCTCATATGGTCCCTCAAGCCAGGAGTGATTTCTAAGTTCATAGCCAGGAGTAACCCCAGAGCGTCACTGGGTGTGGCCCCAAAACAAAACAAACAAAAAGAATTGCTTTGCATCCAATAGACCTTGTCTAATCAGATCATAAGTAGTTAGTTACGAATCATCTACTCTGTGGCCAGCTCAGTGCTCAGTACTGGGAAGTTGATAGTGCTGTATTTCAGAATTTGGGGGAGTAGTCTAATCCAAATCTCCAGAAGATAAAGCTGTTTAAGCTGAGGCCTAAAGGACAGGTAGGAATAATCCAGAGGAAGAGGGAGCTTGTTTGAGAGGGGAAGAGAGAGAGGGAGAGAGAAAAAAAGAGAGAGAGCCAGCCAGCCAGCCAGACAGACAGACAGACAGACAGAGATAGAAACAGACAGACAGACAGACAGAGATAGAAACAGACACGGAGAGACAGAGAGGAACTGATGGGGATATTTTAGCCTTGAAATTTGAATGAGCTGGAGCAAGACTGGGCACATCCTCTAGCTCCAGGAGTAGCTAGGGAGGTCTTTGAGTTCCAGTTCCCACAGACTATACTCAGGACCCCAGAGCAACCAGCCTGGGGGGTCCCCAGTTCCCTGCTGTGACAGTGTGACTATTGAATAGTGTGGAGCTCTGGGTTGAGAAGGGAGGGAAATTAAAATAGGCATTTATTTATTTTTCATTTAGCGTGGTGAGGGCCCACAGCTTTTCAGGATCTGATTATTCATTTTTCGAGGGTCCTGCGGTCAGACTCCAGCTGTGAGGATCAGTTACTCTGGGTGACATTTCCCTCCAATGGGGACAGTGCTGCTTGTTTGCAGAAAGGCAGATGGAGCAGCTAATCGATACGGTCTGGGAGGTGGGTGTGCTCCGCCCACAGTGGCCCTACCACACAAAGAGCTGACTCCAGGGACAGGCAGACATCTGCTCGTTTGGGGGCTTTTGATTGGAAAAGACCTCACTAGCTAGGGGCTCTGTCCCTAAACAATGTCTCGGTCTTCCCTAAGGTGGCCAAGGAGCTTTCTGGACTTATAGTTTCTGCTTCAGGCAACCCTCCGGAGAAAAGCAGGAGTTAATTCCCCTGGCCTTTGTGGGGACAAGAACTGAATATTCCATTCCAGTCAAAGGCAGCAGGCCGTTTTAGAGGCACTGCCTCTATAGTTTGACAGTGGACTGGGTGGGGAAGGAACAAGATCTTTTATTTGGGGGGGGTGTTTGGGTCACACCCAGCAGCGCTCGGGGGTTACTCCTGGCTCCACACTCAGAAATCGCTCCTGGCAGGCTCGGGGGACCATATGGGATGCCATTCGAGGCAATGACCTGCATGAAAGGCAAACGCCCTGCCTCCATGCTATCTCTCCGGTCCCAGGAACAAGATCTTGTTCTGCCCTCAAGGACCTTCTGATAAAAACAGAGCCTTGCAGCTTGGTTATGGAATAGTTCCAAACCACTAGGTCCAAACCACTAGGTCATCTACCCCACTCATTCATTGAATAACATAAACATTTACACAATGCCAGGCATTGTGGGTTTAGAGATACATAGGTGGATCATATGTGTTTGGTGCCATATGTAACTTTACTCTCCATGGAATAGTAGACATAGATCTTACTTTCTCTGCATTAGTTCACTGAACACTAATAATTGGAATATATGGATCCCAGTATTGTCTCCATTTTAGTGTTGAGGGACAGAGGTCTTGGGTTGACTGGTAAGTTGTATAAAAGTATACTTCAAAATTATTTCTACTAATGGCTCAAAGTGTACATGCACATGTAAATTTTCTCTGGTAAGGTATATTCAATATTGTATTTCTTAAGATAAAAAGTTTACTTGAGTAAATTATTTTGTTTTATTCATTATGTTATTTAATTATGTTGTTTTATTGTTGCTTTTCAGCTTACCAAGCTGTGCTCAGAACTTGCTCCTGGCTCTCTACTTAGAGATCACTGCTAGAGGGGCTCAGGAAACAATACTTGATGCCTGGGATTAAATTTTGATTAGGTATATGTAAACTTTTTAAACAGGGGGTCAGTTCACTGTTCTCAGACTGTTGGAAGGCTGGACTATAGATTTTTTTAAAAAAGAACAAATTCCTGTGCACACTGTACATGGATTTACTTCTTATTTTGAAGTAAAATAAACAAAATAAGAACAAATACAATATTTAAAATGAAAAGCAAATTATTTAAATCAATAAACTTACCAGTATTTCAATGGAAGTATGGGCCTGCTTTTGTTGGCCTTAATTAAGACCCCTGCCTAAGACTAAGAGAAGGAGTCAAGAGACAGAGAAATGAAAGGGAGAATGGTGCACATCCCACACATTTACACTATGGGCCTGGGATGAGTCAACTGCTAAGCAGGACAGGCAGCAGTGGCAAAAACACCTGGTAGGCCAAATAAATGTCCTCAGTGGGCCCTGATGTAAAGCAAGTATCTTACCTGCTGTACTATCTCTCTGATCCACAATTGGGTAAATTTTAAAAATTTTATTGATTTTATCCAAAGATTCCAGAATGAGATAGCATCCAGTCTGGCAGATAGGAAGGAACTCCTGAGATCAGACCATTATGGCAGGAGAGAACAACACTGGTATGCAAGACAGTTATCTCAAAAAGGAATTGTTTATTGCAAGACTACATTCATATCAGGGTACAGGGACCTCCCCACAGATGAACTTGCTTAGAATCCCTAACTGACTGATTTAGGATATTTTTTGGGGGAGAATTGAAGCTATAATTAGGTCTTGGTTAGTGATTTTGGTGGCTCCATTTGGGGCTTGTTGTCTTGTTTTTAACCATTATTTTGAAGAACCATTGATTTTTCTTCAATTTCTTAATCCCAGTGGATTAACTCAGGAAAGAAAGGGCCCCAAACTTGGAAGTGAAGTGGAACAAAATCATTTGTCAAAAAGAACCTCAATTTTCTTTGCCTCAATAAGGAATATTTCTGTTTGTCTTGTGTACAGTTTGGGTTTTTTGACTGCTGAATGGAAATCTCACCAAGATGTCACAGGCCCACACTGATGGCAAATAATTGGTCTTTTCCTGGCTTTTTTTTTTTTTTTTTTTTTTTTTTTTTTTTGGCAGTGTTGCTTCTCTTTTCAACCCAGTTACCTGTTCTGTTTCTGCCTTTTCAGTTAAGGAGGCTTTCAGGTAAAAAGTTCCTGGAGTCAGAAATTGGGGTTTACTCAGTAAAGTAGATTTTTCTTTCTTCTCCTGGTTTGTGCAAGACAAAAAGAGAACACAGCTAAATTTTCATTGCCTCCCTTATTCCTCTCTTCTCCAATTTAGGTTTCCAAAGTTTAATCCCACCCTATCCCCCATTGGTAATTTATTTCCTTTAAGCCACTACACACATAAACATCACTATTTTAATTAGCAAGAAACAAACAGAAGAAAAAAGCTAGAAGGCACAGCAAGAGAGCCCACCCTTTGTATGCTTTAATTATTCATTGAGGTAAATAAAATTAAATATTTCCCTAGCAATCCAGAGCAGGATCTGAAGTAATTACACTGTCAAATTCATCAAAAATTCTCTCATCAAAATAAAAACCTTGATGTCATTTAATAATTTATTATACAAATACACAGAAATTGTAAAATATTATAAATAGAAAACTGCAGGGTAAGTGAGCATGAATTAGTTAGGGGTTATGTTCTAGAAAGAGGCTGTCATGAGCTGTATAAATTTTTAATCACAAGTATTTTTGAGGTCTAATTTAGAGAATGGAATATACCAAGAACTTTAGAATACAAAGAACACAGGAAAATGCCAAGAACTTTTCCATGCCAGGTGATTTCGTAAACGCTGTTCTGAGCCAAATAGGACTCAGGCTATTTTCAGGCAGGGGGAAGGAATGTTGTCTTTGAGGCTGTGTGTGTTTCAGATCACCTGTGACACCTGACGTGTTGTCTACATGGGTAGCAAATGAATGAATTAACCTCCATGTAATGACCCTGAAGAGCAAATGGGAAAAATCTGCTTCACTTCCACCAAGAGAGAAAGGCAGCCTGAGCCATTGAGCCCTGTAAAAACAATGTGTGATTCTGGAAACCATATGGTTTCATCTCAGTTTGAGATGATTTTGATCTGAGTTTCCCTATGAAACATGCCTGAAGCAAAGAGAAACAGCCCAAATTTTTCGTTAACTCCATCTCTGAGGAGTATAGTCATGCATGGGTGTCCATGGCTGGGGATTCTATGAGCGACTTACCCACCATCCCAGGATGGATGACAAAGAGTGAACAAGGAGTATGGCAACAGCACCACTGACCAGGAAAGGATCGTCCAATGTGGCCAACTTGAATAAAAGCCCAGGGACCAGAGTGATAGGGGACACGACACGTGCCTTGCACTCCTCCAATTCAAGTTCAATCCACAGAAACTCAAATGTCCCCTGAGCCTGTCAGGAGTGATCTCTGAGTGCAGAGTCAAGAATAACCCTTGAGCATCACCAAGTGTGTCTTACTGTGCTCCCCCCCCCACCATAGGATAGAAGCCTAATAGAATAGAAATACAGCCAAATAGAAAATAGAGCACTGTGCCATCAAGAACCTAAGAGTATCATATAAGGTAATCAATGAGTGCTCATTTTCTTTCCTCATTAAAACTTTTCAAAAATTTTCTTTTGCATGAATTTGTTGAAGACCTGTCATAAGCAGTTTCAGACCCCAAGGCTTCATGTTGCTTGGGTTTTTTCAGGCTAACCGCTCATCCTTCTTCTCTGGGCTCTCTGGACTTCCCAGCCTATTCAGTGTCCCTCTGTTTGATAAATTCTTTTTCCCTTCTTTAATTATATCTTGCATCCCCCTCTAGTTTTTTTTTTTTTAGTTTATTGATGGTTGAGTTTTGGTGATATAATGTTTCTGCCACATTTGTGGCTCACAACGTAGACTCTCTTATCTTCCATGGTAAAGAGAGCTTTGGTGACAGCAAAGATTACCTGTTTCACTTCTTTTTCTGGCTACTTCTCTGATAATCTTTGTGATCCATGATGCCACATCTACTCAATTGTATCTCTACTGACCTCCATTTTTGCTGTTCCCCAATGGTCCCTGACCAGCTCTTATCTCACATCTTCTTTCTGGAAAGTTCTTTCCTCGGAGGCAGGAAGGTATGTTTCTTCATCTGCTTCAAGTCTTCATATTTCATCTTCCAGTAGAAATCTCCCTTCAAATTTCTGCCCTCTGTGCCCCCCTCCCCCAGATTTCTCCTCACTTTCCCTTCATATGAGATCTCACTGTCTGTAGTTTCATAGAAAGGCTCATGGTTGGTGGTGGGGTAGGTAGGAGAGACTACTTGGCAAGGAAATAAATGACAACCTCTTGCTGTAAAAGGGAATGACATATGAGCTTCTGTGCAGTGCCAGCCCCATTTGATTAATAGTGATAGCTTTGAAGGTGGAGAAGGATTCCGAGGTTTATTTTAGGTCTCTTGGAAAAGGAGATTATGATCAGAGATGTTTTGGTCTTCAAAGGGTACTACAAATGTAGTACTATTTGTAGCCTACATCTGTGTTCTGATGCCCTAAGCCAGGAGTTTGTTCTGACTTTTTATATGGTATCCTGGATTGTAGAGGGGACTAATAATATGCCACTAGTCTACTTGTTTCAAGATTTTATTCAGGAGAGGCCTAAGAATTCAATTCCTTTAGGGATTTGGATATATCCTTTGGGTTGGTTGATTGATTGTTTTTTCCAACCAGGAATGGAAATGGCTGAATTGTATTGATGTTTCACAATTTAGGGTCTCGCTCACCCCAATCATTATTGCTGGGACTTGCTGCAGAAGAACCACCCAAGATCAATGGTTATATAAAATCTTGACCTGAAGAGACTCTGTCCCTAATGGGATTAGCTCAGCATATCAATCCTCTGATCTCATCAGCCCATAAAAATCTAGCCCCCCACCTCTGCCCCAAGCACTGACATCAACCTCATCTGTAAAATAAGATAATCTGAAAGATCCTCCTTATATATTATGGGTTTTTCTTCCTCTTCTACCAATTGAGGTTAAGGACATTGTTTCCCTACTAAAAGGCTTCCCTCTCCCTACATGGATGGGTGCCTTTCTCTGCGTCTGGCATTCCTCAGTGTATCTATATTGTGGTGCTGCCTCTGCAAGTATCCAGTGTCTGAACTAATTACTTAAGTATTTGTAGTGCCATCATGTCTCTTTTCTATCCTTCCTTTGATTGAAACTTGTTGGAGAGGAACCAAAATAAATATATCCAGTATATTTTACTGAAATTTCTTCTTTTCATGTCATAAGCATATTTTAATATTTTGAATTATAAAAATTCAAATAAAATTCAGTTAGTGAATACAACGAGAGTAACTACACATAATTTACAGCCATGTATAGAAATGCAATAGCAAACCTAATATACATGGTCAAAGGTCACTAAGTCTTGAAGTAAAAAGCTGCAACTGATAGGTTATAATTTAACCATTCACATACGCAGGGCTACACATTCAAATGCCTATGAACACAAACTGACACTAGAAATTTCTGTTTTTAACTGGAGTAGCAATAAAAACATCAGTATATCAATGAACAAGAACAAGGGTGTGGGTGTGGGGGAGAAGTTTTGATAAGGTAGGAGCAAACTGTATTACACATTTTTATTTAAAATTCTTCCCAATTGAAGTTGAAATTTCTTCTTAAATTTTTTTCATGTAGACACTGTGATTTACATGGTGTTTACAACTAGGTTTTCATACACACACACACACACACACACACACACACACACACACACACACACACACACACACACGTTCCTGCCTCTTCCCACTACCCTGGGTTCCCTTTCCTTCACTACTCACCTTAAATACCCTCCCACTTCTTTTCCTCCAACCTGATTCTTTGACAATTAGTTAGAAGTTTATGAGTTTATAAGCTAATGAGCTCTGAGGAAAAGTTTAGTTATTGTAGGGTGGGTCCCCTGTATTATAGCTAGTTTACATGTATACTGATGCTTTATCTCTATAGCATAGAGGGGCCCAAGTCCCCTGACCTTGCCTCTGTGGTACTTACAGACCTCCTCTTTTTGCTTCCCCTCCTTGATTTCTCTCTGAAGTTTCTTTTTACATGTAAGGATATTAGCATGTATTTTTGTGTTAAAGGATCTCTACTACACTGATGGCTGAATTCAATAGGCTTACCTATCCTAAGGCACAGTTAGAATTTTCTTTATTTGAGGGGCCATTGAGTAATATCCCTCAAATTTTGAAATGTATCCCCAGATACTTTTACTTCTTGAAATTTATCCTACATAAATACTTATGACAGTATTTAAAGGTCTGTATCTCCATAAAAAAGCAAGATCAGTAGGGAACAAACTATTTGTGATGATGAAGAGAAGAATGGCCTAAATGTACACCTCCAGAGAAATTGTGATATAATTATAGTACATGTACAAAGTGGAATACTGTGCATATAATCATTATAAGGAAAAGTTGTAAAAAAAAAAAAAAAAAGGAAAAGTTGTGAAGGCAAACATGTCTCAGATATTATGCATATTTGTGAAAATGATATTTTTGCCACAAAACACAACAAATTGCATGAATGTATAAATATATGAATATATATTCAAATATATGCATTCATATATTTGTATATATATGTATGCATATATAAAAATGTATATGTACAGGCATGTGAATGAATGTACATAAAAATGACTATAAGACATTCACCAAAATAGTAACATTTCTATGGTGGGTAGGCTTGAGAAAACAAATAATTTTATTTTTCAACTTCTTTATGGTTTGGAATTTTTTTGGTGTTTTTTCTTTTTTTGGTGTAAGTTAGAGTGTATGTTCATCTGGCAGACATATTTATTACAAAATGATTGTCACTATAGTGTTAACCAATGCCTACATAGTATCTTATAATTACCATTTTATGATGATATTAAAACATTTTTAAATGGCATCAGATTTTATTTTTATTTATTTATGTATTTATTTATATATTTTTAAAGTAATTTCTTCATTCAAGCACCATGTGACAAATATGTTAGCAATTAAGTTTCAGCCATAAAATGCACACCCTCTTCACCAGTGCTACTTTCCCACCACCGTTGTCCCCCATTTCCTAAAAAAAAAGAGAGAATATTAAAATACTATATATTTTATAATTATATAAGTATATATAATTATAAAATATAATTATATAATATATATTAAAATATACTTTAGTAACAACATTTAAGTATACAATGCAGAAGGAGAAGATTGTGTTTTTAACTAGGTATGTAGCCATACTAAGACAAAAGGATATTTTAAAGAAAAAGGTATTTTGAAAGAAGCTTGTTGGTTGTGCCAACAAAATATTCTAAATTTTGAAGATACCTCCAAAAAATTTAGCAGTCATTTTTAATTGTCTCTAGGGTGTTAGTCATTTCTTAGACAAATACAGTGCATATTAATTGGGACATACATAAAGCAATAATTCACTTTTCCCATCCTCATTGATGCTCAACTAAATGATGTGACTTTTAATAGTTAATAAAATGTGAAAGTGATAATATAGTTTGTGAACATATGTTTTAAGACATATGTTCATGGTTTGCCACCTTCTTCTTTTCTCTTTGTTACAAGACCTGCAATAATTCAGAGAAGAGTTGTTTATTAGGCTGGATTCTGGGAGCAAAGCTTGAGCTAGCACTGAATGACATGCTATTCAAGTGTGACAGAGAACCATTCTGGGGAAAGTCCCTGTGATCTGGGAGTTATTTCTGCAGCATCACCTAGTTAGGCAACACCACTACTTCCATGACAGGAGGCCTTTTCTGGCTTAGAAATCATGACATCTGGTTCTACTTCTAGCTTTGCCACAAACTTTCTGTGTGCTTGTATCAACTTTAGGTTGCCAAAATGGAAAAAAAAAAAAGTAAAACCCAAAGTGGTGTCAACCACAGAATATTTATAACCTAGCATCATGGGAATCCAGAGTTGAGCTTCATGGCCCCACTGAGGACTTGGGGTTTGCTATCCTTCTGTTAATCTTCCTGTTAGGTTGGTATGTGTGCAGTAGAAGCCTTTTAAGCTGCATCTTGTGAAGAAGAGAAAATTTCTTCCTAGATTTTATTTTTCTCCTTTCCTGTTTTTATTTTGAGGAATGCTTCTTGGAAATTCCTTTGATCAGCATCAACTACTTGCTTACATTTAAACTGAATGCTGGGAAAGACCTAGAAATAGCCATAAATGGCCTTGATCAACAATGGTTCACTTCTTGGAGAAATAGCAGTAGACTCTCTTTTCTGAGCACGTAGCAGCATCACAACAAAAATGGGATTTTTGTCAATCAGGAAGTAGGGGGTGATGGAGTTAATATCTACTTTAATGTTTTTTTAACTTTCACATTGCATTTAACAACAAAAACATAAACAGAATTCAATTTCTAAAGAACAAATTCAACTTAAAACTTCCAGAAAGGGCAGCCTAGGCCATTGCAGAACCAGGAACAGGTGAGACTAGATTGCCTGTGAATGAACCTTGGTTCAGAAAAAACTTCCACCCAGATTTAATTCTCTGAGACCTCCTGGATCTCCTCTTTCTGTTCCAGCTTCCAGCATGAGGCCTAGGCCTAGCTCACACCTAGTTTAAAGGTATCTTGATGGACATTGATAAAAAGCAAATGATCTTTGGTTTGATTTTCCAAGGTTGATTCATTTTTTCATTCCTCTATCTATCTATCTATCTATCTATCGATCTATCTATCTATCTATCTATCTATCTATCTATCTATCTATCTATCTATCTATCTATCTATCTATCATCTATCTATCTATCATCTACCTAACAATCAGCCATCCCTCCTTAGATTCTAGTTCCTTATTTATAAACTGATGATACTGGACAACCAACTTCTAACACAAGTTCATTAACCTTGTCCTTCGACAAGGCTTCACATTTTCTTACAGAGATTTTCCTCTGATAGATACTGGGCATAGACAACAAGAACAGGTCCTGTTGTCTGTGCCCAGTATATGCCATTGACTTAGTTCATTCAAAGTCTTGTTTCATCAACTTCCTGATTGAAGTTGTATTATGGTTTCTAGCTTCTATTAAATCTTTTATCCTATATTTGACATTTCCAGGGGGAATGCATTTTAGGTGAGGAATAGATAAATTCAGTTTTGTTAGCTTTTGGTGACATATTGGATTGATTTTTAAAAATGTTTTGAAGATTTATACAAGACAATTTGTTTGGAAGTTTCTCCATCAGCTCCCTATTCTCCCATGCTCTGTCCACCAAAATCTCTTTGTCCCTTATTCCCTCAATGTTTGTCTTAACTAAAGATGTTTTCTTGGACAATTTTAGAAGCTGATCCCAAGTGCACTTGAGTCATGAAGGTCAGAAACAATTTTCTTGACCACTTATTAAAAGTAGTAGTAAAATTATTTGGGAACAGGGAGCTGCAAAGTCAAATGGGTAGACCCCATCAGACTGAAGCAGGGAATCTTTGTGTCCAGCAGTTTTTGACTCTTGCACTGGCTGCTGATGTCTGTGAATGAGAGGTGCTCATCTGAAGGAAGTGCAGAGCCCTTCTTTTAGTGAGCAAAGCAGACACACTCACATACACACACATATATGCACACACAGAGAGCTCAGGCAGTGGAATGTGGGCTGAATAAAAATCTGTAATATTGCTGCACTTAAAGTCATCCTGTCTCCCTTGTCCTGTAGGGTATTTCTCATAATATCCTATAGCCTATTCCTTTCACCCTGGAAACTTTTATGAATAGTTTGAAGTGTTGCAACTTGGTTATAACTGGCATCAGGAGTTCCAAACAGTGTGTATTTTTCTCTCCTCCCCTCCCCACCCTTTCCCTCTTCTCTTCTCCCCTCCCTACCCCTTCCCTCTCCTTTCCTCTTCTTTACTCCCTTTCTCTCCCCTCTCCTTTCCTCCCTTGCCCTCCCTTCTCCTCCTCTCCTCTCCCCTTTCCTCTCCTCCCTTTTCTTCTCTCTCCTCTCCTCCTCTGTCTTCTCCACTCCTTTCCTCCTCCTCTGTTCTCTTTCCTCCTCTCCTCTTCCTGTCTTCTCTTCCTCCTCTACCTCTTCTCCCCATTTTTCTCTATCTCCTCCTCCTTCTCTTCCTCCTCCTCCTTTTCCTCTATCTCCTTCTCTTCCCCTTTTCTTTTGCATTTATTGCATTCACAAATTTGTGTGCTCAAATTTCACTTCTGACAGGGCTCAGGAGACCATATCTGGTGCCAAAGATAGAAATTAAATCAACTGCATACAAGGCAAGAACTTTATCTGATGTAAAATCTCTCTGGCTCTAAGGTGTATAATTTCTTGAATGGCTTTGATGAGATAACATTTTTCCATATTAATAATATGCTAGATGCTAAAGTCACTTCCCTTTCCCTGGTGACACATGACTAGTGCTCTCCTGATCACAGTTTAAAGTTTATTAATGGAAATAACTTTAGCTGTCTCAGACTCCTGTTTCCATTTATCACCATTAGAATATAAAGCCAAATAGAGCTTCTGGGGTCCTATTACTGGAGCTCTCTTTAAAATGTTGCTTTGGAGCAAAGTAATCCAATAGAAGTCTCAGGAACTAATCCAAATTACCAGATTAGAATGGATTTAGTGCACTATATCAATGTTCCAAAATATCTAAACATTGACAGTGTTAGAATGATATTTCCTCTTCTAGAAAGAAATCTTCTTCTGGTCTAGTTATTTTCAAAACCAGTCTAATGAGAAAATAGACAGATGTCTCATTCTGAATATCTTTTATCATTAGGTGAAACATAGGAATAAAAAGCCCTGCAAGATGGCTGTGTTGTTTAATGAGTAAAAAGGTAACACCTTTCTAAATGCTACTGAGGTCAAGATATAAAACTTTTCCAGTAACCTCATAATGTTCTCTATATGACCCATCACATCTTTTCCCTCTCCTACCCACAAAATTACATCTGTCTTGACTTTGAACCTTAGTTTTATCATCCTAGTGAGCATCCCTAGATATTTAAATGTAGTCTTGCCTATTTTAAAAAATGATAACTTTCAGATCTCCTTTGATTTGCATCCTTTCTTTTTCTTTTCCAGTTTTCTTTTTCTTACAATTTATTGTTTGGCTTCTAGAATTTTCCAACAATATGGATGTTGCTGATTGTTCCTTCACTGTATTGGAGTTTAGTATGCTTCTCTGGATTTCCTGCAGTTGAGAACTATATTCAATGGCTGACATATTCGGGTTCGATTCATTTGGTAGGTGGCATGGAGTTCTTCACCAGGAGGCACATAATGTTTGATTTTTGCTCCATTTTTTTCTGTTAACATAAGCCAATGCTCAGTGTCTTGATTTATGATCTCACTGGGGATTGCTAAATGGTGAGTTCTAATGCTGTAACTTCCCTTTCATCTATTAGCTAGAAAACTTATAAACAGATGCTCTCCTTCATCCACTCTTTGATTTTTCAGTTGTACGGTTCATGTCAGAAGATGCTTGATTCTTCTCTTTATTTACCTTTACAGATGTTAAATTGATTCCCATAATTTTCTGAAGGTAATTTTTAATTTAAATATATAATTATCATTCAAGAACTTGATCATTCATCATAGGTTCCTAAGTTTTATTTTTAGTCTATATCTCTGGATCTATCTATCTATCTATCTATCTATCTATCTATCTATCTATCTATCTATCTATCTATCTATCTATCTATCTATCTATCTATCTATCATCTATCTATCTATCTATCTATCTATCTATCTAATCTATCTATCTATCTATCTATCTATCTATCTATCTATCTATCTATCATCTATCTATCTATCTATCTATCTATCTATCTATCTATCTATCTATCTATCTATCTATCTATCTATCTATCTATGGATATATTCGGTATCCTGAATGCCTGGCAAAGTGCTTCTGATTGTGATTTTGACTATTTCTCCACTTCCAATTCACCCAGAAAATAAGCAACCAGACTACCCATGAACTGCTTAGGGTGCAGCAAAGGAAATATGGCTTCCATTTTGTAGTTCCTTATTTTGGGGTCTAGTAGCAGGTAAGGGTACATGTGTGATGAATTGAAAAAAAAATTTGTTTTATTTTTGTTGTTGTTTTTGAGCCACATCCGATGACCCTTAGGGGTTTCTCCTGGCTGTGTGCTCAGAAATCGCTCCTGGTTTGGGGAACCATATGGGACCCTGGGGGTTCAAACTGTGGTCCATCCTAGAGTAATGTGGGCAAGGCAGATAGATGCCTTACCGCTTGTGCCACTGCTCAGGACCCATGGAATTCTAGTTTAAAGAACTAAAAAATTTTAGCCCAGTCGGTAGATCTTTGTACCTGTTCTAAAATATCCTATTTATCTAATCTTCCCTTTTGATCCATGAGTGCCAAACCCTCTTTAGACCCTCTAACATCTCAGGTTGCATGTAGCCCAACAGCAGAGGTAAACAACAGAATCCCATTGGCATACATATTTACTTTTTGCTTGATGGTTAGCTTTTTGCACATGAATGAATAAAATGGCATTTTGTTGTCAATTATACTTTATAATATAAAATATAATTATATGTTATATTTTCCCAAGGAAATAAACATGAGGCCTTGAACTACTTTTATTGTAATCCCTCTTCTTTTTAAATAACTCTAGGGGGGAGAAAAGTGACTTATTTACCAGTTTAGATTCCTCATCCTAATAATGCAGGAAGAAAAACTAGATTGTCTTACATGTGGATCATGCATATTTCTATTGTGAAGTGATCAGAGAGCTCTAATCAGTGAGAGGAATTTGGTGAGCAGTTTCTCCAGTGGCAACAGGGTGAGGGACACATTATCTGCTTATTTATTCTTACTATGACTATAAATATTGTGTTTAGTTTGTGAGTAGTAGAGTAAGTCTTAGAGTTAATCTCTCAGAAAAGTGACTCTAGTTCATGCCATTTGTTTGGGGCTGACTAAACCTGTGAGCACAAGACAAAGATGAATCTTTGTCTTTTATCCTCTGGAGTTAGGACGTAAAGCCAAAATATAGGTGTCAATTAGAATGACAACTACTTAAGACACACAATCTTATCTCTGTTTTTGATTTCAGAATTTATCTTTGAAATATTATTGGAAACTGTTAGATAATAATCCCATTTTGACTCTGGTCAGTTTTAGAGTAACCTTGTACTCAACCACAGTCATTCTAGGCACTGAATGAGGCACATATTTTTGCGCTGGGTGCACTCACCCATAGAGCCTGAGGCACCACTTTTGGTGCCTCTCTTCTTTCACCTCAATAGCACTGAGGTACTGTTGTTAGAATTCAGGAACCTTTCTTGGCAACAGCAGCTGCTAACTAACAAGTTGTTAACTGATGCTAATGATGGATATTACCAGATTACCTGTCTGGCCTTTAAAAAAAATCACTCATTACCAAACTATTTTTCTCCTAGAAAGAAAGAGAATGTTGTTTTGATACCTGAAACTATAAACAAGCACCTAGAATCCACACATGAAGTACAAAGTGATGGTAACTCATCTTTTTATATAAAAAAATATAAAATTTGTGTCTCCCTTCTTTCTTTGGTCTGGACAAACGGTTCAAGGTGCAAAATTGTTAACAACAGCATCTACTGCTTTTTGCTATCATCTGTGGAGAGACAGTGTGAAATTTCAAAGTCCTATTCTCCTTAACTGGCTGGGTCATTTGGAAAATAATTAATGAAAAATAGCAATAAAAACTTGTTTTCTATAGCCCACTAAACAAAGCCTAAATTAAATGACTCTACTTAAAGATTTGATGGTGTAGGCCTAAGTAATTAAAAACACCTGGCTTAAACAATTGGCCATCCATCTTTAAGCATAAGTAAAGGACAGAATTCATATAATGTTCCACTGGGGGTGAAAATGAACCATTTCATGAGTCCTGAATGATCCTGATTGGCAGGACACCCTGGAGACTTCTAAGATGCTCCTCTTTTCCTAAGACATATGGACTCTACACCATTGTCATATTTAATCTGAGAAATTGGGTTCCCATTCATTCTATTTGTTTGTTTCCTTGCTTGTGGCTTGCGGCTGGGGACTCATGAGTTTGTTGCGATTGAAATCAGCTTTTGTTTGGTCTTTAAGATGAAATAAGACAAAACCATAACAAGCTACAAAAAACAAGAATATAAAGGGGATTATTGGTGCCCTAATTAGAGAACTAGGAGGTCATTATTCCCCTTGTCCTCCACCCTCTTGACCACATGCCTCTCTGCTAGCCAGGAACAAAAAAGCTTTAAAATCACTCACTGCTGAATTTATTTTAACAGGAACTCTCTGAAGCCTGGGCATAGTTGGAGGTCATCTAGTTGACAAATGAAGACAAAATTTGCTCAGTTTTGAGGTCTCAGAAAGCAGAGAAGCATTGAAATAAACCAGTCCCAAATAATCCTTTTTTATTAATAATTTTTATTGTAATCAAAGTATATTACAAATTTTTTACAGTAATATTTTAGGTACATAGCGACATTAAACCCGGGGCATTCCCACCACTAGTGATGTCCTCCCTCCAATTCTGTTCCCAGTATGCATCCCATATCCCCCTCTTTTGCCCCCCTCCAGGCTGCTAATATAATTGGTCCCCTCTGTGTTTAGCTTTTGTAGATTGGGTATCGATTCTGTTGTGATTGGCTTTGAATTTGGTATTTAAGTCTGATCATTTTTTTAGTTCTACTCAATGTTCATACAACTATTTGGTTTTGGTACCATCCATTTTTTTCTCCTCAATTTATGAGGCAGAACAAGATGATTCAAGTTATGTGGTTCTGTTTGAAGGGGAAAAAAGGGAAAAAAGCAAAAACAAACAAACAAACAAAAAAACCAGCTGGGGTCTATCTAGAGGGTTATAAATATCAATTTAAGAGAAGAAAGGGGAAAAGGAAGAAAACATTACAAAAAGACAAAAAAAATACAACCCCCCAAGAAAAACCCCAAAAAACAGAAAACAGAAAACAAAAGAATAAAACCAAAACTACAATGACAAAAAAACAAAAAACAAATAAAAAGCACCACCACAATACAGACAACAGCCATACAAAAATTATGAGCCTGAAATAAAAAGAGAAAAAAAATGTGCTTCCTTTCCCCACCTTCTCTTTTGCATAGGCAGAGTAAATATTGGGGAGATTAGAAAGGGAATTCCTTTGGCCTAGGAAATATAGGGTTTCTCCGCCCTTGAAGCATACTGTTATGGGAATAACTACAGGCTCTATACATGCTCTTTTACTCTTTCCTATGTCTTTTTGTAGTGTCTGAAAACTTTCTACTCAATTGTGGTTGATAAAATCAGACCTCTGTAGCTAGAGATCTTGGTATTTGTACAGATCATAGGATGGAGCCTAGGATAAAGTCTTCCTTTACGGTTCTAAAAGTTGTTTTTTCCAACACTGTTGTTTTAATCAGTTTTCTGTAATTGGTGGCCTTAGTGTTTGCACTGGTCCTAGGATAAAGCCTAGGATAGAGTCTTCCATTATGTTTCCAGAAGTTTTGTTCAGTTGCAGTTCTCTCAGTCAGACTTCTGAAAGCCAAACAATCTTTTATGTGAACCTGTCATTGTGCATATACTCCCATCCTGCCAAATACCTCTACACATCTTGGTGAAAATCTCTTCATTTTTTCTATCCAGGTCCCCCTCTAGCCCTTGGTTCAGAATACTGACAGATAGAACTACTTTCTCCAAGAAGTGAGTTGCTTCTTACTGGAAGTATTTGACCAGAGATCTTGGGGTAATTTTCTGGTGATAGTTCACCCAGAATTCATTTTACGGAATGTAGATGTTCAAGCAAGGTAACTCCCAAGACACGATAGCACTGGGAAACTCTGCCTTAGAAAACAGACTACATGATTCCTATGAGTGCTTTGGCACATGGCATATATTGTAAGCTGCCTCTTCTCTTCTATGCTGTGTGCTGGACCTTGAACCCAACCCAGATCTTTCCTGAGGGCACATGTTTAGAGGTGAGCCATACTCTCCCATGAAGGATGGAGTTAGAGGAGCATGGCTGCTCCACTTCTCTTTGCAGCCATACACATCTCCTAGCCAATGAACCCCAGCACAAGAAGTAGAAAACACCACACTATAATCATGACAATAAGGAAACAACACAGGCCAGCACCATGCATAGAGAATGAAGATGGCAGCTCTGATGACCCAAAAAGTGCCAACCTCCTATTTAGCCTCTCAGATAAGGAATTTAGAGAAGAAATATGGAGGATACTCATAAAAATCAAAGAAAACATAGATCAAATTGAACAAAACACAAATAAGAATCATGAGGATATGAAGATAGAAATCAGAAAAATCCAAATTGAAATAATAGAACTGAAAAACTCAGTAGACAAAATGAAAACCTCAATGGAAAAGCTCTCCAAAACAGAATAAAAGCAGCTGAGGACAGAATCAATGAGCTGGAAGATGAGATGCACAACAATTCCATACAAAAAAGAGATTGAAAAAGAGCCTTAAAAAATGATCAAACAATGGAAAAATCCTCAAATAATGTGAACAGACAAAATAAAAGTCTTTGATAATCTCAACAGAAACAACATAGAATCACTGGAGTCCCAAACCCCCCAAAAAAATATCCCCAGAAAAAATCAATAGTCAAGGACATCATTGCAGAGAAACTCCCTGAGCTAAAGACTGCATGCATCCAAATACTGCATGCTTGAAGAGTACCAGCTAAAAGAGAGCTGTAAGAAGCACATCCTAGACACAAAGATGAATTCCACAGATAGGGATAGAATACTGAAAACAGCAAGATCAAAAATGTAAATTACATGCAAAGAAGCATCCTTAAGATTTATGGATGATCTGTTGCAAGAAACCTTCAAGGCCAGAAGGCAGCGGTGGGATATAGTGACAAAACTTAATGAAATGAAGACTTTATTGAGAATACTGCACCCAGCCAGACTCTTGCTCATATTTGAAGAAAGTATACATAACTTCATGGGTAAACAACAGTTCAGAAACATTACAAACTCAAAACCAGACTTAAAAGAAAAACTGAAAGGTCTACTTTAAGACAAGACTGACCAACAGACACACCAAAGTCCTATATAAAGATGACACTAAATCCCATGACAATTATGTATCTTAACATCAATGAACTAAATGCACCAGTTAAGAGACAAGAGTGGCAAAATGGATCAAAAAGTTGAATCCAATATTCTGCTGCCTACAAGAAACGCATTTGAATAGTCAGAACATTGACTCAAAATCAAAGGTTGGAGGACATTCATCTTAGCAAACAACTCTTTTAAAAAGCTGGAATGGCTAAATTAATATCAGATCACACAAACTTTAGACTTTGAAAAAATTATAAGGCAGATAGATGGACATTTCATAATAATCAAGGGGTATGTAAGACAGAATACAATGCACATGGGACATTCTTCAGGATAGACCACATGCTGGTTCACAAAATATACCTCAATAAAATAAAGAGAATAGAAATTGTATGGACTATCGGGAGCCACAATAGTAGGGCGTTTGTATCGCAAGCAGCTGACTCAGGACCAACGGTGGTTCGAATCCCAGTATCCCATATGATCACATACCTGCCAGGAGTGATTTCTGAGCAGAGCCAGGAGTAACCCCTGAGTGCTGCCCGGTGTGGCTCAAGAACCAGAAATTGTATGGTCTACCTTTTCAGAGCACAATTCACTGAAATTAGAAGTGAACTACAAAGAGACACAGAAGAAAAACTTCAACACCTGGAAATTAAACAGCATACTACTGAACAACCAGTGGGTCAGAGATAAAATCAAAGAGGAAATAGAAAGTTTCCTGGAAACAAATGCAAATGATGAAACAATTTATCAGAATTTGTGGGACACAGCAAAAGCAGTACTAAGAGGAAAATTTATAGCTTTGCAAGTACACACCAGGAAGGAATAAGGGGACTACATAAATAATTTAATGACACAGCTTATAAAATTATAAACTGATCAACAAAAGGAACCAAAAATAGGCTGGCAGAGTAAATAACAAAGCTTAGAGTAGAATCAATGAAGTGAAACTCCAAAAAACAGACCAAAAGATCAATGAAAGCAAAAGTTGGTTCTTTAAAAAAAAATCTACAATTTGATAAATGACTAGAAAAACTCACAAATAAAGGGAGAGAGAGAAATTTCATAAACCAGATTAGAAATAAAAAGGGGGAGATCACTACAGATAGAACAGAGATTCAGCCTGGAGGTGAGTTGATACTCCCGGAAAGGGGGAAGCTGCTGAACTCTGCTGGAACTCAGATGCTAACACCTATCTCTGACTGTCTCCTTTGCTGTGCTGCATTCTTGGCCTGATTTCGTTTTGTGTGTGGCTTCATCTGCACATGGCTAGCCTTCCCTAGAGCCTGATTTCATCCAGTGTGTGGCTTCATCCGCACACGGCTAGCCTTCCCTGGAGCCTTCCCTGGAGCCTTCCCTGGAACCTTCCCTGGAGGTGAATTGATACGCCCGGAAAGGGGGAAGCCGCTGAACTCTGCTGGAACTCAGATGCCAGCACCTATCTCTGATTGTCTCCTGTGCTATGCTGCATTCTTGGCCTGCTTTCCTCCTGTGTGTGGCTTCATCTGCGCAAGGCTAGCCTTCCCTGGAGGTGAATTGATACACCCAGAGAGGGAGAAGCCAGAGGAGCACGGCAGCGCAAATCATTTAGCCAATGAATACAAACACAACACTTAGAAAAACCCACAATACAAGTGTGACAATGGGGAAACAATGCAGGCCAGTGCCAGACATAGAGAATGAAGATGGCAACTCAGATGACCAGAACATGGACAAACAACTAGTCAGTCTCTCAGAGAAAAAGTTTAGAGTCAAAATATGGAGGATATTCAAAGAACTCAAAGAAAGTATAGAAGAGAACACTAATAAGAATCAAAAGAATATGAAGATAGAAACCAGAAAACTCCAAACTGAAATTTCAGGTAAAATAACAGGTCTGAAAAACTCAGTAGATGAATTGAAGAAAAACATGGTTGAGCTTTCCCATGGGTTAACAGCAGCTGAGGATAAAACTAGTACACTGGAAGATGAGATGAATAACAACTCCATACAGCAGAAGAGATTGGAAAAAAGCCTTAAAGCAAATGATCAAACAATGGAAAAATTACTCAAAGAATGGGAATAGATGAAAATAGCTCAACAGAAACAACTTAAGAATTATTGGAGTCCCAGAGACCCAGGAAGAAAATCTCCAGGAAGAATCAATGGTCAAGAACATCATTAAAGAGAAACTACCAGAGCTAAAGAATACATGCAATCAAATCCTGCATGCTGAAGAGTACCAACTAAAAGAGACCCCGGAAAAAAAACCCTGAGACACATTTTAGTCACAATAACGCATCCCACAGATAGAGACAAAATTCTGAAAGCAACAAGATCAAAAAGAGAAATTACATTCAAGGAAACATCTTTGAGATTTACTGCAGATCTGTCACCGGAAACACTCAAGGCCAGAAGGCAGTGGTGGGACATAGTGACAAAACTCAATGAAATAAATACTTTGCCTAGAATATTGCACCCAGCAAAACTCACTTTCAAGTTTGAAGGAACAATACATGGTTTCACAGACAAACAACAGCTCAGAAACTTCACAGACTCAAAACCAGTCTTAAAAGAAAAACTGAAAGACCTACTTTAAAACAAGACTGACCAACAGACACACCAAACTTTGATATAAAGATGGCACTAACTCCCAGGACAATTCTTTCTCTCAATGTCAATGGACTAAATGCACCAGTTAAGAGACACACAGTGGCTAAATGGATCCAAAAACTCAATTCAACCTTCTGCTGCCTACAAGAAACGCACCTGAATAGTCAGAACAAACATAGACTCAAAATAAAAGGCTGGAGAAAATCATCCAAGCAAACACACCCATAAAAAAGCTGGAGTGGCCATACTAATATCAGATGATGCAAACTTTATATTCAGGAAAATTGTAAGAGACAAAGATGGACATTTTATATTAATCAAGGGATATATACAGCAGAAAGAAATCACTCTCTTGAACATAAATGTACCGAATGAGGGACCAGCAAAATATTTAATACAATTGTTGACTAATCTGAAAAATATTATCAATAACAACACAATAATTGTGGGAGACCTCAACATGGCATTGTCAACACTTGATAGGTCAACCAGACTGAAACCCAACAAGAATATACTAGACCTGAAAAGAGAAATGAAAGAAAGAGGCCTAGTAGATATATATAGGACACTCCACCCCCAGAAACCTGGATACACATTCTTCTCTAATGTACCTGGGACATTCTCCAGGATAGACTACATGCTAGCACATAAAACACACCTCTATAATATCAATAGGATAGAAATTTTGCAGGCTACGTTTGCTGACCACAAGGCCCTGAAATTATATGTGAACTACAAAGGGACACAGAAGAAAAACTTTAATACCTGAAAGTTAAACAGCCTAATACTGAATAACCAATGAGTCCGAGATGAAATCAAAGAGAAATCAAAACCTTCCTGAAAACAAATGACAATGGAGACAAAAACTATCAGAACCTATGGGACACAGCAAAAGCAGTCCTGAGAGAAAAATTTATAGCTTTGCAAGCACACATCAGGAAAAAAGAAGGGGCATACCTCAACAGCTTAATGATGCAGCTCATAGAATTAGAAAGTGCTCAACAAAAGGAACCAAAAATAGGGAGACAGAAGGAAATAACAAAGCTGAGAGCAGAAATCAATTAAGTGGGAACCCTAAAACCAATCCGAAAGATCAACGAAAGCAGAAGTTGGTTCTTTGAAAAATAAACAAGATTGATAGACCACTGGCAAAACTAACAAAGAAAGAGAGAGAGAAACTTGATGATTCGTATTAGGAATGAAAAAGGAGAAATCACTACTGATATGGCAGAGATTCAAAAGGTAATCAGAAACTACTTTGAGAAACTCTATGCCACTAAAAATGAGAACCTGGAAGAAATGGATAAATTCTTGGACTCTTATAATCTTCCACAGTTGAAAGAATAGGATGTAGCATATCTAAACACCCCCATCACTATTGAAAAAATTAAGACAGTAATCAAATATCTGCCCAAAAACAAAAGCCCAGGCCCAGATGGATTCACTAATGAATTCTTTCAAACCTTTCAAGAGGAACTACTATCAATCCTGGCAAGACTCTTTCATGAAATCTAAAAAACAGGAACACTTCCAAATAGCTTTTATGAAGCCAACATCACCTTGATACCTGAACCAGACAGAGATGCTACAAAAAAAGAAAATTACAGACCAATATCGCTGATGAACACAGATGCAAAGATTCTCAACAAAATCCTGGCAAATAGGATTCAATGCCTCATTAAGAAGATCATCCACTACGATCAAGTAGGTTTCATCCCAGGAATGCAAGAATGGTTTAACATCCATAAATCTATCAACATAATACACAACATCAACAACAAGAAAAATAGAAATCACATGATTATATCAATAGATGCATTTGATAAGGTCCAACACCCATTCTTGTTAAAAAAAAACAAACTCTCATCAAGATGGAAATGGTAGGAACCTTTCTCAATATAGTTAAGGCCATCTACCACAAGCCAGAGGCAAATATTGTTCTCAATGAAGAAAAACTAAAAGCCTTCTCTCTAAATTCTGGCACAAGACAAGGCTATACTCTCTCACCACTCCTATTCAACATAGCAGTGGAAGTCCTTGCTATAGCGATTAGGCAAGAAAAAGATATCAAGGGAATTCAGATAGTAAAGAAAGAAGTCAAGCTCTCGCTGTTTGCAGACGATATGATACTCTACTTAGAAAACTCTAAAGCCTCTCAAAAAAAAACTCTAAAGCTTCTAGAAATAATAAACTCATATAGCAATGTGGCAGGTTACAAAATTAGCACACAAAAATCAATGGCCTTTCTATACACCAATAATAATTTGGAAGAAATAGACATTACGAAAACAACCGCATTCACAATAGTGCCACACAAACTCAAATATCTTGAAATCAACTTGACTAAAAAATGAAGGACCTATAGAAAGAAAACTATAAAACTCTGTTACAAGAAATAAGAGAGGATACATGGAAATGGAAACACATACCCTGCTCATGGATTGGCAGGATTAACATCATCAAAATGGCAATACTCCCCAAAGCATTATACAGATTTAATGTGATCCCTCTAAAGATACCCATGACATTCTTCAAAGAAGTGGATCAGGCACTTTTGAAGTTTATTTGGAACAATAAGTACCCTAGAATAGCTAAAGCAATCATTGGGAAAAAGAATATGGGAGGAATAACTTTCCCCAACTTTAAACTGTACTACAAAGCAATAGTTATCAAAACAGCATGGTATGGGGATAAAGACTGGACCTTAGATCAGTGGAATAGGCTTGAATACTCAGAGAATGTTCCCCAGACATACAATCACCTAATTTTTTATAAAGGAGCAAGAAATCCTAAATGGAGCAAAGAAAGCCTCTTCAACAAGTGGTGTTGGCAGAACTGGCTAGCCACTTGCAAAAAATTAAACTTAGACCCCCAGTTAACATCATGTCTGAAGGTAAAATCCAAATGGATTAAAGACCTCGATATCAGACACGAAACCATAAGATATATAGAACAACACGTAGGCAAAACACTCCAGGACATTGAGACTACAGGCATCTTCAAGGAGGAAACTGCACTCTGCAAGCAAGTGAAAGCAGAGATTTACAGATGGGAATATATTAAGCTGAGAAGCTTCTGCACCTCAAAGGAAATAGTGCCCAGGATACAAGAGCCACCCACTGAGTGGGAGAAACTATTCACCCAATTCCCATCAGATAAGGGGCTAATCTCCAAAATATACAAGGCACTGACAGAAATTTACAAGAAAAAAACATCTAATCCCATCAAAAAATGGGGAGAAGAAATGGACAGACACTTTGACAAAAAAGGAATAGAAATGGCCAAAAGACACATGAAAAAATGCTCCACATCACTAATAATCAGGGAGATGCAAATCAAAACAACTATGAGGTACCACCTCACACCACAGAGAATGGCACACATCACAAAGAATGAGAATAAACAGTGTTGGTGGGGATGTGGAGAGAAAGGAACTCTTATCCACTGCTGGCGGGAATGCCATCTCGTTCAACCTTTATGGAAAGTGATATGAAGATTCCTCCAAAACCTGGAAATCGAGCTCCCATACGACCCAGCTATACCACTCCTAGGAATATACCCTTGGAACTCAAAAATACAATACAAAAATCCCTTCCTTACACCTATATTCATTGCAGCACTATTTACCATAGCAAGACTCTGGAAACAACCAAGATGCCCTTCAACAGATGAATGGCTAAAGAAACTGTGGTACATATACACAATGGAATATTATGCAGCTGTCAGGAGAGATGAAGTCATGAAATTTTCCTATACATGTATGTACACGGAATCTATTATGCTGTGGGAAATAAGTCAGAGAGAGAGAGAGAAACACAGAATGGTCTCACTCCTCTATGGGTTTTAAGAAAAATGAAAGACATTCTTGCAATAATAATTTTCAGACACAAAAGAGAAAAGAGCTGGAAGTTCCAGCTCACCTCAGGAAGCTCACCACAAAGAGTGATGAGTTTAGTTAGAGAAATAATTACATTTTGAACTGTCCTAATAATGAGAATGTATGAGGGAAATGGAGAGCCTGTTAGAGTACAGGCGGGGTCGGGTGGGGAGAAGGGAGATTTGGGACATTGGTGATGGGAACGTTGCACTGGTGATGGGTGGTGTTCTCTACATGACTGAAACCCAAACACAATCATGTATGTAATCAAGGTGTTTAAATAAATAAAAAAAATTTTTTTTGGGCCACACCCGGTGACGCTCAGGGGTTACTCCTGGCTATGCGCTCAGAAGTCGCTCCTGGCTTGGGGGACCATATGGGACGCCGGGGGATCGAACTGCGGTCCGTCCTAGGCTAGCGCAGGTAAGGCAGGCACCTTACCTTTAGCGCCACCGCCCGGCCCCAGATAAAAATTTTTTTAATAAAAAAAATTAGTGCTGACAGTTATGTGGGGAGAAAGAAACTCTCATTCACTGCTGGAAGAATGCTTTCTAGGTCAGCCTTTATGGAAAACAATATGAAGTTTCCTCAAAAAACTGGAAATTGAGCTCCCATCATGATAGTGATGGCTAATCTTTTTGAACCCGAGTGCCCAAACTGCCGCACAGAACCAAAGAATTTCCTCAAAGTCCTCAAAACACGTCCTCTCAATGGCCAGTGCGGCCCTGTTGCCAGGTAAGCTGCAAAGCAGACACTGGCACACTCGCCTCCTGCTGTGCCACATTTCTTAATTGTGAACCATCCTGGGTGCCAGCTGCAAGGGCTTCGTGTGCCACCGCCGGCACACATGCCATAGGTTCGCCATTGTTGCCCTAGGAACACAAAACCACATGCAAATATGCCTTCTGCATGCATATATTCATTGCAGCTCTATTTACAACAGCCAGAATCTGTTTTTTGTTTGTTTTATTGTTTTTTGGGGGGTCACACCCACTGACACTCAGGGTGTTACTCCTGGTTGTGTGCTCAGAAATTGCTCCTGACTTGGGGGACCATATGGGACAACGGGGAATCGAACTGTGGTCTGTCCTAGGTTAGTGTGTGCAAGGCAGATGCCCTACCGCTTGAGCCACTGCCCCGGCCCCAATAGCCAGAATCTTGAAACAACCCAGATGCTTGCCCTTCAACAGATGAATGGCTAAAGAACCTGTGATACATATACACATGGAATATTATGCAGCTGTTAGGAGAGATGAAGTCATGAAATTTTTCTTTACATGAATGGACATGAAAACTATTATGCTGAGTGAAATAAGTCAGAGGGAGAGAGATGTACATAGAATAGTCTCACTCATCTATGGGATTTTAAGAAAAACAAAAGACATTTTTGTAATAATACCCAGAGACAATAGAGATGAGGGCTGGAAGGACCAGTCTATGATATGAAGCTTACCACAAAGAGTGGTGAGTGCAGTTAGAGAAATAACTACATATACAACTATCATGACAACGGTATTGAGTGAGAGAAGTAGAAGGCCTCTCTCTATCTAATACAGACAGGGGGTATAGGAGGATGTGATGGGGTGTATTGGTGGTGGGAATGTAGCACTGGTGAAGGGGGATGTTCTTTTTATGACTGAAACCAAACTACAAGTATGTTTGTAATCATGATGCTTAAATAAAGATATTATTTTTTAAAAAAGAAAAGAGACATACATGAAAATTTACATAGAAATTAACTTTGGAAATCCATATCAAACCATCTAGGAAATATTTTCTAAAGGGAAAAAATACCAAGGAAAGGTATTTGGAGACTAAGAGAAATCATAAGACTGAAAGCAAGTGTAGTTTTATTGGTAATTGACTAGCTATTAAATTAAAATTTATTGTTTTTCAAGTGTATCTCTTTCTACTGGTTTCTCTTTCTCTAAGCTGTGGTCATTTAATAAAGTAGACGAGTTTAACCTATGAAAATAAAATAACTGTACAAAGAGATACATAACTAGAAAGCTTTATTATCTAGTCCTGACTCCTAGGGTAAGAGAGACAGGAAATGCAATTCTGCATGGCATAGCTAAATGTTAAATGTTTTTTTTTTCCCACTTCAAGTTCCTTTGCTTAATAAACTAATTATAGAGAAGTGTGATATCTTTCTTAAAAGACATCCTGAGTTCTTTCAGAATTTTGAAGTGTCTCATAAATTGTTTTACATGGCACACTAGAAACTAGTTTAAAATCATCAACAAGGTGCAGAATTTAATAAAGCATATTTTATTAGAAAATATGTAATGATAAAATAAAAGTTAATTTTACACTTTTAAATTCATTGTTAACGAGTACCCCAGATGTGATTGTAGTCCAAAAAGATGTGGTTAAACCATTATCACAGGAACAGGAACTTTTACATACCCCCACTTTCCTTTCCAGTATTCATGATAGCTAGCACAGTTCTCTTTGAACCTGGGTCTAACATCATCAAAGAACTCCAGACTACTTTTCCTTTGACTAAATTTACTCTCCTTCCATATTCTATGCACTGTTCCAGCCCCACAATCTAAAAAAAATGAGGACTTTTCTCCGATTTTTCAACCACCCAAGTAGTTGTGCTTTGCCAAGTCCCTATGTCACTTCTTCAGCAGCGTTTCACTCAATCTCTTCTTCCCATCTTCCTTTTTTCTTTATGGCCTCATTCCTTTCCCTCCCTCCAAAGCCACAGTATTGAGAGAGCCCTTAGGTTGTTCCTAATTGAGGCAGAGTGGTCTGACCTTTGCACTCTATAAACGAATAGTCATTGATGTGTCTGCTACTGGAATAGAAGCAAAATCTTGAGCTAGGTAGGCAATTTCAGGTAACTGAGAGCATTTCCAAAGGTCAGGCCTTTTGTAGCTATGTCTGAAAGAATGTGGCAGTGTCCCAAGGTGCCCCCAAAGTGCTAGACTGTAGTTCATCTTTCAAAGCCTTTCTGTGAGAGGGCCTGGATGTTGAACCTGGAGCCTTCCTGCCTCCTGCTTTGCTGATTGGTCTCTGGTGTTTCTCTTTGCTATCTTACTGTTTTTCACCCTGACACCTCAGTACCTTACTTACAGGGAAGCTCTGAGTTCTTGAAAACAAGATTACCCAATTTCCTAAATTGATAGTGCTTGAAGCTGTAGAGATAGAGAGTACAGGAGGAAGGGTAATTATCTTGAGTATGGCCAACCTGGTTTCGATCCCCAAAATACTATACAGTCACCTGAGCACTACTGGAAGTAATTCCTGAGTGCAGAGTTAAAAGTAACCCCTGAGCATCACCAGGTGTATCCCAAAACAAAACAAAGCAAAAAGATGATGTTTTTCTGCGAGGTGATATGTTTTCTAAAAAACATATCAGGAACTTTGAAACTTGACACAAAATATCTGAAATTTTTATGATTCAGGTTTTAGAATACTAGTGTTCCAAGCCTCCAAGATGAACAACTTTTGAGATCTCGAAGCAATAAAGCAACATATGCAAAGTTGGTTAGATCCTGGAGTCCACTGGAGTTGTTTGGCTTTGTTAAAGACTGCAATTCTTTATCTCCTTGTGCAAAGAATTAGGCATGTTTCCTACTCTTAAGAGGCCTCCAGTCCAGCAGAAGAGATAAATAGATGAAGACAAGCCACCAAGTATCTTGTCCATGTTCTTCCTTTTCTAGCTATTTGCATTTGCCAAGGCAGGAGGACTGTAACACAAACTTTAATTGGGGTACTTTGGCTGCAGGTAAAAGTGTAGAAAAGCGTACACAATAGCATGTTTGCTTTCAACAAGAAATCTTCTGAGGGGGGTTGGCTGGTTGCAGTTCAGAGAGGTTGGTACTTTGGACCTGCTTCACCTGGTCACTTGTTCTCATTCTGTGGTCAGCCATTCTAACTGTGGTGAGTTTCTAGGAGCCCCTAACAAGGGCTGGCTAAAGGTATGTGTAGAACTGAGTTGGAGTCAGTGCTAAAACTTTATTTATTTAATTTGCTTTTTACTCAAGACCTTTTGCTTTCCTAAAACCTTTTAGCTAAAATTTTTGCTTTTTATCTAAAACCTCTCAAAAATGTTGACTGAACCCCAGTCAAAGCAGTTGGGATTGTGGGAGCTGTGGACCCATGCTCAGTGGCTGCAGATGAGTAAGTGCTAAAGCAAGGGCCACACAGAAAGGATGAGCAGAGTCCCAATAGAGCAGCACAGAAATAGGGAGAGAAATTGGGGAGACTGAGACTGAAAGAAAGTTGGAGCAGAGGCAGAAGTGTTTATCTAACCCCTGGAAGAATCTCCAGTTAGCCTTGATTGACTTTTATATAGGACCTTTAGGAGCTGGACTAGCTTCATCACAAATAGGATAAATAAGGGTGAGAAAGACTTGCTTTTCTATCTCTTCATCTATCACCAAATAACTTTTTCAGAGTCTGTGGGAGGCGACATGTAGCTTCTTGAGTTTGATGCTTTATGATTATTTGATGCAAGATGATTATCTACTTCAGAGCAACATTACTTTCAATGAGAACATACGTTTGGGTAGGGTGAGGGGGGGGGTCAATGGACTGAGCACATATTGTTCATGTGTGTGGCCTGGATTTGATCACTGGCCTTGCATGATTCTCTGACTAGAACAGACCCCTGAGCCCAGAGCTGGGAGTTGCCCCATGCAGCCTAAGGTATCCACCCCCACCAAAAACCAAGCAAACAAACAAGCAAAACCCCACAAATCTAGGGAGATATTTAGCACTAAAGCAATCTCTTTTTGTCGTCAGTGGTCTTAAGTGAGTGTGGAGTCTGATCACTCTTTAGTCCTATCATCACAGCCACCCTTATTCTTGCACTTATTGAAGGAAGTCGCCCTGCATTCCTTCTCCCTGAAATAAAGTGTTACTTACTGAGAACATCTTTCACGGGGTACATGAACAATGTAGCAGAACTGTGCAATAAACAGAACGCTGTCAAATATATATCTTCCCATAATAGAACCTATACCTTAAAATGCCTACAGGGAAACACTTTTTTTTAAGCCTGTAACATGTGGCAGTTTTGATACGACTGGTTGAGTCATGCAGAAATGATTAAAAAAAGAGTAATAAATTCAGATTTTTACACCAAGCACCAAACATTAAGCCAAAATGAAACTGCCGTATTCAAATCTTCTGCAGCTTAGAGAGCTAATTAGACCTACATTTCCGAACAGCGTGAGCATCATGCACTACAGTGACTATTATAATAACTGTATTCTCATTGAGTGCTGGGGGGTGATTTACTTTGGCCATACCTGCCAGGAAATGTCAAGGGGCTTGGCTCAAGCCTAGGAGTTCTGCCTAGGGGCAGCTCACCCTGTTGGATTTCTAGTTGCTGATACAATTGTTTGGCCTGGCAGTCCTGGAGCCCAGGGAGTGGCACTGTCCCTGTGCATTTTAATTACAGTGATTCAGACAATAGCTGGGTTTTGTGTGGTTTTGAGAAGTGATAGTTTGTGTCAGGTTATCATGAGGATAAAGCAGGCCTATTATAAAGTTCTTAGCAGGGTGCAGAGTAAGCCCTCAACGACAAATGGCTCATTAAAAACAAAAACAAAAACAACCCTATCTATGTCCCATCTCTTGCTTGGAATATATGGTTTATCCTAGACTGGCTTTTGGCTCTAAAAGGAGTCATTATTTTAACTGATGCCGGGTGGTTAGTGATTTTAATGCCCTGGATTTCCTCCGAAAATTATATAAGCAAGGGTAATCCAGGTCTCTGTTGATCCTGGCTGATGTTCTGCACATATAAATATGTTGAGCTCTACCCTGAGGAAACACAGACTTAATTCAGTAGAAAGTGGGCCTGAACTCTTCACTCCATGAAAAGAGCTTGTTGCCTGTTGTCCTGGTAGAAAGAACTCCAAAGACCTCTGGGTATGAGGTGATGGTGACTGTTGCTAGGGCCAGCTGGGGGTGAAGTAGGATGAGAAGAGGGGATTCCTCACAAAATACCACCCAAAGCATGATCTAAGGAGGAACAGTCTCTGTCTTTCTGGAAACCAGATTGTCTCCAGATGACAACAATGATGTTATTAGGACACTCTGCATTCTTCTCAAATTCATAATGAATGTTTGAGAGAGTGTCTGAGACCGTCTAAATGCTTCTCTGCCCAGAATGGGGCCAGATCTTTCATATGTGTCATATTTTCTAATCCTCTCCATGACCCTACAGTGTGGACTGGGAAACTGATATTGGTGTGGTTACATGTCCCACACCTTTAGGCCACCCATCAATAGGAAGGACAAGAGTCAAAGCTAAGTTGTGGGACTCAAAATCCCAGTGATTGTGACACCATTCCCCCGCTCTTGTGGGTTAATGTTGCTCAGTGTCCCTAAATGTCCTGAGTTCAGAGTATATGATCTCTTGCCTTCAGCTATCTGTTAAGGAATGAACATATTCACCTACCAGACCTGACTAATCAGCCCCTCAGGATAAAAATATGAGGGGGTGTCCCTAGCTTCTGTGAAGAGCATATATGAGACATTTCCAAACAGTGCAGCCCCTCGTACTGCAGATATCTGTGAGCCTCAGATTATGTGTCAGGGAGCCCATGGCAACCTCTTCTCAGCCCCGTTAGATCCTCCAGACCCTGCTTCTCTCCTCATTTTTCTTTTTGGCTGATTCTAGGTATGGTTGTTCCAGCTCGGTAATTCCCTTCCCAATATCATCATGGGCCTTTGGGTCTCACAGGGCAGTGGTCACTCAAGAAGGCATAAAGGAGAAAGAGTATGGGTGGTGTGGGTGGTGGGTTAGAGGCTAGACATTAAGGAAGGAAGAATTCAGGGGTAGGAATGCAAGAAAGGAGGCAAAGCCCCAAAATTGAGTGAAGGAGCAGCCATCTAGAATAGGGATGGGATCATTCACCATTAGATGGGGTATATAGTGGGTTTTTTTTCTTCCTAATATGGATGCTCTGGAGGCAGGAAGAATAAGATTGAACAGAACTATTTTGGATTTGATTTTGACCCATTTATGCATATTACAATCTATCTCAGGAATAGTAAGATAGTGAAAATGTTAACTCCTATTTATTGAGGTTAGTGTGTCAGTCATACTTAATTTTTTGGGCTTTTAGTTTGCTTTGGGTCACATCTGGTGGTGCTTGGGGGCTACTTCTGGCTCTATGCTTGTTGGTGCTCAGCGGACTAAGTTTATCCCATTGATCCATCTCTTTCCCCCACCAGTATGGGGTATTGTTGGAATTAAACATATCGCAAAATTTTACTTAAGGATATCTGATAACATGGACTTTATTTTCCCAGCATTGTTTCCCTGCATGCATATGTACATATAAACCAGTGCTTCTCAGTTATTTTCTGCCATGCCCCCCTAGGAAGAAGAAAACATTTTTCGGCCCCCTGCGCGACTGTAAATAGTATCTTTATTAAAAAAAAACTTTGACCTGCAAAACAAAAATCTATAAAATAATTTGAGATGATTTTTTAATCAGAGGTGATATCTGGATTAATGTCTACAATGAGCACGTTTTGTAATGCTTAGCTTTTTGAAGCGGGCTTTGAAGCAGGACACAGCAAATCTTAGCTCCAGAGACATACAGAGACATAAACACAGGGCTTAGCTTGTTATGACACTATTTTAGAACCACTGATACACACACAATGCAGTAAAAGTCCACGATTTAAACTCCTACACACATACATATTCAGAAATAACTATATACCTATGTACACATATACTCACATAGGTCCTACATTCGCAGAGTCATGCACCCTTGTGCAACATATACATTCACTTGCGTCAAATATACACATCATTTTTCAGAAAAAAGCCACAGCTCTTCGAACCAAGGGAACATTATCTGAGCAGAAGAGGCCAATCAATTTTTGCTTTCAGCGCTTGAATCCTGAGCAGTGATGAGATAGAATGTAGTTGTGCTCTTGATAGCAGTGTTCTGAAGGAAACATCATGAATGATAGCTATCCCTGAGCTTCCTGTTCTTGTCCTTGGGCTTGGTCAACCTTCCCTCCACCTGAAAGCTCTATAGCTTTCCAGCAACTGCTTTTTCCTTCCCCCCCTCAAGTCCATTTCTATTGCTTGCCACCAAGCAATTCATAATTGATATAAATCATCTCTTCAGTTTAGTCAATACTAGTGATGGGGGAATTCCAGGGAGAATTGTAGTCAGTGAAATGCTGAGAGCAAAGAAGAAGAATTTACTTTGTACAACACTGTCCATACTGTAGGGTCATGATGTAAATGAGACAGCTATATTAAGGGGAAAGAAAGTCCTTATTTATATTTTATGAACCACCAACTGTTGGTCTTTTGTTCATTTTCTTTGGTTATAGTTTTTCTTATATTTTACCACATCCTTTTCTCCTGTTCTTAATGTGATGACTAGGTAATATCTTCACCTTTCAATTATTCCCTTAGCAAATATTCACAGGAACACTCCACATCATGGCAGAGATTCAGGAATATTGAAGTAATTCAAAATGCAAAACCAGATATTCGTAGCTGGATAATTGCATTTACTTCATCTAGGGTTTTGTTGTTTTTGTTGTTGTTCTATTTTGGTTCTGTGATTTCAGCCCAGAGCATCACACAGGCAAGGCAAGCATACTATGATTAAATCATATTCCCAGACCAAGAAAGTGGTATAGTTCAACCCTCCTTATTCTAATAGAAAACAGAGACTCAAAAAAGTTCAGTGATTTCAAACTAGAATGGTAGTATGGCAGGTATGGAACTTGTTTTGCATATGGATAACCTGAGGTTAATCCCCAGCACTCTACATCTGTACCTCCAAATTCTGCCAGGAGTATCTCTGAGCACTGAGCCAGGAGTAAGCTCAGAGCATTGTGGGATGTGGCACAAAACAAAAACAAAAATGATTCTGTACCTCTGTCATTTGATTGCTCTATTCGATGTAATATCCTCAAGCTACTTGTGTAAGATGTGTTTATTGTATCATTGAAGCCACATATATTGTCTTCAGATCCATCTAGTGCATTCAAAATTCCCATATCTTCAAAACCCTTGACAGCTGTCTCATGTGCTCCCAAATCTTAATTACCCACTTGTCTATCAGTCTAAGGTTGGACTCTCATTATTTCAGTGGGTGTCAATGGGTGGTCACCATTCATCACCCACTCCTTGTAGAAATGGCAAGTGGTCTTTAAAGGGCTCGTTTGCACACACTGACAGTGTAGTGCTCTGACAACTCTGGACTGTTGGTGGCTCGCTGTGTGTGAGAAGACAAATGTGCATCCACATGTCACTGGTGACTGCATTGTTGCTCTGTTTGCCTTTTAAATGCTGTGGTATGATGAATGGAATTAGGTCAAACAACTGCTATGTGACAAAAGATCATACACTGAATTTTGGGCTTAAGAAGCAAAACCAAAACTATAAGCCATGATGACAATGCAGTGAAATACAGTATGTGCTACTCACTTGCATCACAGGTCTCGTTTGGGATCTCTGAGTTAGGTCTTCCTCCTGTGTTGTTTTAGTCTGCAGTATATGACCAGGGGAGTTATTCTCTTTTAATACTGAGAGTTTATGTAATAGTGAATGTGACTTTAGACCTATGTTAGTATTCTCTAGAGAAATATAACTACTGTAAGAGCTATATGTGTGCCTATATATATGCATGGATTTGTGTTTATACATGCACACATAAGATCTATACAGGAAAATATGTATACCATATGCATATGTAACACATATAAGACATATACCTCTACATAGGTACATATTATAAGAGATTTAAAGATTTGACAGACATGGCTGTTGTGGCTGGCAAGTCTATAATATGTAGAGCCAGCTGGCTTCACAGACAGAATTTTTGTTTGCCTAGAACAGTGTTTCTCATCCTTCCAATTGAAACCCTTTTCTGACCTTGTTTCCTCCTTGTGACCTCCCTGTCCTTTATGACCCTCTAGTCTTTATGTCTTTTCTATGCCTTTCCCATTTATGTGATTTTGATCTGTAACCCCCTCAGAATATCCTGGGTGCCCACAGGCGTTTACAAATGTTTGTTTAGAGGCAAAATATAATCTTCAGGGAAACGGCATTCTTGTATTTATTTTGTTCTCGAGGTCCTGAAAATATTAAACTCAGCCCATCCATTCTGCCTCTGAATGTAATCTGCTTTACTTAAAAAGTCAATTAAGGGGCCAGAGTGATAGCACAGAAGGGAGGGCATTTGCTTTTCCTGTGGCTGACCTGGGTTTGATCCTAGGCATCCCATATGGTCTCCTGAGCCAGCCAGTAGTAATTCCTGAATGTAGAGTCACTAACCCCTGAACACTACCAGGTGTGACCTCCAAGCCACACACACACACACACACACACACACACACACACACACACACACACACACACACAAAATCCATTGATTTTAATAATTTTCAGACACAAAAGAGAAAAGAGCTGGAAGTTCCAGCTCACCTCAGGAAGCTCACCACAAATAGTGATGAGTTTAGTTAGGGAAATAACTACATTTTGAACTGTCCTAATAACGAGAATGTATGAGGAAAATGGAGAGCCTGTCTAGAGTACAGGCGGGGGTCGGGTGGGGAGGAGGGAGACTTGGGACATTGGTGATGGGAATGTTGCACTGGTGATGGGTGGTGTTCTTTACATGACTGAAACCCAAACACAATCATGTATGTAATTAAGGTGTTTAAATAAATTAAAAAAAAAGTTTGTCACATCTATGCAACAGCTAGCCAAACTGATAACCTATAATTAATGTTACAGACCTAGACTAGGCATTGAGAATTCATGGCTGATTTTAATCGTTCCTTGAGGCAAGCTCAGATAGCTGAAGTTCCAAGGTATAGTTTAATGTATAAGAGAATCATTTGAGTTCTTGTTTTAAAAAAATAATAGGTCCAAGGCTGTATTCTTTTTTAAAAACCGTTTTTGTCTTATGTAAGTAGGGTGCATATGTGGTAATGCTCAGGACTTATTCCTGGCTCTGTACACAGAGATCGCTCCTGGTGATGCTTGGTAAGAACTAACCGGAGTGCTGCATATTGAACCCATGTTGGACACCTATAAGGCCTTCCTTGCTGTCTTATCACTTGGTCCTTCATGGCTATATTCTAAGGGATTCTTATTTCCAAGAATTCAGGTGGGAAAAGTGAATTGTTCTGATCTCCACTAAGACTTAAGGCAGGAGCTGGAGGGGTCACACAGTAGTAGGATGTGTGCCTTGCATGTAGCTGACCCAGAACAGCCTCAAGTTTGATCCACAGCATCCCATATGGTCCAATTTCTGAGTGCAGAGCCAGGAATGACCCTTGAGTGCCACCGGGTGTGGTCCCTAAAATACCCCCCCAAACAAACAAACAAACTTAGGTCAAACAAATAGCATTAAAAGCTTATAGAAAATATTAGAGGATATCTACCTGGTAATCATGATGTTTGTATTTTACATAAGCATGTGTGTAGTGTGTGTGTGTGTGTGTGTGTGTGTGTGTGTGTGTGTATTAGAGCTTGTGATAAAGAGTATTCCTAACTCTGTTTGATTCAAGGTCACTCTATGTTTGAAAGCCTCCAGCGAGGGATACAGTCAGTATTTGGCCTTGTGACATGATGTGGCAAATGACTCCTTCCTCTTTGATTACATGAGCTTTGATCGCTGCTGACAGCTCCAGCCATCCCTTCTTGGGTAATTTTCCCTGTCTCACTGAGGCTGGTACTTAGGGAGTAATGAAAGGTTAAGACAGAGATGGTGTGAGACAAGGTTCTGAAAGCCCCATTTCTATAAACCTGGCAGCCTCCACCTCCTCCTGGGGTCCTTCACAATCTGCAGAACCTATATTGCCTACTCTGAGATGGAGGGTCATGTGCCCACAGATCAGACAGCAACAGCAAAGCGGAGTTGAATAACTCTCCTGTGGCTGCTCTGGAAGCTGAGCAGGAGGTTTCTAGCATTTCTTTCCTTGGCTGCCTGGCCTGGAGGGAGGACTTTTCTGATGACTTTGAATATCCATCAACAAATAATAAATAATAATAATAACCTGCCTGCCACAGACTTGGTGGTGCTAGGAGGCTGGAGCGTGTGATGCTTTCTTACCTCTTTTTTTTTTTTTTAAGCTTTCTTACCTCTTAATCCAACCTCAAAGTCAATTTGAAGCAGAGATGATAATGGTATTGCACTGTTGAAATTTCTCTTGGCTACTGTCTTTATGCTTGCTCCCTGGGGCCAAGACCCAGGAGGGTGCAATTGTAAAATAACAGGGTGTTGTGTGTGTGTGGTGACCCCTGGATTCTCGAGTCTGTGATTTTGACTTCAGACATGCTCTGTTTCTGGGAACACAGTGTTTTCACCTGCCTCCCCTCTCAAGGTGTTACATGGAAAAAGACTCTGATTGAGGCCTGGTATCTTCTTAGGAAGCAATCCCCTCACCTCCACTAAATATGGCGAGATCTTGGTTTGGGAGCCACAATTCCTACATTTGAATTTGAATTTCTTTTCTCCTGCTTATTTGCATATATATGTGTGTGCATGCATATATATGTATGTATGTATATATACACGCATATATGTATATGTATATATGTGTATATATATATATATAAGAAAGAGAGTGTGAGAGAGAGAAAGGGAGAAAGACCTTGAGAAACCCTTTTCTGAGCCTTTATTCCTCACTCATAGAACTAGTATAATAGAGTAGCTGTGGTCATGGTAGGTAATGTTTATTCAGTGCTTATGTTCCACGCAGTGCTCTAAGTACTTCACCTACATTATCTCCTTGAATTCTCATAAGTCACACAAGGGAGGTAATTAATTACTTTGGGCTATAGTTGGGGACACTGAGGCAGAGAGCAGGAATGTGTCCCAGGCTGCACAGCTGCCAGATGGTGAGCCAGGAGTTAGAGTCTGAGTGAGCCTCTGCAATCCCTTGTTGCTCATAGGCAAGAAGCAAGGCCAAGCTGACTTAAAATCCGGCCTGTGGAGGATCAAAGCCATTTCCTTTTAGGATTTTGATTTGACCAAAATAAAGATCTCTTCCCCCTTTTTGGACAGGAAGTAATGCTTGGGGATTACTTCTGACTGTACTCAGGAATTACTCCTGGTGATATTCAGGGGACCATATGTGATGCTGGGGATTGAATCGGGGTCATACAAGGCAAGAGCACTAATTACTGTACTGTCTTTCTGGCCCCAAAGTAAAGTATTTTTTGTGGGTTTTGGGCTACACCTGGTGGTGCTCAGGTGTTACCCCTGGTTCTATGCTCAGAAATCACTCCTGGCAGTCTCTGGGGACAATATGGGATGCTGGGGATTGAACCCAGGTCTGTCGGGGCCAGCAGCATGCAAGGAAGTGGGGCGAAACATAGAGATAGGACAAGGGAAACCCTAACACTGGGTATGTCACTGTTTCAATTTTCCATCAGGGAAGTCAGTTGCCAGTGCCAGCGTGAAATTTCTAAGGACCCCCCCCCCCCACTTTGGGGAAGCACATTTCAGCAAGACTTCTGGAGAACAAGACACACACATGCATACACACACACACACACACACACACACACACACACACACACACACACACACCTCTAAGCCTAGTCATTAATTTTGTTTTTTTGAGTTTGTTTTGGGGCCATGTCCGATAGTGCTCAGGGCTTACTTCTGGGTCTGAACTCAGGAATTACTTCTAGAATAATATGGGGTTCTGGAGATTGAACTCTAGTCAGCTACAATCAAGGCAAATGACCTCTCCCTTATCCTATTGGCCCAGCCCATATCAAAAGTTTATTTCATGATCCTGTTTAATTTCATGATGTATTTATTTGCTGGTTAGGAGAAAAACCACCACTTCCCCAGATCTCTCTGCAGAAGCTGTGAAAATGGCTATAAGGTGGACTTCTCATGCATACTGGCTCTGGGGGAGGACAGGCTGAAGTTCCACCAGTGGCAGCTTGGCCTTTTGACAGGTGAGATGTCAGCTCAGGCCAGTACCATTGAGGGCACTAGTGCTTAAAGTTTGGTACCAGATTCTTGGGGAGGGGACAAGGCCACGTGGCAATATTATCTGGTGAGAGTCTTTGTTTTCTCGGCCTCACCTCTGCTACTTCAGACCAACAGAATCACCGTGCTGTAAACGGCACACCTTACAAATCAGGTTCCCTGACGCGGCTGGAGCGTTCATTACCAGCCGTAAAGGCATGCCAGCAAGAGAGGTTGCTGTTCTGTAGCCCAATTTTCCATCGCAATAACCCAATTAACTGGTGTGTGTGTTTGTTTTACAAAGCTCCAAGCTACAATAAACCATACAGATACGCGGCCTGCAGAAAGCTCTGTAATTAGGACAAGGTGTACAAATTAAACCACTCTTTTTAAACTTCAAAACCAGCTAACTTCTGACATACTGTACGGCTGGGGCTTCTGGGACTGAACCCAATTAACATCTTAGTATTTTATAAGCATCGTTTTAATTGCATTTGTATGCAATCTTCTCTCCAAGTGCCTTTCAAGGTGCTAGTCCTTGTTCAGCTTTTATTACTTTGGTGATTTAAATCTTCTCTCTTGGAGGTTTCTGTTAATAATGACTACTGCTACTTCAAATGCTGGCCCAACATAAAACTAAGTCTCTCAAAAGAATTATGTTTTAAAACAGTTAAATTCAACTTTATTATTACATTTTTAATTTTTTTTCTCTGTTTGAACATTATGCCTTTAAACATTTTATCAACTTGTCAGCTCTTGTAATGGCTAGGAGAGAGATTCATTCCTCTTAGGAGCTGGGGTGCTGGGTTATCCTCCTCTTCATTGTTCACCTCTAGTGTGAAGTAAAGGTGTTTGGTGCCATTGGCTGCCTTGGTGATGGGGAGGCATTTGTATGAGAGTATTCTGGGCTTTAAATTAAAAAAAAAATTCCTTTTGCGTTTTGGAGTCCCTTTGTCTACATTTTGGGTCTAACGCATGAGACATTTCTTACAAAATTTAAGAAGCCACCCCCCCAAAATTCATGAATAAAGAAAAATAACATCTAAATGCAGTAGTTTAAAATGTGATGTGTAGACCAGCTGCCTGCTTTTATAAAAATATATTCTTAGAGTTATAGCCAAGTTAGTGGGAAGCCAGTGTTAATTTGTTGTACACATACAAATATAATCCTGCTTTTATTTTAAATGATGATACTTTCTTCCGTGTTGACATTTTTGTTCATTTTTGAAAAACATCACACTAAACTGTTATTAATTTGAAATCTGAGGTTTGGGGGCTTTTTAAAATTTTTTACTTGGTGTCATCCCCTCCCTCAGTCAGGCTGCGCTATAAATCTGAATGCAGTGAACACTTTAAAGGGGTTTAAATATATTTTTAAAGGTCCCAATGGGAAATTTTTCTAGTGAGTCAAAAATATATACAAACCCATACATATGTTTCTGAACGTGGGATGAAAAAAATTTGCCACTTCTTCTATTTAGAAGCACTCAGATGAGTTGATAAGTTTATGGCCAACTCTTCTCTTTCATAACCGTTGCCTACAAAAGCAAAAATGTTTCTATAATTTTCCTCTGGTGCTTCTTATCACAAGAAAGAGAGGAAAAAATGAGTTCTAATATTGTGCTCAATTAGGATTTCTGTTATCTGGATAAAAATATATGGTCTTAAGCAGTCAGTGAGATCCTCATGGAATATTTTAAACCTTTTTGCTTGATTGAGTGTCTTGTCAAACAAAACTGGCAGCCTCTCTCCCAGAGCTGCCAGAATCTATGCAGATATGATTTCTATCATGCCTTTATTATGTGTAGTCTGTAATAAGGATGAGCACATATAAATCATCTCTGCATGGCAGTTAGGATGCAATACTCAAAGGAGAAAGACATTTCTGCTTTCAAATGTCTAGCGATTTTAGATATTATATAGCAAGTCTCCCCTGCACTGCACAATCTTCAATTCTATTCAGGCTCTTTGGTGGAAGAATAAGACTTTCATATCTTTCTTTGCAAGAATCACTAGTGAGATAAGACTTGTGTTGCTAGACTAGAGCCCTGCATCTTTGTGGCTAGTTTAGAATCAGAGCTACATCTGAAAAGAGGCTCCTTTTGCAATGTGTTTCAAGAGGGTGGTCTTGAGCAATGATGAGGAGACCTCCTGATTGGGGTTGCCTTTATTGGACTAAAACATGAGCCTATAAGTAGGAGGTATCAACACTGTTGATGTGAATCTTCATCAAGAACAAAATATATTTCTAGGGACTTTTAAAAGGGTATCCTTATTTTTATTTCTCTGAATCTGAAACTTAGCCATAACTATCCCTTTTAACCATCCACAACACACAGAATTTTGAAGGAGGAAACATGGAAACACACACACACACACACACACACCAATTGTACTTCAAAACCAAAGGTGAGATTTCCAGATATGGGTACAAATAGTGCTGTTATTAAATGATCATTTACTATGTGCCAAGTATTCAGTATTTAGTGTCTCTGTAATATTCTGTAGGATATAGCCAGGCAGATGGTGTTAAGATACCTATTGTTCCACTAGGGAAAGTTTTGGCAAGTTAAGTAGGGAGCTTGTAGTTTTAGGTTGATGAGTGATGGGCTAGGATTCAAATTCTGGCATGGGGGCATGGATATAGGACTGATCTGGCTTCTCACCTGCTCTCCTTCCATGTAGTACGTGATCTCAGGTTTCACTTCTCAGATCTCAGGAGGACCAGGACAAGAATGAAGTAACTGGCTTGGAAAAAACAAGCAATCAGGTAGACAAATGTTTTAAGAATCTGCTCTGGTTGCTGTTAGTTCATGATAACTATATGGCTGGATTATGGCATGTGAGTGTATATACTGGGAATGATAAGGGTGACAGGAAAAAGCCTTAATCCCAGATCTATGATGATATAACATTTGTCTACAGACCCTTAGTTCTCTGGCATTTTCATCCCTTTCTCTCTCCAGGGTCTTGGAGATGACAAATGCAAACTCTTAGAAAGAGGCCAGTGTTTCTCATGTGAGCACACATAGAAAATGATGGATGGAAGCCTCCAGAGAGAGATCAGGTTGCTCCTGTATAGACTATCTAGCTGCCTGTTTGCTGAGAAGGCCTAAGATGAAGGTGGCTTCCTATGACAGAGTTGGAGGGAGTATGCTTAAGTCCCCCATCCATGTGGTCTAAAGTACAGTTTAAATGTATCTCCAGTGCTACTTCTGGTGCACAGACATATTGGGGTAAAATAATTCTTGCTATGTTTCTAGAGATTTAACAAGTAAATTTTCACGTGTGAGCCCACTTTTCATTTTGGGAACATTAATCCTCAGGAGAGGGAAATCTTTGGGGGCAAGGGTCTTTCCCCAGAATCTGTCATCACACCAAGTAGAATAGCTTTCTATCCTCACAGTGAGAGGTGATAGGTGAGGACTAACATGGCTCACAAGAAGGGAGCAGTAAGATAAGGAAGGAGCCAAGGGAGAGAGCAAAGAGCAGAGAGATGTCAAAAAGGCCGGAAGAGAGGAGCGCTTCGTGATTGGTGTTCTTCTTAATGGGCCTGAGATGGAATGAATGGTTGTCTGAACACAAACCCAGGAAGTTGCTGTGACGTGCACTATTTCCCACCTTATCTGTAGGCAGCTCTGGCCAGATAAGAGGTGTCACTGTGATTTCTCACTCTTGGCTACAAGGGCTGTGTCCCACCCCCACCTCTGAGTGTCACAGACTTCCCTGGGCTTTCTCAGAAATCCATCTGGTTGGCACAGGGATCTAGACTTGGAGCTGCTGAGAGCTTGGTGGAAAAAGCATTTCCCTGCAAGGATTCCCAGATTAATTCATTTGTAAATGGGAGTATCAGATATTTCCAGACTCCCTTCTAAAATTGTCACAGGTGATTTGGCCTCTGAAAAGATGTTTTAACACTGTAGTTGATACAGGTACAAGACAAGACTGTGAGTTAATTTTAGCCTTTCTTTTCTTTTTTTAATTTTAGTTTTTCTAATCATGTTAATGGTACGGATACAGCCCGAGAAGAGGGGCCAATCAGTAGGACAGGGGTCCACAGGAAGAAAACAAGGTTGGAAGAGTACCAGTGTAAGGAAGAAGCTTGAGAAGCAGCAATTTAGAGTGATAGGATAATTTTAGATGGGTAGAGGCTAGGTCTGTGGAGAGATGGTCTACCCATCTGGGCCGGGACATTTGCCCTTAATTCATTAGATATTGTTCTAAAATCCCACTTTGAAGCTCTACAGGGCTGGGCCTTTTACAATCTCGCTTACGACTGGGAAGCCTTTCTCCATGTTTAACCTAAAATTTGCCATTTGCAGTGTGAGCTCTATCTTTGTGCTGATGGAAAAATGATATGTCCAGATAATTCATAGTTGCACGTTCTTTTCTCTGCTTAGAGATAATTCAGAGAGAGCTTCTCTTCCTGACTCCTGATCCTTCTAGCAGGGCCCACTGCTGGGGCGAGGCTCATGTAGCTCCCTTTCTAACCTCATTTTCTTTCCTCCTGCTCAGGAATGTTCTTTATGGAAAATGAAGCTCTTTGCCCCTGTATTATGCTTTGTGGCTCAGGCAGTGAGGACATATCCATTCTACTCTTAGGAGAGAGGAGGTGTGCTTGAGAAGTTTCTGTGACCAGTAGTTGTTGGTGGAGGAAAAGCTGGATGTTTTGTGCCAACAATGAACACATTGACTTTATGGCTGTACCAGCTAGAGATAACCCAGCCTTTGGAAACTCTAATTAAAACCCAGGCCAGGTGATCTTTTTTGAGAAAATGTTACTATTCTAGCTGGGAACAGACAGACTCAGGCAAGCTCACACGGGATAAACTCTGATCACACTGACAGCTGCACATGGGAGCATGTGTGATTTGGCCTTTTGCCAAAGGTCAACGAAAGAATGCTGAAGTAATAGACTACATTCCAGACAGCCAGGTCTGGCTTGACAGTGTGACTTAGGACAGGCTCTTGGCTTCTGCAGGCCTTGACTACATAAAAAGGACCCCTGATCTGAAAAATGAGGGGGTGCTGTTCATTTCCCTGAATGGCCTGTGAAAAATGGGAGAACTTGTGCACATGAAAATATGCACAAGTAAATTATACAGAAGATTGTTATTATTATCAACCAGCCACCTCGGGAAAAGAACGCCTCTAACTACTATGAGTTAGAAATAGGAAGGCTTCTTAGTGGTTAAAAAAAAAAAGCCACCTTAAATTTTCCATTTAACATGTGCAACCCACCCACTCTTCATGGTGGTGAGGCTGGATCAATGGGTTACTTCCTTATCTTGTTATGCCTAGAAAAGGTCAGCGGTTGAGGTGTCCATGCAGAGCATGAGTGAGTGTCCATTACCAACTGGTATTCTAAGAAGTATGCCCACTATCTTAGAATATTCCAGACATTAGAAATAGATTTTCCTCTTCCTGCTGCCTTCAAGACCCTCCCAGATAGAGTTCTTTCTTCAATCAACATTAGATCTGCACTGTGGATCAGGCACTGCACTAATTTGAGGGGGAATACTCAGGTAAACAAGAATACTATTGATTTAGCTCACGGGCAGCTATACTCTAAAGGACCATGGTTAGAAATCAAGGTGTTCATACCTTCCCTTTATAAATTAGATTTTAAAAAAATGTGAGTATATGTGTGTGCGCGTGCACACTCGCAAGTGTGCACATGCCCATTTGCTAATTTTTCCCTCTTGGGTAAAGTTTGTGTCTTTGATAAGATTTTCAAAGGGGCTCAGGACTCTGCCACAAAGGTTAAGAACCATAGTCTGGTGGGAGAGATAAGCTGTTCCCAAGAAACAGTAACAACATGGCCGGAAGTGCCTTGATGAAGAGAGAGCAGGTCCTCTCGATAAAGTAGGAAGTGATTCTTGTCAGCCAACCTGTTTTGGGGGAGGCTGGATGGAGAAGGATGTGTCTGATCCAACCTTTATGCTCACTTAGCTCAAAGGATGATCATCCCTTTCCTTGTGGACACTGAGGAGGGGCCTGGAATGTCGGTGGCTTCTTACTGATGTGGCCCTACCATGTAAGAGTCAGGGTGAGGCTTCCAAGCATCATGGCTTCATCAGGGAGCATTTAACAGTATGCCTGGCATAAAGGGAATGCTGAGGAAACATTATCCAGAAGGAAGAGTAAGAGAGGAGAAAGAATGGGGCTGGAGAGATAGCATGGAGGTAAGGCGTTGCCTTTCATGCAGGTCAGTGGTTCAAATCCAGCGTCCCATATGGTCCCCCGAGCCTGTCAGGAGCGATTTCTGAGCATAGAGCCAGTAGTAACCCCTGAGCGCTGCCAGGTGTGGCTCAAAAACCAAAAAGGGAGAGAGAGAGAGAGAGAGAGAGAGAGAGAGAGAGAGAGAGAGAGAGAGAGAGAGAGAGAGAGAGAGAGAGAGAGAGAGAGGAAGAAGAAGAGAGGAAGAAGAAGAGAGGGAAGAAGGTGAGAAGCAGGAAACACATTGATTCACTAGCTAGGAAAGAGAAAATTGGAGCAAGCAGCCAGCTAGCACCTTCAAAACCATCCTGATCTACTGTTCTGTGTAACATGCCACCCCTATTCCTTCTTTTCTCCTTCTTTCCTGGTGCTTTCTTTCCTTGGGAGCTTTTACTTCCCAGCCTTTGCAGTGGACAAAAATTCCCGACTCCTCTCTAGCTATGAGGATGAGGCCTCCACACAGCTCAAGTGTATTCTTTCCAGTGACTTCTTGTGTCTGATCCTTTCTCCCTGTATATTAGAGGTATTAGTCACCCTGTTCCTGCTTTTTCTTAGCTCTTTTCTGCCACAGCTCATTGCAGTGGGTAAGCGTGCAAAGTTCATTTTCAGGAGCCTTAAGCCCTCTCTGAGTTCTCTGGCCAAGGGATGTCCCAGGAACTTAGTAACACTTCTTATGTATTTTGTGTTCTGGCTATCCTGATACAGGGTGTGACTTGGATGCATTTCCATAAAACTTTGCATTTGCTTATTGAATTTTTGTTGGTACCCCTGGGAAGGAAATGATGTTCCAAGATAATATCACCAGCAAAAAACAGACGGATCCAGAAATTTCTGAGCCTTTTTAAGTCTAAAGTCTAGGCAGGACAGAGCCTAGCTGGGCACATCCCTGAAATCTTATTGTAATGCAAACAAATTCCAGGATGATGAGAAAGTCTTCTTTTTCTAGTTGCAGGGAGGTGCAGACTATACCTTTCCCTCATGTACATGCCTACTCATACAGGGTCTGTTATTCCCTGGCCAAGTCAAACTCTCTTTGCATTGAGTTTCCTAACCTGGAATGTGGTGTGGGTAATGGTGAATGTTAAGGATCACACCTGTAAGCTCTTAGCAAGAACAGTGCAAGGCAGGTAGTAATTGCTTAATAATTTTTCATATTGGGTACTATTATTTGTGTTTATGATATTTTGTTTCCCAAAGCTTCCATATACCTCTTCCATGACCTTTCAAGTCTTAAGATTTTTAAGAACATGAGACGACTGAAGAAACCATGTAACAGAGAAATAGGATGATCTGATTCAGGTGAGCCCTGAGCTAGAGTCAGTCAGATTGCCTAAATGTCAAGAGGATCCTTCCTGGACTGGAGAGAGCAGATTTAGAGACAGAGACAGCTGTGTTCAAAGCTCCATAAAAGTCTTTGCTCTTTATGGCATAACTTGATTCTGCATGAGGTCTTGTCATAGAATCTGATTCTTTCCTCTAGATATTGCTCAAGTACTTATTGACTATGAAAAGGACTCCTATTTTGACAGGGAATGGCTTCCCAGCTTCAGGCTGAATTGAACCTTTTCTCATTGTAATTTGAACTATCTGATTAGGCCCCATGGTATATATGGTAATTGACTTACAGTTGACCATGAACTTTTGGACAGTTAAAAACTTGCGAATCTTTGTATCTCAGCCAGTTCAGAGTATATATGCTCTAAATATCTGTTGAGCTGGACTTCCATTTAATCTTTACAATTTTATTAACAAGATACCATGATTCTTCTGTTCTCAGACATAAAGTTTATCAAGTTAAATAACATGTCTGAGGCACACATTAGAAAATGACAGTACTGTGGCCTGAATCTAGATTGTATCTCAACCAGAGCTGAACTCTAAAGAAGCTTCAGGTTTACATACGGATTCCTGTAAGGTTCTTTCCCCAGGAAATATGCCCCCTCCAAAAAAAAAGATTCCCAGAAGCTCCTCTGGACTCACCTGCCAAGAGGGAGCTGGGGGGTGTTATAAGCTGTCTAGTTTACAGAGAAGAACCAAGCTTGTTGCCTCTGTGTGAAGTTAAGGTGTGACCTTGATTTCTTTCTGTGTGCCTCTCAATGTAGCAACTCCATGGCCCATTCATACACAAGGTTAAAACATTTTAGCAAGTTCTGAGATATTATACCTACTCTTGTTTTAGAACTTTTTTCAGGACCTGTGAATCAGTTTGGTTTTGCGTGCCCCTGCCTCAGGTGAAAGATAATTAATGGGTTGACGTTCCTTTCTTGCTACTTGCATGAAGTCAATAAAAATTGTCATTGCTCAGTTCTAGACGCAGAATAGTGTCTCATTGCTACCTCCTGGGAGAAGTGCCTGTAATAACTCCATTGGGAATGGAAAGGGGAGTAACTATGTTAGAAAGCTGGAGCTCCAAGGAAGCAGCTTGTCCCAAGAGCCCAAGGAGCAGGTCACATGAGTTTTGGCACCAGGATCATCATAGCCCTTGTCTTAACCTTGCTTGATTTCAAGAAAAACAAACTCATGGCTCCCGCCTAAGGCTCTTGTTGCAAAGTCTTAGGCCTAGAGGGAATGTTAGAAATTATTTAATTTAGCAAAGAATTCACTCCCAGTCCTGTTACCATCATTAGTTAAAGGCCTAGTGTAAAGGCCTAGGAACAGCCTCCAAGAAATTTACTTTAATGTCCTGTGCCAAGTAAGGTGAGGTTGGCCATAGACTCCATTGAGGACCTTTCACTTGTACCTTGGTTCTCTTCCTGAATGTGTGGGAATGGAGGACTTAAGGGATTCTTCCGAGGAAGAATTGGAGCTTCTGTTTCCTCTCTAGGGGCAATGTGAGATCTTAGGACACTCAACCAGGAGATGAAATTTTGGGGGACAAGTTTTAATGTTGCCACAAAGGAATAGAGTGATCTCAACCCTCATGCCCTCTCAGGATCTTCATTTTTCTCATCAGTATATGAGGGCTTAGAAAAAGCAATGGGATGGCTACGGGTTTCTTTCAGTGGTGTGATTCTCCACTTCTTGCTCCTAAGACACAGTGCCTATATGCAGCACACCATGAAGGACAGGTCTGACGAAGCCTGACAAACCTTCTACTTCACAGTGAACTCTTTCTTAAAATCTTTCTCAACTTTTCTGGAAGGGGCTGTGGAGGTTTGCAAGAAAAAAGATTTCTTGTTTTTCATCTGTTTTGGACTGAACTTCTTTATGTAATAAGACCAGAGTTGTAGTACTGACTTGTATATGCCAATCTGGGTACCATCTCTGGCTTCCTGTATATCCAACCAACTGCCAGGAGTTATCCCTGAGTGCAGAGCCAGGAGTAATCTCTGAGCACTGCCTAGTGTGGCTCCCAAACAAACAAGAATTCATCATATTGTAGTCCCAACCCCTAATACTCCCAGAATTTGCTGTATTTGGAGGCCAGAGCATTACAGTGATGGTCACATTACAATGAGAGCTCGAGGTTGGGGCCAGGAGAGAAACTTGGACAGAAATTTATATTTTATAATATTTTATATTTTGAAGGCGATAAGAGGAAAGTTAGGACACCCGTTGACTCTCTTTTCTGGCCTTTAGGTAAATCCCAGAACTAGAAGATCCAGCTCTAGAGTTGACGCAGCATTTTGCCGTAGGAGGTTTAGCAAACTCAGACCCCATCTCTTGCTTACTTGTGTCTGGCAGGGAGAGAGGGGAACAAAAGAGCCAACTAATGACAACAGTTCTCTTGACTTCACCCTTGCAGAGGCCAGGCCAACTGAGGATCTCACTGCTCAGTAACTAGAAGAGATTTGACCCCAACTCTAGAACCTAGGGCAAGTTCTGGGCATGTCCTCCTCTGTAGAACAAGCTATTTAGATTGGAGCAGATGTTTTCAAATGTTTCTTTAAGCTTCCAAATTATTTATTCAAGCAAAATCATAGACAGATGCTTAGTAAGTGAAAACTGAAAATGAAGCTATTTTGATAGAGGTAAATGGGGGAGTTTCTGGTTGTGGCTGCTTCTCTCCTTCCCTTGAGCCATTAGCAAAGCTAAGAATTTCTAAGACACCCCACCCCAGATCAAGTTGCAAATATAAGGGTCTCCCATTTGAATTCATTGTGGGGGGTCCTTGAGAAAAGGACTATTACTTTTTTTTGATTTAAATTTTTTTCTCTTTATTTAAGCACCATGATTACATACATGATTGTAGTTGGATTTCAGTCATTAAAAGAAGCCCCCACTTCAGTGCAACATTCCCACCACCAATGGCCCCTGTCTTCCTCCTTCCCACCCCCTGCCTGTATTCCAGACAGGCATTCTACTTCTCTCACTCATTGTCAGATATTTAGTGCAGTCATCTCTCTAACTAAACTCACCACTCTATGTGGTGAGCTTCACATTGAGATCCAGTCCTTCCAGCCCCTCATCTCTGTTGTCTCTGGGCATTTATTTCAATAACTTCTTTTGTTTTTCTTGAAACCCATAAAGTAAAACTATTCTGTGTCTTTCTCTCTTCCTCTGATTTATTTCACTCAGCATAATAAATTCCACGGAAAAGGACGGTTTCTTAAGTACTCCATGTTAAGTACTCAGTGTTAAGTTTTCAGTAGATACTCAAGATCGGTGGAAGGAGTGAAAAATAAAAGAATAGGATAAAAAGGAAAGAAAGCATAGTAAACCTCTCCGCAGAATTTCTTCAGCTCTCTTTAGGATGCTCTATTTCAGATGGTTTTGCAAAAATTGCTAAGAGCTTCCTGGTATCAGGAAGAACCTGTTGGTAGAATGTGATTGCACATTCCTGGGATGAGGGCCTCAAATGGAACAGGAATCAGACACGGATAAATAGAGGAAATCAGAAAGCTTTTCTCTCACTGGGACAAAGGGTCAAGTCAGGATTTCACGCCAGCTGGGCTTTTTGACTGGCAGAGAGCTAGGGAGTTGGAAGCTAGGGCAGGAATGCTTCGGTCCCCAAGCTAAGGGTTTAGATTCTCACCTGCTAGATGGCGCTGTACTCTAAGGAAAGACGCCAACTCCATGCCTGCAGGTCCAGTCAGGAACTGGCACAACGGAGCTGCAAGCATTGAATGGCAAGAGGCAGAGAGATGAAGAGGCCCAGAGGCCACCACTCTTTTGCTGTTTCTAGCAGGGACATCTCCTGGGTTCTGAACACAAGTGAAAAAATAAATATGTGAATGTACGTGTGCACATGTATGCACATGCTATATGAAGAAGGAAGACAGAAATGGTCTTTAAGATCCTGCATCCAGATGACAAGTCCCAGCCAAGTCTTTGGCCTTGACTTACACAAGGTCAGTGGGAGAAAGAAGCAGCTGTGTTTTCCTCCACATTTATTGCCAACTACAGGCCCAGGACTACTGGTGGCTGTAGTCTGCAGCCTTCTAGCTCATTCCATGCCAGACAGAGCCACAGCACATGGAGGGACTGAGACTTTTCCTTAGGACAGGGATGTGTTGGTATGGTGTGAAATAAGGGATGTAGCCTATAGCTATGACCACTCTATCAGCAGCCAGAAGGAAGAAAAACAAAGATAAGGGGAGGGGGTTGGAAACCAAGAGGGGACCCTGGGGAAGGGAGGGCTGAGAAAGGGATGGAGGGGTCAAGAGGAACAAAGGCCAGAGGCAGTGTGAATGGGCCAAAGAAGTTGGAGGAGACATGGGCATTGGAGCTAGGTGTCCAGAAACCAGGGGGAGGGCTGAAGAAAATGAGAAGTCAAACAAGCTAGAGATTTTCCAGTCTCTGCTACTACTCAGAAACTTTAAAGGCAGGACAGGAGGCTTGGTCAGAAAAACATGGAGCAGATGTATAGTAATGAGAGAAAACCTGATTGAGATTTTTCTTTTGCTGGCCTCTGGGAGACAGTGGGAGAGAGTGGGAGGCTCTGGGAGGATCAGGGTAAGAGACACCACTGCAATGGAAAGCCAGACTGAGAGCAGAGCCAAGTTAAGAAGAGAAAGGCCATAGAACAGAGATCCACAAGACAACCAGAGCAAAGAGACAGAGACGAAACCACGACAGAAGATTCACTTTAAGGCATTAAACACTATGGTACCTCTGCCTTGGCCTGTTGTTTTTGTCCAGGAAACCATGTCACTTTTCAGCAGACTGCAGAAAGTATGGATCCACTTGTCAGTAACTTGCCCTGTATTATGGTGCTGCATTGTAGCTACTTCAAGCAGTGCTTTTATTGGCTGGGACATTTTCCTGGAGCCCACCAACCCTCACACAGGCCATCCCTGCTCAATTGATGGTGCGTGCATTCAAAGGTGCCAGCTTTTGGGGGGATTATGGCCTCCTCTGAAGTCCAAGAGTTGGAGAGTGTCTCCTGTGAAGTGAAATGCTACTGGTTTCTTGAGTCTATAATCCCTCTAAGGATGCATCTTGGGGGCACTTGAGTGGTGTTTCTGGGAGGGCTGAAGGAGAGACAGACTTAACACAAAAGGATTGCAGTGAAGGGAAGAGGGCTTAGAGTGTGGTAGTCACAGCAGGCTCTCAGCCTTTCCATTTTGCCATACACAGTGTTGTTTGCTTTTTATTCTGTGAAGCTCAGGAGGCTCAGTGGCTCATCTGGAAAATGCTCTTAATCACCCCCATTTTGTGGGCTTCTGACCAGGTTGCTTTGTTTTATTTCGTTTTGTTTTGATTTTGTTTTAGGATCACACCTGAACCTGCATTCAGAGATCACTTGGAGGACCATATGGGATGCCAGGAATTAAACTCAGGTCAGCCCCGCAGAAGACAAGCACTCTTCTTGCTGTGCTATTGCTCTGGTCCCTCTGATTAGGTGTATGTGAGGAAGTCACAATACCCAACAGAGTGACTGGCTCAAACCAACACTTGCACAATGTTGATTTTGAGATCATATCCTTTCTATGCATGTGTGTTTGGGGATCCTTTGAAAATAGCTTAAGGGGCTGGGATTTGTAGGTATTTTTGCAAAAAAGAATGATCTGTGTACATCACTCTTTGCTAAGATAGAAGCAACAGTGGCCTTTGGATTACTTTTGGGATGTGGACAGTAAAGATAACTTAAGAAATTGTAATGTATTATTAACTGCAGCCCCAATTCCCAAAACCTTTAGGATTGGATAGACAAGTTGTGGAAAGGAGCACTTTAAACTTGATGGCAAGGACCTAGAACAAGAATCAGAGAGACCTCTCATGCTAAGAATGAAATTACATTTTAAGTATTATAGAATAAGTTGGGGCCAGAGTGATAGCACAGTGGTAGGGTGTTTGCCTTGTACACTACTGATCTGGGACAGACCCGGGTTTGATCACCAGCATCACATATTGTCCTCAGGGTCTTCCAGGAGCAATTTCTGAGTGCAGAATCAGGAGTAAGCCCTGAGCACCACTGGATGTGGCCCAGAAACAATAATAAAAAAATTATAGAATAAGAACCAAGAATTATGTGTGACAGAGTCTCTATCTGGTCTTTAAAGTCTAAGCTATTTACTGTTACTTTTAAGAGTTACTCCACCTTTATCCTGGCCTCTGGTATGAGAAGCCGGGAAGCCTAAACGATTTTTGAACAAAAGGGCAATGCTCCAAGAAAATTAGAGTAATAGAATCAAAGCTGGAGTGAGGTTTGTGTGGATAATAGTGATTTAGGAGTTGCATTTTCAGTTTACAGTATATTTTTGAATATGGGATCAAGAGGCAAATAAGGTTTGATTAAATTAAATTCTGGTTCCATTATCTGTAGCCCTGACCAAGTAACCAACCACTTTGTCTGTTTTCCTGTTAAATGGCTATAATAACTATACTTCCCTTGTATAATTTTACTTTCTTCATTTTTCTTCCTTTTTCCCTCCCTTCTTCCCTCATTCCTTCTTCCCTCATTCCTTCCTTCCTTCCTTCCTTCCTTCCTTCCTTCCTTCCTTCCTTCCTTCCTTCCTTCCTTCCTTCCTTCCTTCCTTCCTTCCTTCCTTCCTTCCTTCCTTCCTTCCTTCCTTCCTTCCTTCCTTCCTTCCTTCCTTCCTTTCCTTCTCTCAATGATTACAAGGTATAAACTCACTTCATTCTCTTTGACATTCATATAGACAGTCTATCTTATACCCATCTTAAAAATTTTGAATTATGAAAGAGCTGGTTTCCTTCCTTCTTCCTGGAGATGTCTCTCCCTTTGCAGTCCTTCCTCTGCTGGGCACTTCCAACAAAGTCAGGTCATTTTTTTTTTTATGTGCTACCAGCCTGTCAGGCATTTGTCCTTGTTTCCCTAAGTATCAAAAGTTTTCTGTCTTCCACAAGGACTTCCTGAGAACATGTTGTAGATCCCAGAATTTCTAATCCTCTTTGATGCAATTGAGCACCTACCCTTAGTCTGCTTCAGAAAAATGAGAAGGGGAAAAAAGGCAAGCAGGCAGCAGAGTAATCCTGGGGGGTCTGTGTCGGTGGACAGGCAAGCCTCAAGGGTTACTACCAGTGCCTGGAGAGGCCAGGGGGAGAAAAAGATTAGGGTCATCAAGATAAGGGAGAGCATATTCAAACTGGAAGCAAAAGGGGGTTGATTTTACAATAGTAAGTAATCAGGGAACAGGAGGATGTAATTTGCAGATTAAGAAAGTGAACAAAGAACATAAAATTAACTTTATAGCAAAGAGGAGCACAATCTGCTTGAAGAAATAAACCTTCATAAAGCATTATTGTTGATAAAATCAGACTGTTGATTATATAAGCTAAATAGAAAATATGACCAAATCAGGAAGGAAGAGGCACAAGGCTCAGTAGATGTTGAAGTTGAATCTTCCTTTGAGCAGTGATGGGAGGTTGTGATCAACCCAAGAGACCAAGAGGTGTGTGTGTGTGTGTGTGTGTGTGTGTGTGTGTGTGTGTGTGTGGCAGGGGGGGGGGGGAGAAAGTGTGCATTTACAAAGTGGGATCACAAGGATGTGTATGCTGAGAGTATAGATAAAAGGAATATTCCTTACCAGAATGACTACCCTGCCTTTTTAAGAGATTGCTTAAACAGTTATTGATATTTATTTAAAAATTGGTGTTCCAGGGGTTGGAGCAATAGCACAGAGGTAGGACATTTGCTTTGCACGCAGCTGACCCAAGACAGACCTGGATTCAATCCCAGCGTCCCATATGGTCCCCTGAGCCAGGAGCAATTTCTGAGTGCAGAGCCAGGAGTAACCCCTGAGTATCACTGGGTGTGGCCCCAAAACAAAATAAAACAAAATTGGTATTCCAGATTCTGACTTCTGTCAATAGTGTTGCAATGAATATAGGAGTGCAAATGACTTTTTTGCATTGTGTTTTTGGACTCTAGGTTATATTCCCAGGAATAGAATTGCTGGCATTATTCACAGTGACCAAAGTCTGAAAATAGCCCAAGAACTTAAGAACAGATGAGTAAATAAAGAAGCTATAACACACCATGGAATACTATGCAGCTATTAGAAAAGATGAAGTCAGAGCCGGCAAGGTGGCGCTAGAGGTAAGGTGTCTGCCTTACAAGCGCTAGCCAAGGAAGGACCGCGGTTAGATCCCCTGGCATCCCATATGGTCCCCCAAGCCAGGGGCAATTTCTGAGCACTTAGCCAGGAGTAACCCCTGAGCATCAAATGGGTGTGGCCTGAAAAAAAAAAGAAAGATGAAGTCATGAAATTTGGTGATACATAGAGAGAGCTGGGGAGTATCATGGTGAATGAAATGAGTCAAATGGAGAGGGACAGACATAAATTGATCTAACTCATTTGCAGGTTATAAAGAAACATCGTAGAATAGTAATGCCCAAAGCAATAGAAATGAAGGGTAGGAAAAATGGTCTTTAGTGGGGAAGGGGGCTTTGGATAGTCAAGGAACCACTATGACTCTGGCAAGAACCACTCTGGACAAGAACTGGGTGCTGAAAGGAGGTAAAATGATACGCATGATACCCTATCAGGAATAGTATTGAAAAGCACAGTGTTTAAAAGGGAAAAAAAAGAAGGGAAAATATCTGTTGTAGAGGCAGGTTGGAGGGCAGACTCAAATACTGTATCATTGATAGACAATGGTGCTCAACCATTGTATGTCTGACACTCGATTATGAATAACATGGTAACTATTTCATGATAATTCAATAAATTAAAAAAATACATAAAAAGAGACATTGCCTTTAAAGAACTGGTAAATAGCAAACATGTTTCTTCCACTTGTGTTGTCCAGGGCACCCCATCTTTGTTCTATTTTAATTTTCAAATGCCCATTGAAACTTGTCTGAAGCACCAGCACTGCTTCATGTGCCAAAGCAGAGGTGTCCAGAGCACTGCTGTTGTTCCAAGTAGACTAGAGCAGGTTTTCTGTTCTCTTTGGTCATAGATGTTACGGTAATTACTTGCTGTGGGCTGTAGCTATCCAGCTTTGAGCTGCAAGCTCCCCTTATTTTTATGTGCCATACCTCCTTCAATTCACAAACAGTAGATGGGAGACTTTGGAAGACTCTGACATCTGGACAAGAGATGCACCCCCTTGAAGCAGTGTCCTCGGAGTCTTTTTTTGCCCTTCCAGGTTCCTTTCTTCTCCTTTCTATGCCCTGCTCTATGGATTCTGCATTGCTAGAAAACCTCGACTTGTGATCTGTCCTTTCTAGCTAATGGGGAGCAACAATAGGAGAGCAGAAGGCTGTAAGAGTGAGAAAGGGTGGGCTATTGAAATCTGAATTCCCTGCTTGCCAGTCTAAACCTGTCAGTAGCTTTCCCTGTGAGGTTCAGTGCTCTCTTATAGCTAGAGGCTGGACCTCAAATATAGCTCTCTGGGTTCATGCCCTTCACTTGTCCTTGCAGGAACAGAGCTGGTGAAGGCCTTCCATAGCAGATACTATACTTCCTTCCCTCAGTGTCTTTCCCTTCAATGTACCCTTGCAGTGAAGCAGCCCTTTCCTAAGCTGTACTTTAAAGGCCCAGTTGAGTGTGCCATTCCAGAAGGAATCTGGTGAAACCATGAGATGAGGGTTCTTTCTGGAAATTATGAGACCTATCTTATGGACTGTGTGAGCTTAAGCAAGTTGTTTCTCTATTTTGGCTTTGGTTTCTCTCTCTGTGAGTAGGGAGTGATGGTGAGATGGTATTTCAGCTAAAACATACAATGGTTCTGTTTCAGCTAGTGATATATTCAGCTAGTAGAGAGAATGTAATGTGAGTCTGACTCTTGGTTTAAACTATGACCAGATATTAACCTTGATTGAATTTTACCTAATCTTTCTGAATCTTGGTTTACATCACCAATAAAATGGGGGTGATACATTTCTGTACAGTTGTAGTTGTTATGACTTGTATTGGATTTATAGTACTTTAAAAAATATTTGATATAGCAGATTCTCAATGTCTATTTTCATTAATTATTTGTGGATTAGAAATTAGTATTGTAATTATATCTTTGGATTTTGATCTGGGACTCCTATGAAAGTTTCTCTCTCATTTGCAACTTATTTTGTTATACAATTCTACAACTCACATAGAAAAGAAAAATATCTGGTTGTTTTCTTCTGTTTACCCAGTTTTCAAGGTAACGATTGGATCATTGTCTCACAAGGTGACCACTTATTTAAAAATATATGTTATTCTGATCTCTTAGATTTGTATCTATTTTATGAGCTTTAATCTATTGCAAAACTTAAATCTTTAGTCTGTGAAAAACTCTTCAAGGTGCTTCTCGTGTTCTTTTGACATGATCCTAGTAGTTTTTGACATCTTCCTTCTAACTGCATGTCAAGATGTTCCAAACTCATTATGGACATTTCCTGCCTCAAACCTGGAATTAGCCATTTCTCAAAGAAACTCTGTTTTACTTCAATGGGACCTGTCATTTAGAGATCAAATCTGAGTGTTAAAGATGCTCAGTGCTATTGGGTTGACCTTTGTTTCTAAGTCCTTTTAACGGAAAGTTCTGGAATAAACAAATACCTCATAAGTTCATATTGATGTTTCTATTTTAGATTCACATCTACAGAGTGTTTGCTTAATATCTTCTAGATTGCCCCAGCAGCTCCTTCTTTCACCAGAAAGTCCTTGAAGACATAGATGATTGTAGAATTAAAATGTCTCACAGTTAGCATTTGATTTTTCCCCTAATTTACAAAATTTTCAGAATAATACCAGTCTTATCACTCACATTATTACTAAAAACCGATAAAACATTCTTTGCATATGATAATCATCTCACCATTTTAAAAGTTGTACTATATTTGCATTTTAAATCCTATAGCCATTGCATGCTACAGTCTTTTCCTTTTAATGCTCATTTAGTCTTTTATCTCCAAGTAACTCTATATCTAGTATTCACCAGCAATACCTGTCTGAAACTTGTTCTTAGTAGACTCTTTAGGAAGGGCTCATGGGGATAATATTCTCTGAGACTTTGCATGTTATTAGCAGTTTGTGATTTCCTGGATATAAAATTCTTAGTTCACATTTTTCTCCTTGAATATCTTAAATACATTACTCTAATTTCTTCTGGCAAAAAAGCTTTGCTGTCAAAAAACTGAGGATAATTTAATTTGATATCTTTTATAAAAAAGTAAGCTCCTTTTACATAGATGTCCAAGTTATTTCTTCTCCTTTTTATATGCAACATTTTTTTCCTCCATATTCTATATTAATTCTGGTCATTTTGGGTCAGTATACTCAGGAACATGATAGGGTTTTTTCAACCTGTAGTTCAAATCACTTTATCAAAAACAAATTCTTAACTCATAGTTTTTTATTTTCTTTGTTCTCTTGAGATACCTCTGTTCTCTTGCCTGCTTTTTTTAGGGACCCCTGTTAGTGATGCATTGTATCATTTTTGGCCCCATACCAGTTATATCTTTTTAATGTACACTCCAATTATTTGGGCTTTGTGGTGATTCATATGATGTTTTAATATGTGCCCATATTAAAATTGACTTATGATTTGGAGTAATAACTGCAAATGGTTATTTTATATTATTTTAATTTTGTTAGAGGCCACTGAATAAAGTGCATCTATGATCTTCAATAAACACTATAATTTGCTGCATAATAGCTAAGACTTTTACTGCTCTTCAGATCATATGTTCTCAAACTCTGAAACTGGCATTGGAGGTAAAGAACTTCCTAGCTTTCTGAAATTAGCAATATTTTTCATTTTACAATTAATAAATCTTATTAGAAACAGAGGTTTCACTTTAATTAACATATTTAATTTGTTTATTCATTTCACCATAAATGCTAAAGTAATGAGGATAATGGTAACCTTGTTGTAAAGGAAAACGAAATAAGCAAAGGCATAGAAATCAGTCTGATTAAAACATGTTTCATGACTTAATCTGTACAATAATGCCTTAACAACCATAATATTATACTTTTTATTAGAAAAAATATAAAATAATTATTCTCTAACATCCTGTATTGTTTCTAAGTAAAATAATTAGAATATAGTGAAATCACTGGCTCACATGACCTGGATTTTCACTTCTGAAGTGTAATGTTTCTAGTTGCTGCTATAATGCATTTCCACAATTTTAGTGACTTAAAATAATACACATTTACACTAGTACAGTTCTAGAAACCAGAATCCCCAAATGGGTTAAGATGCCAAAGATATAATGTAGAACAGGTAGGGTGCTTTGCTTGTACAAGCCCAACCTGAGTTATATTATCTCTATCCCATATTGTCCCTAAGTTCACAAGGAGCCATCCTTGGGTAAAAAGCCAGGAATAAGCCTTGAGTACCACTGGGTAGACCTCAAAAGAAAAACAAAACATGGTAGTGGGAATGCCCCTCATTCATTGTCACAATGTACCATAAATAATTCTGTGAAAGATTTGTAATTCTTTGGTCACAATAAAAATGTAAAAAAAAGAAAAGAAAAACAGAAACAAAAAAGATAAAATCAAGGTGTTAGCAGAAGGAATTCTTGTACGGGAGAGCAGAATTGGCTTCTTTGCCATGTGAGTCCTTTTGTTTGTTTGTTTGTTTGTTTGTTTTAGCTCCTAGTAACTGTCTCTGTCTCATTGTTTGGGTGCCTTTATTCTTCAAACAAGAGAACCCCAATATCTGCTTCCTTTATAATTGCCTTCTTTTTACCTCTTGCCAAATATTTCTCTGCATTCCTCTTAGAAGACTCTTATGATGATATAATGTCCTGCCTAGATAATTAAGAATACTATCCCCTAGTCTAATCATAGTTGCAAAATTCCTTTTACTATCCAAAATAAGGTTCACCATTTTGAATTTGGATATCTTTGAAGGGTCACTATTGTACCTGCCGCATACATAAGCATTTTTTCACCCCCACCTCCCAAACATCAGTGGGTAGAAACCCATTTCCAGGTTGGTATTAGTACAGAAACTCAAAATAACTTTCACCTGAAATTTCTTCAGTGGCTACCATTTCCTCAAGAAATCAGAAATTTCTACTTTACTTGACATTGATGCTTGCTTCATATTAAGAATCTCTTCCCTATCCACTTTCCTGCACTCAAGGAGAAACTGATCCTAGAAGCTGTGCCAGGATTCTTGAGGACACTGTGGCCTCAGAATCTCCTGGTAACTGCATTTAATTTGGATGGGAGCAGCTCATCAAAAGGCAAGAGTGCAAATTAATAGTTATCATTGGTCTCAGTGATCCCATTACTGCGTTGGGCCTAGGACAATCATTGGAGGAGAGGAGCCAAAGACGCTGGTGGACACTTGCTCATTATTTCCATTCATATCTCATCCCACGAGTGAGGCAGGAAGTTTCAGCGGAGCATGCACAGTAAAGGCTGTTTGTAGGACTAGCTTTTCTATTTATCCAGGACCCTATCTCTTCTCTGTGCCAAGTCAAAGCTGATCCTTTTATGAAGAGAGTTTCAGAAGTCCTTGTTGGTTTTTCTGACCTAGGGTTAGGACTGGGCTCTCTTTCCCATCATAGAATTTGCAAGGACAGGAGTGGAGTGGGGGTTCTAATGAGGAGGGTGTTAGGAAGTGGGTTTCTGTCCTGAAGCTCTGTACTTGCTAAGCTCTGCATCACTTGTGTAGTGCACACACTTTCATTGAAGCCTCAAGCTCCCTCTTCCCTTCCCCCCTTCAGTTATATAACTGCTCAGCCTCCCAGGACAGTTGACATCTGATTCTCCATGGTGCTATTTTTATCTTTGCCATGCATTACAGCTGAGACTGGGCCTCACACAGGTGCATCCAGGCCACTGTTTCTTCTCTGAAGATGAAGACAGAAAAGAAATATGTGTGTTGAGTGGAGGGCATGGGACTAGGGGCTGGTGTCGTTTCTCAGTCTTCTGATTCATCCAGCCCCCTGCTCACTGTAGCATGTAGTGTAGCAATATGGCAATTAATAAAATGTACCATGTGTGTGATTTGCCATTGTGAACCTGTTTTATTGCATCTGTCTGGCTCTGACTTTTCCCATTCAGGCTAGAGTTGTCCAGACTCTCTTCTTTCTTCAAAGAGGCAACCTATTTTCCCCCCTGTCCCACAGTCAGCTAAAGAAAGGAAATGGTAGACAGAAATATGAATGGATCTCCCTTTATCTGCAAAAGGATAGACCAATAAACTTAAATTTTTTTCTCTTAGAACTTTTAGGATGTCAAATGACCTCTGTGGTCTATTAAAATGGGCACTATACACACAATGCATTACATATTAAAATATTGCATGTATGTAATACATGTGTATATGTGTATTTCAATGCTTCAGACTGACTTTAGTTTTGAAACTTTTCACCACGCATTTTGTTTCAATGAATCACATTTTTTTGCAGCCTAGGGACGTTTAAAAACATTTCTAGAACCTTCCTGTATCTTTCTCCCAAAGGCTTAAGCATTATTTGATAATTAGCCTTCACAGTGATGTTATACATTTTGGAGAGAAGCAGTGTGGGCTGTGGGAAGGTGGGAGGAAGAAAGTTGTGTGTGTTAGTTAATGCAGGAGGAATGAGGGCTATTGTCTGGGGACTGCAGGAATACTAGGAGAAGTTTCTTCTGTCAACCAACATCGTGGTGGTTGCCAGTTCTCTGTGAAATACCGACTTAGACACAGGGAAGGGGGGTGGGCCTGAGAAACTTTCTCGCCTTTCCTAATTAAAAGAATGCCTGAAATTAAGGCCCATACAGAGGCCAGCTACATCCATTTAAAAAGAAATATGTTTTATTTCACGTTCTCTATTTCTTGCAACTCACAATGGGAACCAGGGAAAGGGAGATTACTTGTTAAAATAGTGAGGTGGGGTTTGGGTCCTTCCCTGATTGTTAACTTAATATCATTGCAAAGTCATCCTGGTTAAAATGACACTTTTCTCTTTCTGCCTTTTAAGCGCATTGCAGGCCAGTGAATTCTGGGGAGACTGTCCTCTGCCTCAGGCTCTCTCTGACTCTAGAAGGCATTTTCATCTTTATAGAGGCATATTTGCTCTGTGGTTTTCATTTTATGAAAAGCATTTTCTTTTTCAAGGGGAACTTTTTTGCTGTTGATTGAGTCAAATTCTAGCAGAGTTGGCATTGTGACAGACTTTGAGAGCGAGAGAGACAGGCCTAATATGTCATGTGGTGTCTTGTGTGCAGATTCTAGTAAGCACACAGGTAAAGTTAGCATTCTTACTGTCAGGAACGGCCATCCACATTTGCCTTGTCTGCTGCTTCTAACCAGGCTCAATCCCTGGCATTCCATATGGTCCCTGAGCCTGACAGGAGTGATTTCTGAAAGCAGAGCAAGAAGTAAGCTCTGGCACCACCCCAGATGGAGACCCCAAACAAAAACAAAACAAAAGCAAAGAATGATCCTCCATATGTTAAACAAGATGAAGGTGCATCCTTGCAGCCACTTCTCTTTTTAAACCCAAATCATCAGTGCATCACAAAAATCAACCCACATTTCCATGGAATTCCAAGCAGTATCAGCCCACTGCAAAGGTAGTTTTGGTTGTTTGCCTGGAATTTATTAGTATCGCTACTTTTTGGTGAGATTGAAGGGAATAAATTCCTTGAAATCTTTTGGTTCTTCTAGACTCCCTAGTGATGATAGGCTCTCTCATGACCCTGGAAGGAAGCTTGCTGGAGTGTGGGGCTTGCCAGTGCAAAGGTTGGCTGGAGCCTTGACTGTGACAGAGAAGATGGGCACTGTGCAGTCTACTGGTACTGGGCAGGACTGGAGACCAGGGCCCCCAGGTCAGAGACCTTTCTGGGTTGTGACCGAAGTTTTTAAAATGTTGATTGCCCCAATTAAGAGTGAAAAAATACTGTCAAAAGGCCAAAGTGAATACAAAGAAGGTAAGAGTTTCTATGCTTCAGAAGAAGGAAGGTTGAGGAGGGCCCCAGGAAGGTCCCTGCCTCCTTTGGGGGAGAAAGAGCTCTTGCTGAATTCTTTAGGATTTCATGATGGCTGAGGATTGTTCAGAAACACATCTCAGTCTCCTGGTATTTCATGAAGCAACTAGTAGATGTACTGAGTGAAAAAGAAGCCTTGGTCAGGGGTCCGTTAGGGAGCAGAAGGTGATGCTGCTGTCCTGTATCTTTGGTCTCTACCACAGCTGCCCTCCCTGAATGTTCTTTTTTGACCCTCTCCCCTCACAGATATATTCATCCCATATATTTATTAATTACCTTCTGGGGCCAGCATGCTCTTATGGCTTTAATTACTTGTCCACTTGTATTATTGTTATTTGAATAAAAGTCTAGAGAACATTTTATTTCCCAGATCTCCAGGATACCTGGCAAGGAAGGTGGATCTGTGGGGTGGCTTCACTGAGGGAGAATACTGACTGCGACTTCATGCATGAAGTTCATGGTGAAGCAGGACATCTTCCAGGGAAATGGACTTTGGGAGAGAGTGAAGTAGAGGCCACCATAGTGGTGACAATGAGCCTTGTGCCATGGACAAGCAGTTAAAACAAGCTCTGGTGAAGTGCCTAAGGCAATGACAGCAGCTCTCTCACTCACTTTGGTTCTGTTCAGTCAGATCGTGCTAGTGGCTGCCAGCACAGCAGGCTGTAGCCTGCTTAGATAACAAAGGCCTGTCTATGAATGCCTAGAAGTTGTGGGCAGACGGAGGTTCCCAATAAGCTGTGGTCTTGTCTGAGCCATTTTCTGCGGTGCATTGAGATTCTGAGTCACACAAGGGTCCATCTGGGCATAGTCTGTGTCCCCAAGGTAGGTATTGAGTGATTTGAGAGCTGGCTGCCTGTTAAAACTGCTTCTGCAGACTTCCTGCAGCAACACAGAGTTTTTGCACAGAGACTCTCAGCCACTACTTGCTGAATGAATGAATGGTTGAATGAAGGTGGGGAGGCTGTTCTCAGCCACTCTGAACCTGGAAGGAAGCATGGAAAGAAAGACAGAGGACCACAAATCCTGGCCTAGAGAGAGTTAATTTCTGCCTTCAGCATTGAAGAAATAATAAAGTATGCTGAAGAAGAAGGTAATAGTCTTTCCCCTTTGAAATCCCCTGAAAAAGATTTGTCTGAAGCTCATATTTAAATGGACTGCATACAGGTGTTTTCAGAGCTGCTCCAGCCCCAGAGAAGGCCCCAGGGCAAACCAGAGAAGCAGATTCTTGGTAACTAGAAACACTCCTCAGCTACTCTGCATGCTTCAGTGGGAAAATGCAAATCAAGTCATTTCTGCTTTGGAGGACAACTTCAGATAAAGGGGTCCCCCGGCAAAGTAACCCCTTCAGTGTGCCTGGCTGTCTTTCCCCATTGCTATCTTCCCCTGTGCTACCTGCTGTGTGAGCTGCAGGGAGTGGGGAAGAGGCGATGGACTGACTCTATAGCTGAGAGAGGGGATGCATAGCAATGAGGAGGGGGGTAGGTAAGCCGGAGAGGAAGAAGAGGCAGGCATGATGCAGACCCAACTTTGTGCAAGAGAGCTGGATTCAGGAGGTGGCATTTCTTTCATTTCTCTCTTTGGTCCCCAGTGGGTATATCCTTGGGCAAGATGTGGGATCTACAGCCATCAAAGCATAAGTGAATGTTAGAAATTATGCCAATTTCACCAGCTTGGGGATTTTGTTTAGTTTTGGGCAGTTGGGAAGCAGATCTAAAGGAGGGAGTAGGTAGAAGGCTAGGATTAGAATACAGTTCTTCACGCTTCTAGAATTGGCCTGCTCATGTCCCAAGTGCCATGCTGAGGAGTATCTGTAGCCAATAAGGGTTTCCTGGTTTTATAATTTGCATATAATTGTTTGGCAATGACTTGGGGTATAATTAAGATTTTAATGGATTTAGCCCCTCCCACCCCACCCCCACCAGTCAGTGCTCATTGGTCTGTGGGCCACTCCAGGAAATACTGGAGCAGATAGGCCTGATGTTTCAATACTAGAGTTTTAGGATGCTAAGATGCCTGGGCCCTGCAATGCTAAGGACCACAAGGGCCACCTCGTGATGCTTAAGAATTAGAGCAATACCTGATGGTTCTCCTAGGGCCCAATTGCGGTGACAGAGATCAAATCGGGCTCTTGTACATTCAAAGCATGTGTCCTTAATCCCTGAGTTCATCCCATGGCTTTCAATGAAGATTTTAAGACATGATATCTCAGTGTAGATAACTTAAAATTAAAAATTAAAAAATCATAACAAAAGTACAAGAAAGCAAAATGAATTAATTGATATTTTCCAAATACCAAATTTAAAATTTCAATTTGAAGTGGACTGGGAGATAGTACAGCAATTGTGTCTAGCATGCACCAGGCCCAAATTCAATTCCCGACCCACATGAGCATCACAGAATGCAGCGCTGGAAGCCTCTAGTACCTAATAGGGGGCCTCAATAATCACCGGCAACAGGAGGGCACAGCAGCATTGTATTCTGAGGCTTTTGCCTTGAACTTCTGGCCAGAATGACCCTCAGGCCTCCTCCTGAGCACCAGGAGCAACCACAGCAAATTGGTTTCAAGTTTCCTTGCTTTATTGGAGTCTTAGGCACATGCATTTTCTTTGTTATTGTCATCAGGATTATTGAATGTGTAAGCAGATTGTATGGACATACTTTTGGGTAACCTTGGTGATTATTTCTGTTTTATTTTATTTTATTTTTTATGGTACTGAGTGTAGTTTTTTTTGTTGTTGTTGTTGTTTGGTTGTTTGTTTTTTGGTAAACCAGTGCAAATTCAGATTTCCTTTTTCTACAAAGTGAGACAATCAATCAGAGAATTCCTTAATCTGGCAAATTCAGTTTTGCGAGGTGAGCTGATCTATGTATGAGAGCCTTTCAAATGGCCGGTACATTTTTTCTCACAAAGTGAGAACTGTTATTTACTTTTTTATTATTTATTTAATTTATTATTTATTAATTTACTTATGATCCACACCCAATATTGCTCAGGGGTTATTTTTGGCTCTCCTGCTGAAACTAAGGAAACCTTTGGGAATGATGCTGGAAATTAAACTTGGGTCAGTTGCATGCCTGCTGTATGATCGCTCTGACCCTTTATCTATTTTTCAAAGGAATCTCTGTCTAAATTTAAACCAGTTTGGGTTACAAAGATTTCTGGGACCTGACTTTCTAGAGAAAGGTGTGGTCATAACAGTAAATGGAAAGAAGGGGCTTTCAGCTGTATTGATTCTCATAATTTGCTTTTTATGGGTAAGAGCTAAATAACTTCCAGTTTCCCTCAATCAGCAAAAGGTTTGCAATAGTTTCCTTCCTTATATATTGGCAGTTTATGGATGTGATTTATATGCATGTCTATATGCCTATCTGTGTATCTTTCTTTGGAACAATCATGCTTTGCCTAATGATGGCCTATATTCTGGAAAGTATATTAGGTGATTTCATCATATGACTTTCCTAAAGTACTTAGCTGACCACACACATCAGCTCGATGGGATAGTCTGTTGGAGGCCTGTTGTATATGTGGTCCACTTGGGAGTCTGTTATTAATGTGGTCCAGTGAGGACCAAAACACTATTATGTGGTACATGCCTGTGTGCACTTCTTTTACATATGATAGATATTTTATTTTGGTGGGCTTCACTCTTTGTTTTGGCTCTCAGGACTACATGTGAGATGTCCATACACAACATAGCTTATAATCCATAAACCACACTCAGTTTAGCCTTGGGCTAATGTTCTTTGTCTGCCTGGGGGACTTGAGCCCTGCCTGCGAAGAAGTTTCTGCTGTTCGTGAGAGACAGAGAATTATTCCCAGTGATCACAGTGGAATACCCTATGTATGTCTCCAAAATTTTATTTCTCATCCCCGCTAATAGTTCTCAGGAAGGACCAATATAATTAATATTGAGCTAGTGGTTCTCGAGTATCCATTGAAGACCAGTGAGTTGTGGGCTTTGTTTTTTTGTGGTGCAAGGGCTTACTCCTGGCTTTGTACTTAGGCATCACTCCTAGTAAGGAATGGAAGACCATCTGAGGCACTGGGAATTGAAACTGTGTTGGGCAGTACAGGCTTCCATAGCATCCTGGAGGATGAATTCTTTCTCAATGTTACACCACATCTCTTGCAGATGGAGGTGAATAGGGGTGCCAGGCAAGAGTTTTGTCTCCCCTTCCCAACAGATAGTGTTTTGTGCCATTGTCCTCATTTATTATCTTACTCTTCTTTGTCTCCTTGGTTTTTGTGTTTCTTGCTATAAACCTTAGTTTAGTCTCCTTCTAAACTGTATCTCCTTTCCTAAGGAACCCTCCATAGTTGGTGGGCCAGACCCCCTATCTGCCCACCAGATGGTTATCACTGGGTGTGGCATGCAGTGTGCTGGTGTTCTGGTTTTTGCACTAGTCAAGAGGTAAGAGGACAATTTCCTTAGAAACTGGACTGTTCCTGACATTGACTTTTAAATCCTTTGGATATAGTCCTCTGCCTGTTCAGAGGCTAAGAAAACAAAGAAATAAATCTGAATTCAAGCTCCAGATCGTGCCAAGATTTCACAGAAAAGCTTTCTTTTTCCTTCTTCCCCACAAAAGCCTTCAGAGGAACTCCTTTATAAGGAGAGAAAAGCATTCCTGGAGATCTAATTAGGTAAATTACTCTCAGATTAACATATTTTATTAATTACCTATTACAGAGACCCCAAAGCTAAACAATCATAAAAACAACAAAAAGAAGTAAATATAGTTCTCAGTGACTAATAGATACTATGAAAGACATAATCAGTAAAATCAATTATATGCATTATTATAATGAAAGGTATAGTTATTGCTTTAAAAAATAATTAGGTTATTGGCTGAGAGGGAACTAGCCCCCTCCATTACCCTGGAGCAAGCCCCGGAGGCTTCACTGAGAGGCTTTTAGAATAGAAATCATTGGTTTTATTGGCCAGGCAAATTAGTGACTCCATTAGCTTCACCAGTGGGGGACCTTGGTTTTCCTAAGTCACCAGGTGCTTGGAATCTGCTTTTGCATTTTCTTGAGTGGAGAAACGGAAGGTTGGGGCAACACATCCAGATGTGTGCTAAATATCTGCCCATATCCATGACTATGGCAAGGACCAAGGTGGAAGGAGCAGAGGAGATGGAGGGTATGGTTATCCACGGGGAGTATAGAAGAGTATGTGAAGTCCTTGGGCTTCATGCTGCATGCCTGTCATGTATGGGCCACATGAGAGCTGATCACTACTTCATACCACTGTCCAGAGCTCAAATACCTGTCTTTCTTTGAATGTAAAAATATTCCACTGAAACTGGTAGCAAAGCTACTTCCAAAGTACCAATAAATAATATATGCAAAACATTTTTTTTTCCTTATCAATATAAAGAGACTTGGTGTTGTGGGGCTGGTGAAAACTTGCATTAGACAATGTAATGAAGCAGGAATTAGAACAGAGCAGTTCCTCTGGCCATTATAAATGAGGACGGCAGCTACCTGGAGAATGGGAAAAGTGATGAGTACAGTCTGTTGGGGGAGAACAGGAGGAAAATTTCCCTGAGGAACACATTTCAAATTACTTATTTATGAACTGATGAACTGGGAGGCCACCTATGGAGACCGGGCATAAGCAGGCTGCTGCAGACAGCTCCAGCACTTCAGCTAATTGTGCGGCTGTTTTCTGTTAGAACCCCTGCCATCCAGCTGCGCTTCGGAGGCAGGAAATTTCGCCTCTGCCTACAAGTTATGCTCTTCCTCTTTCTTGTCCTCATAAATATACACATACATATTTTAATCTGCTTGAAGCATTTGGTGAGAGCCTGCAAAAGCTGCAGCAGTTGGTCCAGGAAGAGGCTGGGGCAGAGAGGAGATTTGGGATTGAAAAGTTTGCAGGTAATGTCCCTGGTCTGGCAGACAGACTGGGTTCAAGGCCTCTCTCTGCTTTAGCTCTCAAAAGGAATTTGATTGGGTCTAGAAAAGCTACAGATTCCTCTTTCCCAGCATGGCTGACGTCCTCCCCAATTCCTACATCTTCATCCCTTATTTGTGTCCCTTTGTTTCCATGGTGATATGATACCTAGAGCTTCCTTAGTGCTGTGCTCTGTGTGATCTTGCATGAGTGATCACACTTCCTCCCTCCCTAGAACCATGAACTGGGTGGGCATCATTGTACTCCTCACTGTACAGGAGAATAAACTGGTGGGTGAGACAAGAGTAGTGACTTCGCCAAGGTCCAGAGTCCAGTTTCCTCTGGTTTTAGACTTCAGACCTCTTTGCTCTTAGATGTAAATGTTACAGGAAGGAAATGGCATCTCCGTCAGGGAGGCTCAGACTGTCCAATACTGCAGGCAATGTGGTAAAGAGAAAGTAATCAGGTAATCATGAGACTTGGGGATTGTTGGGTTGGAGGAAAGTAGTTGACTGGTGAAAAGCTGAATCTTTGGGAGATGTTTATAATTATCTTCCTTTTAGAGTTATGGAGACTTAGCAAAGAGGCAAACTTGGCCTAGTCACACATGTAAGTGGCAGAGCTGGGATTTGACCCGGATTCTGGACTGTGAACTTTTTATAAGATAGAGAGCTCTCTAAGGCCAGAGTATGCTTCTTATACAACAATTTTCCCAAACACTTGTTTATGTCTGTAAAAATGGACCCTTAAGATATATCTGCTGAACTGAATTTCCATCTCCCAATTCAGAAAGCTTGTCCTGCTCTGGCAAAGATAACGTTCCTTGGTGGATACTACAATAATCAATCAATAAAATGTTCTCATCTTCTAACTATGGGCAAATCTTTACACCTCAGCTAGACAGGCCATTTGATCCAGTCTTCAGGACTAGATGAGACAGACATTTTGTTTGTTTGTTTGTAGGCCACATCCGGAGGCACTCAGGGGATACTCCTGGCTCTAAGCTCAGAAATCGCTTCTGGCAGGCTCAGGGGACCATATGTGCATATGGGATGCTGGGGATCAAACCTGGGTCAGTACCAGGTCAGCCAAGTACAAGGCAAATGCCCTACCTGCTGTGCTATCCTTCCAGCCTTGAGACAGATGATTTACCACCACTGTCTCCAGTTACAATGTGGGTATTGAAGCACAGAGAAGTTAGTTTAGAGAACTCCTCAGGTATTGTTTGGTACCTCAAAGAGAACATTTGTCAGTCTGAAAAAGTGTTTTATGGTCACAGCTTGGGAATATTTGGTAGAGATAAGGGTTGGGATACCTTCCTACAATAAGGAATTATCAGAGTCAGAGCTTCAATATAGAGACTAGTGCTTAATTATTAAGTGATCAAATGGCAAAGTGGTTTAAGATTCCCATGTTCTGCTCTGGGGCTTGTATGTGGACTAGTCTGCCAGATGATAATTTTGTCCTTCCCTTCTTGGGTTGCCTATAGTTGACCCATAAGACATGGTTTTCAATATTCATTATATTCCATACTAATGAATCATGGGATCATAAGGGGTTTGAGGGAACAAATTAGGAGCCCCTGGTCGAACCTCTTTGCAAAGCAAATCCATACTCTCAGCTTAATGTGGGCCGCTCACCATGTTAAGCAAGCAAATGCTGTCTGCATGACAATCCTGTCAAGGTCAGAAGAGGTTGGAGCCATGAGAAAAGTTCTGCTGGGTCCTGTGATAAGTGTTTTGACATGGGTGCTGTTACTGAATGCTTATAATAATTCTTTTGTTACACATTATATTATTTCTATCTTTTAGATGCAGAAACCATGGCTGATTGCAGTTTAGTGACTTAATAACCACATGGAATTGGACAGCTGTAATGCCTTGGGCATTTTATGCTTTACATTCTTTATCTGCCGATTGGCCTAGAATCCACTCAATGAAGTTGTACATTTTTAATGAGATGATGTAATCTGGAATGCAAGAGGAAGGTCCTGCTCCATGCTGTTTGTGACTGGATACCACGTCTGAGATAGTGCTTGGCACAAGGTGGACATAGCAATTCACATGCTGGGTGTCATAATGGTGTAAGCTGAAAATATGTTTATTACTCTAGTCAATTCAATGTTGACTAGGTAAATCTTCTGATTTACATGGGGTATGTTCCTCTTATAGTGCTCACTACCATATTGTTTAGTACTCTAGATGTGAAAATTAGGTTTATCATAAATGCTTCATGCATAATCTAACACTGAACACTTTATTTAGTTTTCTCCCACCGCTGATGAAGTGCCTAGAAATTGGAAAACCTTGCCTCTATCCCACGTGCCAGCCCCATTTTTTTAAGCACTCTGACTCATCCCATAAGGGTCAGGCCTCCAACTACAACCTACGAACAGATCTCTAATGTCTGTCTATAAGAGAGTGTGAGTGGGTTGGTAGTAGGTGGTTGACTCCTCCATTTTTGTCCAATCTGTATAATCCTTGCCTATATTGTATATAGTGTCTGTTATATATTATCTCTCTCTCTCCCCATTCACCACCTTACAAAACCCCTTATACCCTCTAATTCCCTCAACTCTGCTCCATTATCTCTCCCTATTTAACCCTCTTTACTCTTAGCTCTTAACTCCTCAGGAACCGGGACCTTCCCCTGCCCAGTTCCCAAAGTGAAAGTACACCCTCCCAAACCCCCCATCTTTTCCCCAGGCAAGAAGCTGCTCATGTTGACTCACTCATTCTAGGGCCCCTTTTCCTCCCACTCCCCTCTGAATATGGACTGTAGCTTGCCACAGGATTCAGCTCTCGAGGGACCCCCCAGCTCGAGGACACTACCTGATAGCTGACTGCTGCAAACCATTTTTCAGACTCCATAAGACCAAGATGTGGGATGAAAATGTACCCTGGATATCCCTCCCTCAGACTATCTCAAAAGTTTTTTTTTTATAAATTTATTTTTAATTATGAGAACAAAGATACAAAAAAGAGGAAAAGGTAAAGTTATAGTGGAAGGACAATCACCCATAAACAGAATTCTTAGAAGAAAACCCCTTGCTTATACCTTAATTTTGAACTTTCAGCCAAAGAACATTAAGAAAAATAAAATAGAACCCATGTACAATTACTTTGTCCCTCAAGCCCCCAGATTGTAGTACATTATAACATTTCTTAACAGTACACAAAGCAATCTAAGGCCATAAAACTTATGTAACTCCTTAAACATTGAAGGTATAGTATTTTCTTACATTTCCTTGCCCATGCATATTAGTTTGAGTTAATCACAAAAGTTTAAGTGGGTTTTTTTAAGGATTAGAGTCAAAGGAGCACCATATAAATGGTGTTAGAATTGCAGCTATTGTTTGCATAGGCCCACCAAAATATGAGGGACACGGAAAGGAAAAGCCTTGGCCTAAATACAAGGAGACCCTACCCCTGAAGTTTCCTGGCAGAAGACCAACTCTAGGCTCCAGGCAAACTAGTTTGTCCAATCCAAGTCATTGTCTGTAGTGCCAATACACTTTTATTTTTTACAGTCTCTGTTGTTGGTATCATGTTTCTGTATTAAAGATCCTGGAATATGCATATTCTAAATTGATGGTGTAGAGCGTTTTACCTCACAATAAAAGGGTAATTCATAGAGCCCTGTCCTGTAAGCAGGTCATTGGTGTCAAGTCTTCTTAGTGTTGAGGGAAGTCTCTTTTGAGCAGGTCAATGTCAGAGCAGCGGTAGGGTCTTCCCTGGTAGAGGATTGCTTCTAGATGATGTTATAAACGACCTTGGATGTTTTTTAGTTAGCTTCCCTGGTTCAGGGGTGAATGGAGAATGCCCATTCTTTTGAGGCCTGTGCCAGGTCATTATGTCAATGTTCAGGGTATAAGGACCTATTACTCTACAAGATTTCTGTGTTCCTACCTGTCTCAAAAGTTTTATTGGTGATATCAATATTTTCTTTGTGTGTTTCTGTAGATGCATCTCCTTAATAGTTATAACTCTTAGTGTTTATTTTCATATGTAAAGGTAGCCCCTCCTTTTTTTTGCTTGTTTTGATTCTACTTAGTAGGAAATTTAATAGAAAAGTCTTGCTTGGAATAAGACCTCAGGTCAAAATCAGGGCACAGACACTGTATAGCTTATTGCAACCCACAAATGCACCAATAATATAATATGGCATCTTTCCTTTGTGCATAGGCACACTAAAACTGGGAACTTTTTTGTATAGAAAGAAGTTATTATCTAATAGGAATAAGAACCCATACATTTTATAATGCAGGGGTGCCTTCCACCCCAAACATTTGTCATGAGGACTTGATTTAGACCTCAATTGATCAGACATCAACCATCCAACCTTGAACCCTGTATACCAACCTTAGAACTGGCACAATTCCCTGACCCAGCACCAGAAATCAAACTCAAGGAGGTCCTAATACTGCTCTGGCACCAATTTGCTCCAGGGTAGGTTATATAACATCCTAATAATGAGATGAGGAAACAGAAACAACTTGATCTAAGGAAAGGTTGCCCTACCTCACAACTTAAACTGTGAGATGAAATCAGAAGATACTCCATCCTAGGACCAGTGCAAAAACCAAGACCTCTAATTATTAAAGACTGACTATTGTGACTCCACCCCAGATTTACGTGTAATTACCTGTAACACCCACCCATTCCTGGGAGGGGTCTTGAGAAGGTTAGATAAGGCCTTTGACCCAAGGTATAAGGACGGTGCCAGCATGGAGATGTAAGAGGAGGAGACATGGCTGGAAAATCTAAGACGCAGGGCAAGCTAAGGATAGCATGAATAAATGGTTAAGATAGACCACAGATGTGGTGGATAGGGCATGAATAAAGCTGATACTTCCTGAAGCCTGCGTGTGAGTGAGTTCTATACCCGCCACTCTCATGAACCTTCAGACCCACTGGCTGAAGAGGGTTGCAGAGCCATGTGGCCTGGGATGGCAGAGAAAGGTCCCATGTGTCCACCACCATCCAAGCCCATCTTAAGGGCTGTAACTCTACAGACTATGACAACCGTCACTGAGCAGAACTTTACCCGGAACCATAAAGAAAGACCTTGGGGTGGGGGGGGGGCAGCGAGGTGGCGCTAGAGGTAAGGTGTTTGCCTTGAAGCGCTAGCCAAGGAAGGACTGCAGTTTGATCCCCTGGCATCCCATATGGCCCCCCCAAGCCAGGGGCAATTTCTGAGTGCTTAGCCAGAAGTAACTCCTGAGCATCAAATGGGTGTGGCCTGGAAAACCAAAAAAAAAAAAGAAAGAATGAAAGAAAGAAAGAAAGAAAGAAAGAAAGAAAGAAAGAAAGAAAGAAAGAAAGAAAGAAAGAAAGAAAGAAAGAAAGAAGAAAGAAAGAAAGAAAAGAAAGACCTTGGGGTTTGACAACTAACATGCCTGACGTCAGTCTTATGACAGTATGCTTCAAGGGTAGAGACACCCTGTCTGTTTCACTTAGGCCAAGGGAATTTCCTTTCTAATTTCCCCAATGTTTACTGTGCCTATGCAAAAAAAAAAAAAAAAAAAAAAAAAGAAAAAAAAAAAGAGCCATGTATGCTCTCCCCTTTTTCTTCTTCTAATTTTATTTATAGGTTCTAGATAGGGGCTCCTGTCTTTTCTACAGAATTATAGAACATGAATCATTTAGTTCTACCTCATATTTCTATGTCTTCCCACAAATTGAGAAAAGAAATAAAAGTAGATGTTACCGAGGGGCCAAGTGGTCTTAGGAGCATTGAGTGGAAATAAAAAATGGTCATATTTAAATACCCAAACCAAAGTTAATGACAATAGACCCAAGAGACCCAAAACTATAAGAATCTAAACAACAAAATGGACCTATTACACTAGCAGTTCAAGGGTCTAAGGGTGGAAGTATGGGATGCATGCTGGGAACAATGGTGGAGAGAGGTCAACACTGGTGATGGGAATAGCCCTAATTCACTATCACTATGTGCCTGAAACACAACTGTGAAAGACATGTAATTCACATTGGTCTCAATTAAAAATAAATAAATAAAGGGCTAAAATTTTACAAGTTACCAAAGTAGCTGATAAAACATGTTCTGTAGAACCAAGGTAACAAACCAGGCTCTTGGAATTGTCAAAATGAATCCCATTCTCAACATATTTTCCAACACCTTTTCATCTTGTGGTTCCATTCTTTTGTTTTAATCCAAAGAGGCCTGGGTCTGAGCTTTGAGAACAGTGGTCACCTAAACATTCCTTTTATAGACTCTTGATCATCCCCAGAAAGAAAACAGCTCACCTCCAGCCCGACTTTAGCCCCATGCATCTTGGAATGTCCACCTGTGTGCTCTGAGTACTGGCTTTGCAGCTTTGCCCCCTACACTACACCCTGAATCCTAATTTCCTCAAATGGTTGGAGGAGTCTGCTTCTAAGTGAATGGCAGTGTCTCTGAGCTGCCTCTGTGTGCAGCAAAGATGATGACAGAGTGTTTTAATGCAGTTCTTGCCAAGATTAAGGGGTTGTCAGACAAGTATCAGGGGAGACTGAGGGATTGCTCTAAAAGTCATTCTGAATTGCTAACTATCAGAGCTGGCACTCAGGTGGGGGTGGGCTTCTTCGGCTTTCTCAGGTTTGAGGAGCTGCTGAGAAACCCTGAATAGAGCCAACCTCTGCTCTTAGTCTGAGGACCAGTTGGGTGGGCCAGAGTGATGCTTCCATCCTGGTCTTACGGGTCCCAGAAGGACCTAGGGCTGGACGTTAGTGACTCCCATCAGCCGGGTAAAGCTTCATGCAGAAGGTTATTCTTATAAACACATGGCTTGCTGTTTTCCCGGGAATAAGGAGGTCTCAACTTTCACCAGCTTCTCAAAGCTTTGTGACCCCCCGAATAGTGGGCTTTTCTGTTTTCAGGGCTCTGGTGGTAATTTTAAGGAGTTTTGTCTGGATACTAAAAGTAATAAGCCGCTATTAAAGAGTTTAAAGATGTAAGGTGATACAGGTCAGTCTGATTTTGAAAAGCTGACTCTGGCTATAGAATCTTGCATGAAATTACTGCCAAAATTTCTGTGGCTATTTTTCATTCATTTATATATTTCACAAATATATGTGGGAAATGATTGCTCTGTGCCAGATACTGAGGGGGTGCGAGGCTGTTGTGCAGGGAGAAATGGGCAGTGTGAGCCTGGCTTAGTATAGATTAAAATCTAGAAGGTGAAAAATGTTTCCAGCACAGTGGAATGTATGGTTTGCAAAATGCTAGTTGGTCATTCAACTTGTCATTCAACCCATCAATTTTTGTTTAGTCCCCTCTATATGCCAGGCCCTTTTGCTAAGTCTGGGGGACATCTTGTGAGGTTTTGACAGACCTAGTTTCTGTCCTCATATAACTCACAGTCGAATGAGAAAATAGGAAGTTGAATTCACACACTGTGACAATTTAAGAGAAGGGACATACCAAGGCCTTAGGACAAGTAACAATATATTGTGCTCAGTTTTGAGGCTGTGGGGACAGTAAAAGTACACATGCTATTTCAATAGGCACAGTGACAGAGGAAAAGGTGAAAATCCTAGGAATGCTGAACCTGCTGTCTCCAAGGTATTCTCTTCAAGAGAGCTGAAAATGCTTGTTATATTTAATACCCAACTCTTCTATTATGAATTGAATATCAGAAAGCTGTGGGTCCATTCTGTTTCTTGCTTAGTTTCACCTCTTAGTTTCAACTTAGTTCTATGTAACTCTGGAAAAGTCACCTCAGTTCTCTGAGTTGCACTTTATGGAAGGGTGTTGAAAATATCTCCTAACCTCTATCTAAGGGATATTGTGCATGTTATGCCCATGTAAAGTATGTTACGAGTTCATGGTTCTTTTTGTTTGTTTGGGGTCACATCTGGCAGTGCTCAGGGGTTACTCCTGGCTCTATGCTCAGAAATTTCCCCTGGCAGGCTCGGGGGACCGTATGGAATGTCGGGATTCGAACCAGCATCCTTCTGCATGCAAGGCAAACACCCTACCTCCATGCTATCTCTCCGGCCCCTATAGTTCTTTTTTTTTTATAACTGCCATGAGAACCATGGGTCCCAGAATGTGTAATGGTAGTATTAATTCTATAGACTAGGATGTGAATTAGAAATATACCTTTGTGGTTTGTTAAGTTTATAGGACTTTTTTTAAAGGATGAAATCTTGCCTTTTTTTTTTTTTAAATTTTTATTGTGGTAAAAGTGAATTACAAATCTTTCACAGTAATATTTAAGGTACATAGTGACAATGAATGTGGGGCATTCCCACCACCAGTGTTGACCTCCCTCCACCCCTGTTCCTAGCATGCATCCCACATCTCCCTCCCTTACCCTTTGTAATGCTAGTGGAACTGTTCCCTACTTGTACAGCTTGTTGTAGATTGGATATCGATTCTGTTGTCATTGACTTTGGATGCTTGCTTTTTGTAATTTTTAGAACAACAGACAGTTTTTGGTTTTAGTGATTAGCTAGTGATTATTAAAATATTTAGTGATATTTTGGTTTTACTAATGAAAGGTCTTTGTCATGTTTTCCCAGTTGTTCTCATTTTATCTCTTTATGTGGAAAGTCACAGAATCTCTCTTAAATAAGCTCTAAAGATAAAGGAGGACTTGTAGAGAAGAGTACATATGGGGCATAGATCCAGTGTTGTAAATATTATCATGATGTGGTGTGTCTTGCTCCATCTCTCAGTGCATCTCTTTCTACTTTTTTTTTTTTTTTGAGTTTTCTGCGTGAGTTTCAACTCCACAATGTGGCCTCAGACTGCTCTATTCCATAGCTGGTAAGGTATTACAACACTGAGAAATCTGAGAGTGCCTTTTCACACTAGTTGCAGAAAATGTCTTGCGAGTATTTTTGGGAATTGGTTGGGGTCACCTGCCCATGCCTGAACCAGTTACTATCATTTAAACATGCTTAGAGGGCCAAGCATGCAGAGAGATGATGGTGTGGAACTTTTATTCAAAGTAAAAGTGAACTGTTAGAAATCAGAGGGGAATAAATGTCGACAATCACCAAATGATAATAATTAAAGCTAATATTTATCAGATGCTCACCAAGTATTAGAGACAGCGCTAAGCTCTTTTTTAATATATCATCTTATTCAAGTATACTTTTCAACAATTCTAGGAACTATATTCTATTATCAATGGAGTAATAGCCCTAGAATCAGTGATCATTGTCCATAATGTAAATTTGATGTAAATCAATACCTATATTTTAGCATTAATATGTTTTCAAGGGTGACTGCCCAATTGATAATCTAATTTCTCTTGCTGTGAAGGAACAATGGAATTCTAAGACCAAACAATGCATGCCATAGAAATGCACTTGTTTGTATAAATCAGGCCCTTCTCGGGAACAACATGAAATATGGGGATTACATAGTATTTATTTGTGGATAGATATTTATATAATATTGTTCCAATGTCATCAATATACCCGTAATTCATGATTCTGATAACAGAGCAATGAAATCTCACTATCAAGGAAACCTGCATTTGGAGCTGCAACTGCCAAAAAAAAAGTCCTAAATCATAGATACTCAGATTTGTCCTCCTGTTGTGATATGTACAACTTTGGCCTTCTAGGACTAAAGGGATTAAAGGAAGTTCCTGTCCCACACCTTCTTAATTCTTTCCTCAAACTGGAAATAGGTGACCAAATGCACACTTTGAAGCTGGTTGTTGAAAATGGTGTGAGAAGAGGAAAGGGTCTGACTCAAATGTCTGAGCACCTATGCCGAGAGGGGTGGCAGTTGGAGAGCCATTTAACATAGGAAAATCAGTGCCAGAGGGCTGCTCGCTCTCATCTACTGAGAGGGTGGGATGGGGGAACAGCCTCTCCTTGGCTGGGAAGGGCATTTTGTCCTTAGGAATTTGCCACACACTTTCCATCTGATTTCCTGTTTGGAGAATTGAGTTCAGTGACACTTTGATTAATGCTATTCCTAGTTTCACTGACAGCTGGTGCTTTTATGTGGGCCATGTATTAGGTGCTTTCCTCGGCTCAACTTCAAAATCCCAATCAGAGAGCACAGCTAATGCTGTCCGTGGAAAGATGGATAGACGTCCACCCGACATGTGTTATCTTTCCCTGGTGTGTAGTCATCAGTCAGAGACTATTGCTTAGTGAGAGACTACACTTCCCAACACCCCTTGCGTCATAGAGTGGCCACATTAGTACTTGGCCAGCAGGTTGTGAGAAGAATTCTTCATTTTTCTAAGAAATCAGTGTTTTTCCTGATGTCTCTCGCCTCCTTTTTGCCTATGCACAGAGGCCTCTAAGGCTCCAGGAGATGCAGTGGAGCTCCTAAGAATCCAGTTACTTGCATTCCAAACCAAAATATAGAGGAAAAAAAAACTTATTAAAATAATAATATTAAACTTATTAAAATATAATTTAAAAAGTCAGTTTCTTGGTTGCACTAAGCTCATTTCAGTAGCTCAATAGTCACACATGTACTACTGCATTGGGCATGTGGCTATTGTATTGGACAGAACACAAGAACACTCAGAACATTTTATCCCTGCAAACACTTCTGTCGGTCCATGCCACTTTGAACTGGTAGGAATCTATAGGGCAAATTTATTTAGAAGGAATGGTAGGGAAGACTGTCAACAGTCAGAGGTTTTAAGCATCTGGGCTAAAATAATTTTACTTTTAACTTCTCTTTCTTCTAACTTGAGATATGAGAGATTTGATCAGGGAATATTACTTCTTTGTGTTGCAAATAGCTGGTGCATCATAGGTACTTTGCAATTTTTTTTTTATCAGGCAGGTGTGGAATGGAATTCTATGGAATTGGACATTGGTATTTTTTACACTGCTTTTGGGAAAAGATCCTAAAGTCAGACCTGAAACAAATGATTTCAGAGGCAGGGAGGGAGGTGCAAAGAGACTAGGCATATAAGATTATAAGATTGACACTGGGAATTTCTTAGAAATTTTTTTGTTTCTCATTGGTGACTGACAAATTAAATTGTTCTAAGTGATTCCCTGGGGAAAGCCTCAGGTGCTCCCCACTTTTTTTTACATAGTAGGCACTTAATTGCTATTTGTTGAATGAAAGCATTTTAACTTATTGTTGCTATTATATGTTTATCTTCTGACTCCCAGTCCTGCCATCTGACTATACTTCCCTCTCAAATGAGAACTCCATGAAGGTTGGTCTTTGTCTCTTCTGCTTATAACTTCACCTTCCACTTAGAACAATGCCAGATGATATGTTGTAGCTCAACAGATACTTCTGAAATAAATGAAAAAAGACCGTTCATAACTAAACAATGAACTGCATGAAAGTGGATATTTCAAAGATTGTGGCAAATCAGCAGGAGAAATTGTTTTAGAGACAGAAGAGATATTTTTGAGGGTTTGAAAATAACCTCTTAAAAGGATCCACTGACTTTGCCTACATGGAGGCTACGCCAGCCCTCATAAATGAGGTGCCTCAATTTGAAATTTAAATCCCCACAGGACTCGAGGTGCATACAAGACATAATACTAAATGGCTGATAACTTATGACATTTATTTCCCCACATGAAGAACCACAGGGCACCATGTCTTGTCAGGAAGGAAACAGGTTTGTCAGATAGGAACCAGCCATCATATGCTCTTTGTATTTTTATGATTTATGTATTTATTGGATGCACCCACCACTTAACTACCTCTGGGTGCTTTTATGCATTTCATAGACAAAAGACAGACATTGCCATTGCGGATTATGAGGTGGAGAGGTACCAACAAAATAACATCCATAAATCCCAAAGCACATCATAAAATCATCAAATGTTACAGAAGCTGTACTTAGACTCTCCTGAGTAATCAGACACTAAATGGAAAATTCTGAAGACCTAACTTCGGTGCTGGCCTGAGTACTTACTAGATCTTGTAGTCTTGCATACGTTTCTTATGCTCACTGAGTCCATTTTTTTATCTCTAAAATGGGCATGCTCTCCAGAATAACTGCCTGATTTATTCAGTAGAACTAAGGCTTATAGACTATACCTTCTGAACAACAGAAAATCCCCAGATGAAAAATACTAGCATAAAAACATTTTTTAAAAACTCCCCAGCTGCATAAATTTGAATTTCCATTAGACTTTGTGTTGTGAGTCCCCAAAGGGATACAAGGCAATGCTGAACCCAGTCTTTTCTCTTTGTAGCACAATGTGGCTGTGCTAGCATGTTCGCACCAATATTTTTTGTTGTTGTTGCAGTGTGGGCAATTTTAAAACATTCACCAGTAGCCAGGTTGGATTACAGAAGCATTCATAGTGTGCTGGGGAAATCGAGGGAAAGTTAAGTTGAATAATGCTTTAATGTGTGAATTAAAATTAGTTGAAGACAGAGGAAAATTAAGAACATTACAACAAGAAAGGAATTGGGAAACAAAGTACAAGATGTTGGGGTACACCAGTTGTATTTAGATAGCTCATGGGAGGGAGAGAAAGGATTTAATAAGTGAGAGATGAAATGTTTTACACTGTAGATTTCATTTTAGCCTAATATTTATGAACTGTATGTTATATAAACAAACACAATGTTAAGTGCTTTACATGTGTCCTCTAATTATTGCAGCAACCCTGTGGTTTGGGTATCACCAGTCTTCTAGGCTTCCTCAGGAAATCATTCTACTTTAAGGTGGGGAGCCAGATCTTTGAGATAAGCTGATGGGACAGGTTTTTGGTTTTACCATTTCTAGGCAGAGACAAACTTAGGTAGTTTTCATGAAGAGTTTATTGTAAAGCTTGACTCTGAGTGGGCAGGGCATTCTAATCATGGCACTTAGGAGACTAGAGTGTATGATGTGCCTCTCAGAAAACTGACAGCCAGCTGCAGCCTGCCTCTCAGGTGTGCCAGCCCTTCCCCAGGATATGGTCTGGATGAGCCAGTCTACCTACATGGAATGTCTGCTGGGTGTGATTTCAAATCAAGCTAATTGCAAGCACTTTTTACTTGTAGATGGCAAAGATACCGACTTAGGTAAGACCAGGAGGTCAGAATTGTTTCTGTCTCTACAGGCACCAGAGTAACTTTATTATAGCAGTGACAAAGTCCGTGCCTTTGCATAAGCTATCAGAGGAGTTAACATAAATGTGTCAAGAAGAGCAGATGGAAATCCTGGTGGCTGTTCAAAGAGGCTAAACTTGCTACTCAGCTCCAGTGGGTTCACATTATGTGGGCAGAGAGGATCAGAAGCAAAATCCTATGAAGTATCCTGCTTTTTAAATATTGACAGCTAATGTTACACTGGTGAAGGGGGGTGTTCTGGTTATGACTGTAACCCAGCTATGATCATGTTACTTAAATAAAAAATATGTTTAAAAAAAGAAATAAAATGAAATTAGGAAACATTTGTTTGGTCCAAAGAAGTGGACAGATTTACTAGACAAAGGTGGGATGGAGTATACCTCTCTAGTATTGGGAAATATCTGGCATTTCATAAATAGTTTGGGAAATAAGTTGCTATAGGAGGTTTTAGAGTAGAAGCTAAAAAGTCACTTAGAAATGAAGTTTATTTGGTTTTGGTGATCAGATAGGATGTATTCAAAAAGCCGTCTCACTTCACAAAACCTACTGGTTCTCCCATTACCCCATCTGTATATCCCTGTATATCTATGGAAGTGCAGGGTTTCGGGAATCAATGACCAGCACTGTATTTCTGGAGCACTATATCCGGAATAAATCACCTTCATTCTCTTTAGCAGATCAATCATCAGAGGAAACTGATTGCCCCCTTGTCCACATCATACTTTGATTCATTTACACTTAAGTGATGAAAGTGGCCTTTCTCTCTCTTTCTCGCTCTCTCTCTCTCCTTAAATGGATACCATCCCTGGAGGGGCTTGGGGAGTTGTGAAGGGGAGGGCTTACTCTTTGGACATGCGCTTGGTCGCATTCTCAAATGGCCCACTCAATTAGGGGTCATATTTCATTGACTTGTGTGTATGATGGCTCCCTAGCCAGCAGTGTTTTCTAAATGGTCCTGAAGGCAAGTCTTTGGGCTTTGAAAACAGCTCTTCATCACCTTTATGTCTGAGGCTGTATTGGCACAGCCTGTATTGAAGCAGTTGTTTCCATCATGGTGAGCCGCCCCAGTCTCTGGCTGGAATGTCTTGACTTGGCTGGTATCACTTGTCACAGGAATGGGTGTTCTGACACTATTTGGGACAGGGTTCATGTAGCTTCATTATCTAAAGGTTGACTCTGAAGGTGTGTGTTTGGATTTTTTATGAAAGGTAAAAAAAAACAAATTGGCCTCGATACCTCTTTCTGAATCTGCATAGATCAAGTAGATTAATTCCCATATAGTCTTGTTCCTGCAGAAATCTGTATGACAGTGCTCTTCAAATAGGTCTTCAGTATCATGTAGTTACTTTATTTGATATTTGCATTACTAACACAATTTTCAATAAAGAAATGACATGTAATGAGAAGATACAGGTATTTGCATTGTGTGTACCAGGATCTAGCTAGAGGAAACTATGAAAGCAATGTTTCTGGGAGAGTATGTGGCATAGGTCCAATTTTTTGCTCTAATTATAAAGCTGAATTGAATTTGAATCTATACGAAATAATTTAGTGATAAAATAGTTTCAATAGATAAACCTCAAGCATCCTAATGTGGCTGCACTTTTATCTCTGAATTAGAGACTGGCATAATTTGTGACAAACACAAAGACTTTTGGAAAGCAATCATCCATTTGAAAAATGTGGAAGATTATATGGTGGCTTTGCAGGAAAAGAACCATCCCAATAAAAGCTAAAATGACCCCTTTCTGATCTTGTGGATATACTTTATTTTTGTGGATTCCTGTAATTCTTGTAAAAATCCTCAAAATGGTTATTGTATTTATCCCTATTTTTATGAGAAAATGGAGGCATGAGAAGATAAGTCAGTAAGTCAAAACAATGTTTGAATTTGAAAATAGGCAGTCTGATTCTAGAGTCTTTCTTGCAAACCATGTTTCTTGTATTATAGCTGAACCTCTGAGTCCTGCTTTGTACTTGATACTTAATAGATAAATTAGAGAAATAGTAAAGTTCAAATAAAAATTAAAAAATTAATTTCTCTGGGCCAGTGAGGTGGCACTAGAGGTAAGGTGTCTGCCATGCAAGTGCTAGCCAAGGAAGTACCGCGGTTCGATCCCCCGGCATCGCATATGGTCCCCCCAAGCCAGGGGCAATTTCTGAGCGCTCAGTCAGGAGTAACCCCTGAGCATCAAACGGGTGTGGCCCGAAAAACAAAAAAAATTAATTTCTCTCTGCATTTTAATTTATATTGTTATGTTTATACTATTTTTATTAATAATATTTGATACTTCCTATGTGTAGGCACCCAGATAACACTTTAGATGCTTTCTTTAATTCCCCTCATAACAATTTTATATTGCAAAGAGGAACACTGAGGCACAGAACTATTACTATATATTTAGAAGTTCTCTCGCTAGAAATTAATATGTTAATATGCTAGATATTAAAAGGCAATCTCTTATTATTACTTGCCTTGACTATCAGGGTGATAAAATGTCATTGCATTGAACCTTATTCTGTTAAATAGTACTTTTCTTGAGACTTTACTTAGAGCTAAGGAATAAGATATTTGTGTATATGTACATAATATGGTGGTATGGCACTTGCCTTGCATGTGGCCACCTAGGTTTGATCCCTCGCACCAGATATGATTCAGGTGATATGATCCTTGAGTGCAGCCTTCCACCCCCAACTAATAATATCAAGGCTTTGGAGAAAGCTCCAGATTGTGGATGTAGGCTTGCCTGCTTGATACCTTAAATTCCATTCCTAGCATTACACTCTAACCTAACAGTCCCTCCTTACACAACATTGGGTTTAGCCTCAGTGATTCCCAACACCCCAGAGTTCAAGCACTGAGCTATCAAGTCCACACTGTCAGTCAGGTATCTCTAGGATGGCTCTGGCCACCAAGACTTTCTCAGTTAATATCACTACTAAATAAAAAATTCATTCCACTTATTATTGGTAATGTTTTATCTTTAGAAATGATATGTATGCTATGACCTATAGTCTTTTTCCATACTTCCTCTAGTTTCTTGCCATTCTATGAGAAAAACAGGAGACAAAAGATGCATAAAACTGTCTCACACACATGTAATACCACCCTTGACCTTGAAGCAAGTTGTCATATGGAGACAAGTACAGGAACCATGACAACTCCTGAGTGTTTCCTAATAATCCCTTAAGTAACTCACACTGTTTTGACAGGGAGCAAGGTCTATGTGGTCCAGTTTCAAGGAGGGATTTCAGAGGAGGCATAAAGCATGGAGCCAGATGGTAGGGCTTCTGCAGGAACTTTCTCTGGAAGGATGGACAGGGACAGCTTGGAGGCTTGAGGTAGGCATTTCCAAACCTGAGAGGAGTTCAGGTTTTTGTTTGGCTCCCATTCCATTCCATGCCTCACTCTTGTCTGATATGAAGCTCTGATCTAGTTTGTATATCAGATCTAAATTCAAGTGTGAAACACAAGGTTCATATTTCAGGTCCCCTCACCTTTAGGTCACAGTGAAACTGACCTTTCTCCATGTTGTTGTTGTTATTTTTAAAGGGGATACCATCTGTTTTCAGTCTTGTAAAGAGTAATAAAAAAATCTAATCCAGTTTTTCAAAACACTTAATTTTTTTTTTAGGGAAAAATAGTCTCTCTTTTTTTTCATTTTAGTACTTCAGTAGTTAACAAATGGTATTTACTTACCAACACAATCTCTGCAATTTCCCATCAAGATAATGCATCTGTTTTTCCTTTGTCCAATCTAACACTTACTGTCTTCTTGTGGAAGCACTTAAAGATTGAGAGGAGTAAAAGATATAAGCCAAAACAGGTAATTTCCTAAAGAGAAGAAATGTACCTTAAATGATTTATCTTTGTTAGATCTTTTTATTCTCCTTGCATTTGGCTTTTGACAAAAAAAGGGGGGGGGATTGGGGACAAATGTATTTTGGATCTAAAAAGGTGAAAGGAAACCTCTGAAAATGGAATTAAAAAAATTAATTTCCTAAACCCAGCATTAGAGCTGGCCTTTTACGCTGTTGCACATTAATGCTGCCTGCCCTCCCATTGGGAAACCAAAGCCCGAGTGGCAGTCGTTACTGCCAACAGCATGGTTACCCAATGGATTCCTGGAAGGGCTCACTTAAATGATTCAGCCAGATCCTCTCCAGGGGCTTCCAGTTCCCATCATCCCAGGAATGAAATATTCAGTATCATCTTTCTGCACCTGAGGCTGCCATGGATTAAATTCGTGCTGCCTCCATTACTGGGGCAGCCAAGCGCTCTGGCTGTAGCCATTGGATATAAAGTGCTTAATGGCTGTGCTTGGCTGAGAAAGGGAGAGGAAAAAACAGGCCAGAACTGCAGTCACTAGTGGTGATCACAGGCTGGAGAACAGACCTTCCAGAGAGGCTGCAGCTCAAGGAGAATCTCCCTGAACTCTTCCCTGGCCCTGCCACTGTCATCTGACAGCATGTTTTGAAATCACAGTCTTTGTGCCTAATAGCTATTACCCATCCATACCAATAAACCTATACAGATGGTGCTGCATGATAAGTCTTATCATGACTTATTATGGGGGGTGAGGGCAAAAGTTTATATTGGTTCTCTTTTTTTTTCTATTTCTTCTAGAAACGTGTAGATGCCCCTTTCCCCAATGTGTCTTTAGTCCTCTACTTTTTACTTCCTACATCTTCTTTTATGCAAATCCCACCACTTAGGTACTAGAAGGATAAGTCCCAAATCAACTATTTTGGTGTGATTACGGCACATTAATTTCTTAAGAAAGGTTTACTACTTGGTTGTTGAGTGAAGAAATGAATATAATTGCTTTCAAGCTCTTAGACTAATTTTTTCTACTTTTTTTTTCAGTCTCATTCAGTGGCACATGGAACCTACTCCCAACTTGGCACTTGGTGCCAAGAACTGAATCTAGTTCCTGGTTAGTACGTGCAAGTGTAGGCCACTGAATCATGTCCCTGGTCCTAGACATATTTTTCTAAATCTAAGTGTAGTAAAGCTCTTCTGAAAAATATTTGGTAGAGTAATAATGGCTCTCTTTAATATGTCCATGTCCTAATCCTAAGAATGAATCAGTGTTGCCTTAGATGACAAAAAGTACTGTGTAGATATGGTTAAGTCAGAGATAGTTAACTGGGGATATTATCCATATTATGTTTTCTGGTGTACTTCATATAACACATGTGTGGTTATGAATGACACAGAGGAGAGCTGTGTGTCAATGGAAGCAGACACTGGCTGAAGTGGCCAGGAACGAAAAATGCCAATTGACTCTGAGATCTGGAAGAGATAAGGCAGGAATGCAGGGCTTCTCAATCAGTGCTTCCAGAAGCATGCTCCTCTGCAAACAACTTTCCTTTTTATTACTGAGGGCTTATTTTTAGCATTTTGATCTTCAGTACTTTGTTTTGTTTGAAGGGACTTAGCTTGTGGTAATTTTTTTTTTTACAGAAGCATCAATAAACTAAGACAAAGTTTTGTTTTGTTTTGTTTTGAAGAAATTTTTGAGGTGGTTTAGGGTATGCCTTAGTTCTCAGGAATATTCCTGATTCCATGTTCTGGGGCCACTCTGGCTATGCTTGGGGGACCACTTGTGGTGCCAGTGATAGAACCCAAGTAAGCTTCATGCAAGGTAAGTGCCTTGCCCACAGTACTAGCTTTCTGGCCGAATGTAATTCTCTATGATAGCCCTGACAATAAACTTCAAAACAAACTCACCATTTCTTACCAATACTATCCTTTCTCATTCTCAGTTCTCAGTCTCTTGCACTAAGGAAATCTGAGTCTGCTTTGTTTTTCTCTTTGCTCCTTACCTTTTCAATCATGTCAGGCAACTGGGCACACTTTATTCATCCCACACCTGGGATATGTCTAAGAACTATTATCTTCATTTGTAGTCTTGGCAAGATCTGCAATAGAGCCCTGTATAGAATATAGTGGCTTTTCACTAAATGCTTATAGAATGGATGTGAGCTATAATTGTTTTTTCCCCTTATTCCTTTAAACTCTGCTATCCATTAAGAAGTCCGTGAGGGTCAGGTATCTTTCCCCAGCACCTCATTCAGGTCTAGAACATACTGTTATCTAGACTTGGTGAACTGACAAGTTAACTTTGTCCCTACACAGCTGTGAAATGTGAGGCAGAGGCAAAGTGCATTGGAAGCCAGATACACTTGGGCTCTTATCTGTGATCCAGAATTGCCTAATTTTGTAATTCTTCCTGGAAAGATGCCAGCCCTTTCAAACTGCAGCTCCCTCAATTCTGCAATAGGGCTAATGGTAGCACTCATCCTTTGGGCTGTTGTGAGGGAGGCACTGAGATTTGACTCAAGGAAATAAATCAACAGTAGGTATAAGCTCTAATGATGATTTCTCTTTAGACAAGGAAACACCTATTTCAAGTCTTCTTGTTAACCAGTGGCTAAAGTGTGGGCACAAAATTCATGTATTCAGGGTGAAAGGACACTACTAAAGAGGACAAAGAGTGGAGTTGCGAGAAGACAGAGAGGCAGGCATTTTGCATTCAAGAATCGAGCACAATTTGGAAACACTTGCCTTGTGTAGCCCTCAGCTGCCTGTGAAATTCATCTGAATCTTGTTCCGTTGGCCTATGGGGTATTTTCAAATACAAATTAGGTTGGCCAGAATTCCTTTTCTGCACCAACTCTCCTGGGTGCAACTTAGAGGTTATTAAGATGCCTAATAAAAGGAGAGAGCACATTTAATAACATTACCATCAGCTCGACAGAGCTGAGCTATGTGGGCCCATGGTGCCCCAGAGCCTGCAGCCTCCTGCCACTGGTGCACTTGCTTAGAAGAGTCCCCATAATTATCCACATTTACAAAGCACCATTAAATCCACTGAGGCAATCATGTCCCATTTGCGGGGCCTTTCTGCCCACAGTTCTTGGGAGACCCAGGACTTGACTCCGTGGTGTGGGAGGCGGAGAGGAAATAGATGGAAGTTTCTGGACTAAAGTGATGGCTGGTTAAATTCACAAAATGGCATCTGCTCAGCACCATTGCCACCCTGCGGGAGCTGTCCCTCCCTGTATTTTTCTAGATTTGTTTAGTAAACCTTCGTTGAGTGTTTGCCAAGAGTCAGAATTGCTCTGCCACTTCTGCAGGACTCCATTCAGCCCTTGCAGCAGCAGCTCTGTGGAGCTCAAATGTCAGTGACTTGGGCCCATAGGGGACATTTCATAGGATCTGGGCACCCTAGTGGATTGCCATGTGGGTCGAGGGGCACTCTTGGAATCGGTGGGTCAGGATTGGGGAAGCTATTCAGCACTTTGCTGATATTCATAGAAGACCAGGCTCTGGCCCAAATGCATTTGGGACAGAGATTGGGCAGCTCCTTCCTCTGATGTGTAAAGAGGAAACCAAAGAAGACCCAAAGAAGTTAGAAGATATTCTGGTGCCACTACAATTCTAAATGGCAGAACCCTCAAAAAAAATCTTGGCCTCTCACTGTTGCTATGTACTCTGACTCTCAGATCTCTCTTTGGACTTCCTTATTGTTCTCCCATTACCAAGAAAGCCAACTGCAGTTTCATTATTTTTTGTTTATTTCTTATATAAATAAGAAATGGGAGTTATTTCTTATATAGGTGGGATTCAGGGATATAGTGCAGTGGTCTTTTGTATGTCTCACATATCTGAGACCCTGGGCTTGATCCCTGGTACCAGAAAGATTCTTTTGAGCACATTTAAAGTGTATAGTTTTAATGAGTCTATGCAAAAATAGTCTATATTTGGATTTAGTCTATGTGACTACATACTATTTTGTTTAGTATTGTTTTGGGGTGGTGCTCAGGGCTTACTCCTGGCTCCATGCTGGGGAATCACTTCTGGCAAGATTGGAGGCCCATATGGGGTGCTGGAAATCGAACCTGGGTCAGTTGCATGCAGGCACAGGCCTTACTTGCTGTTCTCCCACTCTGGCCTGTGACCACAACTCTAGACTATAGGTCCACTTGTGATTATAGGGATATTTCCTTCTAAATCATGATTTTTTAGGGTTCCTAAAGCTGTTATGGTGGGCAAGGTATGGGGAGAGCTTCTGGACACCTGAAAAAGAGAAGGCAAATTCTCTTGGTTATGCTCTTTATCTAAAATCAGTTGCCCTACTCAGCCCAGATTCTTCACATTAAGAAGGACCATCCTTTCTTCAAGCATTGTTATAAAAATAATCTTGTAAGGAGTTTTAATCCAGAGATTGCTTAGACCTGCTTCCCAAGCAGGCACAGTTTTTTAGATGAACTCACAATGATAAGCCATATGCATAATTTAGAATTTTACACTAGTTAAAAAAAGAAGGGGCAGTTGAAATTAATTTTAATAATCTCCTTAGTCCAATATGCATACAATATCAGCATTTTTAATATATAATCATGCAAATATCTTGTAAAACTTATTAGGGAGATATTTGTGTTTTGGGGGAACTCAGTCTTTGAAATACAGTGTGTTTAGAGATTGACTTAAAGCTTGACTCAATTTAGATGTTAAATTTTCAATGGTTAAAGTGAAATTAAGTTTTGCCAAAATAACAAGACTGTGTCTAATAGAAAAATTATGTATACTGGTTAAGTTTTTAATTTAAATTCATTAAAATTAAATTCAATTTAAAAATCAGTTTCCTTGGCTCAGAAGCCACGTTTAAAGAATTTGATAGCTACACATATTCTAGATTATTACAAGTCATTAATTTGAAATTGCCTGTTGATTTGTCTCTTCCTCCTACTAGATTATAATCTCTTTGAAGTCAAGGAATGCATCCTATTAATTATATTTACCTGTGCCTGACACAGATTATGAAGCAGCAAACATTGCATAAATAGCCGTGAAAGAGATAGTATTTCTTATTCTGACATTGCCATAAACTTATTGCATGCCTAGCAGTACTCAGACATTTTTCTGGCTCTACTCAAGGAATCATATGCAATGCTGGGGATTGAATTAGGATTGGCTGTATGCAAGGCAAATTCCTTTACACTTATACTATCTCTTTGACTCAAATGATGGTTTTTTGGGGGGGGGGCACACCCAGTGACGCTCAGGGGTTACTCCTGGCTATATGTTCAGAAATCTCTCCTGGCTTGGGGGATCATATGGGACTCCAGGGATCGAATTGAGGTCTGTCCTGGGTCAGCCGCATGCAAAGCAAAAGCCCTACCACTGTGCTCTCGCTCTGGCCCCTCAAATGATGTAGTTTTAAGAAAAACGTGGACTTCAATTTAGCATGCAAACTTTAATCTTAATAAATAATTATAAATATAATCTGTATGTATAGAGAATATGTATAAAAGACATATATAAACATAGAAAAACCATCTAGAAGAAAGTCTGAAAGAAACTATATCCCCACATGGGGTAATATTTAATCATCTTTCATATGTAATGTCCTTCCAAAAATTCTATTCATAAGAATTTTAAGGGCTTTGAGTAAGGTGAAGAGGTGAAGTAGGTGAAGAAATGGAGATACATTTGTAAATATATAAATAATTATAAATCTAGGAGCATGTTTCCTTTCCACCGTCTTCTCTGCCTGTGCCTACACATGCTATCATGGACCTACACCTATCATGGAAATGATAAGTGACTGAAGCCTATCATTATTCTTAGACTGTGCTGGGAGTAGAGGTCATTCCCCTCTTTAGGTGAAGGGGTCGATCTGAGACCAGATTCCACCACTAATGAGGACAAACCTAAATTGACCTCCTTTCTGTAGTACTACATCCCCATTATTTCCTCCTAAATTATCTTTCCAGTGGATTTCTCCCCTAACACTGGTGTCCTTCCCACAATGCTCCAGGTTCCCCCTCCTTGGAATTCCACCAGATTTCTCCAGCCATCAGAGAAGACCCAGGTGCACATTATCCCAAGGAGACCCTGAGCTGTGAAGCCAGGTGTCCTGGCCTGAAGCCCACTCTGCCACATACAGATTCTCTGATGCTGAAAATTGACTTCCCTTTGCCTGCCTCTGTTTTTCCATCTATAGTTGAGGTAATGGTAGCCATGTATAAGGACAATTCAGGGATGGTGGAACAGGCTTATGGTAAGTATGAGGAAGCATTAACCATCGTCATTGTCACCCTCTTCTTGATGATCTCTGCAAAGCTTCGTGGCATCAGTCTCTCATTCTACAGAGGACTCACATGTGGAATATTGAGGGTAGAGGGTTGGAGATGTGATAAGAAACTGAGAACTGGGGCCGGAGCTGTGGTGCAAGTGGTAAGGAGTTTGCCTTGCCCACGCTAGCCTAGGACGGACAGCAGTTTGATCCCTCGGCGTCCCATATGGTCCCCCAAGCCAGGAGCGATTTGAAACTGAGGACAGAGGGTGCTTCTCCAGTGCTACTAGGTGAGTAACTGGGACCAGCAATTAAGCCAATTCTGCCCCAAACCACAAATGTCAACAGATCTTTTATGGCAGGGAAGGTGCCAATGAATGTGTCACATGCTCTTTTGAAAATAAATGAAGTCACATAGGGACTCTAAAGTAAAAACTAAGAACTGCGCTGTTTATGGATCTCTTCTGATTCTAGTTTACAGTGTTTCAAATACCATGAACCCCATGAGAGGAACCCTGAGTTTTGATGAAGAGGTCACTCAATCTTGCAGTCACTTGGCACAGTGCAAGCCACCCAGGGCCCAGGCCGCTGTGTCTTTATCACAGGCTAATAAAGTCCTGCTGATGAGGGTGTGTGTGTGTGTGAAGAAGATGAGTACAGAGCTGAAGTCTGGCTTTTTGATTCTTTTAAGCTGAAGATCAAAAGAAATGAATGCCACAGTCATTCATTGACTGGGTTGACACAGGCTTTCCTTTGGAAGCCAGGCAGGTTGTGCCTTTGTGAAATCAGAACAAGAAGGTACCCTGGAGCTTACCTGGAATTCCAGTTCACTTATTTTTATTTTCTTTTATTTTTGTCAGCAGTAGATCTCTTTTGACAGGAAAAATTCAGTGATGAGCTTCTAAGTGTATATACCTCTAATGGCTCAAGAGAACATAGACTGAAAACATGCTCTTATAGTTTGACCAACACAGCATCCCTACTGAGGTCCAAGCAGAGGTCTAGAACCACAGAACCAAAATCAAAATGTTCAATAAAATCCCTGGCAATTTGGACACTCCCTGAAACCTGAGAACCATTGGTCTCTTGAAGTTATTTCATTTCATAGGAAGAAAACTGGAGCCCAGAGGAGCATGGCTACTCATCTGTGGTCACACGGCAACCTGGAACTTAGTCTAGACTTAGTTCCTGTGCATCTCTAGCATGACCCTGGGCCAATAGTCTGATCTGACTGGGTCAAGAGGTCACCATGGTTGGGGACTAGGGGCTTCCCTGAATTATAGCTCCATGCAAACCTCTCCCAGGGGCTGCTACAGAGCTCCTCCAGGGAATAAAGTTGGCAGGAAGTAAGCATGAGGGAGGAAGTGACCCTGACATTGGTTGCGTCACTCAACTCCCACTTTCATTGCACTGTGCACACCCTGGTTAGGGCCAGTATTTCATAGAGAGAAGCAACTCAATTGAAATGAAAGGGTTAAGGTAAATTCTGTGGTTTAACTATCAACCAAATGACATTTTAACAACCTTTTTAGCATAGCCTGGCTGGGCTCAGACCTCCTCTGCAAAATGCCCTAAATAGAGAGTTATTTTCAATTTCTTCAGTACCTAATGTTTTAAATGGAACTACTGTTACCCTCAGAGCACCCAGTGGCTGGCTGGAGACCTTTATTGATATATATATAAATTACCCCAATCCCCTCTGCTGCCTTCAGATCCAATCATATTGAACTAATGTGCATATAAATAAAAACCTGGAAGTGTGGTTTATGGCAATCAGTAGTACAGCCCAAGTTTATCCTGTTGGGTGAAGACACCTTGATACATTGCTGATAATCTTCATAATGTGTTTGAAGAGGCCACGTGTCAGCCCAGGCCTGAGCACCCTGGGAACCGAATGGGAAATCTGATTCCCAGCTTCTGATTGACCAAAAGAAGAATCTGCCCTGCCAGGTAGAGACCCACCCTGGCTGAGAAGAATGGAAATCTTTTTTTTTGTTTGTTTTTTCAGGCCACACCCGTTTGATGCTCAGGGGTTACTCCTGGCTACGTGCTCAAAAATTGCCCCTGGCTTGGAGGGACCATATGGGACTCCCGCAGTCCTGATCCTTGGCTAGCGCTTGCAAAGCAGACACCTTACCTCTAGCACCACCTCGCCTGCCCCGAAGAATGGAAATCTTTTCAGCTACAAAACTGCTGGGGTCTGGAGTGAGAGCTTTGCTGTCCTTTGGCATTTGGTTCTGTGTGACGACAGCCTGATGGTGGTCAGAGTGCAGAAGGGCTCAGGAATGGGCTAGACTAGAGCATTTTGGATGCTGTGCTCCCTCAGCTGAAGGCCACCTAGACTGGTTTTCTCTTAGAGAACAAGTCTTGGGAGATGAACCCTCTCTTGTTTGCCTCCCTCAGAGAATGGTACCAGAGCAATCTTTCTTGAACATAAAGCTGATTACTGCTGCTCTGCATACTCTTCCACCTGACTCACCTTTGGAGTCTTCTGGGATTGAACCCTGCTGGTCTCAGCTTAGCCTCATTGGGCTTTGTTCTCTCTAGACAGCCTGATCCAACCTCTCTGCTCATTTCTCTTCCACTTGGCTGTGAACATTGCTGATTCTAGCTGAACTGCAAGTCCATACTACACTGGCTTGCAATCTCTAAAAAACTTTTGATATGAGAGACTGTTAAAGTCTCAACCCTCTCCCTTCCCCCCCCCCCCACTGGGTCTCCTGCATTGGGAGAGTCCCTAGCCCCAATGATAAGAGGAAGGGCATCTCCTGGTTAGCATCCCAGAGGGACAGCATTAAATAGGACTCTGAAAATTTTACTCCAGGGATTTGGGGGGACATGGCAACAGAAATGAGGAGAATGCCTTGCATTTCAAGAGGAATTTTATTGTTTTCATGCATATTTTATAACTTTATCTTTGGTAAAGTAGAGCAGGCACTAGAATTTAAAAAAAAAGAACAATTTAGAAAGTGAAGTGGATACTTTCCCTGACTTCCTCATTTTATATACAAATACACTGATGCCAGAGAGCAGGACTTGTTCTATATCATGAACTTGCAGCCCAAAAATTTCTGTGTATCATGGTATTACCCACTATGCTTTGGACATGTATAACAATGGTTTATTGGATAAAGGAGTGAGTGAGGAAATGAATGTGGAAGAATGTAATGTATAAGGTCAAACCAGGACCACCAAAACTTTCTACATATGAAAAGGAGGAAACAATTTTCCCTCAAAGCTCTGTAACCACTACAGGCAGTTGTGTGTTTCTATCTGGGAATCTCAGTAATTCCCATGTGTGATAAATGAACCAGCATATAATTTAATTCTTTCTAGAAGATACTGTTTGCTTGGTCTTTTACTTTTTGACACACTTGGCAGTGCTCATGAATTACTTCTGGCTCTGGCTCAGGAATCTCTCCTGAATGTGCTCAGGGGACCATATAGGTTGCCAATGATCAAACCTGGGATGGCCAACTGCAAGTTAAACATCCTACCATCTCTCTAGCCACTAGAAACTGTAATTTTTTAGAGAGAAAAATACCACCTCTATGGGATAAATTTTAGTGTTTGAATTAGTGATGGAAAAGGAGTAGTTGATGGTGATAATTTTTTCTTTTTGGTGTTAGAGATTGAACCCAGGTCTCATATATGCGAAGCATGTATCCTATCATCGAGCTACATTACTAGACTCTAAATCAGAAGTATTAATATCTTAAATTTTAGTCATCTCTATATTTGAAGTTTGTATTGCCTGAGGTTGAGCAGTGTCTGGGCTCTTGCCCTGAGGTTTATCCCTGTCCTTTTCAACCTCCATATCTAAGCAGATCCAACTTGATATTTTTGAAGTTCCCTTTTGTGGGAAGAGACCCCTGTAAGTCTAACCAGTGTTGACTCTGCGGTAGCAAAGGGTACCATGGAAGTAACTAGTCTATTTTACTGTTGAATAATTTCACCAATATGAATAATAGCATGAATAATTTTTCTAGGAACAAAAATAAATGAGTACCTAATACTTACCATCTCCTAAGCAATCTAAGATTGAGAATTTTAAAGACATCAATAAACAAGTGACATAACAATTTGTAGACTTACCCAAAGTTAAATTGGGTCATAACTATTGCATAAGGAGTTTAGAGAAGGAGATTTTTGTGGTCACTTATATGTAATGTAGGCTGGTTGTAGGAAAATGCTGTCTCTCTTCCTTAACAGGTGCTGTAAGAGTGTTTATTACATAGCAAGTACTAGTCTTAGAAATTTGTGTTTATTTCCTTAATTCTAATATAAGATTTTGTGGGGTTAGAAATAAAACTTGTTTGTAGGTAATCCTGGTTTGATCTCTGGCACCACATTGTCCTCTGAGCATTGCTGAGCAAGTTCTGGGTATGGCCTTGGAGGATCCCAAGTACTTATTGCTGACTTGAGTAATCCTGGCTTTACAGGACCTGAATACACTAAATCCACAGAAATTATCATTGAACCACTGATCCAGTGAGTTAAGATTTGCTTGAAGGAGTCCCTAGGCCTCCTGAGTGCTCCCACCCTCAAGTAAAATAAGGGTACAAAAAAACATAGGTAATTGCGGCATTTTATAGTTGAATAAATCAAGAGAGAACTTACCTAAGTCAGCAAAAATAATAGAGATGGAAGTTGAGCCTCAATAGCCCCTCCACTATAGTAGTCTCAGCCACTACCTTGTGCTACTCCTCTCCATCCCTCTGTAATTATGGGTTTTGGAGTCAGAGGACAAGGGTAAAATGGGCAGCATACGAGGAGAGAGAAGACAATGTGCCTATAATGGGCCAATTACTTGGGAGAGCCTGCTTGTTTGGAGTATGGAGATAAGTACTGGAAATACCAGCATAGATGTAAACAATATGTAAAGGTAAATGGGCAGAGCCTGGTGGCTCCAATCTAGTATCATTCCTATCATCTGATTATACATTTGTGGAGGCTTGAGATTAATGCCACAAATGTTTTGATATTTCCCTTCAAGAGGAAGTGTGTGACTGCCCTCCTCTCAAGTATGGGTAGTACTGACAAACTCATAACTAATAGAGGTGACAGCGTAGACTTTGAGAATAGAAGCTACATAAAAAGCTTTTGGTAGACAATTAGGACACACTCTCTCTTCCCCTCTCTCTCCTATCTTTCTCTTTCATCTCTCCCTAAAGGAACCCAGTTTCCAGGCTGAGCTTTTGAGAAGCCCATTGGAGAGACCCATATTACGAGCAGCAGGGACCTTAGCCACAAGAGTGCACCAGGTAGGAAGAGGATCCTCTTGCCAAGGTCAGTCCCCCAGTAGATGCTGCCCTGACTGGTTCCCTAATACCAACCTCAGTATAACAGCCTAACCTCTTCTAGAGGATTCCTGATGCTCAGACACCAGAAGACAATACTTACTGCTAAAAGAGGCCATACTTTGTAATAACTGTGAGACATAAATAATTAATGCAGCTCCTGATGCTCTGTTGATTTGGTCTTATACTTCTAGATCCGTGACTGATTGATAGATGGGTCCTTAAACGAGTTAGGGGTAATAAGAAGCTATGGGAGGTTTAAAAATAGGAGACCTACATGTGGACAGTCATTTTTGAAAAAAAAAAAAACAACAAAAAGCTAGGGAAGATTGGGTGACAAGATGAATAGTAGTAGTAGTAGAAAGGCAAATGGGGTTGTTGAAATGACTTAGAAATGTAATGATGGGACCAGAGAGATAGCACAGCAGTAGAGCATTTGCCTTGCACACAGCTGACCTGTAACAAACCTGGGTTTGATTCCTGGCATCCCATATGGTTCCTTAAGCCTGCCAGGATCGACTTTTGAGTGCAGAGCCAGGAGTAATCCCTGAGGGGCACAGGGTGTGGCCCAAAAACCAAAAATAAAAAAAAAAAGAAAGAGATGTAATGATTTGGTACAGGCTAAAGTGGAGGATGAGGAGAAGGAAGAGAGCAAACATAAATTCTCAGACTACTAGACTACTGAACTTCATTGTCTTTTTTTCTCTTCCGAATCAACCAGCCTTGCTTGACACCCATCAGAGGCATTTTAAGATGACTAGACACAGTAGAGGGTGTGTGGCAGAATAAAAAAAAGTGGAATTGTGTTGACCCAGAGAGCACCATTTCCAGTTTTCTTTAGTAAGAAAGATTCTATGTGTGAAGTCTAGAGTAGTTGTTAGTGTCCACACCTGTTTTTCAATTCTGTGATCTGGGCCAACCTGTTACAAAGTCTATCTCCTCCTGAATTTGACTTGGAAACATTCTCTTTCTTTCCACATTGTCCTCACCACAAACACTATCACTGGGCATCAGTATGGTAGTTGGCATCACGATGGGCCCTGAGGGGCTGGGGAGGAAGAGTTAAGAACTGTCCTATGGTGCCCCAGAGTTTCTTCTCTGCTTTGATCTCTGTGAGCTCAGAAGTTTGTGTTTGAAACAAAGGTTCATTTTCTTAGTGAAATTCTTAACTGAGGAGCAATGAGATGAGCCTGGGCTCTTAGAAGCTACCTTGAGAACTTGTGGATGATTTCCACTGCTGGCTGCTCACCCTTGCTGATCTTCTTTATTAATATTTAAAAGCTCTCCCTTTATTTTATCTTTGTTCCAGAGTAGACTAGACTGCTGGCTGTGAGAACCTGGTTTGTTGGATTTCGTCTTGTCACACTGTGGAGTAGGACAATAAGAAACATAACCCAAGGCTGTTACTAAAAAAAAATTGTGGGGCAAAGAGGTTTCTCTATTCTTCCTTGGTTTTACATTCTAACTTGTGTAAAACCAGTTAGTTTGTCCATCATAGTAAAATTCAGCCTTTTTAGGTGCAGTCCTAGGCATATGGATAAATTCTGTGTCAGCAAGGATTGTTATGTGTACAGCAGGATAAGAAAGACCAAAAAAAGGGGCCGGGAAGGTGGCGCTAGAGGTAAGGTGTTTGCCTTGCAAGAGCTAGCGTAGGACGGACCGCGGTCCGATCCCCAGGCGTCCCATGAGGTACCCCCAAGCCAGGGGCGATTTCTGAGCACATAGCCAGGAGTAACTCCTGAGCGTCAAACGGGTGTGGCCCAAAAACCAAAAAAAAAAAAAAATGAAAGACCAAAACCCCTGAGCCCTGACTTTGCAGGGTCACGAATGTGGGCAGTTAGAGCAGTTAGTCAATGGCTCTGTATTAGTTTAGTCATTAACGGCTTGAAAACTAGATGAATGGGTGCTAAGAAAATTTCCATTGCCCTTCACTATTCTTTACTGAGCTCTCTTCTCATTGCCCTCCTTTTTCCTTCTCTGTCATTTCTGGTTCTGGTTCCTTTTCCTTCTCTCTGGTCTCCAGGGAACTCTCTTTCAGATGATAAAAGGGGCCTACCCACTCCTATACGTATTTTCATGATTTGGTCTAGATCTAGTTCATCACTAACTACCTAGAGCAGGTCTTCTAAGGCTTTCCCCCCCACTTGTAACCTCTTTTTGCCCAAGACATTTTTACATAGCCCTTGATATATGATATATAGAAAGAGGTACTCTTAGTAACATGCCTTCTCGTTCAAATAAAGAAATAAAAATAAGTAAGTAAAAGGTAATTATACAAATCAAACATGAACAGTGGGGTTGTGACAGGAAGCTGTGACCTGAAGGTTGAGAAGATGGAGGCTCCATCAGCAACTATCCCTTTCATCTTCTGGGTCTGCTGAAGAGACACAGAGGATTTGCAAGATTACAGCCAAATGCACACTCAAGAAGCTTTTGTCCATGAAAAATGTGCACACAGGACTGTATCTCTCCTCTTTATGCTGGACAGACACATAAGCAGACCTCTCTCCCCATAGAACTCCTTCTGACTGGTTCATCTTATTAGAATTAAATTCACTTAACATTCTAAGAGAAAAAAATATCTGCAAATATTCACACAAACGATTCTAAAGAAGAAACTGTGTTTCATTTACATTTGCTTCCCATTTAAGTCAGGACAGGCACACTCAAAGCTGCTTCCTCTGGCAGAAGAAGACTCAACTATTATCATAATGCTTCTCTTTTTTTCTTTTTCCCCATTTGATAACCACATTTTACTCTCAAATATTTAGTTTTCTTTTATTCCATCTTCTAGGTTACTATCTTAGTACAGAAGGGAGGGGCAGACAGTCTTTTTCTTATCCCAGTTGATATTCATCTGTCTGCCTAAAATTATTTTTTTCTTTTTTTCTTTTTTTTTTTTTGTCACTTACCACCATTTTGGTTGGTGGGTACAGAGTCTTTTTTTCAGTCTCTCAGCACATTGAATGTCTCTAGGCTTCCACGTTAGACAGGAGACTGATGGGATAATGAAGATGGAATGTTAAATGCTATCTATGTAAATCAGCTCCATCAATGGGTACAAGATTCAGCTACTTTAGGCCTTTTTTTTGACATACATTTTCATTTTTTTAAGGAGAATAATATTGGATTGTTATTAGCCTACTTTAGAAGAATCCTTGCATTACCAGGCACATTGCTTTTTTGCATAAAGCCATATTAAATTTTGGTCTGATGTACAACATCATTTTCTCCTAAATGATGCTTTTAACCTCCAAGTAGTGTCTTTTGTGTTTTGGGGAAAATTGGCTTCTGATAGCCAGATCCTGATTGGGAGTAGGCAGAAAGAAATGAACATCTTTACAGTTCTTTCTAGACAGCAAAAAGGAACTTAGGTTCTCTTCTAATTCAAGTATGGAAATTAGATGGTTAGATTCTCAGAATGCTTATGTTTTGAACTGATTAGGAAAACCTCTGGTTCATCTTTGGGTTCTAGAGCCAAGCTAGCAATAGAATTGGATTCCATTAGGGTATGAGGATGATCTCTACTGCTTTGGTTGTGAGAGATAGGATCCTCCTCAAATATGATGGCAAGTTAGCACATGCAGGCAGATAATTAAGTCCACATGTAGTCTGGAAGGCAGCCCTTATGAAATGTCTCTTCTCTCTTTTTGCTCTTTTCCTCCCTCTTCTTCCCTCTCTTTAAATCTGGTCTCCCATATCGTTTTCTCCCATCCTCCCATTTTTATTCCTCTCTTCTTTGTCTTTCTTCCTTTTCTTTTTACCTTCATCCCTCTTTCTTTATCTCATTTCCCTCTCTGTACCTCATCACTCTTCCTTATTGTGTCCTATCTCTCATTCCAACCTCTTTTCATCTCCCTCTCTGTTTTAACTCCACTTTCCTTTTATCATCTTTCTTTTTACACCATCCCCTCTGTTTCCCTCTGCCCCCAAATCTTCCCACCTACTCTCATCTCAATTTCTCCATTCCTTCATCTCTTTTCCCAACCCCTCACCCTAATTTTCTCTCTCCTCCTTGTCACTTTCTCAAGTCTCTGTGTCTGAGCATTTTCATGCCCACTTTCTAGGGGCTTCCTTTACATAGCAGGGGGATCTGATGCAATTCTGCTTCTATGTGTTCTCAGCTTGGTAATGCAGAGCAATGAGTGTTTTTCTTCCTAGGTTCCAGGGTTTTTGTTTATATGTTTATACAATAAATTTTAGAGAATGTATTCACTTGGATTACCTCCACAGACCTTGAGATTAATTTACTGTGCCTGCAGACGAGAAAATGCCTCACCTCCTCATGTTAAATGCCTGACACTGTGATCAGTGGTGATGGGGGTGGAGGCATACAGCATTTGGATTGGCAGGCCCGTCACAATCATGTAGAGTAGGATAGAAGCCTTCCATTAATGAAATGGGAGTATTATTAACAGAAGAAACAGGAAACAGTCTCTGGGCAGCCTGAAACAACAGAATCCAGAGTAACCCTCCAGTTGCAGTATGGAGAGTTGCGATCAGTTCTATGAAAGGTTCTTGTTTTGTCCAGATACAGAGAGGGAGGGGCAGTGGGAGTGATGTACTTTTTAGTGTACATAACTTTTCTCTTTAATTCTCGGTGATTCTTTCAGAGACCCATTTTGAAGAGGAGGAAAGAGATATCCCTTTCCTCCTACTCTACATGTCGTCCATCTCTCAGTTCATGTGTGGATGTCCCAGTTTAGCCTAAAGAGCCACTGTTCTCATTCTTTCAAATTTGAACTCTTCATTGGGATTTCTTCATCCCCATAGCTGGCTGTGACATGTTATTCTGATTCAAATCAAAATGGGTGAGTGTCCCTCAAAAAATAAGTTAAAACAGGACTAAAGTAAAGGTATCCTTGACTAATTTTATTTTGGTCACACCACTTAACTCAGTACCCTAATTCATTGACTTAAAGAAATGGAATGAAGGGGCCAGAGAGATAGCAAGGAGATAGGGCATTTGCCTTGCATTCAGAAGGATGGTGGTTCGAATCCTGGCATCCCATATGGTCCTCCGAGTCTGCCAGGAGCAATTTCTGAGCATAGAACCAGGAGTAACTCCTTAGTGCTGCTGAGTGTGACCCAAAAACAAACAAACAAACAAACAAAAAAAGGGATGAAGCCAAATCTTAGTTTTACCACAAAAATACTGAACAGAAAAGCAGCAGATAGCAGCCACACAGAGCAGCAGATCCACTGGAACATTAAGAGGTACCCTTGCTTGTTCCTTCCTGGAGTTCCCACTTCCAGGCTCTGTATCATTGTTCCTTTCTGCTTTTTTCTAAACATGAGTGGGATTTGGGACTTCATGTTATTTGGTCCAAATTTGTAGATTATTCTGGGATCATTTAAATTTGTTTCTATACTAATAAGGGGCCAGAGAGATATTACAGTGAGTAAGGTGCTTGCCTTGTACTTACTTGACCTGGGTTTCATCCCTAGCAACCCATATTTTCCCCTAAGCCTGACAGGATTGATCTCTGACCTAGAAGTAAGTCCTGAGTACTTGGGGTGGCTCCAAACAAATAGAAACCAAAAGAATGATAGTAACTTCTTCCCTTCTTAGCATGTTATTTCTTTTTTTTTTTTTTTTTTTTTACAAAAAAATTGACATTTTATTACAATAAATATAGAGTGACAGATAAAAATTTATTACAAAATAATACAAATATGTTACTTTCATGGGAAATAAACCTTTTGATGACAGATTTAATGTTTTCTAGTGCTATTTCTATATAGAAGTGGTTACCAGATTTAGCAGTCTTTTGTGTGGTATTATTCTTTTTTTTTTTTAATGCATAATTTTTTTTTATTTAAACACCTTGATTACATACATGATTGTGTTTGGGTTTCAGTCATAAAAGGAACACCACCCATCACCAGTGCAACATTCCCATCACCCAAGTCCCAAATCTCCCTCCTCCCCACCCAACCCCCGCCTGTACCCTAAACAGGCTCTACATTTCCCTCATGCATTCTCAATATTAGGACAGTTCAAAATGTAGTTATTTCTCTAACTAAACTCATCACTCTTTGTGGTGAGCTTCCTGAGGTGAGCTGGAACTTCCAGCTCTTTTCTCTTTTGTGTCTGAAAATTATTATTACAAGGGTGTCTTTCATTTTTCTTAAAACCCATAGATGAGTGAAACCATTCTGCGTTTTTCTCTCTCTCTCTGACTTATTTCACTCAGCATAATAGATTCCATGTACATCCATGTATAGGAAAATTTCATGACTTCATCTCTCCTGACAGCTGCATAATATTCCATTGTGTATATGTACCACAGTTTCTTTAGCCATTCGTCTGTTGAAGGGCATCTTGGTTGTTTCCAGAGTCTTGCTATGGTAAATAGAGCTGCAATGAATATAGGTGTAAGGAAGGGGTTTTTGTATTGTATTTTTGTGTTCCTAGGGTATATTCCTAGGAGTGGTATAGCTGGATCGTATGGGAGCTCGATTTCCAGTTTTTGGAGGAATCTCCATATCGCTTTCCATAAAGGTTGAACTAGACAGCATTCCCACCAGCAGTGGATAAGAGTTCCTTTCTCTCCACATCCCCGCCAACACTGTTTATTCTCATTCTTTGTGATGTGTGCCATTCTCTGGGGTGTGAGGTGGTATCTCATCGTTGTTTTGATTTGCATCTCCCTGATGATTAGTGATGTGGAACATTTTTTCATGTGTCTTTTGGCCATGCGTATTTCTTCTTTGTCAAAGTGTCTGTTCATTTCTTCTCCCCATTTTTTGATGGGGTTAGATGTTTTTTTCTTGTAAAGTTCTGTCAGTGCCTTGTATATTTTGGAGATTAGCCCCTTATCTGATGGGTATTGGGTGAATAGTTTCTCCCACTCAGTGGGTGGCTCTTGTATCCTGGGCACTATTTCCTTTGAGGTGCAGAAGCTTCTCAGCTTAATATATTCCCATCTGTTAATCTCTGCTTTCACTTGCTTGGAGAGTGCAGTTTCCTCCTTGAAGATGCCTGTAATGTCCTGTAGTGTTTTGCCTATGTGCTGTTCTATATATCTTATGGTTTTGGGGCTGATATCGAGGTCTTTAATCCATTTGGATTTTACCTTTGTACATGATGTTAGCTGGGGGTCTAAGTTTAATTTTTTGCAAGTGGCTATCCAATTGTGCCAACACCACTTGTTGAAGAGGCTTTCCCTGCTCCATTTAGGATTTCCTGCTCCTTTATCAAAAATTAGATGGTTGTATCTCTGGGGAACATTTTCTGAGTATTCAAGCCTATTCCACTGATCTGAGGACCTATCTTTATTCCAATACCATGCTGTTTTGATAACTGTTGCTTTGTAGTACAGTTTAAAGTTGGGAAAAGTAATTCCTCCCATATTCTTTTTCCCAATGATTGCTTTAGCTATTCGAGGGTGTTTATTGTTCCAAATGAATTTCAAAAGTGTCTGATCCACTTCTTTGAAGAATGTCATGGGTATCTTTAGAGGGATGGCATTAAATCTGTATAATGCCTTGGGGAGTATTGACATTTTGATGATGTTAATCCTGCCAATCCATGAGCAGGGTATGTGTTTCCATTTCCGTGTGTCCTCTCTTATTTCTTGGAGCAGAGTTTTATAGTTTTCTTTGTATAGGTCCTTCACATATTTAGTCAAGTTGATTCCAAGATATTTGAGTTTGTGTGGTACTATTGTGAATGGGGTTGTTTTCTTAATGTCCATTTCATCCTTATTACTATTGGTATATAGAAAGGCCATTGATTTTTGTGTGTTAATTTTGTAGCCTGCCACCTTGCTATATGAGTCTATTGTTTCTAGAAGCTTTTTGATAGAGTCTTTAGGGTTTTCTAAGTAGAGTATCATGTCATCTGCAAACAGTGAGAGCTTGACTTCTTCCTTTCCTATCTGGATTCCCTTGATATCCTTTTCTTGCCTAATCGCTATAGCAAGTACTTCCAGTGCTATGTTGAATAGGAGTGGTGAGAGAGGACAGCCTTGTCTTGTGCCAGAATTTAGAGGGAAGGCTTTCAGTTTTTCTCCATTGAGGATAATATTTGCCACTGGCTTGTGGTAGATGGCCTTCACTATATTGAGAAAGGTTCCCTCCATTCCCATCTTGCTGAGAGTTTTGATCAAGAATGGGTGTTGGACCTTATCAAATGCTTTCTCTGCATCTATTGATATGATCATGTGGTTTTTATTTTTCTTGTTATTGATGTTGTGTATTATGTTGATAGATTTACGGATGTTAAACCAGCCTTGCATTCCTGGGATGAAACCTACTTGATCGTAGTGGATGATCTTCTTAACGAGGCATTGAATCCTATTTGCCAGGATTTTGTTGAGGATCTTTGCATCTGCATTCATCAGTGATATTGGTCTGTAATTTTCTTTTTTGGTAGCGTCTCTGTCTGGTTTAGGTATCAAGGTGATGTTGGCTTCATAAAAGCTATTTGGAAGTGTTTCTGTTTGTTCAATTTCATGAAAGAGTCTTGCCAAGATTGGCAGTAGTTCCTCTTGGAAAGTTTGATAGAATTCATTAGTGAATCCATCTGGACCTGGGCTTTTGTTTTTCGGCAGACATTTGATTACTGTTTTAATTTCATCAATGGTGATGGGGGTGTTTAGATATGCTACATCCTCTTCCTTCAACCGTGGAAGATTATAAGAGTCCAAGAATTTATCCATTTCTTCCAGGTTCTCATTTTTAGTGGCGTAGAGTTTTTCAAAGTAGTTTCTGATTACCCTTTGAATCTCTGTCATATCAGTAGTGATCTCTCCTTTTTCATTCCTGATACGAGTTATCAAGTTTCTCTCTCTCTCTTTCTTTGTTAGGTTTGCCAGTGGTCTATCAATCTTGTTTATTTTTTCAAAGAACCAACTTCTGCTTTCGTTGATCTTTCGGATTGTTTTTTGAGTTTCCACTTCGTTGATTTCTGCTCTCAGCTTTGTTATTTCCTTCTGTCTTCCTATTCTTGGGTCCTTTTGTTGAGCATTTTCTAGTTCTATTAGCTGTGTCATTAAGCTACTCAGGTAAGCTCCTTCTTCCTTCCTGATGTGTGCTTGCAAAGCTATAAATTTTCCTCTCAGTACTGCTTTTGCTGTGTCCCATAAGTTCTGAGAGTTTGTGTCTTTATTGTCATTTGTTTCCAGGAACCTTTTTATTTCCTCCTTGATTTCATCTCGGACCCACTGGTTATTGAGCATGAGGCTGTTTAACTTCCAGGTGTTAAAGTGTTTCTTCTGAGTCCCTTTGGAGTTCACAAATAATTTCAGAGCCTTGTGGTCAGCGAAGGTAGTCTGCAAAATTTCTATCCTCTTGATCTTATGGAGGTATGTTTTATGTGCCAGCATGTAGTCTATCCTGGAGAATGTCCCATGTACATTGGAGAAGAATGTGTATCCAGGTTTCTGGGGATGGAGTGTCCTATATATATCCACTAGGCCTCTTTCTTCCATTTCTCTCCTCAGGTCTAGTATATTCTTGTTGGGTTTCAGTCTGGTTGACCTGTCCAGTGTTGACAAAGCCGTGTTAAGGTCCCCCACAATTATTGTGTTGTTGTTGATATTATTTTTCAGATTTGTCAACAGTTGTATTAAATATTTTGCTGGCCCCTCATTCGGTGCATATATGTTTAGGAGAGTGAATTCTTCCTGCTCTACGTACCCCTTGATTAATATAAAATGTCCGTCTTTGTCCCTTACAACCTTCCTGAGTATAAAGTTTGCATTATCTGATATTAGTATGGCCACTCCAGCTTTTTTATGGGTGTTGTTTGCTTGGATAACTTTTCTCCAGCCTTTTATTTTGAGTCTATGTTTGTTCTGACTATTCAGGTGCGTTTCTTGTAGGCAGCAGAAGGTTGGATTGAGTTTTTTGATCCATTTAGCCACTCTGTGTCTCTTAACTGGTGCATTTAGTCCATTGACGTTGAGAGAAAGAATTGTCCTGGGATTTAACGCCATCTTTATTTCAAAATTTGGTGTGTCTTTTGGGTAGTCTTGTCTTAGATTAGGTCTTTCAGTTTTTCTCTTAAGACTGGTTTTGTGTCTGTGAAGTTTCTGAGCTGTTTTTTGTCTGTGAAACCATGTATTCTTCCATCAAACCGGAAAGTGAGTTTTGCTGGGTATAGTATTCTGGGTGAAGCATTCATTTCATTCAGTCTTGTCACAATATCCCACCACTGCTTTCTAGCATTGAGCGTTTCTGGTGACAGGTCTGCTGTAAATCTCAGGGAAGCTTGCTTGAACATGATTTCCCCTTTTGATCTTGCTGTTTTCAGAATTCTGTCTCTATCTGTGGGATTTGTCATTGTGACTAGGATGTGTCTTGGGGTGGTTTTTCTGGGGTCTCTTTTGGTTGGTACTCTTCGGGCATGCAGGATTTGATCACATATATTCTTTAGCTCTGGAAGTTTCTCTTTAATGATGTTCTTGACCATTGATTCTTCCTGGAAATTTTCTTCCTGGGTCTCTGGGACTCCAATGATTCTTAAGTTGTTTCTGTTGATCTTATCATAGACTTCTATTTTCGTCTGTTCCCATTCTTTGACTAATTTTTCCATTGTCTGCTCATTTGCTTTAAGTTTTTTGTCCAATCTCTCCTGCTGTATGGAATTGTTATGTATCTCATCTTCCACAGCACCAAGTCTATTCTCAGCTTCTGATACCCTGTCCCAGAGCTTATCCATTTTGTCATTCACTTCGTTTACTGACTTTTTCAGTCCTGTTAGTTGACATGTTATTTCAGTTTGGAGTTTTGTCATTTCTGCCTTCATATTTTCTTGGTTCTTATTAGTGTTCTGTTCAACTCGATCCATGGTTTCTTGGAGTCTGTTGAGCACCTTCCATATTGCTAGTCTAAAGTCCTTATCTGAGAGGTTGATTAGTTGTTCAGTCATTATCTGGTCCTCAGAATTGTCATCTTCATTCTCTATGTCTGATGCTGGCCTGCGTTGTTTCCCCATTGTCACACTTGTATTGTGGGTTTTTCTACGTGTTGTGGTGGTATTCATTGTCTATATGATGTAGGCAGCACACTCCTCTGGCTCCTCCCTTTCTGGATGGGCTGACTTGCCTCTAAGGGAGGGGAGTCCTCCGTGGATGAGGCCTCACACTGGGTCAAATCTTAGGCCCGAGCATGCAACAGAGAAGACAGTCCAGAGAGAAATGTTTGCTTCTGTGATATAGCGCCGTTCTTAGTGTGATTTTTCCTTCTTGTTGCAATGGAGTTCTTTCCTTAGAAAGAGTGCACGGCCGCGTAGCGAAGCGGAGCGGCCGTGCTCCTCTGAGCCTCTTTTTGCCCCACTCGCAAGAGTTTCACGCAAGAGGACAGTAGACAGACATAGACAGGTCACACTCACAGTCTTTCACAGCTGAGCCCCACTGGGCCGGTGTACTTTCGCGGATTTTCCCCGCCTGGTGTCACACACAGGGAGCCAGCTTTTGCAAAGGTTAGCCGGTTTTTATGCTCTGAAGTCCCTCCCTGAAAATGGCGTCTGGGCGAGTGAGGTTTCTGGAGGCTCTTTTTGCCCCACTCGCCAGAGTTTCACGCAAGAGGACAGTAGACAGACATAGACAGGTCACACTCACAGTCTTTCACAGCTGAGCCCCACTGGGCCGGTGTACTTTCGCGGATTTTCCCCGCCTGGTGTCACACACAGGGAGCCAGCTCTTGCAAAGCTTAGCCGGTTTTTATGCTCTGAAGTCCCTCCCTGAAAATGGCGTCTGGGCGAGCGAGGTTCTGGAGGCTCTTTTTGCCCCACTCGCAAGAGTTTCACGCAAGAGGACAGTAGACAGACATAGACAGGTCACACAGTCTTTCACAGTTGAGCCCCACTGGGCCGGTGTACTTTCGCGGATTTTCCCCGCCTGGTGTCACACACAGGGAGCCAGCTTTTGCAAAGGTTAGCCGGTTTTTTGCAGCATGTTATTTCTATAGGGCAAAATCTGTAATTACTGGAAGGAAGGTCTAGGGTCATTTAACATTTTTGCAATGGGAATGTGGAGGGCTGGGGTGTGAAGGAGCTCAGTCCTAAGCTACATCAGCAGAGGTGTGAACTGGTGGAGATAAGATGGGGTCCTCTATAAGGTAAGAGACAGTGGAAGTGAAACGCAAAGCCAAGACTACCTTGGCTCTCTTCACACATTCCAAATAAACAAGCCAGGCTGAGGAGCTCAAGTGGGGAGAATGACAAACACACCTTTAACTGGGATGGAAAGCAGTTGGTTGGATTTACTTGCTTCAAAGTACCTTCTCCTCAGAGAGCCAGCCCCAAGATGAATTGAGGCCAAGTCAGTTTCTCTCTTATAAACAGAGCCAGGATTGTCAAGGTGGGTGTGTGGGGAGAGAAACTCATTTCAGGGTGGATGCTCCTAAGGCTTGTGGCGTTCAAGCTGCTTCTCCAGGAGGAATGGGGCAAAAGGAAACTGGTGTGAGAGCTTTATCTCCTCCCCCACTCGCTCTTAATAGCAGTTTCTGGCTGAGCCTGTGGCTGGAGCTGCTCAGTTTGGATTTGGCCAGCAGCTCCTCTGGGCAGGCTTTGCGCCTCTGCCTGTTTGTGTTAGAATGTGACACATGGACTAGCAGACAGCCAGGTGCCAACCATGTAATCTGATACCATATGTTCCCGAGACAGGAGAGAATGGGGTGGGTTTTTTTCCCCTTCAAATCTGGAAGTAGGTTAATTACATTCATCTATATTTTCAGCTCAAAGGGTCACAGATGTGAAATTATTCCTGACACTTTTAGGTGGTCATTTATGACCAAAATTATTACGTGTGAACTTTACCATCTATGAGATGGAGCAAAGAGCATAGTCTCAGAAGGAGACCACAGCCTTAAGAATATTTCCTTCATAGAAATGTTCCTTTTGTGGGGAATCTATACTGCTCATTTTGCCGGCATTCTCCTCAATCCAGATGCTAGTTTGTGATGGATGTAACCCATTTTCCAGTGGCTGCTGATGGATGGAGCCAGTTGTGTCATTTCTCGGCTGCACTTGATGCTTAGAGTTTAAATATGAAAGCCAAATTATTGACGAAAAGGCCGAGTTTCTCTGATTCGGGGTATTTAACCAATGCAAGCTCATGTTAGCTTTTCACATCTAATAATTTTTGAGAGTTTGGTCAGTGTCAAGATGTTGTTGAGATATTTCCATGCAATATTTAATTCAGTCCTTGAGCCACTTCTGTGGCAACTTGAAGAAATGGGAACTGCCTATAATTTGCCTCAGTCCTTTCAGTTGGTTCCTGGCTCTCCTTGTCTCATTCCTATGCCCTCCATCCATCTTTTTTTATGTTTGACCAGTGAAGAGTGCTGATAAGAAAGTTAAGAGAGATTTAGAACTAGAACTAGTTCAGCTTACTGAACTACACAGTTTGATGCAACCTGAACTTAAAATTAAGCAACGTACCAACTATGCACTCTGAGTAAACTGTGAAGCATGCTTCTGTGAAATAGAGATTATTTCTGAGGTGGTGGTGAGGAGAATTAAGTTCCACGGAGCACCCACAAATACTGCTATTTCCTCATCTTAAAAAAATCTATTTCCCTTTTTGCCAGTAGTCTGTGGGGTGTTACTTTGTTCCTGGTTTGTTCCCTAATGGGTTATATGTCCAAAGCTTCCCTGAATTACTAAAGGTATCTGCTAGGTACCCTGTATACGAGATCAACAGTGCCATAATGGTTCCTTTTCTTGATCTGTCTCAGGGAGTGTCCCTGTCTTTGCCAGCATCAGGACAAGAATCTCCATTGTATCCTTTATTTTATAGGACTTAAAAATTTCATAGACTTTTTTCATTTCACAAGAACTTAAATTGTGCTAAAATGACGTCCTGGTATCTTTGATTCAAGTGGGTCCTTCCTTGGATTTGTTTGCATTGTATATTATATCCAGGAACATGGGCCTCACTTGTAAGTCTGGAAGATGGTTTCTGTTTGCTACCATTTTATCTCTGCATCCATAATTATAAGTGAAATTGAGTGTGTGAGGAATGTGTGTGTGTGTGTGTGTGTGTGTGTGTGTGTGTGTGTGTGTGTGTGTGTGTAATCTTTACTAAAATTAGCTTTTAATTAGAAAAAGTTTCTTTTAATTTTCTGGAATAAGTTATGTTGGGATCATTCCTTTTTTGCAGACAATTTCTAAAAGAAACTGCTGCTGCTTTTTGTGTATACATTTTGTTGTTTTGTGGTGGAATTTTGATAGTTTTCTTCATTTCTTCTAGAACATTGGTCTGTTTTAAGTTTTATCTACCGGGATCAGTTTGGTGTTTTTCTTTAAATTTGCATTTGTTTAGGATTCAAATTTCTTGCACAAATTATACAAAGCACTTTCTAAAGGTGTTTTCAGCTTTCTATTTGACCTTTGTCATTTCTTATTTTGTGTATTTGTATTTTCTCCCATCTTTTATCTTAATGAAGTGAATTGGTGGTTTGACTAGTTTGTGTATTTCTTAAGAAATCAGATTTTTAATTTCACTTCACTATTTTCTTCCAATTTCTTGTTTGTACTTTTTAATTAGAAAAAAAATTTTTTTTTTTGGTTTGGGACCACCTCTGGATGTGCTCATGACTGATTTACTCCTGGCTTTATGCTCAGGAATTATTCCTGGTGGTGCTTAGAAGGCTATACACAGTGCCAGGAATAGAATCTGTATTGGCTACATGCAAGGCAATTGCTTTATCAATTCAACTATCTCTCTGGCACCAATTTTCTTCCAGTTTTGTTTTGAATCATTTTGCTGTTATTATTTAAATTCAACTTTTGATTTTATTGTTTAATTTTCATTTGTGTCGATCTCTGTTTGGGTTGTAGTCCTGATATTCTGATATATTGCTCAAAATGATTAATATTAGCTTTATCACACATTAAATTATCACATGTATCTGGGTCTATCAATCTATCTATCTATCTGGTGTATCTATATAATTTATCTGTCTTTTTTTTTTTTTTTGTAGTTTTTGGGTCACACCCGGCAGCACTCAGGGGTTATTCCTGGCTCTAGGCTCAGAAATTGCTCCTGGCAGGCACGGGGGACCATATGGGGCACCGGGATTCGAACTGATGACCTCCTGCATGAAAGGCAAACGCCTTACCTCCATGCTATCTCTCCGGCCCCAATTTATCTGTCTTTTTATAAGGATCATAAATTAAATTTATAATTTTAAAATGTATTTGATACTTAGCACATATGTTAATTATATCAGACTTTTCTTTTCTTTTTTTGTTTTTGTTTTCGTTTCTTGGGTCATACCCAGCAGTGCTCAGGGGTTACTCTGGCTCTACGGTTAGAAATCGCTCCTGGCAGGCTTGGGGGACCGTATGGGATGCTGGGATTTGAACCCTCCTCCTTGTGCATGCAAGGCAAATGCCTTATCTCCATGCTATCTCTCTGGCCCCATATCAGACTTTTCTGAGATATTTCCATTTATTGGTGAATATTCTCTCCAAAGTGAATTTTATAATCATTGGCAAAATTTTCTGAAATTCTATTAATTTGTAGTCTTATTGGGAAGGGTGAATTTTCTTATCTAAGAAATTATATCTTTTAGTAATTTACTTAACCTCTCAAAAATTTTATTCTAATACTTTTTTTCACATATGTCACACTAAACCTTTATTCTATTTTTTCCTAAATTTCAGGCTCAAAAATTTTTTCCTAGTGTGAATGAGATTTTCTCCCTTTTAATATTCTCAAAATAGTTATTGTTTCACAAGAATGACATTGATTTAAAAAGTTCTTTGTAACCAATCATTTTATTAATGCATTTCTGGTTTTAATATTTTGTTATTCTTTTGTGTTCCAAGTATGTCATCAATCATATGCAAATACTGATAGCTATATTTCCATTTTCCAATAGCTGTAATGTTTTGTTGTTAATTTTGTTGACATTTTTAGAACAATATGAAATGGAAATGCGAACAGAATTCCCCATATCTCTTTTAGCCTGTTTGTTTTTGGGCTATACCTGGTGGTGCTTAGGGATTACTCCTGGCTCTGCACTCAGGAACTACTCCTGGCATTCTTCAATGATAATATGGAATGCCAGCATCAAACCTGGATAGACTGTATACAAGGTAAGTGCCCTATTCACTGTCCTATCTCTTTTCTTCAAATTTCTCATGTCTCATTGCTGACTTTAATGGGGATAGATCAAGTGTTTCAATTAGTAGCTTTTTAAGAAAAGATAAGTTTTTTAAAATTGGAATCTTACTAAATATTTTTGACAGTTTTCTTGGTAATCATATTTTTCTCTTTGACCTATTTGTGTGATGAATTTCATTAATGGATTTTCTAAGATTGAAATATTTTTGAAACCTGGAATGAATCAATTTGCATAATGGACTGCTAGATTCTCGTTGCTAACATTCTATTTAGGGTTTTAACATTAATATTTTAAAAGCTAGGTTGGTTTGCACATTTTTCAAATCATTGTAATCAAAAATTAAAAAAATGTAATTCTTAACGGTCTGCAGTTTATTATGGAGATATGCCAGAAATTAATGCCTCAAATGGTCCCTTATCATTTCCTTTGTTTTATTCCAGCCTGTAAATAGGGCAGCAATGAATACTTTTATATTTCTTTTCTTCTTGAGGTCTCATCTCATTTATTACTCTCTAACAGACATCCTTCCTAGCTATTCAGTTATACCAAATCCTCTCATAGGGTGAAATTTCTTTTTCTTCAAGTGGTTTATTATGCCCGTAATTGAACACACCCTTTATTTATTTGATTGTCATTCAATAGATGGTATTTATTACAAACTCAGGGATCATATTTGGTGTGGAATATCACTGCATCCTTCAAGGCATCAGTGCCTGACTCATCAGAAATGTCCAATCAATATGCTTTTAGTGTGGTCCAACTATATATACATTGGTATGTGAGGATTATATGTAATAGAAATATTACCTAAAGGAGATTTATGGTTTAGTTTTCTGAATGCTTGTGTGAGATTATTTGTTGGTGTGAGTTGGGGGGAACTAAATTGTATAGTAGAAGAAAGACGTATAGGGGGAGCAGGGTATGGTAGACAGCAGTTTAAAAAACATGAGAAGGACTTGGAGACAGCAGTCCTCAACGTAATGGCACAAGAGGTAAGAAGTTCTTCTCACCACCAAAGTGATATACCGATACTATACAATGAGGTTCTCTGTTTTTGAGTCACACTGAATAAAGCTCAAGAATTACTCCTGACTCTGCAACCAGTAATCACTCCTTGCAGACTGGGAGTGGGGTGGGGATCAAACCCAGGTCTGCCACATGCAAGGCAAACACTCTCCCTACTGTGCTACCTCTCTGGCCCCTGCAAAGGGTTTCTTATCCTTAACATCAAAGTCTGCAGCTAAGACTATTCAACTCATTATCTGCCTAATGTGAATGACTATTCATACAATTATGAGAACTCTTTTTGTGGAACTAAGAGTTGGTTATTCAAAAGTACAAAATGCCATTTTCATTGAAATTTCATTGAGATTAAGTTGAACAAAGGTCAATGTAGAGCTCTACATGTAGATTGAAATATATCTGTTCTATATGCTAAGGTCTGAAGACCTGACTTTGACAACTCTTTTTATGAAAAATATAAGCAATTATCTAAGTACCTCATGAGCAATTTGGTATGATCAGCAATGAATGCAGCAATTAATAAGAGCCTAGGATCTTGTCTAATGGAGATCCTATTGATTAAACTACATGTGCAGTACTTTTTTTTTGTTAGTTTTGAACTCAAATCAATGGCAAACTTGATAGCATACAGCATGTTACTAAGAGCCTGGGAAACCATGTTTTCTGGCTAAACCACATTAGCCAGACAAAGATAGAGAAACAAAAAAAATTATAAAGACTCAAAGACTTAGAGTTTGTATTTTTTAGTTGAGCTATTAAAAAACATAAGACACAAAGAGCTTTGAGTAATGTGCATGATACTGTTCTCTCTCTCTCTCAATATATATATATATATATATATATATATATATACACTTGATAGATAGATAGATAGATAGATAGATAGGAGATTATGTGAGGGCTTCTAGAATCACCATGTGTGTACTATGTGTATACAGACCAGCAGAGGTGGGAAGAAGCAGAAGACTGGCGTTAGATTCCTGTTTTGTCATGAGGTGCTTTCATAGGCTGGTAATTCTTTTGAACCTCAGTGGCCAAAGGCTAGCCATACAAATCTTGATGATCTTGAGAGTGCAACAGTTGACATGTGTGTATGTGTCTGAGGGTGGGAACCTGTCTTACTATCAGTGTGCACTCAAGCACACGGCTTTAGTTATAGTATTGTTTCTACACATACACTCATCTTGGCAAGGCTGCTACTTTGCAGGTTAAGCCTTTTCCTCTTTCCAGTTTTCATTCTTCTTCCTCTTATTTTATCTTTCTTTGTAGGAGTTTGGGAAATAACTCATCCTTTTGCCTCTGAAGCTGATCAGGATGCTGCTAGGTCCAAGATCAGAGAAAAAAAAACACAAAAAAACACCAGTTTGATTTTCACCATATTCTGCTTTGCAGCTTCTTTTTCAGTCCCTCTTGAAAATTTCCTCATTCTCCTAAGGTCTAAAGTGAGTCAGAATGGCAAATGGAACATGCAGGAGACATAAATTCCAGGCATAAAATATATATCAAATCTACATCTATCAATTGGCTTTATGCTATCTGAGCTGCCCCCAGGGTGTCAGTGGATCAGGTGAATGGATTTCTGCCACTGTGGGTAATTCCATAACGTAATAGGGCGGGCCCTAATGCAGTGGAGAGGCAATATTCTCCTGTTATATATCATGGTTTAAGAAAGGAATTTGTATATTTTGATTTTGCGAGTCAATGAAGTTGAGTCCCTAAGGCCCTCTGCAGCTCAGCGTCTCTGAGGCTGTGGGAAGGTGCTGGCTTGGAGACAGAAACTCAGTTTGCAGAAAATGAAGCCACCAACACTCTAGAGGCCTGGTCAAAAAGGGCTCAGGGTAGAGAAAACCATCATATGAGCATTCTGTATATTTTATGCTAACCAATAACAGACCTTACCTGGTTAACTCTGCTAATTGTGATGATATAGAAAGGTGAAATAAAATGAGGTATATAATAAATAGCTTAAACCTGAGACAATATTTTGTTTTACAGGAACTTTGCTTCACATTTCCACACACAAACTAGTAAAATACTGCCTACAACCCTGTGAATTAGGTGATATAATTATCTTTCTCATGCTATGACACAGATTGGTATTATACTGCCTGCAACTCTGTGAGTTAGAAACTATGATTATCTTTCCTGTGCTATGACTGAACAGATTGTCAACTTGCCCACAGACCACAGAGTGATAGAGAAGGGAATAAACTTCCTCTTTTTTTTAATTTAAACATCTTGATTACATACATGATTGTGTTTGGGTTTCAATCATGTAAAGAACACCACCCATCACCAGTGCAACATTCCCATCACCAATGTCCCAAATCTCCCTCCTCCCCACCCGACCCCCACCTGTACTCTAAACAGGCTCTCCATTTCCCTCATACATTCTCATTATTAGGACAGTTCAAAATGTAGTTATTTCTCTAACTAAACTCATCACTCTTTGTGGTGAGCTTCCTGAAGTGAGCTGTAACTTCCAGCTCTTTTCTCTTTTGTGTCTGAAAGTTATTATTGCAAGAATGTCTTTCATTTTTCTTAAAACCCATAGATGAGTGAGACCATTCTGCGTTTCTCTCTCTCTCTCTCTCTCTCTCTCTCTCTCTCTCTCTCTCTCTCTCTCTCTGACTTATTTCACTCAGCATAATAGATTCCATGTACATCAATGTATAGGAAAATTTCATGACTTCATCTCTCCTGACAGCTGCATAATATTCCATTGTGTATATGTACCACAGTTTCTTTAGCCATTCATCTGTTGAAGGGTATCTTGGCTGTTTTCAGAGTCTTGCTATGCTGCAATGAATATAGGTGTAAGGAAGGGAAATTGTGCTCCCATACAACCCAGCTATACCACTCCTAGGAATATACCCTAGGAACACAAAAATACAATATAAACTTCCTCTTAACCCTTTTAGCATTCTTCCTCCAAAGAAGAGACCTTTTTATAACCTAGGGAATAATTTTTCTAGCCTCTAGGAAGTCTACTGATAACTTAGGTTTAGAAAAGTTGGCGCAGAAATGATAGGATTAGAAATGTGCCTGGAAGCAAATTAGTACTCCTGATTATACTAATATGTTTCAAAAATGTTACTCCAGTTCTGAAATATTTGTGGGAGATAGGAAGAAATCTGTTTTTAACTTTGCTTTATACACAATCTGTTACTAAAACAGCACTTACACCTGAGCCCAAGAAGAGTTTGTTAGAATCTGGTAACTTGGTTTAAAAAGCTTTGAGATTCTAAAATTGGAAATCTGAAAAGGATAAAGTAGTTTATCAAAGTAGTTTGCACTATTTAGCAGGTTGCACTAAATGTTTTCCATCATATATATATATATATATATATATATATATATATATATATATATATAAAGCTCAGTATCCACTGTATATCTAGTAGTAAGTAGAACATAGCAGAGATAATTTAATATCTGACCCTTTCTTCTTAACAGAGCTCATTATTTTAAGAAAAAAATATTTTCCTAGACTACCTCAGACACAACTGATCCCAAACCCAGACCCAACTTTTTCTGCTTGTGAGTGGTTCAGCAATGGGTATATGACTCAATAATTACCAATTCTCAGTAAGAATTGAGAGGAGAAAGGAGAGAGAGAGAGATTTCAGAGAGGTTTCAGACTTTCCCTCTAATTTCCTTAATGAGGTGACACCCTGGAATGACCCTATTTTGATTAAAATAAAAATAAGATATTTTGCTTGGACAGTTACAGGCTTGGTTAACTATATGGATATAAGGTTTCTTTCATGTTTTGATATTGCCTAGTGTATATTTCTATATGGTAACAAGTTGGCTCTAGCAGCTTCAGGAACCATCTCACACAGGGTCAGTAAGAAGTGTCCTCAGACAGCTTAAGTTCTCACACTTACCCCTTTATATAAATGGATAGCACATTTCTAGAAGGGCCAAAGTTGACTTTCCTCACATTGTCAAGGTCCTTCATAGGAGCATTCTTCCAAGAACTGTTGGCAGACAAATGGAATGGACACATTGGCTTCTATCATTAGCATCCACATTTAGATATCTGCACAGAGCAAAACTTGTATTAGAAAGAAAGAAATAGGAACACAAGGCTGTTGAATAGACAACTGATAGGGTCAGCCCCAGGCTGTAGCATTTACATGTTGTACTAGGTGAAGGCAGCACTGAGGATCACAGAGTAGAAGGCTGGAAAGCCTCTGGGTCTCTGATGAAATGATGTGCTGCTGGCTAAAACAAGAAGTCTGCACACCACCTGTGTGCTTCCCACTATATACATGAGTTGTATATGACTCTCTGAGGTTTCTGTTATGCTCAGCAAGAGATTCAAGAGGACTGGAGAATGGGATCTTTGTTAATTTCCAGAAAGTTCTTCTTATCTTAGCACAAGAAAGGACCTTAATGTAATCTGAATATCCATTTGAAACAACACAACCTTTTTTGAAATACCCTCTACTTTTTTGAAATTTGTTTGTTAGGGTCTGTCATATACATGAGGTTATTTAGTATGCTTCTGTTGCACAAAGGAAAATCAAGCCAGGTTAACTTTTTGGAAAAAAAATGTTTGTGATATGATGTGTGGGATTTGCCTTAAAATAATACAGTCTAGGGAGGGGAGACAGAGCCGGGATAGGTATATATATATATACATGGCATATATATACATATATACATGTCAAGAGGTATAGCTTGTCATAAACTTATGATTGTTAGGATGAAAGATGACTACATGTAAGTTCATTGGAAAAAAGCTTGAGGGGTTGAATGATTACATTCATACCAAAAAGACTATTGCTATTATCACAGAAGTGAGAACTAAAAGTCTGTGCATTTGCACAATGAACAATGTGCCTAGGACTGGGGGATAAGCAGTATTTTCAGCCCTCTTTATGGTCCCTTCCAGGCACTTACTTTCACAGTCCATTATTACCCCCAATTCTGACAACACAAACCAGTTTCAACATCTTGTAGAGCAACACAAAATTCACTCCTATGTGTCCAGTTTCATCCTGTCAAAATTGAGTGTGAGAACAATCTGTGTTGTTACATGAGGTTGTACTTTGTCCCTAATCACTGTTGTCCTGTGTATTTTCTTCACGATTGTGCCCCCTCCCCCCGTATGTCACAATCACAAGTTATTCTACTTTTCTGCTGATGAACAGTTGGGTGTTGCCCCTTTGGCCTATTACTGACTGTGTACCTATACTCTTTTTTGGACACATCTTTTAGTGCATATCTCCTCGCATTTGCATTGGGGTACAATACCCAGTATTTCTGGGTCACAGGAGCACATGCTTGGTCTTCAGTCATGCTGGAAAACAAATTTCCAGAGCAGTTTTTCAGCCTGGAAAGATCCAGTTTAACTTTTTAAAAGGCAGAACCCTGTGGGAAACTCTGGAAGCTCTGCTATAAGTGAGGCTACATCAGGGTGTAAAGCTTCAGAAGCATCTGGCTAATAAATCCATTTGCTCATGATATATGTTTAGCATCACTATGTGCAAGGCACTACTGTGCTGGAGGCTTTAAAGCTTTAGCGAGCTCCAAATTGGTGGAGAGAAAATGTAAATAGACCACACATCGGTAATTTTATTTTTATAAACTATGGTAAGTACTATGAAGGAAAATCATGGAATGCCATATTCCCCAATGCACCAATGCCCTTTTATCCTTCCTAAAAGGAAGTGAGGGAAAGCAACTTACCTCTAACTGTAATAGCCTTAATTGTGAACCGGCTTCTAAGCTGTCAGATTGGAACCTAATTAATCACCAAAGGTGGTGTGGAATTGACGAATTACTTTGGTGCTCTTTTACTAGTATAAATCTTTGATTTAATGATTGCTGCTCTCTGATTCATACTGTACTACCCCGGTGATCAATATGCATGATGAATGGCTGATTTTCAAGAACCACCCACTTGGTAATGCTCTTTTACATATACAGTGTATGTGTGTATGAATTAGTACTCAAGACAGGTTTCTGACAAAGAGGCAAGAGGGTGAGGTAATATTATGGGTTGAGGATGAAGCAGGGAGCAGAGGAGGGGAAGATGAATGGAATTTGTTAACAGACCTTAGGGAGGGATTTTCAGAAAGGGCAAAATAAGACACTCATTGAGGAATTCTCCTCCATCTGCCTTTACTATTTGATCAGTTTTCCTAGGCCTACTTCTGTTCAAAGATATGATGTTTTTTGTAGGAGACCTATCATCCAAAGCTTCTTCGGAACAAGAAATTTTTTACAGGATAATTGCTGACTATAATTTGCTTGCCCTGCAGTTCTTCATTTCACTATCCATTGCTAAGTGGGGATAGGAATGGTCAGGAAGTTGCAGTTTGCAAGATTCCAGGAAGAACTAGTTCGTGGTTTGTTCATTGGTCATTGGTGGGTCAATAAATCTAGAACGATTTATTAAATATCAAGTATCTGTCATGTTCTAAACTCCAAGCCAGTTACAGGAGATTCATTGGTAAGTAAAATAGGTCTAATTTTCACCTTCAGGAGATTTTACCTAGGAGGACAAGTAAGCTGATTGGTGTCTTCTGGACTTCCTTCTGGTGGTGCTGAAATGTCTGAGAATTAGCTTCTCTCTCTCTCTCTCTCTCTCTCTCTCTCTCTCTCTCTCTCTCTCTCTCCCTCCCCACACACTCACACACACACACCTCTTTCACAGAAAGCTCTATTTTTGAATTAATTTTCCTCATCAGTTTTCTTAGTCTCGCTCTCTAAAATTTGCTAAATGCTAAGATATGGGCAAGATGACTCAGAACAAGTAGCAGTGGATTATCCAGAAAGGGAAACTCAGTCTCTTCATTGACATGCTGTCTACACAGCACTGACATAAACAGGGAAGAATTTTATGCATGTAAGTGATTGGAATTCCAGTGACTTTCACTGGGAAGACAAAATTTAAAAGAACATTAAAAAGTATCTTATTGCATTATTGTTTTGAGATTAAGAAGCTACTGAAAAATTTGAACATTCTTCATTGGAATCTAGTATAATCACCTGATTTAAAATAATCTGTAGACTTTACTGGCATGGAAATAAATTTATACTATACCTAGTACTAAATTTTAGGGGTTAAAGACTGTTATAGCAAGGACAATAAAACATAGTTAATATTTGTTAATGAACAAATAACTGGATTTTTATCATTATTACCTGTCTATTAGTAAAAAGCAAAAAGCATCAAATAATACTTCTTAAAATGTTAACAGTGGTTATCTTAGGCTAGTAAAATTTCAAGTTAAAAAGCTTATGTTCTAAATAGTTGGAAGGTTTTTTTACAATGAATATGATTCATTTATACACCCAGAAGATCCAAGCTATTTTCATTTTTAAAGAACAGAACTTTGAGTCAGCATGCTCTCCACATAATCTTCCCTAGCATTTTTTTTTTTTTTTTGGTTTTTGGGTCACACCCGGCAGTGCTCAGGGGTTACTCCTGGCTGTCTGCTCAGAAATAGCTCCTGGCAGGCACGGGGGACCATATGGGACACCGGGATTCGAACCAACCACCTTTGGTCCTGGATCGGCTGCTTGCAAGGCAAACGCCGCTGTGCTATCTCTCCGGGCCCCTTCCCTAGGATTTTGTTGCATCAAATAATTAAGGATGGGGCTGGATGGTGAAGGATGCCATCCAGCCCACATGGCTCTGCAACCTCCATGCAGCCGGCGAGTTCCAGGCCCAGGTGAAAGGCGAAATCACTCACACGCAGGCTTCAGGAAGAATCATCTTTATTCATGCCCTAGCCACCACAGGTGTGTGGCCTATGTCAACCTTTCAAGCACAGCATTATTTTGCTAGCCCTGCATCTTATCTCCTGTTAGCCATCTTCCCTTTGGGCTCCATGCGGCCCAAAGATCCAAAAGCCAGGAAGCCAAGCCGGGCCAAGAGAGAAACGGCCAAAGGGCCGAATCCCCTGGCTCAGAGGTTTATCTATCCTTTTCCAGACCCCTCCCAGAAATGGGAGGTCTTGCAGGTAGTTACACCTATTATCCGGTTCCCAAAACTCCTCCCAGATATGGGTGGGTCTTGGAGTACACCACAGGATTTGATCTCCCTCAGTAAGTGAAAGAATTAGGAAAGCAACTTCTGGACAATTAGACAGGGCTTCCTTTTCCAGGCTGGAGGGCTGATTCTCTTCTAGCCCCCCTTTGAGAGATTCCAGAGATTCTGTGCAGCCCTCCTGAGAGTAGGCTTGGACCCCTTCACCCGAAGGAGGGGAGTCTCACATTCATTACCTGTTGGGTTTCTTCCACCCAGGACCATTTCTTGTTTTATCTGGCACCCAGAAGAGCTCTGGTGAGCTGAGGGCCAGTCTTTCCACACATCCTTGTTGAATTAATAGATAAAAGATTAATAATTTAATTTCAGTGAATATTAATAAATTAATTTTACTGTCCTTTGAGCTCCCTCCTCACTATGTGCCCAGAGTTGCCTCTCAATAGCAAGCACCTGAAGCAAGAGAAAGGAACATTTTCTGTATTTTAAGTGGGTTTGGCCACTTGAGCATCTTTGATTGGAGGGCAGGAGAAAGAACAGGAGGCAGAGAGCAAAAAAAACGGTCCCTTTAGAAATCAGAAGGTGGAAAAGAAATTGGCAGGGAAAAAAAAATCACATTTGTTCCCTCTGAGCTTGAGGGTATTTTTAGGACTTTTGCCAACCTACTTACTTATTTTAACCCCAAACTACATATATATGACATGGCTCTATTGATTTTGGATTCATTTAAAAGTTGGAGCTATGAATTCAATCCTCACTAGCAATGAGACCTTTGGCTTCAATGTTTTTATCTGTAAAATAGAGATAATAAGATAACTTATCTTGGGCCCGGAGAGATAGCACAGCGGTGTTTGCCTTGCAAGCAGCCGATCCAGGACCTAAAGTGGTTGGTTCGAATCCTGGTGTCCCAGATTGTCCCCAGTGCCTGCCAGGAGCTATTTCTGAGCAGACAGCCAGGAGCTATTTCTGAGCAGACAGCCAGGAGTAACCCCTGAGCACTGCCGGGTGTGGCCCAAAAACCAAAAAAAAAAAAAAAAAAAAGATAACCTATCTTGTAGGGCTTCTGTTACCATCAGTAGGTTAATGTATGTTAAAGAATTTAGTCCAAAATCTGGCATTTCACAAAAGCTTGGAATTGTACACACAACTTACTATTATTTATATATTTTAGATTAGGGATTATTTAAATAGAAACTGAGTTAGAGACTTTTTTTCATAAATTAATGTTAGTCCATGGAGGAGGATTTCTTCAGAGGAGAAAAAAAGACCATTTGAGAGAATGATATACTATCATAGTTAAACTATATATATGATATATATATATGTATATATACATATATATGTATTTGGAAGCCTGGCTTATAAGCAACACACATAGAAATCACATTAATTTTAGTTAGCTACCCAAGTATACTGTTTGCTCAATACTCTAATATCCATGAGCTGAGTGACTTTAAGTTTTTTTTTGACTTTAAGTTTTAAAATATTACTTTATTTAAATATGTTGTCCAAGCAGTTATTAATTTAAATCAATGGAAATTTTTGCCTGTTTAAAGCAAATTGATAGGGTTTCAGTGTACAATGGAATTGGTAGCTTAAATTGTATTAAATGATATAAGAACTTGAGTTGATTCTTTGGAGTTTTACTCAAGTGAATTGAATAGTATGAAGAGTCATGAAAGTACTTGTGTTTGATGTTTCCAATATTCTATATAAGCCTAGTAGTTTTCTCATCCCTCTTTTATCATTTGTACCTAGTTTGTAGCCGAGTGCATCACAAAGTGTTAGATGCTTAATAAACATTGTTTAAATGATGGCCAAAATTTGTGTGTGTGTGTGTGTGTGTGTGTGTGTGTGTGTGTGTGTGTGTGTGTGTGTGTGTGTGTGTGTACAGCTGTGTGCTGGGCTAGCTCAGGGAAGATAGGATCCTAAATCTGAGCATTTTGTGTTTGCCTTCTTTATGTCTCCCAAAGACTATAAAATGCTGTGCTCACTAGGTGCACGCATTCCTTGTGCTTTGTATTTCTTTTGTGTCTTTCCTCATAGCTTCCAGGATGGTAGTGATTCTAGTAAATACTTATTGAATCAGACCAAAGTAAATAGAAGGAGGCAAAAGTAAAACAGGCTACTATTGATCTTAACCTGGCAAACAATTGTTCTGATGTAGATTGGGGAGGGGGGGGGGTGAGTTCTCCTAGATGTAGAGCCTAGGAACAAGAATAGATTGCCTAAGAATCATAAGAAGTCATATGAAGAAGCTCCCATCTCTTTAGTGGTCTTGTAAGATTTGTGCCTTATTTCAGAAGGGTGGCCGTTAATAAACAGTTTGAATTTTCTAGCTAACTGCTGTTTTCCCAGAACCAGCATGCGAGGGTTTCTGACAGAAAACAGAAAGAAGCTCAGTTTCCTCTACCAGGTTGATCCTGGCCTGATCTCTGAATATCCCCTCACTTTTCCTGCCACTTCTGGACCTCATCCTTATTGCTTCTGGGGAGGAAGCTGGCCCTACTTTCCCCAATAGAAACGTTTGTCTGGGTAACAGGGAGCGGGCCTTTCACTCCTGAAAAAAAAAAATCAGGAATAAAGAGGCCCAAGGAGTGAAGAAGCCTGTCAGTGCAGCCGTCAGGAGGGCCTGGGCCCCGCGCTGGGGAGTGTGGAGGAACAAGAGGACCCTGAAGAAGCTGCAGAAGAAGAGAGTGACAATTGAGTGTTACTGATCCTTGCCAGCCTTCTGAGCAGCTCAGAGCTTGCCAGCCAGCCAGGCTAACATTCAGGACAGCTGCAAAAGCCGTGGCCACATCCACTCTCTCAAGGGGGCAGAAGGCGGAATGGGAGCGATGCTCTTGTAGTAAGAAAAACATCATAAATCCAAGAGCTCCGCATAGCCCACGGGTTTTTATGGCTGCAGCCAGGCATGCAGGAATGACTGAACTTAACCAAAGCTGTTAATTACCTGGGTGAGATCAAAAGCCTAACTAAGGGAATATATTTATGATGCACCTTACAGTATATGCTCCAACTTCTTACTTTTTTTTTTATTAATTGGTTTGATTAAATAGATTTAAAGAGCCTGGGCAGAGCCTTTTAAATCATATTCCATATTGATCTAATGAAAAAGTCAATAAATTTACTAACATAGCTCCTTTCCTTTGTACAGTCTGGAGGGAAATGCTTCACTGAACGGTTATAACTCAACTCCAGTCCCGGCTGCTATTCCCACGGTGACTCATGGAGAGCTGGGGGATGCTGGGAATTCTTTTAGGCTTCTTGTGGGAGAGCATGGATAAGTGGTTTAACACCTGGTTGCAGTCTACTCCCCACTTTCTAGCCTGCCCCCATCCCAAGGCCTTTGGTGCTTCTAGGTGGACTTGGCTTTATCTGCACACTATTGGTATCTTGCATGCTCTCTGTAAAATTAATTCTAACCAAATTTTCCTGTGCACAAATGTCACCATCTGTTATAGCACTGACTCTGGGGCTGCAAAACTCTAGGGATAGTCCAGAGCTTTTGACTTTTATTCATTCATCCAGCCAGCTCTGTAAATATTGACAAGATGAGGCTCATAAAGATAATACAATGTGCCCGAGTTAGTAGCAAATCTATAATGAGGGTTCCTTCCTCTCTCCATAAATCTGTGCTAAATCCTGGGAAACTTTCCTAAAGAAGTTTCTTTGTGTTCTGTTTCCCATGTCCTGAAACTGTGAAGGGACCCTCAAAGTAAGAGATGTGGACAGGGGCAGAGTAGGTGCATTTTTTTAGATGCTTCTGTTTCATAAATTTCTTCCATTGACTGTGGATTGGATGATAATTCTGTCTTTGTCTTAGTCTATTACTAGCCCAGTGGTAGGCCAAAGAACTATGCTCTGGGGACATGTTTGCTGTGGTTTTGGGGTGATGAGTCAGGATAGCAGTGATTAAGTTTGGAAATTCTTTCATATACTTATTGAGGACAAGGTTCCTACAAGTAGTTCTTGGATTCCTCCTGCATGAAGCCACTGCAGAGGGGAGCAATATGCTCAGGAGTTCCCACATCTTATCTTTAACTCTTTTTTTTTTTTTTTTTGAGGGAGCCTGAAAGCAGCAAGCTCCTAGTCATTTCGGCTGCCTATGGGCTATAGTTCACATTGCCTTATTATTCCAACAATCTCACCTTGTTGCAGTGTAAGATATTTGTCTGTAGTTGTAAGTTTGGATTAAGAAAGTGAGTTTGAATTAGTAAAATTGCTGTGTAGGAGAGTCTGGTCTCGGCAGTTCAGGTGGATCTCTAGTCACACCTTGCTGTAGCTTCCCAGTGGTGGACTTGGAGTGCTGAACCGGGGCAATTTGTGGGTATAAAATGACTTCAAAAGTTAAAAGCCATGGTGAATTCAAATTTGAGCTCATTCAGAGGGAAGGAGAAATCCGTGTAATTGAGGCCTAGCTCTCTCCCTCTATTCTGCGCCCTCCCCCCATTGTCTCTTCAATTATCTGGGTAATTTGTTCCTGAGGGCATAAATTCCTTTAGAACTCCATTAGACAGAGAAGAGTCATCAGGAAATTGGGAGTAGATCTGGCCTCCATTAGCACAGTCAGCTCTGGATATAAGCCTGGAGGCTGGACAATCAGTGCTCTTCCCTCAGCCCCTCTTTGTTTCAGCAAAGAAGCCCCGTGCTGGTGTGGGCTAGCTGCGAGTCTCTCCACCGCAGGCCCCTCTGGCTGCCAGCTTCCCTTGGCCAACATAGCAGCCTTCTTGGGGCCAGGGATGCAGCTGCCAGGTGGGCAAGCATATGCTTTCACCATGTTTGGCTGTCTTCAGGAGCCAGGGGCCCAGGCCTTTTAATTCCTCTCAGCCTGGGCCTTCTGGTGGGGACCTGTGTTCTTGCTCATGCCTCCTGCCTTTGGGCTTCCAGGCACTCACTCCAAAGGTGAGCGTAAAACCCTAAAACAGATGTTAGAGAAAGACAGTTTTGTCTTCTCTTCTATCTGACTTTATTGTTTTCTAGGTTTCCGGTTTGCTGGGGACGCATGGTCTGGGTTTGTCATTTGTGTTAAGCCTTGTCTCTCATGTTCATTTTTTTGTTCCCAACAGCATAATGACTCAATAGAGGGCAGCCTGTAGTGGGAGTCTTAGATTGAGATACTGAACAGACTTACCTCAAATGCTTTGTCTTTGGTATATATCTCCCCTCACAATTATGTAAATGTGAAAGAACAGAGTTTGGCCTCATTTTCTTCTGCATCCAGGTGCCCATGATTGTACAGGCGTGCCATAAATTGGTATCTGAATAAATGGGTCGATGGATGAATGTGGGTGGCTTAGTGCTGCTTACCCAGTTCAAAGTTTTGTAATTTGTCACAAGTCAGTTATCACCCTCAGTTTAGTAGCCAAATGCATAAGATACAATAGAAACTCTCTGCCGTAGTCCTTTATTCATTAAAAGTTAGGCTTTCCTTTTTCCTCATCTTTGTCCACCCCAGGAGCAAGGACCTAAACTTACCCTAACATGATTGCTAGAGGGGATACCCAGTATTGATTTTTGAATGAATGAACAGACGAATTTAACCTTCCACTGTAAAATACACATACACATGAATCAAATTGTGAGGCCAGGCCTGAGAGATCACACCTTTCTGTTGTTTCCTTGTTTTCCAGTTTCTACGAGGGAGAAATGAACTGAGAATTTGCCACAAATCCGTCTAGATTTGTGGATTGTGTGGAGCATTTGATGTGGATTTAATACTGCAAGTTCTTTCTTTTGACACACACACACACACACACACACACACACACACACTAAATCATAGAATAAAAATCAGGCTTTGGGGCTGGAGATTTAGCACAGCAGTAGGGCATTCGCCTTGCTTGCTTGCAGAAGGATGGTGGTTTGAATCTCGGCATCCCATATGGTCCCCCGAGCCTGCCGGGGACAATTTCTGAGCATAGAGACAGGAGTAGCCCCTGAGCACTGCTGGGTGTGAACACCTCCCCCCCCAAATCAGGCTTTGTGTTGGGTGCGGATCTCCATGGTATGCCTCACATGTGTAAGGTCCTAGGTTCTAGGTTCAAGCCCCCCCACTCCTCTCTCTCACTTTCTCTCTGTCACACACATACACACACACCAGGCTTTGTGGTCATTGATACATTGGTACAAATGTACATTGGTACATCTTTGCAGATTTATATGGTTGTATACTTTCTATGTCATTTTTTTGCCATTTGTAATGTTAAATTATTGACCCATTATATTAGTTAAATTCACCCTTAATGCTAGTTGTACTTTCAGCAGGTAAAAAAAATTAGGCAGAGATGGGAATTTTGCTAAAGCTAAAGCTACAGCTGCGTCGTTATCTAGTGACACACAAGTTAGAAACTTCAGATCCTGGTCCCAGATGATTTTCACTGTCACTGATTTTCAAAGTCATTGCCTGACTGCGATTATTGCTCTACAAGGAGGCTCTTACTTTGTGAATATTCTTCTTTTCAAAATTCTCTCTCTGTCTCTTTCTGTCCCTCTGTCTCTGTCTATGTTTCTTTCTGTCTCTTTTTATCTCTGTCTTTATCTCTCTCTTGCTCTCTCTCTTTGGTTATATGACTCTAAGTGTATGTCTACCTCACCATTTATAAATTGCTCCAGACTCTGTTTTTATTGTTTTTTTTTCTGATATACAGTCAGTACCTTAGCTTACAGTTCACTTAATCATGCTTGAGAAATTTTGAAGTCTACTTTTGTGTGGTTGAGGTGTGAAAGGTGTTGATGAGTTGATCTGCTGGCTATCAGCACTTCCTTACTTGGATAGAACCCAGATGAGAAATTCTGTTCCATTTGCATGTTAAGGTGAATCTGTTTGAGTGTTCAAGAGGTTTATCATCATTAATTATCGCTCTCTTTGAGAAAAAGAGCTTATGTTCTTTGTTCCTATTTCAGAATTGACTCATGGGGCTGGAGAGATAGCATGGAAGTAGGGCGTTTGCCTTAAATGTAGGATGGTAGTTCGAATCCTGGCATCCCAAATGGTCCCCCGAGCCTGCCAGAAGTGATTTCTGAGCATAGAGCCAGAAGAGCCAGGAATAACTCCTGAGCACTGCCAGGTGTGAACCAAAAACAAACAAACAAACAAACAAACAACCCCCCCAACCCACCAACCCCCCCCAAAACAACAAAAAAAACCAGAATTGACTTTTTCTTTTCCTTCCTTCCTTCCTCCCTCCCTTCCTTCCTTCTTCCTTCCTTCCTCCCTCCCTCCCTTCCTTCCTTCCTTTTTCCTTCCTTCCTTCCTCCCTCCCTCCTTCCCTCCCTTCCTTCCTTCCTTCATTTTTCTCTTTTTCTCTTTTTCTCTTTTTCTTTCTTTCTTTCTTTCTTTCTTTCTTTCTTTCTTTCTTTCTTTCTTTCTTTCTTTCTTTCTTTCTTTCTTTCTTTCTTTCTTTCTTTCTTTCTTTCTTTCTTTCTTTCTTTCTTTCTTTCTTTCTTTCTTTCTTTCTTTCTTTCTTTCTTTCTTTCTTTCTTTCTTTCTTTCTTTTCTTTCTCCTTCGCTCCTTCCTTCCTTCCTTCCTTCCTTCCTTCCTTCCTTCCTTCCTTCCTTCCTTCCTTCCTTCCTTCCTTCCTTCCTTCCTTCCTTCCTTCCTTCCTTCCTTCCTTCCTTCCTTTCTTTTTCTTTCTTCTTTCTTTCCCTTTCTTTCCTTCTTTCTTCTTTCTTTCCTTTTCTTTCTTTTTCTTTTCTCTGATAAAATAACATGAAAACTGAATAAAAACAAAAATAACATGATTTATTTGCTGCTAACAGTCCTGATCCCATCCAAAGCTGCAGGATATTAACTTAAGTGCATCTTCACTTAGTACTGTGGTGTTCAATGAAAACTTTACAAAGTGAACTGGAACATTTTTACAAAGAAAAATTAAATATGAAATGTAATAATCTATATAGGAGACAGTTACAGGAATGAAGATAAAGTTGATACCTTTATACCTTTGTGATACTTTTTTGTTATGTTTTTGGCCCACACCTGGTGATACTCAGGGGTTACTCCTGGCTATTCATTCAGAAATTGCTCCTGGCTTGGGGAACCATATGGGATGCCTGGGGATCGAACCGCATTCTGCAAGGCAGATGCCCTACCACTTGCAGCACTGCTCCAGCCCTGTGATACTTCTTTAATAGCCATTTGAACCAGGGGAATTCTCACACTGTTAAACAGTAACTCTAGGGTACCCCTCATTAAATGCCAACTCATAGACAGGGGTCTGATTTGGGTCCACATGTTGAGTCTTCATTCTGTTGAATTAACAGCTTTCATTTCTCGAATTTGTCTTATGATCTAAATGCAGACCTGACCAAAACCTCTTTGAAGTTTTTTCTGATTTTATTGTCTCTTCTTGTCCTGCTTTATACTTTCCTCATCTTCTTACGTCTATCCTAGCCATCTACCTCCTTTCTCCAGCCAATCCAGCTCACTTTTACTACACTGTTTGTCCCCTTTGGGGCCTTTTCTACTATATTTTTTCTCAGCAATTCAAAGGGTCAGTGGTTTTAGACAGAGTGAGGTGATAGTCTCCCCATCCCCTGGGATTTTTACCAATGTTTAGAGACACTTTTTTTTCATGACTTGGAGACTGAGGGCTACTAATGTCTAGTTGATAGATGCCAGGAATACTGCTGAACATTTTACAATGCACCAGGCACATAAACTTATTCCCAGCCTCTCCACCTCCACTTTGCATCAAGGATTATTTAGTCTTGAATGTTAACATGCTAAGCTTGAGAAACCTTGAGTTATGGCTGATCATTCTCTTCAATCCAAAGTTAGCTCCAATGTCACTTATTCCTCAGAAAGCGACTTTTCTTCCTCACAATCTCTAAAGCAGCTTCATTCTTTCAAGTCACATCACTTTAATTTTTCTCTGTGGCTGCAACTTCACCTGATATTGTCCTTCTTTGTTATTGTTTACTTGTGTGCCTCCCTTCTCTAGAATGTAAACTGGAGTGTAGGGAAAAATTTATGTATCTTGATCCTAATGGCTTCCTAAAACCCAGAATAGTGCCTGACATCTGAAGAGGGCCTGTACAATTTCCTTAGTAGAAGAAAGAAAGAAAGAAAGAAAGAAAGAAAGAAAGAAAGAAAGAAAGAAGAGAAAGAAAGAAAGAAAGAAAGAAGAGAAAGAATGAGAATAAAAGAAAGAAAGAAGAAAGAAAAAGAAAAAAGAAAGAAAGAAAGAAAGAAGAAAGAAAGAAAGAAGAAAGAAGAAAGAAAGATAGACATAAAAGAAGGAAGGAAGAAGAAAAGAAAAGCAAAAAGGCTAGAGGAAGTATGGTTAGATAGATGCCTAGAAAAATGGGCATTAGATGGAAAAGCCTTGTATACATAAAAATCACCCTCCTTTGTAATTATAGTTGACAACAAAATTCAGTGAAGCACCATGTGAAACTCTTGTTGTCATAAGAATATGACTAATAATCATTGCTACTAAGTTATGGAAATCCTTACTGCTGGCTCCTGATCTAAAAGATAAGCCTCGTAATAGCATAGTTGATTCTGGAATCTAGTTATTAAATTAATATGCGGACTAATGCTCTCCATTGTCATATGTATTTGTTTACAGGATTATAGGACTTTTCTCCATTCATTTTCTCTCTTATAGCTGTCCTTGTTTTTTTCATTGATTTGTTTTCACTGTTAATGGTCATTGATGTCCTTTGATAATTCTGCCTTGAGCCTGTCCTTTGAGCCTGTCCACATCATTTGAACCTCTGTTTTTTGCAGAACTTATGGGTAGGTGTTTGGATCAAATTTTACATTCAAGAAAAACTTAAATAAAAACCCACCTGAGTTATTAATTGTGAAAGAGTTAATGTAATGAACTACTTTCTGATGATACTAGTCACTAATGTAAGACAATGATTATTTGATGACATAGAAAGCAATTTAGGATAGCAATGATCCCAACTCATCATAATGAATTTGTATAGTGCTTGCCTCACAGCTGGGGGAGATAGCTAAATCACAGAGAAATTTCCTGGGTGTAAAGGTAAATATTCTACCTAGGAAAACACATGTTTTATAAAAACATGACTTTATCCACTTTTTCTCTGGCTTCCTACTGAGCCTTTAAACTCTGAAACTTTCATCCTACTTCCACCTACCCCCCCCCCCCCACAGCCTTCCAGTCTTTATCCCCTAATTACATGAGCTTAACTTCCACTGACCCACAGAGAGTCAAGAAAAATTGGCATATAAAGCCCTGTTGTGTTTTGGTCTGACCTGTGGGTCCTTTAAATGAAACCAGGATACAGTGTGGGTGTGAGCTGCTAATGTCTAGATGCCCCGAAGAAGCATAAATCTCTCCAAAGGCAAGGGGTACTTGAATGTGGTGATTTCCAACCTTCTTGGTTTTGTGACACCTTACAGCTTGGTTTGCTAACACCTTTCCCACCCCTTTAAAAAGAAACAGGTGTGTCATAAGTCTACTTAGAAGTTTAAGTAAATCATTGTTTATCCATTCTTCTTCTTAAGCTTCATTTTTGAGAACTAGAGATGAGAAAGGAACCTTGGATAATTTATACTGGTCACAATAACTGCTTCTTGGAGCTCAGTCAAATATAATACTTCATTTATTACCATGACTCTAGTCTAGCTCATTTAACTTTGCTTTCCTTGAACTGTCCTTTGTACCTCTCCTTGGATACTTGACCACATGCTGTTTGCTATTGTTCTTTATTGCTTACAATGTGTTCTATATCTCCAGATCCGTATCTCCTGATATTATTCCCCTCAGATCTGATCCTGTCAGCAGGTTAATCAATGTTATTATTGTCTGCTACCAAAAATTTATGACTGTTAAGTGATCATAGCTGATTCATAATATCTGTCTCCTGAAACTTTCTTTTTCTGACCATATCATCTCTTGCTTTCACCTGGCATTGTAGTGACTTCTCAATATTCTTTAGGAACCCCTCCTTTTACTGACCTTTAGATGCTGATACTATTCTTGCTTCTGGCTAATACATCTATATTTTTTTTCAGTAAACTACTCTGTGATTTACATACTGAAGACTATAGTTTTTTTTTTTAAACAGATGAGGCTCAATTATGTGACCTTTGATCCACATTTCTCCCTTAAGACCCTTTGGATACAGATGCTTGCAGGGCCCATGAATGTAACATGTCATGCAATAGAATGAATCATCCCTTTCTATATACTCAACTTACTTCTCCTATATCTTGTTGAACAGAAATAGCTCCATTATTGGTTTGCTGTCCGAGCTAAAAATCAGAAGTCACCTGAAGTTTTCTTTCCTCATACTTTAGTTTCACACACAGTAATAGGCTTGTACTCCCTAAACTGATCACTATTCTTCACTGATACAGTAAGCAAGGTGATGAAGTCAGGCCAGACCTCTAACCTCTCTCATATAGGTCACATCCTAAATGGCCTTGTTTTTCTTTATATGACTACCCCTTTTAACCTTCATCCACTGATCCATCCCTTTGCTCTCAGGAAGCCCGTTCTCTGATACTATTTTCTGAGTAATTTCTAAAACAGGTACATAAAATTGACCAATGCCCCTAATGCCTTCTCTTCATACCCTTCAGGCTAAAGTCCAAACTTGATAACAAAGCCTATAAATTCATTTTTGAATTGGCTTCTTCTATCTTTTTCAGTAAAGAACAAGACTTGGATTTTTTGCTCCATCTTTAAGAAGTCAATACATACATAGAAAAACTCAGGGAATATCAACACTGAGAAACATGCAAGTAAAAGATGCTTTGTATATTGAAGGGTCACTATCTAAGTTATCCTGGCATCATGGGGTAGAGAAGGCTTCCAGACTAAGCTAGGACAAGAAAGAAAAGAACATGTGAAGTAGGTCAAGGGGTAGGTGAAATAGGGCTAGAGTGGCTCTAGCAGAAGGAATTGCTTGGGGCAAGGTCTAGAAGAAAGCCCCTTGCAACTAAGATGATCAGTCTTTCAGAAAGTAATGAATAGTGATGCTGATTATGAGTGAGGCCAGGAGGTCTTATGATCACTTGAAGGAGTGAGGGCTGTGTTAGAGCAGAAACTGAACGGCAAGAGGGAAATGTAGTTCAGTCAAAATCAGCAGGATAATTACATAGGAGAACATCTCAGGGATTCTTGGAATAATAAGCTTGATTACATCTCAGGTTTATAGTTTTTTTGAGGATGAGAGTACTATTACTCTAAAATGAATTTTTATTGACTCTAAAAGGACAAAGGTGAAGGAAACCTGAAGAGGTCACTGGGATTTTCCCCCTGCCTTTAGGCAGAACCACACATAAATCTTTCCAGACAGATTAGTGTTTGTTGGCAAAGGTATTCAGCCACAAAGAAGTAATCGCTGCTTTTGTTGACAGATTTAGAGATGTGTTGCCAAACAGTATCTTAAAATCCTATGATTAGATGTAATTTTGCAAAAATGAGCCTATAATGGGGGTGATTCACTTGCCGTATCAGCTAAGGAATATCTTCTATTTACAGTTTATTTAATTTACATTTGATTAATTTACACTGAGTGCAAGCAGTTACTATATAATTATCTCTCTGCCTGCATCAGAATGCATGCAACATTATGTTTAGAAAATTGTAAAGTCAGAAGATGTTAACATAGAAAACACCCATTAAGTAATCTCTTTTACCTACTTACCATCAAAGCAAACCTTTTATGACTTCAGATTCGTGAGGAATTCTTTAAATATGTACTCCTCACACATCGTAACACAAAATATATTTATCTTCCATTTTCACAATTTAATATCTAGACTGTCACAAACCACAATTCTTTTAGTCTTGCTAACTCCACCATTATCAGCCAACAAACAGTTATTTAAAATTTATTTTTTGAGGAAATCAGATATATGTATATCCTCTGAGGTTCTACTGGGCAAGAACTGTTTTGCTCATTTATTCCTTTCACTTTTAAAGTATTTGTTTGGTGATTTATTGTGGTGAATATTATGGCCACATATGTGTGACTCCCATTATGACCCAAGCACAAACTACTGCTTAAGTTTTTGTAGGGCTTTTTGAATTAAGGATACTTTCTACACTTTTTTAAGTAGTTTAACACATTCAAAAGAAGATTTTTTTAGAAGATGTGAATGCTGTATGAAGTTCACACTTCCATGTTCATAAGGAGTTTTATTGCAACATAACTATGCTCATCCATTCATACATTCTTATCTGTATGTGCTTTGTGCTATCAGAGCACACGGAGACTCTCTGGTTCAACAAACTGAAATATTTACATTCTGGCTCTTTACTGGAAACATTTGCTGATCCACAGCCCATAGTAATTGTGGTAATCTCATTTCCCTGGTGAATGAATCGTTTGGGAATAAACATAAAACCTAATCCTGGGAAATGGACTCTCCAAATTTTGCTGTAGGCCTCTGGGAAAGGTTTCTAGTTTAGCTAAAGGAGATCCAGGAATAATTATTATGTTTTTGTCACAGTTGTACTTGGGTGAGAATCCTCGAACTCTGGCAACAACATTAACCCACAAAGACTCACACCTGAAGGCAAAGCTGCTGCCCTAAGATTGCAGAACAGAGGCTGAGAATGTTGAGCCGATGAACTTGCTGTGGATCCCATCCTGCTTTTTTCCTACTGCTAAGCCAGTTTCTTAATGTCAAAGCTTCATATATGAGCCTCTCTGTTACCTTGGCCACACTGCAAGATATTGGGAATAAAATAATCCTCCCAAATACAATAAAACTTTATTCTTGTTCTGTATCACCTCAATCTAGTACGGAGACATTTCTAACACAATATGAGATAAAGAATGTTTAAGACTTTCAGGGGATTCAAAGTTAGCCTCAAAAGGACTCATGCTTGATTTGAGATTTAGGTAGTGGGTTGTACTTCTTCAGGCCAGTTTATAGAGAACACACATTTCTAAGGAAAAAATATATGAAAAGACACAGAAGATATGGAACAGGATGATGATGTGTATGGATGGCCACAAATGGTTTGGTACGACTGAAGAGGGAGAGAGTGGTCAGAATTCCTTAGCTTGGATACGGAAAAGCTGTTGTAGCCAACTCTTACAGTCACGGCGAAACAACTACAACAGATTTGGCACCACGGTAATATTGATGCAGCATTTATTGAGTATTTTGAGGTTTGGCGCTTGGACTTTATATTTATTTTGTGTCCCATAGAACTTCTACTGGGAGAGTCCTAGAATCAATCTCATTTTCCCAATAATTAATCAAGTGAAGGCAAATGGCTTGTCTGGAGGTCACACAGTCACTCTAGAAGTGGCTGCAAAAACCCTTTAAGTCTTTGATTCAAAGCTAGGTTCCTGGCTCTAGAGGTGGATCAAATGAAAGTAATTCTTGGTCATGCTGCAGGCCACAGCTTACATGACCATTATTCTAGTTTACGCATTCTCAATAGAGTTCAGTTTCATAGTTAAAAATATTTTAAAATACACACTTGGAAGCAAACATGGAAATTTCAGAAGTGAACTTAGTTTACAATTTCTAGTGCTATTCTTAGCTGCGTCAGTGGGTACCCTTGGCAGTGTAGTTTGTATAAAGTAGAATTTTAAGGTTTTCCTTTTAATGCCAGTGGATATGTACTTTAAATATAGTCACATTATTATATTTAGTTGAATTCTCTCTCTCTCTCTCTCTCTCTCTCTCTATATATATATATATATGTCATACATGCAAATTTCTAATACTCATGAAACACTTATTTAAGTACAAGGTGAAACAGGACAATTTTGAGATTCTGAAGTAGTAGTGATATCTGGATCAAATGAAAAGCAGAGAAAAGACTGAGTTGTCAAGTGGCAGGGTGTCAGAAGCAATTAAGAGAGATGATTTCAAATGAATGGGGCCGATAGGAAAGGGAATAAGGAATGGAAGAGGCTCTAGAGTTACATGGGAGCAAGTGACAAAGAAAAGGGCAGAAATGGAAAAAAATGCAGGAGGTCATTCATGACTGGACCTAAAAAGAAGGGGTTGGTTGGCAGATGTACCAGGGTCCCAAGAGAATAAGATTAGGCTCTGTGGCTTTGCAGACTTTTTTCCATACTGAGGTTATTGGGTCCAGTGGCTTGCATTCAGATCTAGCTCTGCCTCTCTTCTATCCTGATAGCATTTTTTTTAGCCCTCGCCTCCTCATAATAAAATGGTAACAATGAAAACACCTCCCTTGGAGTTTTACTAGGAGGTTTCAGTGAAATTATGTATGTCCTTATCAGAGTGCTAGCAAAGATAGTAAATACTATTTTTACTAAATATTGCCCACATCGGTAACATGATCATGGTCATGATCATGATTATCGCATGTAGTAAGAGAGAGAGAGAGCACTCATCAAAACTCCAGTACTCCCTGTAGAATTGACTCGTGAGTAGATAGCCAATGTCCAACTGCTACAGGCATTTAAAGCCATCTGCTGAATGAAAGAGTCTTACTCCTTGAACTGCTATCATTATTATTTTTTTGGTTTGACCACTTCTGCAGTTGATTTACCCGTCCTCGAGCAAGGGTATACAGTGGTGAGAATTTTAATGCATGAGTGGTTTGGGCAACAGCCTCAAAATGTCTTATTTTTACTACGTATTATTATAGCATTACATTCATAGTTAGGGGTCAGCTGCCATTTCCTGAGGTTTATAACATGCCTGTTTTAATTAACATCAAGCTAAATTTTGGCATACAGGTGGTCAGCCCAGATGTGAATGTTATTTTTAAAAGTGCCTTATGGCTGTTAAATCTCTTTCTTTAAAATAGCAAAACATATATGAGTGTGTGTGCATGGTAGGGGAGGGTGGTAGAAGGCAGTAAAAATCTGAAATACTGATTATTTCAGTCCCTCTGTAGGCAGGCTTCTATGATGAAAAGATTTCTTCAAAATTATTAAAATATGCATACATAGGCCATAACTAATAAAATCAATAGAAGCCAGCATAACAATAAGAATGAGATGACCACACAACGGAGAGATAGAAAGAAGTATGTAAAGAAAACTACATATCTACACAATAGTTTAGAAAAGTAAGTACCGACCGAGCATGAGTAAAGTGTCACAGGGATTTATTAAATGAGACCAAATAGCATTCATTATCTAAATAATATTTCCTGGATATGTGTATGAACACACAGAAAAATACCCAAAATTCCCCTTCTCGCTTTTATTTACACATATCACATTCATAATTATGATGTAGATGTGCATCCATGTTTTAAGCCCCGAAACTAATGAATGTAAGTTGTTTTCTAAAAAATTAATATCCACTCCTTGAGCCTTATTCTTTTATTTTTACCTAAGGGTGCATACTTGTTTCTTTGACCCCTCATTGAACCCTTTGCCTAGTCCACTTAGCTTTCCTTCTCTCTTCTAAGCCTCTCACATTGTGGGATGGGCTACTGCTAAAACTTCCAGGCTGGCCTGGCTGACTCTACTCTTCTGCGCTGCCAATTCTGTTTTCATTTTACTTCCAACATTATAGATTTGAAGTGAAATCTAAACCATTACAGTTCTATTTAGAACACTTGTCCGTTCCATCTCTTTAGGTAAATTTTCTTTAGTTCTCTTTAGGTAAATTCATAATTTCCCACTATGGCCTTCAAAGGTCTATATCATTTTGGTCTTCCTTCCTTTCCTCCCTCCCACACTCCTTCCCTCAAAGGTGTCCACATTTGCGAATGCCTTCTCACTGAAAAGAGAAATCGTTGTCTCCAGGTTATGAACTTTTAGGTCCATATTATTGGGGAAAGAGGGAAAGTGAAAAGATAACTTTAAAGTTATCTTATAGAATGTCTAGGTTCTGCAAAAGTTCTGCCTTAATATAGAGTATGAAAAATAGAAATGACTAGAAGAAATTCAGAAGGTCATGGTAGTAAAGGGAGGCAGAGAGGGAGGGAGGGAGAAAGAGAGAGAGAAAGAGAGAGAGAAGCACTTTGTCCTAGAGGAAGGCGGGGGTGAGGAGGTGGCGGATTAGAGGGCAATAGTAGACATTGGTGATGGAAGGGTGCACTGGTGAAGAATCGTATAGATTGTTATGATTGAAACCCAACAATGAACAATTTTGTGACCACAGTGCTTAAAGTTAAAAAGTAAAGAAATATTTATAAAGAAATTGTATTAAGTTTACACACAAAAACAAATAAAAGTGCCTTGCTAGCAGCTGACTGGCTAGGAAATTAAAACATGAGCTCTGATTTTAGACTTATAGATCATTCCTGTTATTGCTCAATCACCTCTATGTGGAAGAATAAACAGCAACAAATATAGGCTTTTGGATATCAATGCTAATAGTTGTCAAAATTTAGCATAATGCCTAGTGTCTTCCTGCAGAGGGCACTTGTTTAGATGCTCATTAATCTTCCAAATTGCATGCAGAATCTTTCTGGTTAAATTTAGATAATTCAACAAAATCTACTAAACAGCAGTGCGTCATAGTAAACTCCAAAATATTTTGTATTAACTGGAAATTGCATTTCCAGTTGAATGCCCCAGTGGAAGTTTTGTGATCCTTTTCTCCTACTCCAGAAAGAGCGGAGTGAGCAAATCCCACCCACAAAGAGGGTAACCCTGGCTCTCTTGCCATGTTTATGGCAAACATTTCGTGAGCTTGCTAGAATTCAATGGCAAAATTCATCACAACTAATTTCTATTTGTCATCTATTAAGCTACATTGTTTTGTCCTCCACGTCAGATTAAATAATGAACCTCTCGCAATGGAGTGAATTAACCTCCACTTTATGTTCATGTCATTGTCAAATGGAAGCATCACTTGCGCAAATGAACAAGATTCATTAGTAACACAAATGCACAAGCTCCACTCCAGGAAAAGATAAGAGCGATTGAGGCCTTGTCATAATGCACGTCTCAGAGTCCCTTGTTATCGATGACGCCTCGAGTAATCTCTAGAGATTATTTTCTGCAGTGGCAATTAGTCCATAGTGCATTGGGGCATCTCGGGGAAGAGTGGGTCTCTGGCAGGTGCATTATTACCCTGGCTCCAGGGGCCGCGATCCTTACAAAATGTAATCCCATCTGCATGCTCCCAGGAGTTCATAGGGCTTTCTCATCAGAGGAGGCTGAGGAAGGTCAGCCCCACCACAAGGTTCAGCCTCTTGCCATAAGGGGTCTCCTTACTCATGTTGTGGCTGATGTTATAGGGTCATGGCTCTTGCTCGGAGACAGAATCAGCATAATCTGTCATCCTGCCAGATTTCATTCACATTCAGACCTCATCAGAGCACACATTTCTCAAATGGCTCCAGTTCTGAGGTTGTAAGAGTCTATTTATTTGGCTCCTGTTCTTTGCTGCCTCACCTGTTCTGTGAGCCATTTTATGGCATGTTTAGACTTTCTTTAGAAAGCTACAAAGAATAATGATAATGTTTGTCTACCATTGAGAATATAAAGTTATACCCTCTCTTTGAAAGGAAAATAAGTCCCCCAAAATGTGAGTCCCATTTGACCCAAGGGTGCTAATGCTAAAAAGTCACCATAAGGATAAAAGTGGGTTTGTGTCTAAATATTTTAGTGTGTCCAAAGAGTGTCCAAGAAGGAGGAGGCTGCTGAGGTTTCCTTGACCACATCTTGGTTGCTGAGGTACAGAAAGACTTCTTAAAGGTAATTTGGGGGGACTGCTGAGGCAGTTTTTCATTACTAATGAAGTCTGGTGTAGCTTCTCTGTTTGGATTGTTTTCTCTGCCTCACTCTCTTCGATTTCAGCAGTTGGCTCAAGTGTGGGTGGGTTTACCCAACTGCTCTGTCAGATCTCTATCTTAGAGTGCTAGAGACAAAACTTTGTTCCTATGTTTGTGTGTGGGTTTTGATGGATGTGGACTATCAGCTACCTGCATATTTCCAGTCTTATGGAGAAGAAATCTTGGTCAGAGAAGCTGACACCTTGTGTGTGAATTTCCTGAGCCACTATTTTAATCTGAGCATTTATAGAACCTGTGGTGCAAATGAGTCCCACTGGGTCTTAATTCCTCTTGCAGTGGAGCGTCAGAAGTAGCGCAGAGATGACCTTCCTGAGTAGGGCCATAGTTCCTCCATTTTTGTCTGGTGAACTCAGCAATCCCTTTCCACTAAGGGTGAAGTGAGGTTGTGTGAAATGAGACTTCATCAAATTCTCTGAGATTCTGGGATGAAAAGCATCTGAAGCTCTCAAGTGCAATTAGCGCTTTCCTCTTTCTTTTCTTCTTTCCTTTTTGGCATAAAGTTTTGAAAAAAGTTACTTTAAAATGTTCTATTAAATTGGCTTTCAGGATGGTGAGTGCTAGGAGATTGACAGCTCTGGGAAGAGCGCCATCTCTCAAATGTGCCTTTCAGGAGTGGCAGTGACTTGAAGTGTCCCTCCCCCCCAATACATGCATCCCAGAACTCCCACCTCACGAGGCCTCTGCTGATATGAAGTGATATGCCCAGCATTAATCACAGGAGGGAGACATTTCTGGAACTTCTTGCTGTACCTGGTGAGTTTCAAGTCTTTCTGCCTTTTCCTCCAAGTCACCAGCTTAGTTGTACACCTTTGTGAATGAGAACAGAAGGCCTTTCTGCTCAGCTCATAGTTCCTGGTGATATGGGGAATTGAGACATTGGGACATATCAAGTTTATCTCTGTTGTCTAACTTGGGGACAGGTGGGCTTCAGACCCCAGTGATTACCCATCCAGCGAAATTGAGGGGTTGAGTGGAGTTTTTATTTCAAGCAGCTATCAACAGATAATAAAGAACAATTGAGGCCCTCAGAGAAAATTAGGGAATGGTGTGTTGGTCCAGATGCCTTTCTATGGTTAGTTCCTGCCCAGAAATTCCTGCATGCTCAGGTCTGAATAAGCCCTAAACCATGACCCTGTAACGTGCTCATTTGGACTCAACTGAAAGCAGTGACAGAAGAAAAAATCCTCTTGTCCTGGGAGAAGATCACTCCTAGCTTGGTCATCTGCAGTGCAGAGATGACCACAAATGTTGGAAGTGAAAGTAGAAGTAGGTGTCACTGTGACCTGTAACTAGCACTGCTAGTCCATCTTTCTATTCATGGATGGCTTAGAAATCTAGTGACTTTGTGGGCTGAACTTCGTATGCCCATGTCCTCTTCTCATCAGGCTGGGACACAGGGATTTAAGAAGGTTTGGAGCTGGGGTGAAGTGGAATAGCCATTCTGTGTAGCTCACATATATATGGCTAAAGTGAGAATTACCTACCAAGCAGGAGATGAGGCAGGGCTTTGACAGCTGCTTTTCTCAGAGGCCCCTCTCATGACCCCTCTGATTCTTGGAAAAACACCTTTAGCTCCATGATGAGAATCTCTAACTTCTGTGGCATCAAAGTCAGAGGCCACGGGTGCCAACCTTGATTCTAGTTTATCTCCCCTGGCTCCTGCTCAACAGGGGCTTCCCCATTTTCTCTCCATTACTTCTTGCATATTTTCCTGCTAGTCTCTAAGATTCAATTTGAGTTACAAAAGTAATGATCTTATAGAGACTCCTCAGTCAGCTCACATGGAGAGCACAGAGTCACATCCTTGTGTTGTATAGCACTTTCGTGACACACATGCTTGCCCTCATAGCTCTCTGAATCCTGAGATGCATTTCATCACCAGTTCCTTATCTAACAGTGATTCTGTCTTTGTGTTGGGATATCCAGTAGCCTTCCTTTTCTTTTAGTGGTGGTGACTGGCTATGGTAGTTCTCTACTCAAAACTGTACTTTTGGGGGTAATTTTCTCTTTCTCTCCCCCACTTTTTTTCGGTCGAACTTATATTATTCTCTGTTTAGCCAAGTACATTAGTTCTCACCTAGCAGATGAAACTATCCTCCATTTGCCACCTAACCTGCCTTTATTTACTACCATCTTGGCCTTTGAGATGCTGCCCCATGCAGCTTCTTCCAGCTCCTTGACTACGTCACTGTCACTTCCTTTGTGTCACATGCCATTTATTTCCTCCATCTCAATACTTTTTCTATGCTTTTTCCATCAATCTGGATTCATCCTAAGACCCATCTGAAATGTCTGTATCCCATGTGAAGAGTACAATTCTTGCCTTTTTCTATGCCCACAGAGGCCAATCTTGTTTGGGTATGACTCTTTGGGGATCATGAAATCAAGTTTGCCATGGTTTAGTAATGAATGTCTACCACTGAAGGACTATACTTCATATGTAATTTCTTTCTCTGGCTTAAAGGATCCACATTTACTGACTAACTTCAGGCCTTGCTGCTGACTTGTTTTATGCTTTTTATTTTGCTTTATGCTTTTTATTTTGTCTTGTGGCCATTTGGCCTGAGTGAACTTACCAAGCACCCAAAGTAGGTTTATATATCACTAAAACTCACCAGGGTAAGAGGTGGTAGATGAGGGCTGGAGATAGAGCTGAGTTTCCAATGTTACTTGGAATTCTTGAAGAAATTAGAAAATTTTCATGGTCATTTTTAGAAAGAATAGGCCCTTACTGATGCAATTACGTAGTATTTATATTTATCAAGCAATTGTTACTATGAAGAAATATTCAGACTTGAGTTTTAAAAGTCTTCAATGAAAGGGTCAACCTATGGAGACTACTGCCTGACCAACAAACATTGAGATTCTACATAAACTGTGTGTCTCTCTGGTTTGAGCTTTTACTAGGTAGCACTATTAATCTCTCAGGGCGTGAGCTTGCATGTCTGTAGCAGGCATACTACACCTCTTCTAAGAGTCAGTATCAAATTCACTATAATAAAAATGTTGGCAAGGTGAAGAGACACTAGAAAGTGGTGAAATTAAAGGGTAGGAAGGGATTCTCTAGGGAAAATAGTGAGTTTCTGGCTGCCTCAGCAGTAAGTCTACAACATTATTTTCTGAGAAGTAGGAGTAAGGGGAACATGATCTTCAAATCCCTTTCCCCCAGTGTCTCTATCCAATTTTGATCTGTGATTTCAAATTAGTGTGTTAATGACAAGATACTCCAAAGAACTATTAGGTGTCGTGTGGGTAGCCTTCCTGGATTCAGAGGTGGGAAGACAGGGCAGAGCCATGGATCAGCATTGGCCCAGAGAGAACCTACTGTCTGCCAGCTGGCCCCTGGGGAGACCTACAGCAATCTGAAGAGTTGCATGACTCCAGGCAAGTTTGGTCAATAAAGGGCATCCTTACTATAGCAACATAATGGTGGCAGGCCTGTGCATCACGTGCTTCCTCCCCAGACACTGGGCCACTTGGAACAGGCAATTAGAACTTGGGGGCAGTTTATCACTGAGGTCAACAAGCTAACAGACGAGCAAAGAGCTTTCCTTCTTTTACATCCTTGCGTGGCCATCCTTGTGAAGACTGGGAACCCCCTCACTTTTGTGCTAGCTTTTACTGGACTGGGCCAGAATTGCCAAAAAGCTTTGAGCAAAGAAGTGTGGGAAAGTCTAAACAGAAAGCAACTCCCCTGTCATAATAGCAAGAGTGGCAACTCAGTAGGACTCTGATTAATGCCTTCTCCCTTTTAGCCTATAGCTTTCTAGTCACAGAGCCACTAAGTGCAGAACCCAATGTCCACTGCATTTTATGTTCAATATAGAAGTTCTAAATGAATGAATTGAATTTGTTTTCCAAGATAAGCACCTTTTGCGCTGGTATTTTAACATAGATCTTCTTGTTCAGTTCTGACCACGATCCTGTAAGGTCTATGTTATTATTATGTTGTTATTATTACTATTTGCAGCAAACCAGAAAAGACTAAGGCCTAAGGCCATCCATGAAGCACCAATGCTCTTACAGACAACATTGTGAAGCAGAATTTTTCCATTATACTGAATAAATATGACATGTAGCATTTGAGTAAGTACAATATACAGTATGTTCTTTGATATATTTAAATATTACTTCAATATATGTTACTTTGATATATTTATATATTATAATACTTCTGGAAATAACAATTTAACACCACATATAGACTTTATTTTCTTGTTTTTTTGGGCCACACCCAGCAGCTCTCAGGGGTTTCTCCTGGCTCTGTGCTCAGAAATCGCTTCTGGCAGACCATATGAGATGTTGGGAATCAAACCCAGGTCCATCCTGGGTTGGCCATGTGTGAGGCAAATGCCCTACCACTGTGCTATCTCTCTGACACAACATAATTATAGACTATTATTACCTATGTTCTTTTTATGGTGCTTGAGATATATGGCTTATTCACTTCATGTGACAACTTTGTGTTGCTCCCCACTTCACATCCTCTAGTAGCTATCATTTCACTCTATTTTTTAAAATAAATTTTTGTTTGTTTGTTCATACTCAGTGTTGTTACTCCTGGCTCTGTGCCCAGGGATCACTTCTGGCAGTGCTTGAGGGACCATATATTGTGCAAGGGATTGAACCAGAGTCAACTACATGCAAGGCAAATGCATTACTGCTATACTATCTCTCCAGCACCTGATTTTTTTTGGTGTTTGAGCCACATCCAATAGGATTTAGGGTTTACTCTTGAATTTGTGCTCAGGGATCACTCCTGGTGGGGCTATCCACTGTACTATCTTTCTAGCTCCTTTACAATGTTATTTATATAGTTTAATGATTTTACATATATTTGTAAGTGATATCATATAGTTCTGCTCTTTGACTTATCTTAGTATAATGTGTTTAAGGAACATCCATGCTGTTGCGGGGTAATAGTGTATCTTCACGTATCTTTGGCATCCATTCATCCACTGTTGGGCATTTGAGTTGTTTCCATAAATAGTCTATTGTGTTTGATAGCTGATAATCCTGGAAGCACAAATATTTTATTGAAATTAAATCAGAACTTCTCCATTGTGGCAATATTGACATTTTTGCATCAGATAGGTCTTTGTGGGGCTATTTTAGGCATTATAGGATCTTCTAACATCTATCTAACTAAAAAACTAAAAGACATGTCATTTGCTTCTCCCTATTTGTGACAATCAAGAGTGTCTTTAGATATTGCCAGATGTCCCCTTGAGGAGGAAGTTACTAGTCCATGCTGGGCTCAACTCAGAAGAGCAATTGCTTTGGCCTCTTGTTCTTGGTATGTATGAACTGCTGGGATCTGTGTTCCTCTTTCTGTTGGTGATGATGCAAAGCCTGACACAGGGAAAAAGCAAAAGACTTGGGAGATATTTAAAGTTTAATATTAGTGCTGGTGGAAATACAATTTAATTTCTCTAAACTTGCTTCTTAATAAAAGCAGGGATTTGGAATAGATTAGCAAAGATTATATTAGCTGGCTGGGTGCTATCCTGGAACTGTTGGTGTATATGTGAAGACAAAGAGTTTTTTCCAGGGATTACTCTTTAGCCCCACCTTGTTTCTAATTTATAATCTGCAACAAGTATGCACCAGTATGTTCTTAAGAGTTTCATGAACACAATCACATAAAAAAATACTTGGTGGGCTAATACTAGAACTGGTGTCCAATGCTTTCCCCTTGTTGGTATTTAGTACACTAGTCTTTAACCTTTTTATACTGGTGGACTGGTCCTCTAATACAAGGTGCAGATTTAAAAACACTGGGTTAGGATACCTGGCTCAGTTCTTGTTATTAGCTGAGGCTGAGACTGGAAAGATAGTACATCCCTGGGTTCAATCTTTAGAATCCAACGCGATCTCCCCTGGAGCCAACTAGGAGTGATTCCTGAGTGCAGAGCCAGAAGTAAGCACCTGAGTATTGTTTGGTGTGGCGCCCACACCAAAACCAAATGCAGATGCTTGTTCCTATTTGCTCTATATCAAAGCTGGGGAACCATAATATATATGTATATATATATATATATATAATTTTTACTACAAATAAAAACATGCTTAAAGAGTTTCACAATTATTCTTAAAGCAAGTTGTGACTTTTATACAGATGGGTGAAGGAAATTAATTTCTTGTGATTCTCCCACAAGACAATACATATTACATAATTTTCTTATTGAAAAGAATGATGTTTTCCAGATGCAAACATATATAGACCTAATTATAAAATGTCCACCAGGGCATAATTTAAATTAATCTAGTCTGCTCTTTTAAAAAGGCATTCCGTCCACACTGAGATATTTTATACTTCAGAAAACTGTATCATCTGAAGTTTTTAGCTATCATGACTAATCCTAAAAAGCAGACAAGGAGACTTTGCAGCTTTATTCACTTGCTGTAGTCTTTTTGTTTTGTTTTGTTTTTGTTTTGTTTTTGGGTCACACCCAGTGAGACTCAGGAGTTACTCCTGGCTACGAACTCAGAAATTACTCTTGGCTTGGGGGACCATAGGGAGCCCCGGGAAATCGAACCTTGGTCTATCCTGGGTCAACTGCGTGCAAGGCAAGCGCCCTACCACGGTGCCACTGCTCCGCCCCCTGCTGTAGTAATTCGTAATGCATTTTGTAATCGTTGATTCTCAGTATTAGTTGGGCTTGGGTTTCTAGATCCCAGGAAGAACCATAATTTCTAGACATGTTTTTCTAAATAATTCTATTTACATTTTGCTAAATCAATTAACTACAAACTTCTGAATGTCACAACACTCTAAATTAAATAATTTAACAATATGGCAATGCTTTCAAAGTTTTAATAGATTATACATGTAACTTTTCTTAATATAGCCATATTAATAAATTTCTATTTGTTTCATTTAAAAATAAAAATAAATACAAACTTTAATGCTCCACATCACTCGTTCTTGTTTTTTTGTTTTTTTGGGTCACACCTGGCTGCGCTCAGGGGTTCCTCCTGGCTCTATGCTCAGAAGTCGCTTCTGGCAGGCTCAGGGGACCATATGGGATGCCGGGATTTGAACCACTGACCTTCTGCATGCAAGGCAAAAGCCCCACCTCCATGCTATCTCTCCAGCCCCGCCCCACATCACTTGTACCATTTTATATATCCTACTTGATAGTTCACTGTGATGGCGAAGTCATTTAGTTTATTTTCTTATCTAGTAAATGGAGGATATTATTCATTCTGTTTATCTCAGAATTATGAAGAGAATTAGATAAAATAAATGATTTTTAGAACTGTATCAATGAAGTGCTTCCTTTATAATAAGCCACCAAACACCTCTGTGGGTGTTTTAAAACAATAATTATTAGCTCAGGACTCTGTAACATGCCCTGCGGCTTACTATCACTTTGGATCCATTTTGGGGATGGGTCGGCCACACCTGGCAGTGCTCAAGGGTTATTCCTGGCTCTGCACTTAGCAATCCCTTCTGGCAAGCCCGGGGGACCATATGAGATGCTGGGAATTGAATGCCCTACTGCTGTTCTGTCTCTCCAGCCTCACTTTGGTTCCTTTTTTTTTTTTTTTTTTTTGGTTTTTGGTTTTTGGGCCACACTCAGGGGTTACTCCTGACTATGCGCTCAGAAATTGCTCCTGGCCTGGGGGACCGTATGGGACGCTGGGGATCGAACCAAGGTTTGTCCTGGGCCAGCCGAGTGCAAGGCAAATGCCCTACTGCTGCGCTATCGCTGTGGCTCCTGGCTCCATTTTTATAGAAATTAAATCTTGCCTGAACAGTGACCTAGGATCTAGGGACCCAAGAAGACCACAACTATGGTGAATGACTTGATCCTTAGGTGGATTATCACCATGACAGGCTCCTCGAGATGGACTGAATATTCTGTGCCTTTCACTGGAACTTCGGTGAACATGGCTTCTGATCTGAATGTTGCTCTGGTCCATCTACCTGCATTTCTCACTCTGGACAGTACTGTGCCAGGCTCCCTAGAAGTCCTACTGCACACATGCCAAAAGAGGGAAAGAGTGCCTTCCCAGTGGTGATGAATTTTCTATCTAAAGGCCTTTCCAGGGCTGATAATTTATCGCTTACTACTGGCACTAAACCAGAGAGACCCTCATCTTCCAAGAATGATGAGCCCGCTACCATCTCTGCAGATTCAGAGTCTGAAAACGGCTCAACCAGAAATATCCCTGCACTCCATACACTGAGTCAGGTAGACAAGCCAGTGCTGGCAATCCAAGTCCTGGGCACTGTCAAGAAGTTCAGTGTCCGGAATGGTATGGATTTATCAACAGAAGTGATACCAAAAAGGATGTCTTTGTTCACTGGACAGCTATCAAGAGAAACAATCCCAGGAAGTTTCTGTGTAGCTTTGGCGATGGGGGACTGTGGAGTTTGATTTTGTGAAAAGAGAGAGGGGACCAAAAGATGCTAATGTATCAGACGTGGCAAAATGCCAGTGAAAGGTAGCAGATAAGCTCCCAATCGGCATAGGTTCTGTCAATTTATCCCCCAGCCTCACTCAGCTGGCCCACCACCTATGGTGGCAGAGGACCCCTCAGGTAATTCAGAAGCAGGCAGTGAAGGGGGAGGAGTTGAAGACTGAGCAGCTTCCCAGATGCCAACACCTACCATCTTTCTTTGACTAGAGGCACATTTTGCCAGGAATATGGTCCCCCAACCTGCAGCAGCTTATCCAGGAAACCCCAGAAGCCTAACACAGAAGGTGAAGATGGAGAAGATGAAGACCAGCTGAGAAGAAGCTGCTTTCAGAACTTATGCACCTGGGTTACCTCCAAAAAATGAAATTTCTTCTAGGCTAATCTCTTGACCTGCTTTGCATCGGTCACTATATTTCTGATTAAATTATGCTTTATCTGGATGGATCTTATTGTTTTGTTTTATGCCCTACTGCAAACATAAAATTTTGTATCCAACTTTAGTGCTTTCACAGTTCTGGATAAATACATAATATTAGAGTATTAAAAGTTCTCAGCTATCCTAGAGAATATTTTCTAATTGCTATGTTTGATTGTGTATATTATTTAACAATTTATTCTCCAATTATGTCTGCAAATATGTCCTAATCTCTTTGTCTATAGACAAAGAAGACCATAGAAGTAGATAGAAAAGGAACTTAGCTACTATAGACTCTTATTAATAGTGCTCATTATAAGAAGGCTTTAGCAAATTCGTTTTCAAACTGTATATATATATTTATATATATTTGAAAAAATGTTCTTGTGATTTTGTTTATAAAAGTTTATGGATAGAAACTTGGATGTTCTGAACTTGTATTACAGTGCGTGTTGTAAGAATTTAAAAAATTTTTTTTGAATTAAGTGTACCTGCAGAAAGTTTCTAATGTTTATATGTTTATATATGTTTATATTTAGAGAAGTCTTTGAAAAAGAGTTGTAAAATGTATATGACAAAGATATGGAAAGTACTGATTGTTTTGAGAATGATGTATACAGTTTAAACTTTTATGCTATTACAGCCAACTTTTACTGTGCCTATGCAAAATAACATATTTTACCATTACTTACCATTTACTTATTATTGTAAGTTCTAATCTGAGGTTCCTGCCTCTTGCAAAGAACAGTAGAACATGATTTAAGTACCCCTCTCAATATTTTGAACAAAAAAGGGGCAATTGTGAGGTTATACCGTATTTTACCCCACAAAAAGATCATCTGTGGTTTCTTTGTATTTGTTTACAACTTGGTTTCACCCAAAACAGAGAATGTCTTATACAAACCCCGGGCGGGACAGGCTCAAAATAGCTGCCCCACCTAGGGGTGGTCCCTGTACTCAATAAAAACAGTTCTGGCAGGTAGCTTGGTGGAGATACTAGGTAGAAGATGGCCAGACTACGTATGTTTCACCCTCAGCCTGGTTTGGATTATTTCATGTGCAACCCTGATTCAGATTTGTTCACCTGAGGTTGGAGATATGGTGCATGGCATGATTTTGCAGATAGAAATGTAAGGCGTTTGCCTTTCGTGCAGAACGACAGTGGTTCGAATCCGGGTATCCCATATGGTCCCCTTGCCTGCCAGGGGCAATTTCTCAGCATAAAGCCAGGAGTAACCCCTGAGTGCTGCTGGGTGTGACCCAAAAACCAAAAACCAAAAAAAAAAAAAAAAAAAAAAAAAAAGAAATGTAAGGCTAAACTCCCTTTTTTCCCTATGTTTGAATTTTGGGAGAAAATTACCTTTTCAGGAGCATCATCTATCAAAACACGCTATATGTCAGTATTGCATGCATTTTATGTACATAAATGTTTTTCATATAGCTACTTTTGTGCTAATATTCCACATTATGCTTTTTTTTTTTTTTTTTTGGTTTTTGGGCCACACCCGGTGACACTCAGGGGTTACTCCTGGCTATGCGCTCAGAAGTTGCTCCTGGCTTGGGGGACCATATGGGACATGGGGGGATCGAACCGCGGTCTGTCCAAGGCTAGCGCAGGCAAGGCAGGCACCTTACCTTTAGCGCCACTGCCCGGCCCCTCACATTATGCTTTAAACTTGATTGTAATCTATGTCATAAAAGGAATAGCCAATCTTAAAACTTCATTGTGTTAACAGGCCACATTATATACATTAAGGGGAAAATTTTCTGATGACCAATCAGAACTGATTCTGGGACAAATGAAGAAACAAAATATGTGGGGAATAAATAGTTAGCTTACTATGAGGTGGTTTCCTCTAGAAGCTGAAGCTTTGCATCCAGATCTCCAATGTCCCATATGGTCCCTATAATCCACCAGGAATAATCCCAGAACTCAGAGTTAGAGTAAGCCTTGAGCACTGCTGGTTATGGCTCCCATCCACCCAAGAACATAGAATTTTAGTGATCAAAGTAGAAATTTATTTTTATCCCTGAGTGTTGGAACAACCTGCTTGTATCCAAAGCAAAGACATTCTCCAGCTTCCTCTTTCCTTTTCACCTTTCACATGTAAAAGGAGATTGGTCTATATGTTTTTTTTTGTTGTTTTGTTGTTTTGTTTCTCACTTCACCCTCCCCTGCTTGGTGGGGATTTGAACGGGTAAATAAAGAGAGGTTTCAGTTTGACAGGCCCCAGGAGACCACAAGGCAGAAAGCCACCTGACTCCATGACTTTCTTCCTATGACTGGCTTTGTTTGTTTGTTTATTTATTTACTTTTCCTTCCTTCCTTTTTTTTAAAACACCATGATTACAAACATGACTGTAGTTGGGTTTCAGTCACAAATATTTTTGATAATTTCTTAAATTTAAAAAAAATTATAATTGCTTTATTAATTCTTCGCAGCTACCCTGCTTCAGACTCAGCTCACCCGAGGTTGGAAATATGGTGTGTGGATTTATTTTACACCTGAGCATTGTTGAGTGTGGCCCCCAAATCAAAAAAATAAATAAAAACAGTATAGATATCAGACAAAATATCTGCCTTTAGATAAAAGGTTCCATTTAAGGTGGGAGGGGTTACTGGAGATAGAAGCTGGGCCAGCTGCATGCAAAGCAAGCATGTTATCTGTTGCACTGCCTCTCCAGCCCCAGCAAGGATACTATTCTTTTTTTTTTTTTTTTTTTTTTGGTTTTTTGGGCCACACCCGGCGGTGCTCAGGGGTTACTCCTGGCTGTCTGCTCAGAAATAGCTCCTGGCAGGCACAAGGGACCATATGGGACACCAGAATTCGAACCAACCACCCTTTGGTCCTGGATCGGCTGCTTGCAAGGCAAACACCGCTGTGCTATCTCTCCGGGCCCAGGATACTATTCTTAAAGTTATATGCACTTTATAATACAATTTTTAAAAGTAAAAACTGAAAGAATTACAAGACACAAAAATAAACATTATAAAGAAGATTTTTTATACTTTCTCTTTAAATTTTCTTTGGTTTTCCTTTTTTGACCCATAACATTGTTTCTCTTAAAATGGATATAGTAATGGATATATATGTGTATACATACATATATATATATATATATGTACACATGAGTAACAGTAGAGGATATTTCAATAACACAATGAATAACATTGAACTAAATAATCACATATGTCAGCTAACAAAAAGAAGATACTCATTTTCATGGACACATATAACATTTATGAAAATTGACTTTTTACTAGGCTATAAAGCAAGTCCAACATATTTAAAAGCATCAACTTCAAAAAGAAAAGAATCAATGTCATATGTATACTGATTCATGGAGACCTTATTCTCTTACCATTTTAAGCAATAACAAAATGGAAATCTTCCAAATACCTTTTACATATAAACTAAAATAACATAATTTTAAGTAACTCACATATTGAAAACTATATTATAATGGACATTATTGGGTCTAAATACTAGTAAATACACTACATATTAAAATTTATGAGCTCTATAAAGGCATTGCTAGAGGCAAATTCAAAGTCCTATTTGTTTCTAATAAAAAAGAAGAAAGGCTGGAGAGACAGTACAACAGACTGAGCTTATGGTTTGAATACATGAAGCCCGGTTAAATCCCAGTACCAGTATGGTCCCCCAAGAACCACTGGGAGCAACTCTCAAGTACTGCCAGATATCTTCTCCACAAAAAGAAAAAAAGGCTAAAAATCAGTAACTAAACATCATATTTAGGTTAGAAGGTTGACAAATACAAGAAAAAATAGAAGCAAGGAACAAGTAAAGGTAATGAAAAAATAAATTTAGGGAAAGCTTTAAATTTGTCCAAATCTAGCCTTGATTGTTACTATTGCCATTCATCAAATATTTCTGTTTCTGGTCAATGGGATGACTTTTCCTCTTCCATGGTGCTTGTGTGATCATGTGGTTTGTTTTTACTGGTGAAGTATGAGTGGAAGGAACATGTGTTATTTCTGGGTGAAGACTTTAGTTGCTAGTATATTTCTCACAAAACTTTTTTCTTTAAACAGCAATGTTCCAAATTCTGGTTGCTTCATTAGCCTGATCCTGGAGTAGAACACATAGGCCTACTTATAATAGCCATGTAGTGTGAACAAGAAATAAAGTTCATTGCTGATGATTTGTCCATTGTTTGTTATGTGTGTAATCTAGTGCAGAATTTTGAAGTAGGAAGTGATTTTTTCCTTCTTGAATATTTGACGATGCCCGGAGACAGTTTTGATAGTAAGTGTTTAGAGGGTGATATAGTTGGCTTGTAGGTCAAGGAATCTGCTGAATATCATAATATGGAAAGGACAGCCACTCAGAGCAAACGGATTCTCTAGCACAAAACATCACTAACACTGATCTAGAGTGTGTGGCTAGGCAAAATGGCATGGATATTCTAAAATCACAGTTGTTTTCTAGACATGAGCTTGCCATAAAGATACTGAGATAATAAGCAGAAGCTTCCAAAGGAAGTTGAATCTCAGTGAGTTTTGTCTTCTCTTCTGGGAAATACCCACTAAAATCCCTTACTATGTTGAATACAATCAGGGTTAATATTTTTCATCCTTTCGAGTAAGGCTTGGTGGAGGACAAGTACAATGATTTGGTTAAGGTACAATTGTAAGCAAAGGTCACACAACAGTTAGCTGTCTTTACTGGAATCATATGTCTATTTTCAAATGTTCAGCATATTTCTCTGCTTCTCTTTCTTTATCGCTTGGTTTTCTCTTTTTCTTCTTTGTTTCATGCAAAACAGTTTGCCTCAGGAGGCAATCAAGTTTTCTTTTGTGCCAGCTCTCCTCTCAAGTGACAGTTAGGTCTGAATCCACATTACTGGCCATAGTCAGATCTAGCTTGGTGCCTAGGTAATAGTGGGTAATAATGATCTTTTGCAATTTGTGGTTGTATGCATTTTTTTCATTTGGAACTTAGAGGTATGAGAAATCTAGGCACGGACCGTCTTGCATGTGGTCCAGTCCTCCAGAATTCTCTGTACCATGGTTTGGAGCCAGTCTTTACTAATTGTATTGCTTGGATTTCTATTTGTCACTATGCACTGGACCTCTATCTCCCCTAAGTTCTCACTTATGAAGATGCCTGCAGTTGGGAGTAAGGTTACGGTATTTTAAGACTTTTTGACAATGGTATTATAGAATAGTAGGTCAATTAAATAATATGTCTAATGCTATTCAATGATTTAATTCTCTAATTTATTTAGGTTAAGCTCATGATTGGTTTCTGTAGAGAGCATATTTTCTTGTCCAGCATACTCAGTGATGATGTGTTAGTGATCAGTTAACAGCACTTAATATTTACTAGGTGAGCAAAAGCTGGCTCCCTGTGTGTGACACCAGGCGGGGAAAATCCGCGAAAGTACACCGGCCCAGTGGGGCTCAGCTGTGAAAGACTGTGAGTGTGACCTGTCTATGTCTGTCTACTGTCCTCTTGCGTGAAACTCTTGCGAGTGGGGCAAAAAGAGCCTCCAGAAACCTCGCTCGCCCAGACGCCATTTTCAGGGAGGGACTTCAGAGCATAAAAACCGGCTATCCTTTGCAAAAGCTGGCTCCCTGTGTGTGACATCAGGCGGGGAAAATCCGCGAAAGTACACCGGCCCAGTGGGGCTCAGCTGTGAAAGACTGTGAGTGTGACCTGTCTATGTCTGTCTACTGTCCTCTTGCGTGAAACTCTTGCGAGTGGGGCAAAAAGAGCCTCCAGAAACCTCGCTCGCCCAGACGCCATTTTCAGGGAGGGACTTCAGAGCATAAAAGCCGGCTATCCTTTGCAAAAGCTGGCTCCCTGTGTGTGACACCAGGCGGGGAAAATCCGCGAAAGTACACCGGCCCAGTGGGGCTCAGCTGTGAAAGACTGTGAGTGTGACCTGTCTATGTCTGTCTACTGTCCTCTTGCGTGAAACTCTTGCGAGTGGGGCAAAAAGAGCCTCCAGAAACCTCGCTCGCCCAGACGCCATTTTCAGGGAGGGACTTCAGAGCATAAAAACCGGCTATCCTTTGCAAAAGCTGGCTCCCTGTGTGTGACACCAGGCGGGGAAAATCCGCGAAAGTACACCGGCCCAGTGGGGCTCAGCTGTGAAAGACTGTGAGTGTGACCTGTCTATGTCTGTCTACTGTCCTCTTGCGTGAAACTCTTGCGAGTGGGGCAAAAAGAGGCTCAGAGGAGCACGGCCGCTCCGCTTCGCTACGCGGCCGTGCACTCTTTCTAAGGAAAGAACTCCATTGCAACAAGAAGGAAAAATCACACTAAGAACGGCGCTATATCACAGAAGCAAACATTTCTCTCTGGACTGTCTTCTCTGTTGCATGCTCGGGCCTAAGATTTGACCCAGTGTGAGGCTTCATCCACGGAGGACTCCCCTCCCTTAGAGGCAAGTCAGCCCATCCAGAAAGGGAGGAGCCAGAGGAGTGTGCTGCCTACATCATATAGACAATGAATACCACTACAACACGTAGAAAAACCCACAATACAAATGTGACAATGGGGAAACAGCGCAGGCCAGCATCAGACATAGAGAATGAAGATGACAATTCTGAGGACCAGATAATGACTGAACAACTAATCAACCTCTCAGATAAGGACTTTAGACTAGCAATATGGAAGGTGCTCAACAGACTCCAAGAAACCATGGATCGAGTTGAACAGAACACTAATAAGAACCAAGAAAATATGAAGGCAGAAATGACAAAACTCCAAACTGAAATAACATGTCAACTAACAGGCCTGAAAAACTCAGTAAACGAAGTGAATGACAAAATGGATAAGCTCTGGGACAGGGTATCAGAAGCTGAGAATAGACTTGGTGCTGTGGAAGATGAGATACATAACAATTCCATACAGCAGGAGAGATTGGACAAAAAACTTAAAGCAAATGAGCAGACAATGGAAAAATTAGTCAAAGAATGGGAACAGACGAAAATAGAAGTCTATGATAAGATCAACAGAAACAACTTAAGAATCATTGGAGTCCCAGAGACCCAGGAAGAAAATTTCCAGGAAGAATCAATGGTCAAGAACATCATTAAAGAGAAACTTCCAGAGCTAAAGAATATATGTGATCAAATCCTGCATGCCCGAAGAGTACCAACCAAAAGAGACCCCAGAAAAACCACCCCAAGACACATCCTAGTCACAATGACAAATCCCACAGATAGAGACAGAATTCTGAAAACAGCAAGATCAAAAGGGGAAATCATGTTCAAGCAAGCTTCCCTGAGATTTACAGCAGACCTGTCACCAGAAACGCTCAATGCCAGAAAGCAGTGGTGGGATATTGTGACAAGACTGAATGAAATGAATGCTTCACCCAGAATACTATACCCAGCAAAACTCACTTTCCGGTTTGATGGAAGAATACATGGTTTCACAGACAAAAAACAGCTCAGAAACTTCATAGACACAAAACCAGTCTTAAGAGAAAAACTGAAAGACCTAATCTAAGACAAGACTACCCAAAAGACACACCAAATTTTGAAATAAAGATGGCGTTAAATCCCAGGACAATTCTTTCTCTCAACGTCAATGGACTAAATGCACCAGTTAAGAGACACAGAGTGGCTAAATGGATCAAAAAACTCAATCCAACCTTCTGCTGCCTACAAGAAACGCACCTGAATAGTCAGAACAAACATAGACTCAAAATAAAAGGCTGGAGAAAAGTTATCCAAGCAAACAACACCCATAAAAAAGCTGGAGTGGCCATACTAATATCAGATAATGCAAACTTTATACTCAGGAAGGTTGTAAGGGACAAAGACGGACATTTTATATTAATCAAGGGGTACGTAGAGCAGGAAGAATTCACTCTCCTAAACATATATGCACCGAATGAGGGGCCAGCAAAATATTTAATACAACTGCTGACAAATCTGAAAAATAATATCAACAACAACACAATAATTGTGGGGGACCTTAACACGGCTTTGTCAACACTGGACAGGTCAACCAGACTGAAACCCAACAAGAATATACTAGACCTGAGGAGAGAAATGGAAGAAAGAGGCCTAGTGGATATATATAGGACACTCCATCCCCAGAAACCTGGATACACATTCTTCTCCAATGTACATGGGACATTCTCCAGGATAGACTACATGCTGGCACATAAAACATACCTCCATAAGATCAAGAGGATAGAAATTTTGCAGACTACCTTCGCTGACCACAAGGCTCTGAAATTATTTGTGAACTCCAAAGGGACTCAGAAGAAACACTTTAACACCTGGAAGTTAAACAGCCTCATGCTCAATAACCAGTGGGTCCGAGATGAAATCAAGGAGGAAATAAAAAGGTTCCTGGAAACAAATGACAATAAAGACACAAACTCTCAGAACTTATGGGACACAGCAAAAGCAGTACTGAGAGGAAAATTTATAGCTTTGCAAGCACACATCAGGAAGGAAGAAGGAGCTTACCTGAGTAGCTTAATGACACAGCTAATAGAACTAGAAAATGCTCAACAAAAGGACCCAAGAACAGGAAGACAGAAGGAAATAACAAAGCTGAGAGCAGAAATCAACGAAGTGGAAACTCAAAAAACAATCCGAAAGATCAACGAAAGCAGAAGTTGGTTCTTTGAAAAAATAAACAAGATTGATAGACCACTGGCAAACCTAACAAAGAAAGAGAGAGAGAGAAACTTGATAACTCGTATCAGGAATGAAAAAGGAGAGATCACTACTGATATGACAGAGATTCAAAGGGTAATCAGAAACTACTTTGAAAAACTCTACGCCACTAAAAATGAGAACCTGGAAGAAATGGATAAATTCTTGGACTCTTATAATCTTCCACGGTTGAAGGAAGAGGATGTAGCATATCTAAACACCCCCATCACCATTGATGAAATTAAAACAGTAATCAAATGTCTGCCGAAAAACAAAAGCCCAGGTCCAGATGGATTCACTAATGAATTCTATCAAACTTTCCAAGAGGAACTACTGCCAATCTTGGCAAGACTCTTTCATGAAATTGAACAAACAGAAACACTCCCAAATAGCTTTTATGAAGCCAACATCACCTTGATACCTAAACCAGACAGAGACGCTACCAAAAAAGAAAATTACAGACCAATATCACTGATGAATGCAGATGCAAAGATCCTCAACAAAATCCTGGCAAATAGGATTCAATGCCTCATTAAGAAGATCATCCACTACGATCAAGTAGGTTTCATCCCAGGAATGCAAGGCTGGTTTAACATCCGTAAATCTATCAACATAATACACAACATCAATAACAAGAAAAATAAAAACCACATGATCATATCAATAGATGCAGAGAAAGCATTTGATAAGGTCCAACACCCATTCTTGATCAAAACTCTCAGCAAGATGGGAATGGAGGGAACCTTTCTCAATATAGTGAAGGCCATCTACCACAAGCCAGTGGCAAATATTATCCTCAATGGAGAAAAACTGAAAGCCTTCCCTCTAAATTCTGGCACAAGACAAGGCTGTCCTCTCTCACCACTCCTATTCAACATAGCACTGGAAGTACTTGCTATAGCGATTAGGCAAGAAAAGGATATCAAGGGAATCCAGATAGGAAAGGAAGAAGTCAAGCTCTCACTGTTTGCAGATGACATGATACTCTACTTAGAAAACCCTAAAGACTCTATCAAAAAGCTTCTAGAAACAATAGACTCATATAGCAAGGTGGCAGGCTACAAAATTAACACACAAAAATCAATGGCCTTTCTATACACCAACAGTAATAAAGAAGAAATGGACATTAAGAAAACAACCCCATTCACAATAGTACCACACAAACTCAAATATCTTGGAATCAACTTGACTAAATATGTGAAGGACCTATACAAAGAAAACTATAAAACTCTGCTCCAAGAAATAAGAGAGGACACACGGAAATGGAAACACATACCCTGCTCATGGATTGGCAGGATTAACATCATCAAAATGTCAATACTCCCCAAGGCATTATACAGATTTAATGCCATCCCTCTAAAGATACCCATGACATTCTTCAAAGAAGTGGATCAGACACTTTTGAAATTCATTTGGAACAATAAACACCCTCGAATAGCTAAAGCAATCATTGGGAAAAAGAATATGGGAGGAATTACTTTTCCCAACTTTAAACTGTACTACAAAGCAACAGTTATCAAAACAGCATGGTATTGGAATAAGGATAGGTCCTCAGATCAGTGGAATAGGCTTGAATACTCAGAAAATGTTCCCCAGAGATACAACCATCTAATTTTTGATAAAGGAGCAGGAAATCCTAAATGGAGCAGGGAAAGCCTCTTCAACAAGTGGTGTTGGCACAATTGGATAGCCACTTGCAAAAAATTAAACTTAGACCCCCAGCTAACATCATGTACAAAGGTAAAATCCAAATGGATTGAAGACCTCGATATCAGCCCCAAAACCATAAGATATATAGAACAGCACATAGGCAAAACACTACAGGACATTACAGGCATCTTCAAGGAGGAAACTGCACTCTCCAAGCAAGTGAAAGCAGAGATTAACAGATGGGAATATATTAAGCTGAGAAGCTTCTGCACCTCAAAGGAAATAGTGCCCAGGATACAAGAGCCACCCACTGAGTGGGAGAAACTATTCACCCAATACCCATCAGATAAGGGGCTAATCTCCAAAATATACAAGGCACTGACAGAACTTTACAAGAAAAAAACATCTAACCCCATCAAAAAATGGGGAGAAGAAATGAACAGACACTTTGACAAAGAAGAAATACGCATGGCCAAAAGACACATGAAAAAATGTTCCACATCACTAATCATCAGGGAGATGCAAATCAAAACAACGATGAGATACCACCTCACACCCCAGAGAATGGCACACATCACAAAGAATGAGAATAAACAGTGTTGGCGGGGATGTGGAGAGAAAGGAACTCTTATCCACTGCTGGTGGGAATGCTGTCTAGTTCAACCTTTATGGAAAGCGATATGGAGATTCCTCCAAAAACTGGAAATCGAGCTCCCATACGATCCAGCTATACCACTCCTAGGAATATACCCTAGGAACACAAAAATACAATACAAAAACCCCTTCCTTACACCTATATTCATTGCAGCTCTATTTACCATAGCAAGACTCTGGAAACAACCAAGATGCCCTTCAACAGATGAATGGCTAAAGAAACTGTGGTACATATACACAATGGAATATTATGCAGCTGTCAGGAGAGATGAAGTCATGAAATTTTCCTATACATGGATGTACATGGAATCTATTATGCTGAGTGAAATAAGTCAGAGAGAGAGAGAAAAACGCAGAATGGTCTCACTCATCTATGGGTTTTAAGAAAAATGAAAGACACCCTTGTAATAATAATTTTCAGACACAAAAGAGAAAAGAGCTGGAAGTTCCAGCTCACCTCAGGAAGCTCACCACAAAGAGTGATGAGTTTAGTTAGAGAAATAACTACATTTTGAACTGTCCTAATATTGAGAATGTATGAGGGAAATGTAGAGCCTGTTTAGGGTACAGGCGGGGGTTGGGTGGGGAGGAGGGTGATTTGGGACTTGGGTGATGGGAATGTTGCACTGGTGATGGGTGGTGTTCCTTTTATGACTGAAACCCAAACACAATCATGTATGTAATCAAGGTGTTTAAATAAAAAAAAAAAATTAAAAAAAAAAAAAAAAGATTTTGCTTTACATGCAAAAATTGGAGGTGGTGGGAGGGCAACTTTGATGGTGGGAATTCCCCTGATTCAATATCAATATGTACTTAAAATATTACTGTGAAAGATATGTAAACCACTTTGGTCAAAATAAAAATTATTATTAAAAAAAAAAAATATTTACTAGGTGATATTTCAAACATTTACATATAACTCATTAAATGCTTATTTAGTGCTAATTCAATGTCTATTTAATGCTCAGGAACACAATCTGAAGCAGTTACTAGTATTTTCCTTGACATCTGAAGATCATAGAGTTTAGGTGGTCTAAGAAACAAGCCAGTGGCAGAACATCGAATGCCACAACCTCCATGAGGCTTATCCATCTGCTATTTTGCTTGTTCTGAGTCTTAGGTGACACTTTTCCACTTATCTTTCAGGGGGTGATCTTTCTACTGGGGTTGGCAAAGTAGACCCACCACAGATGGAACCCAGTACTATCCTGGTGGGGCTCTGAAACACAGGATCCCTGATGAATCCTCCATCCTTAGAGTTAGCATGGACAGCTCTGTGTGCATCCACAATGTTTGTTTCTTTTATTGAAATATGAAATCTTTGGTAGAATCTGAGGGCACGTCAAATATAAGGGCAAAATGTCAGGTCGATTTGCGAAATTGGAAATCTGCACGTGGCTCATAGAAACCATGAGGGGTTTCTTAATTAGAAGGGTGGTCCTTGTCATGACTTTCTATGTCTTTCCCCTATTTTCCCAGCTAGACACTCATGATTTTCAGCTGGTGACAGTACAGTTCTCTTTAGTTTGTACAAGGCACAGAAGGGAGAGAAGGCACAACTTGTCCTATTACAGAGGTTGTTAAAGCACAGAATTACATTCATTAAAGGCAGCTTATTTCTTCTTCCAAGAGAACTAAATGGTTTTCTATTCAGAATGCATGTTCCATGGTTCAGTTATAAGTGATGGCAGGAGGCTGCATACATGAAAGAATTGCCTGAAAATGTTGAAGCATTTGACATTTTTTCTTTGTTACAAGAAGACAATAAAAACCCTAGAACACTCTCAGTAACACTGTCCCAAGTGTTGAACTCTGTCAGTTACCAATGGACAGTTCTAGCTCTACTTCAACTGAGTTGGGGTTGAAAGGAAGAGATACTGAGTTTTGTCAGAGGACAGAGATGGGTATACCAGTTATGGGTGTGATGTTAGAATTATGTCCATGAAAATCTTATAACGGATTATAAACCACAGAATCTCAATCAATGAAACATTTTAAAACTCTGGAACAATAGTATAGTGAGCATAGCATTTGCCTTGCATGTGGCCAACCACGATTCAATCACTGATATTCCCTATGGTCTCCTGAGCACCAGGAGTACTTCCTGAGCACTGAACCCTGAGCACGTTAAAAATTAAAGGCACAGTGATTTGAGGAAGGATAAAACTTTCCTATGAAGAAGAAACCTAAAACTAGTTTGAACTTTGTGTGTACGTGTTCTCTTATCCACTACAAGAAAACAGTGGTGAGAAGAAAAGCAGTGATATTTTTGGGGCCGGAGAGATAGCATGGAGGTAAGGCGTTTGCCTTTCATGCAGAAGGTCATCGGTTCGAATCCCAGCGTCCCATATGGTCCCCCGTGCCTGCCAGGAGCAATTTCTGAGCATGGAGCCAGGAGTAACCCCTGAGCACTGCCGGGTGTGACCCAAAAAGCAAAAAAAAAAAAAAAAAAAAAAAAAAAAAGCAAAAAAAAAAAAGCAGTGATATTTTTTCCTTTTATTTACTGAGCCCCATTCATGCACTAAATGATCACTGTGTTATATCATTTGATTTTTACAACAAGGAGTCTCACATCTGAATCCTCCAGAGATGGAACTGAGGATTAGTAGGGCAGAGCAGACAGTCACCTTCCCGCAGCATTTTAACTCTGGTCTCCATCACTCCTGAGAACCTTCTCTGAGTCACTTTGTGCATTTGGTATTCTCAGTCACATGGAATGAAGAATTTCCACTCCAGATTTGATTAGTCCAGATCCTCTCATAATACCTACTGCTGATATGAATAAAACTGATTAGTCTCAAGGCTTCATTGAAATAGGTCGCTTCTAGAATGTGTTTACAGGGATAATATAATTACAGCAGTTTTCAGGAGTGTTTAGGCTCCCCCAAAATAAATATTAGTGAGGAAAGATAAGTTAGGGGTCCCAATTAGTCTTGTTGGATTGGTTTCACTGGGGGATACGTAACTCCCGAGGTCACTTTCCTTGTGTAAACACAGCTGTGATATACCTCCACATGCCTCAGCATGGTCAAATCCAGAGGTAAGATGGAGATTCTTAAAAAGAATTCTGGACACAGTATTTATCATCTTGTCCTTTGCCACCTTGCCTTAGGACTATATACTTATTTGGCATAAAATTGAAAAAGAAAATACAAGCTTAGCTTAAATGGCTCTTTTATAACCTGAAGAAAATACCTTTACTGATGACTTAAAATGAGTTATATTAGTAAATAGGAAAAAAGTCCCTTACAACATGTCTCTGTTTGTTATTTAAGTTACTTTGCTGTTGTTGAAGAATAAATTGACATTTAATTTCACTTGTCCCCTGTTTTGCGACAGTGAATATTCTAATAAAATATCATACAGAGTACAATCATTCTCCAAGAATGTTTTCTAATACTAAAAACATTTGGGAAATTAGTAATAAAATGAATATCTAGAGAAGCTATTATAGGAAGGGAAAACAAAGTATTAAGTTTGGGTAAGATAAATTTTCTTCAGCTTCAGGGTTTGAAACAGCATAAAGGAGCTGCTGCAGTACAAAGAACAAAAGTCCAGTATAGGGAGAAAACGTATAACCTAAGTTAAATAGAAGCTAGCAACATAATAGTTTATAGTTTAATGCAATATTTAAAGTGGTTTTAAGTAGTTTGGTGATTGAAGAGCTTTTTTATCTGAGCTAACAAAAAAGGAGGAAGAGAAGTAAATACGAATTAACAATAGATTTCCTCTCTTATAGCAGTACTGATTGGTTGACTTAGCTTTGAGAAGACTTGGTCAATCTGTGTTTGACTAGTAATTCCTGTCATGGGAATTAGAAGGAAGAATGGCATCAGTAAGTAGTATTTGATATACCTGATATGAGTTATTGCATAGTTCAATCTTAGCAAAGGCTGTGTCTCTATTGCTAATAGGTTATACATTATTTTACTCCAGTATCTGAGGCTCTTGCCTCATATTTACTTACTAGATTTTTTTTTTTTGGTTTTGTTTGGGTCACACCCAAAGATGCTCAGGGATTACTCTTGGCTCTGCACTAAGGAATTATTCCTTGTAGTGCTTGGGGACCATAAAGAATGCCAGGATTGAACACAGGTTGGCTATGTGCAAGACAAGCTCTACTACCTACTGTAATATTTCTCCCTCTCTCTGTGGCTTTAACTTAGATTTCTGAGTATTCAAAAATATAATAGTGAAAGTTAGGAAGTCTTGGGTTCTTAGTGTCTTCCTGGAAATCTTTGCACTTGCCCACATTGTCTATTGTTTTCTGTTTTTATAGAGGAGAAGAACAAGATTCATCTCCTAAAAATTTGAGCGAAGGTCCTTTGGTTCCAAAGTTTATGTATCTATCTACTGCATTTTTATGACTATGATTTGATATATTTGAATTTTTGTAAGGCCTTTTATGTTCCTCTTGATAATTTTTTAGAGAACATGACTCCTAAGAAATCAGGGACTATATAAATACCCAAATATGAAAAGTAGTGTGAAGATCAGAAAATACAAAGCCCAGATGCAGACCAACTGTGACTGTAATGTATTTCTGACTCCAATTTCCTTGGTCAGGAATGTTCCTGGTTTTCCAAAAGGCAATAATCTATTTAGTTAAAGGACCACTTAAGCATCCAATACATTTCCCAAGAGGAAAAATTTGTATATTTAGTTTTTATTGCACAATAACTTAAAATTGCAAAGGACACAAAATGGGGGAAACTTGATGAAGTCACCTAGATATGAAGTTGAAGATATGAAGATGAAGGCAGATCAGAATGGTTGTTGAGAAGGAAGGAATTCATTCACTTTATTTAATTGTTCATTTATCCTATAGACTTACTGAGGGAATACTTTGTTCTAGGCACTGTGCCAAGTGCTGCCACAAAGTCCCCTGCAACAGGAAGGTCTCAGAGGGAAGTAAACTAGCTCTGAAAATAAATGACACTCAAATTTTGCCTAAGGTTGCACTGGAGTAGGCCTTCTTTTGATTTTCTGCCACCATATTTACCATACTAACACGCATTATCTTACTAATTCCAAACAACACAGAGGAGACATGAATATACAGAATTTTATATTTATTAAAGAACAGTTAAGATAAGTGCTTGATATACAATGTGATCACAGACAGGTAAAACAAATGAGGGAAATAGGATGACCAGGCATAATGACTTGGAAGTATTTGTGAGTAGAAGCTGAAAACAAAATAAAAACTATTGTCGTTTAAAATTAGAAAAAAATGTTTATTTCTCATGAGAAAGTTGAATTTCGTCAGGTCTCTAGGTCCAACTACTCCTTGGTTTTTGGAAAATCATTGATTTGTCTCTCTGTTGTATATAAAATAAGCCTTTGGATGTTATTTAGGAACCTTGTGAAATCATAGATACAGAAACTTTTGATGGGGCAACAAATGCTCAGGGTGTTGAGACATTTTTCTTAGTGGTATCTGAGCCTACATGCTCAAGGTTCTTCAGTCCCATGGGTTGAGTGCACGCTGAGCTTTTTCCATAGTTGCTATGTGAACTCATAGGAAAGTGATTATATAGATCAGTAGATAGACTCTGTTTCATGTCAAGAGAAGACTGCTCTGGGGCCAGGTTGGGACAGAACTTGGTCTACAGTGTTCTTTCTAAGATCTGTGAAAATAAATTTTAGGAATTACTCTGATTCTGGTTATTATTTTCTTATATCAAGTTCCTACTGGCACCAGAGACTACTCTGCTTGTGGATGAAGTTAAAGTTTATTCGTGGCATCTTGGTCAAATGTGGCTCCATGGGGAGTAGAGATTATAGATCACGGGAGACTTCGCCTTCTCCTTGGGAGATGTGTCTTGTACTGGATGCTAAGTAAGAAAATGGTTCCATTGTCGCTTTCATCCAGCTCAAAAAGCAGCTCCACAATTAGCCCAGAATGAATCAAGAGAAAGACTTCCTCTTTCCAATTAAGTTGAAGTTTTCTCTGTTGTAGTTTCCTTCTGTTTCATTCTGAACTGTATATAAATTATTCTGAAGAGTTAGAGAAGCCTTGTCTCAATACTGCTGGAGAACAAAAGAAAAGATTAACTTACATTTGGGTATTCAAACTAGAGAGGTGTGTGGTTTTTTTTTTTTGTTTTGTTTTGTTTTTTTGTTTTGTTTTTGTTTTTGTTTTTACCAATTCCTTCAAAGGCAGTTGTATGGAAGCAGGCAGAATCTAGGGATATCCAGAGCCCACCAGAGTAGGAGATGGGCTTCAATGTAGAACATTGCTACCTCTCCCTCCCATTTATCACTTGTGTGCCGGTTCTATTAGATACAATAGGTGAGCTGTGACTACACCCCAGCAGGCAGGCTGGCCAGGGCTTGAAAAATAGGGAAGGCCAATACATTTGTAAATAGTAACTGAAGAAACTGAGGAATTTAAAAAAGCACTGCCATTGTTTGATTTTTTTTTTTTTTGTAGATGCAGTATAGCTCTTCAGTGATGCTAGTATTATAACTTGGTCTACAAATATACCTCCCTACAGTGAAGGGTTAACATCTGCTGGCAACTCAGTCCATTCATGTCCAGTATAAAGGCTGGAGTGTGTCATCTTCCATCATCTCTTTCACAAAACCTACTAATTGATTCCCTACTCCCAAGTCCCAGGTGGGCGCTTCTTGTGTTTTAATTTATACTGAGTCTCTTTATGTAGTTTTGCATCTCTGCAGGGGCGTGTGTTGGTTGGCAAATGCAACCAACCTTAAAGATGAAAATTACCTTCATTGTACTATGCTGGATAAAAATAATTTCAATGTTAAATATTTTTAGAATATCACTGACATATTCAAAGATCTAAATTAAGAAGTACTAGAGATAAAGGGTGAAAATTCTTCTCTCTGTTGCCTTCTACCCTTTTGTTCTGCTCATAAAAACAATTATTTACTAATTTCTTGTGTATTTTTCCCTGAGGTAGTTTAGATGACTCTGAAGAGACCCCTGTGCCTGTGGTATTCTACATACATTTCCGTGCTAAAATGTGTCTGCTGAGCATCATGCTGCTTTTGTCATTCAGCTCTCATGTAACACCCAAGAATAGGTGTTATTGAGAGCCCCAACCAGTGGGGGTGGAAACTGAGGTTCAGAGCAGCACTAGTTTGCTGGCCCACCTTGTACTAGCATGAGAGAGCCAGTTTTATTGAGGGAAATTTTGCGATCTGAGTTTTAAGCAGGTTGTTGGCTTGAAATTGGCCTCTATTAGGGGCATTTCCACCTGCAGAAATTGGTAAAGGTACAAAAATCACACTCCCTCTGGCCAGGGCCGGTCATCCAACTTTGCCAGGGTATGATTCCTAAGAGATGTTGAGTGGCTTGTGCAAGATCTCAAACTCAAGGTACAGTATTGGGATTTCACCTTCCACTTCTCAGACTCTAGAGCCTGTGCTCTGAATCAGGGTCATAGTCAGAGGAGGAGGAAGAGGAGGAGGAGAAACTGGAGCTTCCTTGGGTCTGTTCTCGTGATTGACCTCCAAATCCAAGTGGTGTTATCCTCTCACCCACATTCCTTTGCCCAGTGCTACCATCACTTTTCCTGGCCACCTCACCTCCCATCCCATGAACTTTTCATGTCGCAGTATCTTTTTAGCTTTTCTTCTCTTCTCATCGCATCATAAAACTAACCTGTACTGAATGCAGGCAAGTTGTAAAGCAAAGAAACACGTGGAAAAGAAAAGAGCCATTACTCTGAAACATCTGTGCTTAACATTTTGCTTATGACTTTGACCTTCAGTTTGGAATGCTTGAACTTGATTCTTACTGGTGTTTCTGTTTCACCTTTCACCCTTTTTCCTCTCCTCTCTGTTACCTTTGTTTGCTTCTTCCTTTCACCCTGCCTGCTCACAGAGGACTCTCAGCTGTAACACGGGCTGCAATTAACCCCATTTGTGAGCACTGTGTGTTGCATCAGCACGCACATTGAGAAAATGATGCAGTCAGCCCTATTCTAGAAGAGGCTCCATGTGGTGAAGCATGAGAGAACCAAAATAGGTGTAGGAAGTCACAGATTAGGGGGACCTATTGCACAGTCACTGGAAACATAAACCCTTGAGTGAATTCAGGCAAAGTCACACATCCTTCATGTGATCATTTGCTATCCCTTATTTCTTCCTCACCAAGCCCAGACAAGTTGTTTAATGCTTGTAATTTAACTGTGCAAATGACACTATTTGGGTACTGCAGAGCAGCCAGGGAGCCCAAACACTCAGTGTAATATGGAAAAGCAGTTGTTCTACCTTAGTACATTATTAACTTTAGCTATAACAGATAACAGACTGTTATGTTTAATCTCTAAAATATGTCTATTAATGTCTGTGTGTATATAGAGATAAATAAAAGCAGAGGCACTAATTCTGCATTCAGTAAATGGATTAGAAGATGGTGGGAGGAGGTGTTTTCTTCCCGAGGTTGCAATAACAAGCAAATGGCGTGGAGAAATACAGCCTGTCCCGAGAGGCAGAGCGTGTCCTTGGCTCTGGGCTTTGCAAGCCCTGTAGGGTCTGAGCACCAATGATACAAATTGTGCCAATCTGTTAGAGCAGACCCAGTTTCCCAGTGGTTTTGCGACTGTCGCCTGCCTCTGCATCTCTTATAATGAAATGGTTCTTGGACAGCTGGGTTATCAGCAAAGAGCTATGTAGGAAGTGCCCTGCCCAATTAATCAGATGTCATTCTGACCAGATTTTAGCACATGGCTTCGTGGTAAACAGCCGAGTATTAATAATCGAAACTCAAACAGAGACAAAGGAGAAAGGCATCATTTTTATGTATACTTGTCTTAAGGCATATTTTTCCATTTCTGAAACTTGAAAAATAACCATCTGGAAAGAATCATATTATAGACAAGGCATGTCATGACATTTACAGCAAATATTTTTGCTGTGAGGAACAGGATTCTCTCATTGCCCCATCAACTGCCATATAATCAGATACCCATAAAGTATTCAATAAATAGAGGGCTCCTGCAATAAATCAATAGTGCAGGAATAATATGTTTTAAGTGTTCACATTTTCCTTTGTTTATCCTTCTTTTTTAAACAGAAATTTTTGCATCACAAGCATCCTTAAGGTCTTTGTTTCTTTGCCTTTCCGCCACCCAGTCTCGGGCAAATGACATTAAACTGCACCACTGCAGAGAGATCTCTGGCATAAATAAATGTATCAGGAGGTCAAGAGGTCAAGAGCATAAATGAGGCAAAGATCTCAAAGAAATCACCCACCAAATGATTTATAAATCATGGAAAACATTGCTCCGGCCATAAAAGAGAAATTAAATTTATACATCATGAGCTTCAGGATGCTTTGGGTTCTGGTGGGTAACTGGGTTAGAAAATGGGTGAGTTTATGTCATCCTGTTGTTGGTTGGGAGACTTGTTACAGCAGCATTTTCCTTGCGACTCTAAATCAGGGTTTCTGAGATTAAAGTCCCCCTCCCTTCTTCTGTGTCTCCAGAAATATTTGCTTTTACCTCTGACCTTGAATTCCCACCACACCAGGCTCAGGCTCTGTGGTGGGGCAGAAATCAATCCATTGTTGGGCAGTAACGGTGATATGGTGAGTGAGTGAAAGGCAAGCCTCTTGTCTGCTGAAAAAGACTGAGTCTTACTTTGTCTCTGTGAAAGCAACAAAGAATGACTACATCTCTGCATCTGCCTGGCTGGCCAAAAAAGCTGTGAAACCAGGTACTTCTGGAACCTAATGACCATGTCAGCTATTGGAGAGAATAAACCAAGCCAGTTTCTATGAAAGGACAATAATATTTTATGTTATAATGATCTGCAAAGGGAATCTGTCCAGAATCTTTATAGCCTAAAACAGTCTCTTCTACTTTTTGCCATGTTTCTTTCGAAAGACACCATGCTCAATCATTACTCTCTTCCACCCTCCCTTACTCATTTATTTCCCTCTTCTGTTTTGAATATTTTTTGGTACTTGAGAAAAAAGCCAGATTGAAAACTAAAAATCTTAGACTTGTCTATTTGTGTTAATTGCATGAATTCATAAAATGCCTATAATGACCTATACATAAAACTGAAGTTATTTCATAAGGAACTTCTAGAATATGAACTCAATGGAAGCCTCACTTCCAAGTTAAACAGATGTAAAACTGCAGATGACACCATGAGCTGCTATCAAAGTTTGAAATAGATCACTTCTCTTTGAGACCTAACTGATGAATGCTTAAATTTGGGGCTAGTTTTAAAATTTTCCTGGAAACAAATTTTGCTAATCCCCCTCAATGAAAACAATATGTTGGTTCCTAGTCTAAAAGAAAGATTGTGGTGATGGCAAAGAAAATACACTGTGTTAAGATTCCTTTGCTCTTACGACGCAAGGTTGTATGAGTTCAATGAAATTAAAAATAGAGTTCAATGAGACTCTATTCTTTGCCCCCTTTATTTTCTCTTCCTTTTAATGGTCTTCCTCTGTTTCTGTTCCCTTGCCCTGCATCTCTTTTTCCCTTCTCAAGCTCTTCTTTTTACTAATCATATACTTTTGAGAAAAATTTGTTTGGACTCATTGTATTGTATTGTGTGTTTCACTTCTTTCCTTTTCTTAGGACACTTATTACATAAGTATTTGGAAGAAGAAAATGTAAAGCACATTTGTTTTTTGATCCCTCTTTTCTGGTATTTCTCATCCTAGGCTTATATTATAGGAAAAATTGTCCATAGCCTAGTGAAGCATTTAGGCTTAGATCATCCAAATCAGATCTTGAATCACCTTGCTTAATGATAAATATCTTGAATCAGTATTTTTATTCTTTGTTACTGGCCTCATGGAGGAGACAAGTTTATTTTGTGTCTGTATTTTAGATGTTTTTGATTTGGTTGGTACCTTTTTCTTTATCCACTTTGAAGGAGACCTTATCTTCTTCCCCTGATACATGCTAAATATCTCAATGACATTCTTTTCCCCAGGGAGATTTAGTATAGGAAGTTGAATAGATTTTTAAAATCTCACAAACTATATCTGCTTTTCTGTCTTTAAATTGTTTCCCTATGAAGAGAAACAGATCTGAAAATAAGTAAGAGACTTTACAAAGATCTGAACACCATCCTGCAAACTTTTCAATAATGCTTTCTCCAACATTTCTTATGCTATCAAACAGAGCCATATCTTCCTTGCTTGATTAGAAAGCAAAGAGGGGGATATTTGAACATATTATAGCAAAAATGTAGAAAGTACAAAGATAGGGAGGTCCCATTCAATCTAGGATGTAGTTAATGATTAATTTATTTGTCTGTTTTGCCAAAATGGCTTCCTGTTGAGCCAACGTAGTTGCCCTTTTATTCTCTTCCTGGCATGACTTGTGTTTTCAGTGGCAGCTATGTATCACAGGGCTAAATATGTCTGTGGGTGAGTTCATGGTGCCAAAGAAGAAAGAGATTTTTCCCCCACTAAAAAAATACTGTCAATTCTATCTTACAATTACCTCTGCTTACAGAAGTGGGCAACCTGGTTCATCACGGTTGCTTTTTCTGGTTTGAAGTCTTTTGAGACAACACATGATATTTTGCTCAGGCAGAACAGTGATCTTGCACATACAGGTTAGGTGTTCTTTAACTGAACAGTGTGACAAGGTCTGTCCTTAAAACATCTAACACACTGGGCGACAGGCAGGTGACAGCACAACAAGAGCTCGAACAGAGAGGGTGTAGGTCATCAGTTCAGTAACACTGACCAATTGGTTAAAAAAGGAAAGAAATTCTTCTGTCTTCCCGGCTTTAGTATAGACTTTCTTTCCTAATATTCTGATCTAAGTGATAATGGCTAGAATTCTTCAGGGCCTGTTTCCAACAAGAGAGAAGAGTCTTGGATGTTTGTTTGGTTTATGCACAGAGAACTGTGCTTGAAGGTCTTATTTTGTTTTGTTTTGTTTGTTTACTTTTGTTGTCTAAATATCTGCTCCTTCTATTTTCCTCTCTGCTGTCACTCTGATTTAATTTGTGATTGAAATGCTCAGGAAGAGCAGTTAAGAGCATGGCATCTTCAGTGAGGTGCTCAAATTCTTCTCAGCTATAAACTCACCCAACACACCTATCTTTTTACTTCAGTTGATCTCTGTGAACTGACCAAGACAGCTCTTGCCAACTTGGCAGTCTTTGTGAAATTTCAGTTCTCAGGCAGCAGGAAGGATTTAAGCTCACTAAGTATCACTTACCAAGCACACTGCTGTTATTACTGTGTGATGTAACTTGTTGTCTCATACACAGGTTTTGTAGAGATAGTTTAAGGCAAACGGGGCCAGCCCATGCCCACAGGATTATAAATTAGTACCTAAATTAAAATATCTCTTCATTAAGGCATTCAGCCCTCACACACCTCCCAGAGGCAAGTGATTAAGTGATCAAGTCCACCCTTAAGTAACGCCTTGGGTGGAATTGGTGTGAACATGGTTAATCTTCGGTAATCACATGCAAGAACAGAATGTATAGCGAAAATCTGACTAAGGAAAGGACACTAGGAAGTAACTTCCAGAAACATAGCAACCTGTGTGACCTTGGACATGTTTTTCTTGAATCTCATCAGCCAGACAAGACTGGTAATGATGAGGCCTGCTTGGTGTGTTGCCCAGGGTTGTTCTGAGATCTGGGCACAGTGAAGTCCCATGGAAAGCTGCATGTGTAGCAGACTGAATGACAGAACAGGCTCAGTCCATCAATCCTGCACTTTCCCCATCACTACTCTGGTCTGGGCTGCAGGAGGGGGTCCTATTGCAAATTCTAGGCCCATACATGACCTGTCGATCGCATTGTAACTTGTGTGCAGAAGGAGCCAGGGTGTCTCTTTGTATGTTAGTTCAGAGAGAGAGCTTTTCTCTGAAAATACAGAGGCTCTGCTGGGTGGAAGGGAACAAATCAATGGGATCCAAACCTTCCCAAACAGCATCCAAGTGTTTGAAGCATTGTGCCCTTTGATGTCTGAATGACACTCGTGATTTTGTGACAGTCTATTCCTCTGGCAGAGTTGCAGAGTTCAGCAGGCACCCCCAGAGCCCTGGCAAAGGCATTTTCCAAAAATGCCAGAACAGGGAGTAGTTAATGTACAGTATGGCCAAGCAAAGTCCCAGGGAGCCCAGATCTAAGCCAGGAGGTCGTTTTTAACAACATGAGCTGGAAAGAGTCTGTAAAGGTACAGACAAATGGGAGTGAAGGGGCCAAAGACATAACGCCTTTGCCCCCAATCCAGATGTAGAAATAAAAGGCGGTGGTTGGGTTAGGGCCCTAATCCATCACTCAGCCTGGAGTGGGCAGGGAAGTCACGAGCCTGGCACCAGCCCCTGCACTGTGGCCGCCTCCCTGCCTTGGGCAGCAGAAGGGCTGCAGGCTGAACCATGACGTCCTGGGCCTGAGCTTCTCAACAGATGGCACAGTGAATCTGAGCTATTCCACAGAAGGAAGACAAATGGGAATCAGCCGAGAAGGCTCAGAGCCTGGCATACGGAGCAGTAGCAACAGAGATGTGGCATCCTTCGCGACCCTTCCTTCCTCCTGTTCTGAAACCTCACACTTCTGAGACTTCTCCCACTGGACCTTCTGGCAGCCAAGCAGGGACTTTCTCTGGGAACTTGGATTCTCTCTGGGAAGTCTACAGGGGAAATGAGGGACACGATCTTTCTAGTTTCATCCTGCCCTTCTGTTCTGTATGGGGCACTGTGTCTTACATTTTCCAATGATTTCAGACCTGAATCCACTCTAGTTTGTGACTTGCTACTCACACTTTTGTCTGCCTCTGACCAGACACAAACAAAAAAGCCCTTCCCTTTTCATCCTCTCTCTCCTCAAACATCTTGACCATGTGCTCTGTACAAGACATTGTTGATGATTCACTCACCAGGCATGTCTTCTTCCTGGATCGGCTCCCCCAAGTACTATATCCTGTGCTAGTAACTTAGCCCACAAAGATGGATAGGAGAGTGTTTTGCAGTCTAGAAGTTTTCATGCAAAGCAAATAAAATGGTTCAAGTGCTTACTCTGCAGAGTGAAATTGTATCCTTGTTTGTACTGATAAGATTTAGGGTATAGAACTCTCAGTGTTTTAATCTGGCTATTTCTGATATTTTGTAAATAGAATTTTTCAGAATTTGGGTTTGGGACTAATAGTTGTTATTTATTTTAATGGTAAAATTTTTTTTTGTAGTATGTATTTTGAAACTGAACCTAAACAGATTGTACCTTTACTAGCCTTCTTGAATATCTGCTGCTTTATTGCCTCAAAATATCCAGGCACACAGTTCCAATTTCCTGAATGCTCTGTCCCTAGCCCTTGTGTGTGGGGGCTTCACTGCACCCCTCAGGGTTCATATACACAGTTTATCTCCAGGAATCAAGAAGGTGTGGTGGTTGAATATGGTCTCTGGAGTAGACTTACCAGGCTCAAAATTCAAAGCAAGTACCTTAATTCTGTTCTCCCTCTCTCTCTCCCTCTCTCTCTCTCCCTCTCTCTCTCTCTCTCTTCCTCTCTCTCTCTCTCTCTCTGTGTCTCTCTCTCTTTCTCTCTCTGTCTCTCTCTCTCTCTCAGGATCAAATTTCAAATCTCCTCATCAATGGTTATTAACTTGGGGGTAAATTCCTTAATTTTTTAGTTGCTTTGCTTAAAAAATATCGATTGCTATGATACCCAGTTCTAGTTCATAGCATTGTTAAGAGGTTAAATAAGAAGATATAGGTAAAGTATTTAGAGCAGTGCTCGATAAATATTGGCTTTTCTTGCTCTCTGACCAACGTATCTGAATTGATCCATCATTATTCTTGTGTTATGCTTGGTTCCCATTCTAACATTTATCATTTAGTTGAGGCAATGATGCAGGACAACTATGCATTTACTTATATGTTGATATCTTTCTCCCTATCCCTCAAATATAAGATTCACAAGTCTTTTTTATTTACCATAGCATTCCTAGCACTTAGGATGACACCGGAATATAGTAGATGCTCGATTATTATTTGTTGAAGAAGTGACAGAATAAATAAAAAATAATAAAGCTCAACTAAAATACCCCTCAGTGGTGGGGATATACAAAAGTTACAATGAAAAAAGATATTTTCCTGGGTATGAATTTAGAATAACAACAACAAACCTTTGGGAATTATCTTTGAAATGTCTGGTTTGGTAATTCTGTACTGCTTTCTTAATGTGAGAGAGTTCTGAGTATCAGCAAAATTTTCACAAATTTTCCTGTGTTGTGATGGGTCCCCAGAAGAAGATGGTCCACTGGGACAGTCGTGAAATATAGCATGTCTCTAACGGGAAAAAAATAGCATTTTTTTCAGGTACAGGTGAGAAGGTTATATTGAATCTTCTTAATGAAAATCAATAGCCTAAAAGTTAAATTAAGTTGATGCAACTATTCAATTCAAGTCGCTTATTAGCTCATGCACCCAATCCACCATAGGCTCCCTGTTGCAAAGTTGCCAGAAGAAACACATTGATTAATAGATTTTCTTTTTTCTAAAGGCCTTTCAAATAAGCAGGTCAAGTAGTTAAGATTTCATTAGGCCAATCTAGTCAGTGAGTGCTGTGCCGACACCCAATTTATGGATCGGTCTCATTGTGTGTGTGTGTACTTCGGAATGCTGAGCATTGTCATTAATGATCCTTAAGGAATTTAGGCTTAGGAAGGTAAGCTGAAAGTTTGCTGAGAAGCAGACATCCCTATTTCATTCTGGAAAATGGAGTGCCAGGACCAACCCAAGCCTCTCATCATCCTGTTAATCTCAAAGCCCCAATATATTTTATAATTATTTGTATTGAACAGTAATTTTTTTAATAAATATTTCCTAGAGAGAAGAATTGGGAGTTAGCCAAGGAAGGCAAATACCAAAGAGAGATTTGAAAATAGCAGAGGAGTCTTTGGTTATGCCTGAAGATTGGGATTTGATATGAAAAGTTTCTTTCTGGTAATTTCTTAAACTTTGCAATTATTTAACTGTTTGTTGGTGATAGTAGGACTAATTCAGTTTACAGTTCTAGTTCACAATATTATAGTATAGTATATATATAGTATATACATATATGTATACACATACAGTATAGTATATATAAAGATATATCTTTTGTAAGTATAGTTGTGTCCATATACTTAATCATATAGATACATATACATATTTGTTTCTATTTTCACATTTATGTATCTAGATTGTTTGCTTGTATTTGTGGCTTCTGTTGTGAAGTAGAATAGGTGTGTGTGTGTGTGTGTGTGTGTGTGTGTGTGTGTGTGTGTGTGAAGTTTACTTATTTATGTGGTGGGACCACAGAACTGAATCTGAGAAGGCAGAAGACCAGTGGTGGGGAAACAGGAATGGGCTAGAGAAATCCAGGGTTTCACAGCAAAAAGGGGTGACTCTGGGATATAGATAAACTTAATTATGTTGGATACTCTGATGCCAGAAACATTTTAAGAAATAACACTTTTCCTCTGAACTTCCAGTATTGCTGAAAGTTAATAAATTGTAATTGCTTGAAGGGATATGGTCATCTGTGCTTTGTAAAAAAGAAGTTGGAACTGACCTTAGAAATTTATTTAACATATTTAATAAGCTTTTATAAATTTTCATATTTGTAGGTTATAGAGAAGTTAAAATTAGCGTTGTTAAAATTGAGTTATAAGAGTCTTATGCTCTACCGACTGAGCTAGGGAGATTTGGGACATTGGTGATGGGAATGTTGCACTGGTGATGGGTGGTGTTCTTTACATGACTGAAACCCAAACACAATCATGTATGTAATAAAGTTGTTTAAATAAAAAAATTAAAAAATTAAATTGAGTTATAACATAACTAATACCCGAACACTTCCCAGTTTCCCTTATTATAATTAGTATTGGTAACAATATCTTTCTTTATTTCTTTATTTCTTTTTTTTTTTTGGTATTTGGGTCTCACCTGGCAGCATTCAAGGGTTACTCCTGGCTCTACACTCAGAAATCGCTCCTGACAGGCTTGGGAGAACATAGGGGATGCCGGAATTTGAACCACCGTACTTCTGTATGCAAGGCAAACTCCTTACCTCCATGCTATCTTTCTGGCTCCACAATATATTTCTTAATGTGATTTAGTTAGTATTGGCACAATATGCCTCTTATTTCACTCAATGAAACTGAGTGCCACAGTTTTAAATGACTTGTCTCCAGTCACAGTCAGGAGAGAACCAGAGATCCCATGAACTTAAAGCCAGCAGAGGTTTACAAGATGACATCCAGCCTTTAACCCCCAAAAAAAAGGCATTCCCCCATATTTCTCTTTCCTTTTCACCAAGCCTTTGATATGTATAAGTCCACCTGAATATTACCCCACTCTCCCCCACCAGTTGAATTGGTACTGAGAATAAAGAAAGAGCAGTCTTGGCGCAAGAACCACAACACAAGAAGCAAACTAACTTTATTATTCTCTCTTGAATAGCTTGGTTTATTAATTCTTCATGGCTACCCTACAAGCTTCAGACCCATCTACCTGGGTTTAGAAATACAGTCTATGTGATGATTTCACCATGTGTGGGATTTATTTTACAATTGGCCCCAAACAGGGACCTGAAGACCTGAGAAGATCCCAAGGATGGTTAGTTACTTGAGCCCCTAGGGCATAATCACCATGACAGTGTACTTGAACTGGACTGTGTATACAGTGCCTTCACTGGAACATCAGTGCACATGGCCCCTCTTCTGAACATGGAAGAGACCCCTCAGGTGGGACAGAGAAGGCAGTGAAGAGGAGAGAGCTGAATACCCAAAGCAGCATCCCAGAGGTCAAAGCCCACCATTTTTCTTTTACCAAAGGTGCTTTGTGTGAGGGCCTCAGTCCCCCCAACCTGCAGCAGCTTATTGAGGTCACTGATGGGGTAGAAACCAAAGAGAAAGCTCTATTTGTGGGGGACCAACAGCAGGGAGATGAGGAATTCCTCCACCCAGATTCTGGGCCAAGGACTGAAGGTTTTTCCTTCAGGCAATCATAAGCAGTCTAACACAGAAGGAAAAGATGAAGGATCTAAGCTTAGTAGAATCCCAACTGAGGAGAAGCTGCTTTCAGAACCTCCTGCAACTTTCTTCTAGGTTAATCTTTTGACCCTATTTGCATCAGTCATTATATTGCTGGTTAAACCGTGTTTTCTACCTGTATAGATTTTAATAGCTACTGTTTTGTTCTATGCCCCACTAAAAAAACAGAAAATTTTGTATCCAACTTTAGTGGTTTAATATAAGTTTGTACAGTTCTGGGGAAATGCATAATGTTAGATTTTTAATGGTTCTCAACTATCCAATTGGAAATGTTTCTTAATTGCTGCAATGTTTGATTAAATAGCAACTTATTCTCAAATTATATCTTCAAAGTGTTCCAACATCTTTGTCCACAAAAGTCAATGGAAAAGGAACTTGGATACTATAGACTCTTATTACAGTGCTCATTATCAGAATGTTTTAGCAAATTTATTTTCAATGTATATATCTGAAGAAATGTTCTTATGATTTTGTATAGGAAAGCTTATGGAAAAGGAACTCGGATCTCCTAGATTTGTATTACAGTGCTCAATGTAAAAATGTTAAAGAATTTTTAAATTAAGTATATCTGCAGAAAGATTCTAACTTTTATGTTCAGAGAAGTGTATGAAAAAATTGTGATATGTATAAGACAAGGATTAGCTGATTGTTTTGAGAATATGTATACAAAATCTGACCTTTGATGCTTTTTTTGGGGGGGGGGGAGGGTCTCACATCTGACAGCTCTCAGGGGTTCCTCCTGGCTCTGGGCTCAGAAATCATTCCTGGCAGGCTCAGGGGACCAAATTGGATGTCAGGTTTTGAACTATCGTTTTCTGCATGCAAGGCAAATGCCCTACCTCCATGCTATCTCTCCGGCTCCTTTGATTCTTTTATAGCCAACTTTTACTTTGCCTATGCAAAATAACAACCACTTTTGTTTTTTGTTTGTTTTGTTTGTTTGTTTTTGGGGTCACACTCAGCAGCGCTCAGGGGTTACTCCTGGCTCTATGCTCAGAAATCGCTCCTGGCAGGCTCAGAGGACCATATGGGATGCTGGGATTCGAACCACCATCCTTCTGCGTCTAAGGCAAACACCTTACCGCTGTGCTATCTCTCTGATCCCATAACAACCACTTTTGTAAATTCTGATTTGGGGTTCCCACATCTGGAAGAGAAAAGTAAAACAAAACTTTTGTAGCCTTTCTCATTTTTTTTCTTTTTGTTTTGAATAGAAAGGGTGGAAGTGTCAGATGAAACCCAGCTATTAACCTTAAACAAGGCTGTTTCCCCATCTTTCTCTTCCCTTTTCCCTTTGATATGTAAAAATCCACCTGGATCTTACTCCACACTCACCACTCAGTTGGATTGGTACTGAGAATAAAAAAAGAGCAGTTTGCCTTCGGTACTCAAGGACAAGAAGCAAACTGACTACACGACTCTCTCCTGACTAGCTTGGTTTATTAATTCTTCATGGCTACCCTACTTGCTTTAGATCCATGAGCCTGGAGTGAGAAATACGGAGTGTGGGGTGATATCACAACTTGTGGAATTTAATTTATAGGGGCTCTTTCTAGCCAATCATATTTCTTATTTTCTGACTTCATATTGTTGATGACTTCTTAAAAAAGAAACCTTGCTTATAAATTTAAGTTGTGAGGTTTAGGTAGAAGCCGAATCCTTCTGCATGAAGTATGCCCTAATTCCCTGTGGCTTCTTGGAGTAACTACTAGTTCTCAGAGGAAGGTACTGGAGGGGAGCTGCCAGTTTAGTGGTAGCATTTGTTTTAAGTCGACCATGTTGCACCATCTGCCCTGGGAGCTTGAGCTAGTACAGTCATTCAGCATCTCAGAAAAGGCAGGAGGAACAGATGTATGAGGCCACCTCTTGACTCTTTTAGACCCAGGTGATGAAAGAATGGGAGAGTCAGGCAGGAGCATTGAGTCAGATTCTCTTCTCCTACACCAGGGGTGGCTCCCGGCCAAAATGAATGTGGCTCTTTGCCCTTTATCATTATTTTGTATACTGTGGCTCTTTGCCAAGTTTGGATTTTGTTCTGCTGCTTCTGAGGAGGGACCTCTGAGGAGAGATCTCCGAGCGCATAGTCCCTCTCGCCTCCAGGCTGCGGCATCCCGTCTCCCATCCCTCGGAAACAACTGCACGGGCCAGCGAGCGGGGGACCCGTGTGTCACATGTTGTGTTACATCTTGCCGTTAGTTCTTAGTGTGGAGGACGCAGCACACCCTCACCATCACTGCAGGATTTTGACCCTCACTCAAAATGGCAAAATGCAATATGTGTTGAATAGATTATTGTTAAAATTAGATGCTTTTGTGTGAGAGTTTGTCTGTTTTGGCAGGTCACTGCGTGGTGTGGCTCTCTGACTCTCACAGTTTAAAATTTTGGCTCTTTGTGTCGAACTTGTTCGCCACCCCTGTCCTACACCAAGAAGCTGGACAGAAAGGGCATTTAGGTTTTTGTAACACAGACATGTTACATTACATCCTGTTACTGATTTTCCCATTCCTAGAAAAATTGACTTCCCCTTCCTTTACTTTTTCTTTGATCAGTAATGATGAGTGCAAGGGAAAGGGAATAGAAAAGAAGTAGAGGGGCCTGAGCGATTGCACAACAGTAGGGCGTTTGCCTTGCAGGATTCTGACTTGGGATGGACCCAGGTTTGATTCCCAGCATCCCATATGGTCCCCTGAGCCTGACACAGGTGACTTCTGAGTGCAGAGCCAGGAGTAACCTCTGAGGGTGGCCGGGTGTGCCCCCCCAAACAAAACAAAACAAAAACAAGAAAAGAAAAGAAGTAGAGAAGTAAGAAACTAATGGACCTGGTTTTCCAAACCTAATGGAGCTGCATATCATCCTAAGGAAGTAACATGGTCTCTTTATCAGTCTTCTTACTGGAAGCAGGCCTGAGACTTTGGGCCGTGCTTCTGTAAGATTTGAGAGGAGATGAGAGCATGCATCTCAACTAGTGTTGTGCTGTGGCCTGGCACCTTGTCAGGATTTGATAAACCTCCTGGTGATTTCTTTCTGTCTCACTATAATTGTCTATATCAGTATCATGAAGGGAATATGAGGAATGTGAGGACGAATAAACAACCTTCAAGAAAGCAGGACTATTTCCAAAGCACTTCTTTCTGATTATTCTCTAATAATGACAATAATAATGCTAATGTATGCTCTGTTCACACAGCATTAAGTTGTCAAAGGAGCTGAATGGATTCATTTTGTTTTACGTGTGTTCTAAAAATAAGTTTCATGATATGTAGGATGACCTATTAATGCTGTAAGTTTGTGGTTTTCTTCTAAGGGAACTATTTGATTTTTAAAAAACTTTATTTAAACATTTTGACTTACCAAGCAGTTCATTATACAGTTGTTTTGTACTCAGTATTCCAATACCAATCCCACTACCAGTGTGACCTTCCCTCCACCATTGTTCCCAGTTCTTTCACTCTCATCCTCTAAAATGTCCTCTTGGCAGGCACAAAATCATATATTTTATATCACTTATTGTAAAATTTTATATTGATTATTACAACATATGGGAAGTGGAATTACAAAAATTAGACACTATTTGATTTTTAAGTATATTTTTGGAATCAGTTACTTTTTTGCTTTGGGACCATACCCAGCTGTGCTCAGGGCTTGCTCCTAGCTCTGTGCTCAGAAATCACTCCTGCTGGGGCTTAGGAAAACTATAAAGTACCTGGGATGGAGCCTAGGTTGGATATGTAATGAGTATGAAGATATGCCTGTTGGTCTGGAAAAACCTAAATAAGCATTAGAGGAAAAGCTGTTATAGATGGTGAATGCTCTAAATGAGAATCAGAAAGGTTAGATGCAGAGCATGGGAACACAGAGGTGAATGGGGTGGAAGGGTTTGGCTGCATCAATGAGATCTTGCTGAGAACTTGGTGGCTCTATGGGGTGGCCCCTTGTGTCCATAGAAAGGTAGCTGGCTGCTGAGGAGCTGATTTGGGTCCTCCTGATTCTGTTTTGTTGCCTCCTACTAGGTCAAAATTCCCTGTTCAACAGCCACTTCACATATGGCTTCAGTCCTGTCTCCACCCTGAAGGAAGTACCAGGCCCCTCATTATTCCCACTACAACCCTGCAAAGGGAGACGAAAGTGATCTTTGTGGCATTAGCAAGCTCTTTTCCCTTTGGTTTTCTAGCACTCTGGGCACAGAATGGAACTGTTTGGATGCCAGGCAGATGCCCTGAGTCTAATGGCCCCACTTGCAGGAATTCCAACTCTCATTCCCAGGTGAGCTGCCAGAAACCTCAAGCGCAAGGTAGCATTCTAGTTATGTTCCCAACCCAGGCTCCTATTATTGTGTCACTGAAACAACCTATTTTCTTATACTAGTTCCCACCCTTTTGATAGACTGGACATGTGTCAAAAAATCAGAAGCCATCCATATCTTATCTTACATTAGGAAGAGTCATGTAGAAATGTCCCTTCATTACCAGGACAGTCATGTCAAAAAGAATCGACTTATTGTCAACGTTTCTAACCTAACGATGTTAATGGAGCCTTTAGACATCCTTTCTCCTCATTTGTTTCTTAGATGCCTATCAAGGAGACAGTTGCAAGAGAGTTTCCAAGCTCTGGGGAGCCCTGTGTATGTGTATTAAATGACAGCACTCTAGGCTGCTTATTATAAAGGGATACAGGGGTAGGTGGGAGGATTGAGACTGTAGAGAGCACATGTGCTGTTGGCAGGGTGCCAAGGTGGTGAGTTACTCCAAGTAAGACTTCAGGCTCCAAGGCAGCTATTGTTTCTCTCCTCTCTTGGCTTCCCCTTCAGAAATTCCCAGCACTGCATAACAAATATATTTACTGAGTGAAGATAACCTTGAAGACCATTCCCAAGCAATGTTTAAGCTGCTCTCGCTTAAATCATACATATAGTTTAGCTCCCTCCCTTCCTTCCTCCCTCCCTCTTCCCTTCCTTCCTCCCTACCTCCTTCCCTCCTTCCCTTCCTTCCTCCCTCCCTCCCTTCCTCCTCCTTTCTTCCCTCCCTTCTTCCTTCCTTCCCTCCCTCCCTCCCTTCTTTTCTTCCTTCCTTCCTCCCTTCCTTCCTTCCCTCCCTCCCTCCCTTCTTCCCTTCTTTCCTTCCCTCCCTCCCTCCCTTCCTCCCTCCCTCCCTCCCTTCCTCCCTCCCTTCCTCCCTTCCTTCCTCCCTCCCTCCCTTCCTCCCTCCCTCCCTCTTTCCCTCCCTCCCTCCCTCCCTCCCTTCCTTCTTCCCTTCCTTTCATGTCCCTCCCTCCCTCCCTCCCTCCCTCCCTCCCTCCCTCCCTCCCTCCCTCCTCCTTCCTTCCTTCCTTCCTTCCTTCCTTCCTTCCTTCCTTCCTTCCTTCCTTCCTTCCTTCCTTCCTTCCTTCCTTCCTTCCTTCCTTCCTTCCTTCCTTCCTTCCTTCCTTCCTTCTTTTTTTCCCCTGAGGAAGAAATGGGGGAAAAGAAATCATTGACTAGAGAATTTTCGATCTTTTTGAAAGTGTCTGATACTGGGCTGAGGAGTTTCAGATCAGGGCTGCTCTTGAAGCACGATCCAGCTCCCTGCAAACATGCTGTTGGCCCTCGAGTGCTGATCAATAGTAACGAGATGACAGGTTGATATTAGTGAATAAAGCAATAAGCCATTTCCCCGGTAGAAGTTACAAAAATGCCTTGTCTGAACAGCATGAAACTATTGGAATTTTTCTAGGAAATGCCCATGGGCTCTTACAGCAAATCCCTTTCACATATGGATAATTCATCCTTCTTTCTTTCAGAACACAGTGGATGTACTCTGTAGGTCTGTGGTCTCAGTCAGCCCTACTCAGATTAGGGAGGAAACTCTGTATAGTCAGTGGGATTCAGAATAATACCGTGCCAACTGTTCAAGGCACTGCATGGGCTTTAGGGTGCGTTTGAAATTAGGGGGAATGCTCAGTCCCCAACACCCTCCTTGGTGGGAACAATATAATGCTTTGTCCTTTTTGTTGGAAGCTGATAAGATCTACCTTTTCTCCCCAACTCCAACAGCTGGAGAGTGAGCTGAGTGTCTAGACTCTTCCCTGCATTCTGCATGGATCCTTGGGTTGTTAATTGGGGATGTCAGCTAGGAAGAAAATTTCATGAGGTGGCAGGTGCAAAGATAGCTAGCTATAACTTTCCTTCGTGGAGGCATTGCTGTCCAGCAGGGGCCATGCTGTCCTCAGACTGTTTCTTTGACAAGTAGTAGTCTTTGGACCCTAAAATGTGTCTTATTTTCCTGGATTTCTTGTTTGGGGACTGATAGTTGAGTCGCATAACAACCTTCTCAAAATACCTTTCTGCTTAAGTTCACCAGTGTTGACTTGGACAGTTGAAGAGTCTTTGTTTTATTAAAGTCCCATGTCAGCACTGAGATGTGTGTGCCAGGGATCAATCACCTCTACATTTTGTAAGAGAAGAAGCTGAGCTTAGCAAGGAGAATAACTGATGTCCCACATTTCTATGCACAAGCGGGAGGAGACTTTTGCTGGGAATCTGTACGCTCTATGGATGTCTTGTTTAGTTGGCTCTACTCAGGATCTGACAAAGGATCAAACTTCAAGAATATTTGACCTACATGGTCTCCTTTTTCTTCCAGCTCATTTCATTTCCATTTTGGTGGGAGAGGCAATGGCCTATAGGATATAGTATTTCTATAATATTCATCCTAAGTCCACATTGGTGTCCTCACTACACATTTTTAATATAGTTATGAAAGCCTTCATGGGGTCATAAAGCAGGGAGTATGTGGGGGAGGAATGCTAAGATAGTGTAAACTATCTTATAATCTTTAGTTCTAGTGAATATAGTGGTCACTTCATGCCAACTCAGTGCCGGGCCTCTGCCACATGTCAATCTAATTCCATCTTAATGGTAGTGCACTCTTGTTGGTAAGGCATCTGAGACTCCAGGAGGCAATGTTCCTTACTCCAGACCCACGTCCAGTTAGCACAATACCACATATTACTGACATCATGGCTCAAACTCTTAACCGATATACTATACCTATGGGACTTGTTTACATTTAAGTCTGGGGTTTCTTGATAATGGTTGACTGCATCTGAGCACATATCATTAAATAAAAATGTATAGAATCACTTATGTTTGAGATTACAAACCTGAGATTGAGATACTTCCTTCTTAATTATTTTCATCATTTTGTGGGAAGAAAGCTGAAATTGGGAAGAATTGGCAAAGGGAGTGTTAATGTGCTAACATCAAATGAATTCCATGGATTTTCTATTCATTAAGTCCATTTCCCTGCACATAACTCACCTCGGCTTGGTTATACTACTCCAGGGTATTCTAGTAAAAGGGAGGAAAATGGGGAAGCCAGCCAGAAGAGGTGTTTTTGGCTACAAAAATCAACTTACACCTACCAACAAAGAAACACAGAAAGACTTAGCCAAACAGTAAATATCAAGTTCATTGCCTAAGTCCTAAAAGAAAATGTATTAGGCAATTTATGATCCCTTTTTGAGTATATGGTCACCTGATCACTTGGCTGTGAATTTGGAGGATTGCAATTCAGCAGTTGGAAGGTGAATCAAAGCAACACTTCTGATTATTTCACAGCTTTGCTTAGGCATTGGGAAGTGATAAAAGAGGAGGCCTTTCTGTGTACAATAAGAAAGATACATATGTACATATATATATTTATTTCTTCATTCACTAAATTTATTTTCTAAATACTATGTTCTGGAAAGTTCTGGACTCTAATGGTAAAGCAGTTATCTCTACTTACACTAGCCCTCCCTTATAGAGCTACTAGTCTAGTCAGAAAAGCAAGGGATAATGAAAAATAAAGAATTCCAGAGGGATAAGTGACTCAAGGAATATAAATTACATGCTCACCATGGAGTGTGAGAGGCTGTCCTTAGAGAGGATGGTCTAGGACAGTCTTTCAGAGTGGGTGACAGTGCCCTGCAGAGGTGTGTGTGTGGGGGGCAATAGGAGTGGGTCCTGGAATGATCCAGGGATTGGTGGTAGCCTTATGTACAATTGATGAGAGTACTTTGAAAATGTAAATGACCAGGAATGGTGAATAATTAATTTTCCCCCAAGAAAGGGAGTAGCAATCAATCAATTAAATTTGAGAATCTCTGGATTTATCCTTTAGGCCTGAAAGCTTAGTAAAAGCCAGTCTTTCAAAAATTCAGCAAAGTATATTGGACAGGAGGATCAGTAAGTACTCAAATTGGATGTAAATGAAAAGCTTTGTGTTTGAGAACCAGAAAGAGCCAGAGCCTTGCAAGACTAGACAAAGAGGGAGGGACAGAAATCAGAGCTCATCTGAGCTGATCCCATCAGGTGGTAGTCAAGAGACTTGCATTCCTGTAAGTGTTAACATGCCTGGTTTATAATGGTTGATGGTTTCTCTAACAGTCACAGTAGAAGTGGTTTAGAATGGCCTAGAAGTAAAAGTAAGAAGAGTTGGAGTGGAACTACAAACCACACATCAGTGTAACTGATATATGGATATGCTATGTTATCCATAGTTGTATGGATAGCTAACCTTCAACAAAGAAATAAAACATATGAAGTGGAGCAAGGAAAGTCTCTTTAATAAATGGTACTGGGAAAACTGGTTGGTCACATGCAAAGGAATGAACTTATTCCTTTCTCATCTCATGAAAAAAAAAATGGAATAAAAATGAATTAAAGCATTTAATATCAGACCAGAATCCATACTTTACAGAAAGGAAACAGACTCCTTCATGACATTACATTTAGAGGCATCTTTGATGACTCAATTCCATTGCCCAAGAAAATGGAAGCAAAGATAAACAAATAGGACAACATCAAACTAAGAATCTTCTGCATAGTAAAGACATAAAGACCAAAGACATAAAGAATAAAAGACACTTTTTTTTGTTTGTTTTTGGGCCACACCCGGCGGTGCTCAGGGGCTACTTCTGGCTGTCTGCTCAGAAATAGCTCCTGGCAGGCACGGGGGACCATATGGGACACCGGGATTCGAACCAACCACCTTTGGTCCTGGATCGGCTGCTTGCAAGGCAAAAGCCGCTGTGCTATTTCTCCGGGCCCCATAAAAAGACACTTTATTGACTGGAAGAAAACATTTGCCCACCATTTATCTGATAAAGGGTTAAATCCTATATATATATATATATATATATATATATATATATATATATATATATATATATATATATATATATATATATATATGAAGCACTGGACAGAACTTTTCAAGAAAAACATTACAAAATGGGGGAAGAGATGAACAGAAACTTCCTCAAGGAGAGGAATATGAAAAAGGCATATGAAAAAATATGTGGCATCACTCAATACTAAGGATATATAGATCAAAATATTGAGATGTCACCTCATGCCAGTCTCACTGGTGTTATTTAAAAGCTTTAGAACATGAAAATGTGGAGAAAAAAAGAACCCTGTTCACTGGTGATTGGAATGTTGGCTGGTCCAACTGTTTGGGAAAACATTAATGACATTTCTTAAAAAAGAAATACTAGAAATTGATCGCCTGTATGATGCAGCAATTCCATTTCTTGGCATTTATCCCAAGGTTCAGAAAACTCTCTTCAGAAAAGACATCTGCACCCCTATGTTCATTGCAGTACTATTCATAATTTCCCAAATCAGGAAACAGCGCAAGTGTTCAAGAAGAGATGAATAGATAAGTAAATTGTGAAAAATATATACCATGAAATACTACTCATCTACAAGAGATAAAATCATGCAATTTGCAGCTATGTGAATGAATCTAGAGAGTATCACACTGCATAAAGTTAGTCAGAGAAGAGGGACAGACTATGAATGATCTCTCTCATATGTAGGATATAAAGTAACATAGTAAGGAAATAACAAATACTCACGGGCAACAGAAACTGAGAACTGGTCTTTAATAGGAAGCATATCAGTTGAGGGGGTGTGGGGAATAGGACAGACTGGGGAGAACGGGTAAGGAGAACTCGGATATGGTGGAGTAGAGCTTTCTCTCGTGGAAGGGTGTGGTCTAGGAAGATATTCTTTGCATGAAACTCTGCCATTATCAATATTGCAGAGTACTGTACCTAAAATTAAAAAAAGGGAGTATGTTTTAAGCTGGGGCAGGCAAGTGATTATGAAATCCCTATTAAACCTGAAATTTTCAAAGTTGACTGCATTTTTTAAATTACATTGGAAACTTGAAAATGCACCCTCGAAAAATCAAAACAAAACAAAACAAAACAAGATGCCCTTCCTGAATATTCTGATTCAACAGGACTGGGACATGAATCTGTCTTCCAAAAAAGCAAACAACCAGGAGATTCTGAAGCCTAGTTACAGTTGAAACCACCAGTTAAAAAATGTTCTTAGGGGCCAGAGTGAAGTATTGCAGGCTATGTGGAAAGTTCCAGAAAATGTAGTTTTTCAGGATTCAACCTCATTAAGTTCTTACCTCTTTTGGTTTCAGCCACACATTTTTGTAATTTCAGTAGGTATTTTGCTTCTACTGCCCCAGGGCCTTTGCATTAACTTTGTTTCACATTTCTTTGTTTCTTTTGTCTTCCATTTTGCCCAGTTAATCCATTTTATATATCCAAAACGACCCATTCTTTTAGTTAAGTCCCTTCTGTTCACCCTGACAAGGCTACATACTTGGTCTCTTCCCCTTCACATCCTCAACTCACTCCCCAACCTACAAAACATCCCCTTTGCACCACCAGTCACAGAGGTTTTGCAATTCCCTGTATTTGTTTAATGTTCAGGCCTAGACTAATCTGTAAATTTTCTATAAGCTGACTCCTGTCTGGCTTTTCTTCTCAATGTGGTATTAAAGTCTATAGTACATAATGATGAGCATGCTGCTAACAACAGTAGTAATTTATATATATATTTTTTTTAATAAAATTTTTTTTATTTATTTTATTTAAACACCTTGATTACATACATGATTGTGTTTGGGTTTCAGTCATGTAAAGAACACCCCCCCATCACCAGTGCAACATTCCCATCACCAATGTCCCAGTCTCCCTCCTCCCCACCCGACCCCCGCCTGTACTCTAAACAGGCTCTCTATTTCCCTCATACATTCTCATTATTAGGACAGTTCAAAATGTAGTTATTTCTCTAACTAAACTCATCACTATTTGTGGTGAGCTTCCTGAGGTGAGCTGGAACTTCCAGCTCTTTTCTCTTTTGTGTCTGAAATTTATTATTGCAAGAATGTCTTTCATTTTTCTTAAAACCCATAGATGAGTGAGACCATTCTGTGTTTTTCTCTCTCTCTGACTTATTTCACTCAGCATAATAGATTCAGTGTATATCCATGTATAGGAAAATTTCATGACTTCATCTCTCCTGACAGCTGCATAATATTCCATTGTGTATATGTACCACAGTTTCTTTAGCCATTCGTCTGTTGAAGGGCATCTTGGTTGTTTCCATAATCTTGCTATGGAGAATAGTGTTGCAATGAATATAGGTGTAAGGAAGGGGTTTTTGTATTGTATTTTTATGTTCCTAGGGTATATTCCTAGGAGTAGTATAGCTGGATCGTATGGGAGCTCGATTTCCAGTTTTTGGAGGAGTCTCCATATTGCTTTCCATAAAGGTTGAACTAGACGGCATTCCCACCAGCAGTGGATAAGAGTTCCTTTCTCTCCACATCCCTGCCAACACTGTTTATTCTCATTCTTTGTGATGTGTGCCATTCTCTGTGGTGTGAGGTGGTATCTCATCGTTGTTTTGATTTGCATCTCCCTGATGATTAGTGATGTGGAGCATTTTTTCATGTGTCTTTTGGCCATTTGTATTTCTTCTTTGTCAAAATGTCTGTTCATTTCTTCTCCCCATTTTTTGATGGGATTAGATGTTTTTATCATTAAGCTGAGAAGCTTCTGCACCTCAAAGGAAATAGTGCCCAGGATACAAGAGCCACCCACTGAGTGGGAGAAACTATTCACCCAATACCCATCAGATAAGGGGCTAATCTCCAAAATATACAAGGCACTAACAGAACTTTACAAGTAATTTATATTTTCATCATCTGCACTGTTTGAAGAACTCCCATGTCAAATTTTCAGTATTCTCAATGATCTTTGAAGTTGTTATACCCTTCTTCTTACTTAAATACGGGTAAACTGAGATTTAGAGAGGTTATGTGACTTGATAAAGGTCTCACAACTAAAATGTACTGGTACTGACTGAATGGGCATCAGTAACTATAATGTAACCATTTTTGCACATGATAGGTGTACAAAGAATAGTTTTAGAATGAAGAAATGAATGGATGAACACATGATTTCAGAAATCAGCAATAAAATTCTAGAGACCGGAGTTCAGGTGTCAGCTCTGTGCTGACACTTCTGTGTAATTTGACCCAGGAGAACCCGGGTTTCTCTGTGTGAACCAGGGGAAGTGAGACAGAAAAGCATTAAGCACACACTTTCATGACTCCAAGCTGGCATGACTTAAGAGGCCACATCTGGATTCAGCGTTTAGCTTTAAAACCTTAAAACAAAAAGGACCAAGGTAGAAAACTCAGGGCTTCTGGGAGATGAAGTAATAAAAACAAAAAGGCAGCTGAAGGGAACTACATTGTGCTTCCAGACCAAGCAGACAGGAAGTCCCAGATCTTTTTCCTGACTATCATTTGAGGTATCACAGGAGGTGGGATTGGAGGGATAATTATCAACAGTCACTTCCTTCTTAGATATATTCATTATTAGCAGTTGTGAATGCCTGCTGGAGAAACCACAGAGTTAATTTTCCCCTTTCCTAATGTAGTTATACAAAAGTCTCATTGCATTAATACTTTTGCAATTGTGCTGTAACTGAAGCCCAGAAAACAGCTCACCAGGGATCCTGAGCCTTGCAAACAAGTCTCTCTAAGCCTGCATGGAAAATGCAGACGTGCTCCTCTGTTGCTAGTTAAGCTTGCTGGGACTTTAATGCATGCCTCCTACAGCATTTTAGACCCAGGCCCCAGGCCCAGGCCCCTATCTACACCCCCTCAAACTGCCACCAGGGTCCTATGTGCCTCCTAAACACTTGACTGTGGCATTTGGGACATTTTATTGAGGCAGCTTTACTGGAAGGATCCAATTGCAGGGTATGGCAAGTTAGATTTGGAGCCTGTTAACAGTGGTATGGAGAACACTGAGGTTCCTTAGTCCTTCCTGGTCTAAAAGAAATGAGGAGGCAAAGGCAAACAGCCCCTGAGATGGCTGCTGCTTTTGGACAGCAAAACTCCACTGGGTTTTAAAAAATCTTTATATTTTTATTCATGTAGAGAAAGCAGCACTCAGTAGTTGCAGTGGGGAGGGAGGGAATTAAATAACAGGAAGCAGTGCAAAGAATGTACCCCCTTCTCATCCCCTCGAAATCTCACATACCTCCCCTGAGGTGAGCACTGTTTTCAGTTTGTTGTACAGTCTTACATTCACAAATAAAATTTTATTATCCTTAAATTTTTTTCTTTTTGGAGGGAGTGAAAATTATTCATTTTAATTGCTGATTTAATTTCTTATTAATCTTGATACAATTAGTTTCCATTTTTAATACTCTTTTTTATATCTTTCTACAATTTTATTGACATTTTTTGTTTCTTTTAGAGCCACAACCGGTGATGCTGAGGGGTTATTCCTGGCTATGTGCTCAGGAAGCGCTCTGGCTCAGGGGACCATATGGGACACTGGGGAATCGAATTCAGGTCTGTCTGGGTCAGCCGCGTGCAAGGTAAACACCCTACCGCTGTGCCATCGCTCTGGCCCCTTATTGATTTTTTTATTATTTTTGCTTTGGCAACATGACATGGACATTCCCACATCCATACCTATAGTAGACCACTTTATTTTTTTTAACTGTTGTATTAAAAATTCTACTATGGCTATATTGCTGTTTCCTTAATTCATTCTTTTTTGTTACTATATGTTTCAGTGTTCTCAGAATTTTAGAAACCACAAATAATACTGCAATGAATAGCTTTATAGTTTCTGTGAATGCATTGTGACACCATTTCTATCGGGTATATTCCAGAGGATTATTCAGAGGGTTATTTTAAGTGAAGTAAATTTAGGTTTCCTCTAGAGCTTAGCAAAGTCCTCTGAGGGTTTTTTTTTTTAAATAATATAGTTTAGAACACAAAATAATGTTGTTATAACTATCCCAATTCCATCATTTAGCTGCCAGCTCTACAGGTAACCCTTGCTATTTGATTAGTTTTAGGTAGTCTTCCGAAGCTTTTTGTGCATATACAAGCAAATGTGAGTATTTTTATTTCATATCTAACTTTATACACATAAAGGAACATATCTTATCTCCGGCTCTCTTTTACCATATATTGGATAGGCCTGTCCATATAAACACAGAGAACCGTCTCAGTACTTTAAAAAAATTACTGAAGAGACTTTATGTTTTAGAATAATTTTATTTTAGGCTTATAAAATTTGCATACTTGAAATATGCAATGCAGAAATATTGAATTGAACTATTGAAATACAGAAATGACAGGGATCCTACAGTTCCACTTCAGCACTCCTCCCACCCTTTCCCCCTATTACTAACATTTTGTATTAATGTGGTAAATTTTTGCAATTAGTTAAAATTGGTACATTAATATCAACAAAAGTTCTTAGTTTGCATTAAGGTTCATTCCTTTCAAATTTTGGTTTGTTCTGTTTGGGGGCTACATAGAGCAGTATTCAGGGTCATGATGATGGGGAAAACTCACTTTGATCTGGGGCTATATCATGCTGGGCCAGGGATTGAACCTAGGTCTTCAGCATGCAGAGCATATGTTCCAGCCTCTCAAGCCATCTCTCTGGCTCCAAGGTGTGTTCTTTCCTTATGTTTTAACAACCATGTAACATCATTTATCCTCTCCTACAGAGACTCTCTAGTTTAATTGTTCTAAAAATCCTCTGTTCCACCTAATTATTTTTTCCTGGAACTGCTGATCTTCTTATCATTTTTTAACGTTTTGCTTATTCTAAATTGTCATATAATCATATGCTGCATAACCTTTTTCAAGGTAGCCTCTTTTATTTAGCAATATAAAGTTCCTCCTGTTTTTTTCTTCTCCTGTACCTTGATAATTTTCATCTCAGTAATTCTCTCCTTAAGGCAAGCACCTATACTGCTTATACTGTCTTTCCAGGGGTTTTTGGAATCTAATAAATGATCAATTTTTATGAGTGTTCATAAGAATTCAAGATGGATTTAAAGCATAAAGTTGTGTCTTTACTGATAGCATCTTCTTAGCTATATTATTTTAAGTTCCTGTTTCAATATTTATGTTTTACCAGTAGTTTATTAATGAAATTCTCAGATTTTGAGAAAAGATAAGGAAATTTTACAGTAAGTGTTCTTATCCTCATCAATAAAACTTTACAATTAATATTCTACTAATCTTAATCTAACATGTATGTTTTCATCACTCTATCTGATTTTTATTTAATTTTGGATAAATTTCAAAATAAATAGTAGACAGCAGCATTTCCTGCCTCCCAATTATTTATGTGAATTATTAATCAGAGCTCAATATTGTTTGAAGTTTTTGATCATTTTTAGGTAAAGTGTGTTTATAATGCTATTTTAACTATCTCTTGTTATTCAACTTATTCTATTGCATTGGGAGAATTTGGTACTAGCATTTCTTCCACTGTGTATGTTACAATATTTTTAAGAGTCCAGAAAATCTTTAAAATTCTTTTTCTTAAATATTAATTTCCCAGCTACAATCCTTGTTTATCTTACCTTTAAAATTTTTTCCAGGGCACCCATGCTTCAATGGTTGAATTTATCTTCTTATTTGAAATAGCTTTCTTAAATGGTATTTTTCTTTAGGTGGTTTTGTTCTATCATTGCTTTCATCTATATCTATTCTTAGTTGTTAATCCTTTTGAACTCTTCCATAACTCACCTTTCTTCATGTTATTTATTATTTCTTCTTGAATACCCTACAAAGTCTATTCTATCATTTGTTCATTCAGTATTAGTTGTTTGATGCTTTAATTTTTCTTTACATTTTCTACTGAGTCCTTCCAGGTCATTTTTCATCTCCCATTGTATTAACATCCATATATGAAAGCCTGCATCTTGGTTTTGTAGTATTCTTTTATATGCATGATTATTGCATTATTATTATTATTACTATCATCATTATTATTATTATTAATTATTTTGGTTTTTGGATCACACCCGGCTGTGCTCAGGGGTTAATCCTGGCTCTGCACTCAGAAGTCACTTCTGGCAGGCAAAGGAGACCATATGGGATGATAGGATTCTAACCACCATCTGTTCCAATCAGCTGCATGCAAAGCAGTGCCCTACCGCTGTACTATCTCTCTGGCCCCAGCAGAATTATTTTTAAACTTGTGGTATAAATCTTTTTTTTTTTTTGCTTCATGGCTATACTTCTCTTACAGATATGCTTTATCAGCAAATTTTGATTTATTTTTCACATTTCCCTAATGATGTTTTTGTATTAATGTTGTACTGTTTATTTTATTCATCTTTAAATAATTTGGATTTTGCTTGGCTACATATTTTCAAGAGGTTAGGTGTTGGGGTGATAAATGGTCCTCTGAGTCTGGCACTATATTCCATCCTTTACTGTAGAATCTTCACACAGTAGCAAACCTGAAATTATGATGTTAGATGTGATTAAATATAAAAGAAAAAGAAAAGTTTTCCCTGGAATATATTTACAGTTGGTAAGTTTAATGACTGGTAATTGTTGTTGTGATTGGCAATGACTTTATTTAACATAAGAACATAAGAGATTCTTTCATTATCTTAAGCTATTTGGGATTTTTTTTGTCTATAACACTATCAATTGTTTTAAATAGATGCTTAATATTATTTGCATAGTTTTATTAGGTATAAATTGATTTTAATGGAAGAAAAAAAGAATGAGGAGGAAAAACAAATTTTATGCCAATCAATTTCATTGTTATGTGAGGAAGGTACTTTCTATGTTAAAAATGTTTATCTAGGTATTGAGTATAATCAATACAACTGATACTGACAAGGAGCATGAAACAATTGTGGATGGTTCTCCGTGTCAGTTCCTTGGAACTATAAGATAAATTTAGAATCTCCTTTTATTACTTAGAATTTACTTGTGAGAATGATCAAAAAATTATTCATAGTAAACTTTTAGGCATCTTGAACTGTTTAATTGTATGTGTTTTTGCTAATAGATGCATTTTGCAAAAGTTTCTTTTTATTAATAAAATCTATTCAGAGTAAATTCATGGGAAACCATTTTAGTTAGTCCCCTAGTAAATCATCACATAACCCCATCTATGTTAAAAATGTTTATCTAGGTATTGAGTATAATCAATACAACTGATACTGACAAGGAGCATGAAACAATTGTGGATGGTTCTCCGTGTCAGTTCCTTGGAACTATAAGATAAATTTAGAATCTCCTTTTATTACTTAAAATTTACTTGTGAGAATGATCAAAAAATTATTCATAGTAAACTTTTAGGCATCTTGAACTGTTTAATTGTATGTGTTTTTGCTAATAGATGCATTTTGCAAAAGTTTCTTTTTATTAATAAAATCTATTCAGAGTAAATTCATGGGAAACCATTTTAGTTAGTCCCTTAGTAAATCATCACATAACCCCATAATTGTGATGCATTTCAGTATGTTACTTGGGGTCTTATTATATACATTTTATACACAGAAAAAAGTCTTTTTTTATTCCACTATTTAAAATTAGAAGTCTCAGCATTATAGAATACTTTCACTTGCTTTATTCAAGGATATAGAACACAAGTGAGTAACAAATACCTGCTGTTCTTTAGCTTCCTCAAGGTTCAAAATCTTTCCTGGGGTGTGAAGAAACAGAGCACCTTCTTGGTCGATTTCTGACATGATTACAGAAATTGTCCCATGTGAGCAGCTACAATGTTTATAGAATAAAATTTAAAACCACATTGAGAAAAATCACAGTTCTCAAAACTATTTGTGAAATAGAGGATGTCAGACATGTATTTCTTTAGAGAACGGGGTTCTGTGGACTCAGGGTGGGTGCCATTCTGTATGTGAGAAATTTGGGGTTTTGTATGTGTGTACATTTAATTTGAAAATAAATGGTCTGATCACAGAAAACCTTCCCATCATCATAAAGACAACATGTTTTGCTGGGCAAGGGCAGGTAAATATGAATGGACCATTTGACTAATTCAGTTTAGTAGTTATGTCAGTGCTCAGTGGTATATACGAAGGCAACCAGTTTGAAAGGAGAAATTGGCTTGTGGTTTAAAAAGAGGGTGGTAGTGAGAAACAATGTCTTTGAAAATTAAATCTAATTAATATGGCCTAAAAGCATTAAAGATAATAAAATAACAATGCTGTTTCCAAGAACCAACTCTCTTGCTAAACAAACACCAAAGCATCATTCAATTTTCCAGATGCAGGGACTAGTTTTCAAAAGATGGATTCATGTTACCCTGGAAAGCTCCCAAGCAAATAATGTCTCTTTATTGGAAGCAAATGAAGAAAAAAGAACTCTGGGGGGGAGTGGGAGCTACATAATTGTATTAAAGCATAAACTCAGCAGTGCAGATAGGGATCCTGGGAGGAATAGTTTCCCTGGCTTTCGATGGAGAGAAGCTGCTATCAAAACCACTTGATAGGGTAGGCTTATTAGTGAGTGAGAAGATGATGGGGGAAAACCCAAGAATTGAGCCAGAATTGGATTTAAACTAGTTTTGCTGCTCTCTGGGGAACTGGGGAACCAGAACTGGAGGCTGGTTGTACTGCAGGGGAGGTGGGAAGGGGGCTTTGTAAGGTGGGAGATTGTAACATCTAATGTTCTGGCTCTGGAGTTCAGCAGCTTGGATAATAATTGTTTCTTGGCTTTTTAACACTGGAGTGACTTAGGACAAACAATCCTATCTCTTTGGTTTTGTTTTCTTTCTGGTAAATGCATAAACTCATTATTTATTTTCTAAGGCTTTATGGAGCTTAAAAATGTGAATAGGTATAAAGTACTCAGCAAATTGTTGAATATATACTTAGGATACACTTGTAAGTTGCTATGATATATTTCTTTGATGATTATTGTGATATTCATAACAATAGAAACAACTCCAAGTTCTAAGATTTAGAACTTTCATATTTAGGCTTTCATATTTAAAATGATGTAATCTGTTAGATAATTTCCTGCTTACTCACTTAATTCTTTGTTCATCTAGTCTTTGGAATACTTTCTTCTCATCATATTCTCCCAACAAGACTTAAATTATGAAATTTTCACTGACAGCATGGATTTTACTCATCTTTCAACTGTTTACCCATTCAAGAAGCATTTATTGAGAAGCTACTACTGAAACTTGGATAAGTCAAGGTTACTCAGCTATTGAGAGTCAGGGATGGACAGAGGCTGGGAGACCTGTTCCAGGAAGGAGGAAATGTTTGTATAGAGGTAGCCAGATCAGTAATTTGAAGAGAAGAATGTACAGAGATAAGAAGCAGGTTGGATGTGAAGGTATGAGAGATGAAGGGTTTGTTAAATATCTGTGTATTCATTTTATCCCAAGGAGAAGTGAGAATCCCAACATTTGGATAAAAACACTAGTTTCCTTTCACATGCCATTTGTATTTCAGTTACTTCCTTTATAGTTATAACAGACCTAAGCACCAGGGGCAGTCATTTCTCCCCTGATTGTAGTCACAGAAATAACATTAGTCATTGCTACAAGGCCATTGCTGTCATCTCACTTGACAATAAGGAACTTCTTTTCCCTTACTACCCAATAAACACTCTTTCTCCAAACTTAATTGATGGGATGTTGACACTTGAGATATTGTTGAATTCTATTTATAGAATAAGGCAAGTGTGTTAGGAAGGAAAGTGGCAGACAATAGGCCCCTACAGCTGCCAACTCACTTGAGTCCATGAAGCTCAACAGACCTTAGTCAGCCTTCTACATTTGGAGGTTTGGCTCAGAACTGCTCTTCTTGAAACCCATGGAAAAAAACTGTGTGACGTTATCTCTATTCTTCTCTCCAATCCTCTCCTCTGGCACAAAGAAACTGTTAAAATGAGTGGGGATTTGAAGAGTAATCCAAGTGCAGCAGTGCCCTAATCACAGATATCTACAAGGGTCCAAAAGTGTGGAGAACAAGCTATGCTTACTCAGAAAGATTCATGGGTTGCAATAGGCTCAGGTGACCTGTTATAAACATGTGCATATTTGAATATATATAAATTGATAGGTTCATACAGACACAAAGCATCCAACAACACCAGATATTAAAGCAGAATTCTGCCCAGCTAGAAATTTCTTCATTCAACAGAAAGCTCTTCATTTTCTCTTACTAATTTAATGACTTCTTTCTCCCTTATGAAAGGCCAATGAATTTATCAACAATGATAAACTCCAGCAAGACATAGAGACAGAGAAAGAAGAAGGGAGGGAGAAAGATGAGAGTGACAACATACAGGGAATAATTGTTCTCCATTTAAATGTTGGGCTTTCTGATCCCTACTGTGTGCATTTGACATGGGGACCATCTTGATTCACCACTGTTGATGCCATGAACCACCCCACCAAGAAGAGCTCCTGACAACATGTCAACAGAAGTAAGCTGTCCTCATGCAGGGTGGAGCCAGAAGAGCCCAGCTAGTATGTTTCACTTGGTGGCACTCATATCTCCTAGTCAAAACACCAACACAAGGTGTAGAAAATAACACACTACAAGCATGATAATGAGGAAACAATGCAGGCCACCGCCATGCATAGAGAATGAAATGGCAGCGAGGATGACCCAATAAATACCGACCACTTATTTAGCCTCTCAGATAAGGAGTTTAGAGAAGGAATATAGAAGATTCTCATAGAACTCAAAGGAAGCATAGAACTAGCTGAATGAACACAAATAAGAATCAAAAGAATATGAAAATAGAAATCAAAAAACTTTAAACTGAAATAACAGGACTTTAAAACGTGGTTGGTGAAATAAAACCTCACTGGAAAGCTTCTACAACAGAGTAACAACAAAGTAACAGCAGCTAAGTACTGAACCGGTGAACTAGAAGATGAGACAACTCTCTACAACAGAAGAGATTGGACAAGAGCCTTAAAAAAATGATCAGACATTTGATGACCTCAAGAGAAACAACATAAGAATGATTGGAGTTCCAGAACCCCAAGAAGAAAATTTCCAGGAAGAATCAACAGTCAAGGACATCATTGTAGAGAAACTCCCAGAGCTAAAGATTGCATGTAACCAAATCCTGCATGCTTGAAGAATACAAGCTAAAAGAGACCTGAAGAAATACACCAAAAGAAGCATCCTAGACACAGTGATGAATCCCATAGATAGGGATAGAATACTGAAAGCAGCAAGATCAAAAGGGGAAATTACATTCAAAGGAGCATCCTTAAGATTTATGGCAGACCTGTTGCAAGAAATCTTTAAGGCCAGAAGGCAGTGATGGGATATAGTGACAAAACTTAATGAAATGAAGGCTTCACCTAGAATACTTCACCCATCCAGACTCACATTTATGCTTGAAGGAAGTATACATATCTTCATGGATAAACAACATCTCAGAAACTTTAAAAACTCAAAACCAGCCTCAAAAGAAAAACTGAAATGTGTACTTTAAGACAAGACAGACCAACAGACACACAAAAATTCTATATAAAGATGACACTTAATCCTATGTATCAGTTAAGAGACAAGAGTGGCAAAATGGCTCAAAAATATGAATCTAACATTCTGCTGCCTACAAGAAACACATCTGAATAGTCAGAACACTGACTCAAAATTGCAGGATAATCATCCAAGCAAACAACTCCTTTAAGAAAGCTGGAGTGGCTATATTAATATCAGATGACACAAACTTTGATTTAAAAAAGTTGTAAGGTTCAAAGATGGATATAATTATCAAGGGTTATATAAAACAGATAGATATCTCACTCCTAAACATATATGCACCCAATGAGGGACCAACTAAATATTTGTTTGTTTGTTTTTTTTTTTTTTTTTTTTGGTTTTTGGGCCACACCCAGTAACGCTCAGGGGTTACTCCTGGCTATGTGCTCAGAAGTTGCTCCTGGCTTGGGGGACCATATGGGACACCGGGGGATCGAACCGCGGTCCATCCAAGGTTAGCGCAGGCAAGGCAGGCACCTTACCTTTAGCGCCACCGCCCGGCCCCCCAACCAAATATTTAAAACAATTGTTGAGATACCTGAAAGAAGACATCAATAGCAATACCAGAATAGTGGGAGACCTCAACACTGCTCTATCACCCCGTGATAGGTCAAGCAGGCTGAAAGACAACAAGAAAACACTAGCTCTGAAGGGAAAAGTAGAAGTGGTGTAGTAGATCTATATCTATATCTATATCTATATCTATATCTATATCTATATCTATATCTATATCTATATCTATATCTATATCTATATCTATATCTATATCTATATCTATATCTATATCTATATCTATATCTATATCTATATCTATATCTCTATATCATCTATCTATCTATCTATCTATCTATCTATCTATCTATCTATCTATCTATCTATCTATATTTCTCTCCACCACCAGAAAACTTAATACACATTTTTCTCCAATGCACATGGGTCATTCTCCAGGTTAGACCACATGCATAAAACATACCTCCATAAAATCAAGAGGATAGAAATCATACAGACTACCTTTTCAGATCACAAGGCACTGAAATTAGAAGTGAAATACAAAGGGATACAAAGGAAAAACTTTAACACCTGGAAATTAAAGAGCTTACTACTGAACAACCAGTGAGTCAGAGATGAAATCATAGAGGAAATAAAAGGATTCCTGGAAACAAATTCAAACAAATACACAAATTATCAGATTTGTAGGACACAGTACAAGTGGTACCAAGAGGAAAAATTGTAGCTTTACAAGCAGACATCAGGAAGAAAGAAGGGGCCTACATAAGTAACTTAATGATATAGCTTGTAAAATTAGAGAGTGATCACAAAATGAACCAAAAATAGGTAAGCAGAAGGAAATAACAAAGCTTAGAGCAGACATTAATGAAGTGGAAATCCAAACAACGATCTATAAGATCAATGAAAGCAAAAGTTTCTTCTTTGAAAAAATACACAGCATTGATAAACCACTAGTAAAACTCACAAAGAAAGGTAGAGAGAGAAAATTAATAAACCAGATTGAAAATTAAACATGGAAGGCCAATACAGATATTACAGCGTTTCAAGAGATAATCAGAGACTACTTTGAAAAACTCTATGCCACAAAACATGAGATCCTGGAAGAAGTGAATAAATTCTCGGACTCTTAAAGTCTCCCACATTTGAAACAGGATGATCTGGTATATCGGAACAAACCCATACTATTGAGAAAATTGAAATAGCAAACTAAAGCCCAGGCCCAAATGGATTCACCAACAAATTCTTTTGAACCTTGCATGAGGACCTACTACCATTTTTTTCTGATTCTTCTAGGAAATTGAAGAAACAGAAACATTCCCAAATAGTTTATATAACAAAAGCAGACAGAGATGCTGAAGAAAAAACTACAAAAAAGTCTCCCTCATGACACAGATGCAAAGATCATCAACAAAATCCTAGCAAATAGGATCAAATGACTCATTAAGAAGGTCATACATCATGACCAAGGATGCAATGATGGCTTAACATACATAAATCAATCAACATAAGACACCATATCAACAAAAGAAAAAAATCATAAAAACCTTATTGTCCTATCAAATGCACAGAAAGCATTTGATAAGCTCCAATACCCACTCATGCTAAAAACTCTCAACAATATGGGAAAAAAAAGAAATTTTTTCTCAATATAGTCAAGGCCATTTACCACAAGACCATTGCAAATATTACACTTAATAGAGACAAACTAAAAGCCTTTCCTCTAAAATCTTGTACAAAACAAGGCTTCTCCCTCTCGCTACTACTATTTAACATAATACAGGAAGTATTTGCCATAGCAATTAGGCAAGAAAAAGATATCAAGGGCATCCAAATAGGAAAGGAAGAAGTCAAGCTCTCACTGTTTGTAGATGACATAATACTATATTTAGAAAACTCTAAAGATTCTATAAAAAGCTTCTATAAACAATGGATTCATATAACAAAGTGGCAGGTTACAAAATTAGCATGTAAAAATGAATGGCCTTCTTGTACACATTAGTGCCACACAAACTTAAATACCTCAGAGTCAACTAAAAAGATGTGAAGAACCTATACCAAAAAAACTACAAAACCCTGCTTTAAGAAATAATAAAGAACACAGAAAATGATGACATATACCCTGTTCATATATTGGGATCCTGAATTAACATCATTAAAATGAAAATACTTCCCAAATTATTGTACAGATTCAATGTAATTTCTCTAAGGATATCCATGGCATTCTTCAAAGAAGGGGATTAAACACTTTGGAAATTCATTTGAAACAATAAACACCCAGGAATAGATAAAGCAGCACTTAGGAAAAAGAAGATGGGAGGCATCTTTTTCCCCAACTTTAAATTGTAGTACAAAGCAATAGTCATTAAAACAGCATGGTACCAGAATGATAATGAATGTTCAGATCAATGGAATAGACTTGAGTATTCAGAGAATTACCCTCAGATTTCCAGCCAATTAGTCTTTGATAAAGGCATGATAAATACAAAATCGAGCAAGGAAAGCCTCTTCAACATGTAGTTTTGGAACAACTGATCAGCCACACTCAAAAAGCGAACTTGGACCTTCATCTAACACCATGCACAAAGGTCAAATCCAAATGGATTAAAAACCTTGATATCAGACCCTGAACCATAAGGTATATAGAAGAACATGTAGGTAAACACTCCATGACATTGAGACTAAAGTCATCTTCAAGGAGGAAACGCCAGTGTCCAAAAACTAGATAAACAAATGGGACTATATTTATCTTAGAAGCTTCTGCACCTCAAAGGAAATAGTGATGAGGATACAAAGACCACCCACAGAATGGGAGAAACTATTCACCCAATACCCATCAGATAAGGGACTAATCTCTAACAGGGGTCCTCAAACTTTTTAAACAGGGGGTCAGTTCACTGTCCCTCAGACCATTGGAGGGTCTGATTATAGTAAAAACAAAACTTATGAACGAATTCTTATGCACACTGCATATATCTTATTTCGCAATGAAGAAACAAAAACAGATACAAATACAATATGTGGCCCGTGGACCATAATTTGAGGACCACTGTGTCTAATATATACAAGACACTGACAGAAATTAACAAGGAAAAACATATAACCCCATCAAAAAAATGGGGAAAAGTTTTGAAACATTTCTCAAATAACAAATACAGATGGCTAAAAGACACATGATAAATGCTCCACATCAGTAATCATTGGGGAGATGCAAATCAAAACCACAATGAAGTACCATCTCACATCAGAGAGACTGTCACACATCACAAAGAACAAGAACAATCAGTGCTGGTGGGGTTGTGGGGAGAAAGGAACTTCTCAAAAAACTGAAAAGTGAGCTTCCATATGATCCAGCAATACTACTCCTGGGGATATAACCCATTAACATAAAAACACAATACAAAAATGCCCTCTGCATACCTATGTTCATTGCAGGTCTATATATAATAGCCATAATCTGTTGTTTTATTGTTTGTTTTTTGGTTTTTGAGCCACACCCGGTGATGCTCAGGAGTTACTCCTGGCTATGCACTCAGAATTCGCTCCTGGCTTGGGGTGGGGGGACCATATGGGACACTGGGGGATCGAACTACCGTCTGTCCTAGGCTAGAGCAGGCAAGGCAGACGCCTTACTACTTGTGCCACCCCTCCAGCCCCAATAGCCAGAATCTAGACCCAGATGCCCAACAACAGATGAGTAGCTAAAGAAACTGTGGTGCATATACACAGTGGAATACCATGCATCTTTCAGGAAAAATGGTCATGAAATTTTCCTATGCAATAGAAACCATCATGCTGAGTGAAATGTGTCAGAGGGAAAGAGATAGACACCGAATAGTCTCATTTATTTGAGGAATTCAAGAAAAAAAAAGATAGCATGGTAATAATATTCAGAGACAATAGAGATGAGGGCTGAAAGATGAGCATTCACAAAGACTGGTGAGTGCAGTTAGAGAAATAACTACACCAACAACTCTCATTACAATGGTAGTGAGTGAGAAAAATAGAATGCCTGTCTCAAAGACAGGTAGGGGTTAGGGGAGGAAGGAGATGGAGTGATTGATCAAAAAAGGTTGCATTGGTGAAAGGGGTGTGTACTTTTTATGCTGAAACCCAACTATAAACATGTTTTAATCATGGTGTTTAAATAAAAATATCAATTTACAAAAAAAGTAAGAACTATTATCATTCAGGGATTCTGTGAAGTTCTAGGGACCAAAACCTGGCTTCCTTCATGCAAAACATGCTTGCAGCTCTGTCCCCATTAGCCCTATTATAAGTGACTGAATTTTGAGTTAAAAGTATGCACTATACCCTGTTTGTGACGTCAGGCAGGGAAAATCCACAAAACTACGCCTGCCCAGTGGGGCCCGACTGTGAAAAATTGTGAGTGCTGCCTGTGTGTGTCTGTCTACTATCCTGTTGCGTGAACCTCTTGGGAGTGGGCCGAAAAGAGGCTCCAGCAGAGCACGGCTGCTCCGCTTCGCTACGCGGCCCTGCGCTCTTTCTAAGAAAACAACACCATTGTAACAAGAAGAAAAAAATCACACTAAGAACTGTGCTGGGTCACTGAAGCCCAGCGTTTCTCTCTGGACTGTCTTCTCTGCTGTGTGCTTGGGCCAAAGATTTGATCCTGTGTGAGGCTTCATCCATGGAGGACTCCCCTCCCTTGGAAGCAAGTCGACCCATCCAGAAAGGGCGGAGCCAGAGGAGTGTGCTGCCTGCATCATTTAGCCAATGAATACCACCACAACACGTAGAAAAACCCACAATACAAGTGTGACAATGGGGAAACAACGCAGGCCAGCATCAGACACAGAGAATGAAGATGACAATTCTGATGACCAGATAATGACCAACCAACTAATCAACCCCTCAGATAAGGACTTTAGACTAGCAATATGGAAGATACTCAACGAACTCAAAGAAACCATGGATCGAGTTGAACAGAACACTAATAAGAACCAAGAAAATATGAAGACAGAAATCACAAAACTCCAAACTGAAATAACATGTCAACTAACAGGTCTGAAAAAGTCAGTAAATGAAGTGAATGACAAAATGGATAAGCTCTGGGACAGGGTATCAGAAGCTGAGAATAGACTTGGTGCTGTGGAAGATGAGATAAGTAACAACTCCATACAGCAGAAGAGATTGGAATAAAAACTTAAAGCAAATGAACAGATAATGGAAAAAATTAGTCAAAGAATGGGAAGAGATGAAAATAGAAGTCTATGATAAGCTCAACAGAAACAACTTAAGAATCATTGGAGTCCCAGAGACCCAGGAAGAAAATTTCCAGGAAGAATCAATGGTCAAGAACATAATTAAAGAGAAACTTCCAGAGCTAAAGAATATATGTGATCAAATTCTGCATGCTCGAAGAGTACCAACCAAAAGAGACCCCAGAAAAACTACCCCAAGACACATCCTAGTCACAATGACGAATCCCACAGATAGAGACAATTCTGAAAAAAGCAAGATCAAAAAGGAAAATTACATTTACTTACATTACATTTACTTACATTACTTATATTTACATCTACTTAGAAAACCCTAAAGACTCTACCAAAACCTTCTAGAAACAATAGACTCATATAGCAAAGTAGCAGGCTACAAAATTAACACACAAAAATCAATGTCCTTTCTATACACCAATAGTAATAAGGAAGAAATGGACATTAAGAAAACAACCCCATTCACAATAGTGCCACACAAACTCAAATATCTTGGAATCAACTTGACTAAAAATGTGAAGGATCTATACAAAGAAAACTATAAAACTCTGCTCCAAGAAATAAGAGAGGACACGCGGAAATGGAAACACATACCCTGCTCATGGATTGGCAGGATTAACAACATCAAAATGGCAATACTTTTCAAGGCATTATACAGATTTAATGCGATCCCTCTAAAGATACCCATGACATTCTTCAAAGAAGTGGATCAGGCACTTTTGAAATTCGTTTGGATCAATAAACACCCTCGAATAGCTAAAGCAATCATTGGGAAAAAGAATATGGGAGGAATTACTTTCCCCAACTTTAAACTGTACTACAAAGTAATAGTTATTAAAACAGCATGGTATTGGCATAAGGATAGACCCTCCGATCAGTGGAATAGGCTTGAATACTCAGAAAATGTTCCCCAGACATACAATCTCCTAATTTTTGATAAAGAAGCAAGAAATCCTAAATGGAGCAAAAAAAAAAAAAGCCTCTTCAACAAGTGGTGTTGGCACAACTGGCTAGCCACTTGCAAAAAATTGAATTTAGACCCCCAGCTTCATGTACGAAGGTAAAATCCAAATGGATTAAAGACCTCGATATCAGACCCAAAACCATAAGATATATAGAACAACACATAGGGAAAACACTCCAGGACATTGAGACTACAGGCATCTTCAAGGAGGAAACTTCACTCTCCAAGCAAGTGAAAGCAGAGATTAACAGATGGGAATATATTAAGCTGAGAAGCTTCTGCACCTCAAAGGAAATAGTGCCCAGGATACAAGAGCCACCCAGTGAGTGGGAGAAACTATTCACCCAATATCCATCAGATAAGGGGCTAATCTCCAAAATATACAAGGCACTGACAGAACTTTACAAGAAAAAAAACAAACCATCTAATCCCATCAAAAAATGGGGAGAAGAAATGAACAGACACTTTGACAAAGCAGAAATACAAATGGCCAAAAGACACATGAAAAAATGCTCTACATCACTAATCATCAGGGAGATGCAAATCAAAACAATGATGAGATGCCACCTCACACCACAGAGAATGGCACACATCACAAAGAATGAGAATAAAGTGTTGGCAAGGATGTGGAGAGAAAGGAACTCTTATCCATTGCTGGTGGGAATGCCGTCTAGTTCAACCTTTATGGAAAGCAATTTGGAGATTCCTCCCAAAACTGGAAATCGAGCTGCCATATGATCCAGCTATACCACTCCTAGGAATATACTCTAGGAACACTAAAATACAATACAAAAACCCTTTCCTTACATCTATATTCATTGCAGCACTATTTACCATAGAAAGACTCTGGAAACAACCAAGATGCCCTTCAACAGACGAATGGCTAAAGAAACTGTGGTACATATGCACAATGGAATATTATGCAGCTGTCAGGAGAGATGAAGTCATGACATTTTCCTATACATGGATATACATGGAATCTATTATGCTGAGTGAAATAACTCAGAGAGAGAGAGAGAGAGAGAGAGAGAGAGACAGAATGGTCTCAGTCATCTATGGGTTTTAAGAAAAATGAAAGACATTCTTACAATAATAATTTTCAGACACAAAAGCGAAAAGAGCTGGAAGTTCCAGCTCACCTCAGGAAGCTCACCACAAAGAGTGATGAGTTTAGTTAGAGAAATAACTACATTTTGAACTGTCCTAATAATGAGAATATATGAGGGAAATGGAAAGCCTGTCTTGAGTACAGGCGGGGGTCGGGTGGGAAGGAGGGAAATTTGGGACATTGGTGATGGGAATGTTGCACTGTTGATGGGTGGTGTTCTTTACATGGCTGAAATCCAAACACAAACATGTATGTAATCAAGGTGTTTAAATAAAATATAAAAAATTTAAAAAAATACAAAAGCAAAAAATTTAGCTTAATTTAAAAAACGTATGCACTATAGGGGGTCAGAGTGGTGGCTCAATAGCTAAGGCATCTACCATGCCCGAGCTAGCCTAGGACAGAGCACGGTTTGATACCCTGGCATCCCATATGTTTCCCCAAGCCAGGAGTGATTTCTGAGTGCATAGATAGGAGTAAGGCCTGAGCTAGCCAGGAGTAAGGCCTGAGTGTCATCGAGTGTGGCCCCAAAACAAAAACGAATAAAAAGAATGCACTATAAATGGGAGAATTATTTATTTATCCTAGCTTCTTAAAAAATCTAAAACATTTTGTCTCACTTTAAAAAAATAGTTTGTGGGCTTTTTATATGAAGCTTAGAGTACTTTCATGTTTAGTTACTTAGAAGCAGAGATGGGCTTTCCTCCAATATAATAAATAACATAAATAGTTGTATACTTTGGGAAGTCTTTTTTTTTTTTTTTTTTTTGGTTTTTGATTTTTGGTCCACATCGGTGATGCTCAGAGGTTACTCTTGGCTATGCACTCAGAAATAGCTCCTGGCTAGGAGGACCATATGGGATGCTGGGGATTGAACCAGGTCTGTTCTGGATCAGTTACATGCAAGGCAAATACCCTACTGCTGTGCTATCACTCCGACCCCTGGAAAGTCATTTTTGTTTTAAAATGATTTTAGATATGCAGATAATTTGCCATAATAGTGTTTATAGCCCTGGTGCAATCTCAACAAATTTAACAGCTTATGTGACCAAGAAACTAACTCTGGTTCAATATAATTAGCCATCTATATACAAAACTCACTCGTGGTTTTATTTATTGATGTCTTTTTATTTTTTTTACTATTCTAGGATTCTGTATAGCAATTAATAGCATGGTTCCTTAGTTATTTTCAACCTGTGCCAGAAACCTACCTTTTCTTGTTTTCCATGACTTCTCCACACTTTGGAAGAAAAACTCACGATTATTTTGTAAAAGGCCCTACACTTTTAATTTCTCCAGTGCTTTCTCCTGATTAGTTTGAGAGCATCCATAGGAGAAGGGTTTGACAGAAGTTGATATACCCTACTTCAAGACACATATGTGAAGGTTTCTGGTCTCTCTCTGTATGGAACTTATGCACTTAGCTAATATTTATCCCTTGACTGCATGGGGCCACCACAATACATAGTTTTACCTTCAGAAATGATATATTTAAGAACATATCTGGGCATTAAGGAGATTTTCACTAAGTATCCATTGGTTACACTTTCTGCTGTAGGTAGAGGTATACATGGTAAATTAGTGTTACTCCATATGAATCATTTTAGTTGGAGTTTCTGCTCATATCTAGGGGCCCCAGTCACTGCAGTTACTGTTGTCTACTACTGGGATGCCATGGAATCTTTCCATCTGCAAACAAGAGTCTCCATTGTCCTCTCTGCCTTACGAGTCCCCAGTGAAGAATCTAGTCCATCACTTCTAGGGAATGTATTGGCTTATGACTTACAGATGGAACTGTCACCAAAACTGTGTGAGTCTGACCCTTGCCTCTGAGTCCGGAATTGGGACTTTGACTCATGCTATCTCTTTGGCAAGCTCCGATCCCTAATGACCAGCCAATGTAGTGAACCTAATCTTCATTTTATGGATGATCTTCTCATTTTTACACCCCAGGCACTGGTACCAATGATTTGGAAATGCTCTGTTCCCAGAAGAGAAGTTAACAATTTATATTCCTGAGTCAAAGATGCTGGTGCCATGCCTTACCAGCACTTCATTTTTTTAAAGTGTGTGTAGAGTTTTCTACCTTCTTTTTTGTAATTCCCTCCACAAAAGCCAGGCTTGGTCAGATTAGGTTCTTCAGATTGGTCTTTAGATCTACCCCATCTGTTGGGAAATTATCTCTTCCTCAGAATTTCTTTATTTGATTTTTCAACCAAATGGCCTGATTTGTAAGAATGAACTTAAGCCAATGTATTATCTCTTGCCACACCTAAGCAGGAACCCAAGAGACTCGTCTAGAGACCCATCTAGTAGATGGGTGATTAACAAATCACTCAACCACCCATTTTGATCTGAAGTAGAATCAGTTTTGCTTTACCTACTTTTTAGATAAAAGAATCGTATTTCTATATTTAGAGAAAATTCCTAAAGATTAAGCACACAATGATCCTCAACTTTTTTCTGGTCAGTGATAGCAAGAAGAATGTAGACAAACATAAGAATTTCTCATTGGTGTGATCCCATTCATCACTACAAAGGTAATTTATTTATGGGTGTTTGCATTTTTTCTTGTAATTCCCTTAGCTATTACATATCTCTACAATAGTCATTTTTACTTGTAAGCAAAAACTGATATAGAGCCACTCTAATTTATAGGCTTAAAATGATCACTGTTGTGTAGTAATTTGCTGTGATGTGCATGGGGGATTGTGGTCACAGAAAAAGCAAATATGGAAACTCCAGAAGTAGTTAATTCAAGTTTTGGAGCCCTAGTTTTTCATTTCCTGATTTGTACTAGGGAATCTCTCTTCTTTCAGAGAGAGTATAATTACCAATAAGCTATGTCCAGGTGGAACTGAAATCCATCTCTCTGGAAAGATTTCTCATGGATATTTATTGTGTATTCTTAGGCCATTTAGAGGGTAGATGTGAAAAGGTAAAAAATGTGGCAATCCCGTGGTCTTAGTTAAATATTTTATGTTACCATTGGATCTAGTCTGGTCTTGATATTTTTTACAGGGAATTTTGCTGGATGCTTCAGGCTGATTAGCATTCTAGAAGCAGAGATGAAAGAGGGCATGTTGGAGCAAGTCCAAGCAAGAGAAGCATTTGGAGCTAGTCTACTGGGAGAACTTAGAGGCGAAGAAAGCACAGACAATGTGCCCTTTGCCCTCTCTGAACTTCACTGAGCAGCAGTTTCACCCAAAGGAGCAGTAGATTCTAAGAAAGGAAATCCATCTCTAAGGCAATGCATCCTATCCACGGCAAGAGCCAAACACTGTTTTCTGGACATGGTAAATGTTTATAGATTAATAACAATTTTCAAGATCTTGAGATAGAGTCTGGGATTGAATCAAAATTTTGCCACTTATAAGACCTGTGAGTTTTGAATGAATTCTTCAATCTCTTTAAACATTAGCATAGAGGTTAATCATAGTACAATGCCAGAGAATATTATGATAATGAAATGTGACATGTTGTATAAAATATGATTAAAGATCATTATTGTTTATGAAAAATTGGTGTTCAAGGAATTTGGGGTGTGACCTGGTGTCACATATGACCCAGTTACACATGACTAACATGTGTGAGGCCCTGGGTTCAATACCCAATGCTGCAAAAAACCTACAAAGTATGCTTCTGATATTTTAAAATTTAAAGGTAATAATATCTTTAAAAAATTTAAATTATTGTGGTGGGGGGTGTTAAGCCACATCCAGTAGTGCTTAAGGCTTACTCTGGTTCTGTGCTCAGGGATTACTCCTAGCACTACTCAGAGACCACACGTGGTGTTAGAGATAATGTGTAAGGCAAACAACTTCCCCCTTAATGATATTTCTGACCTAATATTTTTGAAAGTCAGGAATAAGATAACCTACCGCATTTTCCGGTGTATAAGATGACTGGGCATATAAGATGACCCCCTAATTTTGCAGTTAAAACATAGGCTTAGGCCTATATTCACTGTATCAGACAGAACGTTCCTGTGCTGCAACTGTATGTAGCACAGTGAGCCAATCACAACAAGCAAAGGTTCAAAGGTTATACTGTCATAGTCTTCCTCTCTGACTCTGGCCAATCTGAGCAGGCTTTTGACACTGTCGATTCGGGTCCAGAACATCTAATTTGCATGCATCAAAAGCCTTCTTGGATTGGATGAGTTAGAGAAGCGGTCAGAGCAGCTTTGCAGTGATTGGTGCAGGATCGAGTTGGAAAATTCATTTTGTGGCAATATGCAGACAATTTTCCTTTAGCGGCATATTGAAACATTTTTTGGGATATACTTGGCATATAAGACGACCCCCAATTTTCGGTTGACTTTTTTTTGTTTCAAAAGTCGTCTTATACGCTGGAAAATACGGTAATTATTTAAAAAATCAAAGATATGTATTTAAATTGAGAATCAAACTTATTTAAATAGATTTTCCCTTCTCTTTTTGTTCCCCTGTTGACTAGTCTCTAGAAGCAAAAGATAGTTTTGCTAATCTCATCTGTGCAGTTCTATTCAAAGAACATTGATAATGGTGGCAATTCAGCATTTAAATCTAAGGGCTTAATGATAAGTACCCTCATGAGAATGCTAGTACCTTTCCCTCCACAGGAACTCAGAGGCATGGGACTTCTCTGATGGTACATAAACAGGCTCCAAAATACTTAGATTCAGCTTTATGGATTAAGAATTCTGTGCAGACATAGCTAATATTGCTGAAGGGGAAATATAAAGAGGCCAATGTGAGAAAAGTCACAGCCTGGGATAAATAAAAAATAAAGAGGAGAAACATTGGTACTCTTTTTGAAGAATCTTGAATCTAAAATTTGAGTTACTGTGTTTATTATCAGGAGCCAGAAAACTATATGCTCCATGATAATACTTCTCAACTTTTATATTTTAGGGTGGGGGTTAGGCATAACCTGCTGTTTCAGGGCATAATCCTGGCTCTGTGCTCAAGAATACTTCTGCTGAGCATATGGTATGCAAGCGATCGAACCCAGGTTGACAACATGCAAGGCAAGTGCCTATTTGCTGTAGCATTTTTTCAGCTCTGCTTTTAAACATGTAATGTATATGACCAACTTGGTTTAACTGAAGTTGAACATTTTTTCATATGTTTATAATCTAAAGTAATTATTCTATTGTGAACTTTATTTTCATGGTTTCTGCCCATATGGCTGTGTGGCCTTATTTATATATTTTTAATATTTATATTAGCTTTGTTCTTATTCATGTGCTGTTTTACAACCTTACTGTTGGTTTGCAAAAACTATTTACATCTCAAGGAAATAGTTCCTTATACATAAGGAAACATTGAATATTTTATATATGGAATGCTAGTGTCTAAAACAAGAATGAGGGAAGGGGGTGGTGTTTTCTTTGCATATGTCCAACCTCGGGTCAATCCTTGGCCTAAAGTGCTCTCCACTATGCACTATCAACTGTGACCCCTGAGTCACAAAATTAAGCTCTGAATACCCCCCAAACATGGCCTAAAAAACAGCAAATAAACAGGTACACACGCACACACACGCACACACACACACACACACACAGAACACAGACATGTCTGAAAGGTAAGAAAACAAGTGAGTGTTGGTTGATGCATGTATGTATACATATACTTTATTTTTAATATGAGCAAAAAGTATTCTCCACTCTGTAATTATTCCAATTTAAGAGTTAATTAAATATAAAAGTTTACTTCCATTATTTTTAAATTTGTCTCTTTGTTATAAATTTTCAGCCACTAAGATTCTTGAGACAGTTATACTGTTTAATTTAGAAGTTCTTGAAGAATATCAATTATATTTTTATCCTAAATTGGGCAATAATTAAAGAAGTTTGCCATATTTTTTATTTTTCTATCTTTATTTCATGTTGTTTTCTTCTAGATAAAGTGCTATACAACCCTAGTTTTTCTTAGGGAAACTCCTTATTCAGTTGGCTCTGATGTGCTGCATTAGGCATTTACACTGCTTGGATGTATCCAAGTATAAATTCTTATTTTTATACTATTAACACCAAGAAATAGTTTAAATATTGGGGTTTCATGCTTAATCGTTACATCAACATGGCAGTAGGTTCATTATGAATATCATTATGAATATCATAGTAGTAATAATTGCAAAAAGTAGAGACATTGTCTTTAGTATTTGTTCTGTGAACTGGAAGAAAAGATTTGATCAGTATCCTAATCTAAAAAAATACAAATTCTAACAGGTTTTCCTGAATAGAATATTTTTCAGGGTTGAATAAATAGTCATGCATAGCAATTGCTCATTGAAAATCAACTTTATTGGGGCCGGAGAGATAGCATGGAGATAAAGCACTTGCCTTGCATGCAGAAGGACGGTAGTTTGAATCCCGGCAACCCATGTGATCCCCCGAGCCTGCCAGGAGCGATTTCTGAGAGTAGAGCCAGGAGTAACCACTGAGTGCTGCTGGGTGTGTCCCCAAAACTAAACAACAACAACAACAACAACAAACACCGAAAATCAACTTTATTATTATCAACCAATACTAAACTTTATTTAATTCAGGAAATATCATTTTCAACCATTACCCTCAGCCAGAGGATGACACTAATAACTTCTTTTTCTAAAAATAAACCTGGTAGGCGCTGTATTCAGAATAATTCTGAAAATAATTCTGAAGCTGGTTACATTCAGGCATTTGTTTCAGGGTCAAATTTGTCCTTTCTCCCTTCCCCATAGAATACTGCTCACCAGTACTTTCACCATTGTCCAAAGCTGCTCACTGGGCCTTCAGAGAAAAATTAGCTGAGCAAGGGAGGCACACACCATCTGACGCCCAGTGTTTTGTGGGTGAGGACGACTTGAGCCATTGGATTTGAACCTGTGCTTAACCAAAAAGGTTTTCAAGTTCCTTTTTTATGGGCTGAGCACTCAGGCCTGTGGAGGGTGGTACTGGGTGCAGGGCATGTCTCTCTGTTGTCTTGACTCAGGATGAGATTATTTTGATTTTCGTTTTTTCCATTCTCAAGCCTCACTACTTTAAGTGTTCTATCCTTTGCAGTCAAAGGCAATTCTTAAGCTTCATTTAGAAGCAACAATAGTAGTATTCTGCAGAATGGAAAAAAGAAAAGGAGGGAAAAAATAGAGAAGAGATCTAATTTACCAGAACACATCTTAAGAAATGAGATGAACCTGTTCCTAGGAGCTCACATGCCCCTGTGTCATTGCAGGGTCTTTTACAAGTATATTTTCAGGAAATAGGACTTTACTAGCACAGGTGAACCAGAGAGCCATGAGTATGCTGGAAAAAAAGGGTTGGTGTTTTGTTTATATGACAGCCACCAAAATGCTTGCAAGGGTAAGAAAGGCTGGAAATAACATATGTGGGTATAGCCAGCATCTCTGGGTTTGCACAAGCTTTAGGAGCATGAAGGAGGTGTAGGACTAAGCTCCTAGATTAGAAAGAAAGCTATTTACTCTCTCAGCCCTGGTTTGCTACAACCATTTCTTGGTTCTTGTCTTTTCCCATGAAGAGGGGAGAGCCCTTAACTTACAGTAAGAAGAACCAACAATTTATAACCCACTCCTTTGGCTTCAGTTATCTTCTCAATGAAACCACAACCTTAGGGGTCCCCTAGCTGTGATCACAGTCTGGGGCATTTTTTGCAAGAGCATGGGCTGAAATAATGGGGTTCAATGTAAGCAGAGACTTTTCAAGTGACTTGTGCTGCTTGGATAAATTCATTTTTTGTGTGACATCTCAGACTTTCTGACCACAAAATCATCAACTTTCCCTTCTTCCAGTTGCCCCCCCCCCACATTTCCCAGGCATTTTCAGATTGCTTTGAAAGCAGCCCCTGATGCTGCAACATGGAAGTATATGTCATTAGATGGCTGGGCTAAATCTTACTCTGATTGATTGGTAAGACCCTCCAGGAATGTTCTAGTCCAATTTCTTTATTTTGGGAATGAGCACCAGAATGACTTTGGCTGGGAGGTAAGATAGGACCATGACCCTGGGTCCTTGCATGTCAGAGCCACTGGCCAGACATAGCTCTGCACTCACAGTTCACAACCTCTGAAGCCCACACAGATGGCAGCTAGAGATGCCTGAGGCCCACTTTCCTCAACTTCAACAGCCTTGCCAGTGAGAGAAATATTTCCCTTGAGAGTATCCTAGCTTTGGAACAATCTCAGTCCCTGCCTTTGCCTGTTAAATAATTCCAGGATACATATCCTTCACTGACTCCTTAAGTTCCCAACTGATTAAGATCTTTTTTCTGCAGGATCTAAACTTGGAGAGTTAATACCTGCAATACGTAACTTATCATTTAGTAATAATAAGACATCACTCTAATGCATCATAGATGATCACTATATGTATTATAATTATTTATAGTGTGTATAATAGTGATTCTATGTATTAGGATAGTACAATAGTATATTATAATAGTATAATAGTCCCATTTCCACACCTCCACCTCTCCACTCCCTGGCACCCTTCTTTTCCCTGAATTTGTCACTCCTGCATGTTTCTATACAGGTTCGCCTAGACTACTGCCCAAATATCTGGCATTTGTCTGCAACACTTAATCTCTGGCTCTGTTTGAGGGAAATTGAAGGATATCTCACACCTTGCATATATTATTTTTCTAATACAAGGGCCAATGATGTGTTTTTGTCACTGTGGCCTCTGTTAGTCAGTTGAGAGCTTTGCAGCTTTGCTTTCTTAGACTTTTGCACAGTCTGAGAACATAGTAAGATGCAGTATATGTTTGCAGCATTGAATTTCAGCACTTGCGAGTTACTCTAGAACTGGAAGGAAAGCCCAGGGCTCCGATCACCTGCCTTTTCTTCATGAAAGAGGCTAGAAAAAGAAATTGATGCCTTCCTGCTTCCCTACTGGGTCTGTACTATTTCAGCAGTTCACCTTCAACAGTGTCAGCCCAGTGGTGGGCAAATACTCCTGGTCAGTGTTATCTGGATGTGTGACTATAGTGACTTCAGGATCCTCCCTCCCTCCCTCCCTCCCTCCCTCCCACCCTCCCTCCCTCCCTCCCTCCCTTCCTCCCTCCCTCCCTCCCTCCCTCCCTCCCTCCCTCCCTCCCTCCCTCCCTCCCTCCCTCCCTCCCTCCCTCCCTTCCTTCCTTCCTTCCTTCCTTCCTTCCTTCCTTCCTTCCTTCCTTCCTTCCTTCCTTCCTTCCTTCCTTCCTTCCACTTAGGGTAAAATTAGTAGGGGGAAAGGGAAAAATGAGTTTTGCAGGGAGAAGATGTAGGGGAGAATGGGAGGGGTCATGGGAAGGGGAGAGCGAGAAACTGAGACTGAGGTGGTAGTCTTTAATTCTTAGATAATAACTATGCCTGAAGATTTTGTACTTTTGTACATGAGTCCCTATATTACCATTTTTTTCTTAAGTTAGTTGTGTTTCTGAGAGCCAAGTACGAATTTCTGCTAAATTAGCCACTCTGTAGCTGATTCTGGCCTGACCAGGTATGTGAGAGTTGGGGTACATATTCTGTCACTTGCTACAGAATATTTTCTCATAAAGGTTGATTTGAGGAATGCTGTGATTACACAGGTGCTTTCCACTTTCCTTATTAATGTCACCAAGTTTCTTCTTTCCTTGGCCTTCAGAAGAGACAAAGAAGTCTGGTTATTTGCCTTTCCATTTCCCAAGTCACATACAAAACTTCCAACACTTCTTTTTTTTTTTTTTAAGAGGCCAGCATACCCTAGTTGTTTGTTCCCTATGATGAATGTTCCCCATTGCTTATTAACCTCCAAGATAGGCAGCCCCCACTATTAGGGCTTATGGTTTGTATGAGACAACATAAAAACAAGACACATTCTCCCCCATGCACATTTCAAATGAAATGTAACGGAAGAGAAATAAATAAAAATGGGAAAAAATGCCTTAAATGGTTTATGTTGGAAAATGTTATATGGGCAATAATGGTGCTTATATGGGCTTTGGGCAGAGACTTTGATAATGAAGGTTAAATGAGGGAATGTTACAAAAAATGTTCACTGTTCATAAAAATAAATCTCTGGTATGAACCAGAATGAAATAAACAGAGTTGCAGGCTCTGGGAGCAGCTGGGTTGACCTCAGCCTCAGGTTGGTAATAGCCAGACTTGCTGGAACCACACACCCTCACCTCAGCGGGGTTCACTTAGCTCTTCATCACAGGGACACGCGTTGTGTTCCGTGGCCTGGGCAGGCTCTTCAGCTCACTGAAAAACAAAGGCCTTGTCATTTCCCGGCGTTACCCCCCCCCCCCTTGGGTCCTGCTAGGGTTTCCAGGAACCCTGCCTGCCTTTCTGGGTTAAGTATCAGTCCAGCAACTTGGAACATAAATGTCCGTGGGGGAGCAGGTTGTATATGAGTGAGGGAGTGAGTTGCATGGGTAGGGGGGAAGACAAATGGAGAAAGCAAGTCCCCTCTCCCACACTCTAAAAGGGTCACCACCACTCAGCTCTTACTGAGGGGGGAATGCCCACTGGAGAATTAGAGCTTCCCATTTTTTAAGAGTAAGCTGGGAATATGGATTAATTTTATATGAAATTTCTGTATTTAAAATAATTGTTGACGATCTGTTTTCTTTGGTTGTTGGGGAATATTAACATTTCACGGGGAAATATTTCACCAATGTCAGGATCCAGTGGACAAAAGCTTTTAATTCCTCTCTTTTTTTCTCTCTTACACACACACACACACACACACACACACACACACACACACACACACACACATGGAGTTATATGATGGAGGCTAACAATAGCAAGATATTCCTTGACAAGCTCCTCAGTAGCCTCTTATTTGGGGAATCACATTTCCTAATTAACTATCCAGGCATCATATTTACCCAGAGTTTACTTTTGGAAAGCTCAAGTTCAGATGGGAGTGAAGGGGCTGAAGTGGAAGTCCCAAAATTGACTGGTCAATGGTGATACTGTCAGGAATAGTTCCTAAAGTCTCTATGGCCTTCCTTGCAGATTTCATTGGCTCAGAAATAAAACTTAAGGTGAAAAACAAAGTCTCTAGGAGGATTCTTAAGCTACCTGGAAAGAGAATAATAATGAGGAGTCCTTGGCAGAACAAACCCAATGGAGGAGAGGGAGAGATACAAAGAAATTTTAGTTTATTTTATATATTATATAGTTTATTATATATATATTATATAGAGTTTTTGCAGATTCTATATGTTTGCATCAAGTATTAAGTAAAGTGCCTGAATTATGGTAGCAAAAGCACTGGGGATGAGAAATATCAACTTGCAAAGAGACTGTAGGTAAGCATGTCAGTCTTAAACGTCCATGGAGACAGTGAGGACCTGAAGTTAAACCTGCCTGGGTTGTCTTTGCATCTCAAATACCATGGGGATCAACTTTCCTTGTACATGGAATAGACTTTAGTTAGGTTTGCTCTCCTTTCTCTCATGAATAACCTAATTTGCCATTCAACTTCCCACCTTAGAGACAAGAGTATACCTCTGGGCCAGAGATAAAGTACAGGAGTTAAGGCAATTGCCCTGCTAGGTGCTGATCATGTTTTGACCACTGGATCCACAAATATTCCCCTAACGACCAGCAGTGACCTCTAAATACAGAGTCAGGAGTAAGCTCTAAGCTTTTCTGTGTATGGTCCAAGCTTCCTCCTCTCAAAAATGGTATGCTTATTTAAAAAAATATCTCATATTTTATGGATGTATAATTGATATGTAACGTTGTATAAACTTAAGATGTACAGTATGTATTACACTGTGATTACCACATTACAGAACTATACACATCACACATTTCTTTATTGTATGCAGGAATGGGTAATTATTTTTTTCTTCAAGGGCCATTTTAGACTTTTAAAACATCATTTTCAGCCCATGCAATACAAGCAGATAGGCTGTGGGCAGCCAATCTGAAGTATACATGTTTGTCCTGTTACATACTAGGGCTATACCACTTGGTTTCATAGATGATGGCTTGACTTTCCCAGCCCTGTTAGTGACAACAAAGAGGCTCTGGTTGCTTGGAAGTCCATCATATAGTATCATTTTCTACATAATCATTAAGCTGTGTCTTTGGTCTCCAGAACACAGTTGCCTAGTAGCTGTGACTTGATATCTTTAAACAATATCTCAATTCCCCCTCTTTCCCAGCTTCTGGAATTTACCTTTTTAATTTCTCCCTCTGCCTTTTCAAAAAATTTCAGGTTCTTTATAGAAGTGACAGCACACAGAAGTGATTATCTGTTTGGCTTATTTCATTTATTACTGTGTTCTCAAGGTCCATCCAGCTTTTCACAAAAAGCAAAGTCATCTTTTTATTCATAGCTGAATAATAAATATCCCTGTGTATATAATATCTATATCTATTTAATCATTTGTATGTTACATCTATATATAGTTATATATCTATATCTATATATTGGCTTTTCGGCCACACCCAGTGATGCTCAGGGGTTACTCCTGGCTATGTGCTCAGAATTGCTCCTGGCTTGGGGGACCATGTGGGATGCGGGGGGGGGGGGGGGAATCGAACCATGATCCATCCTAGGCTAGTGCACGTGCACTAAATATATATTTATATATTTATATATTTATGTCTCTCTGCAAATAATATCTTTATTTACTGATGGGTATTTAAATTATATCTGTACCTTGGATACTTTGCAAAATGATCATAGGGGTATAAATGTATCTTTTAGATACTGACTTCACTTCTTTCTTATTTCAACCCAGGAGTGGGATTGTTGGAGCAGATGGTAGTTTTGTCTTTAACTTTTGAGAAATTTCCATACTGTTTTCCATGCTGGCTGTGACATTTTACATTTGTAACTCCTGTGTATCTCTTAGGTCTCTTATAATCATCTTCTCAATAAGTCTGAAGTGATATTGTGGTTTTGGTTTGTATTTCCTAATGACTGGAAATGTGATGGTGAGCATCTTTTCACATGTGTATGCTTTCTTTGGATATGTGTCTATATAGATCCTTTTTCTGTTAAACTGTTTTTATTTTCTATTTTTCTATTAAATTTATCTGAGTTCTTTATATATTTTAGCTACTTGTCCCCTCTAAGATAAAGTTGATAAGCAGTTCCTTCTATATTATACACTGCACTTTTAATTTGCTGTTTCCATAGTCTCCCAGAAGATAATTTATTTTAAATATTTTTCTTTATTTAATCACCATAATTACATATATATATATACATACATACATAGTTAGATTTCTTTCATAAGAAGAACACCCCCCTTCACCAGTGCAACCTTCCCACCACCAATGTCCCCTATCTCTCTCCTTCCTCATCCCCTGCTTGTATTCGAGACAGACATTCTACTTATCTCACTCATTAACATTGCCCTTTTTAAAAAGTGAATATCTTTATTTAAACAGCTTGATTACAAACATGGTTGTAGTTGGATTTCAGTCATGTAAAGAACACCCCCCTTCACCAGTGCAACCTTCCCACCACCAATGTCCCCTATCTCTCTCCTTCCTCATCCCCTGCTTGTATTCGAGACAGACATTCTACTTATCTCACTCATTAACATTGCCCTTTTTAAAAAGTGAATATCTTTATTTAAACAGCTTGATTACAAACATGGTTGTAGTTGGATTTCAGTCATGTAAAGAACACCCCCCTTCACTAGTGTAACATTCCCATCACCAATGTCCCAAATCTCCCTCCTATTGTTTTGATAGTGTAGTCATCTCTCTACACTCACCACTCTTTGTTGTGAGCTTCACATAGAGAGCCCGTCCTTCCATTCCTCATCCCAGAAGATATTTTAATGTAGTCCCATGTTTTAGTTTTTGTTGCTTTTAGTGACTTATTAAAAAAATTCATGCCAAGTAAACTTAAATTATTGGGTCTTAAACTTTGATCTATTTCACATTAATGTTTTGTAGTGATATGAGCCAGGCCCAATTTTATTTTCTGCATTTGTATATTCTTTTATTCCAGTGACATTATTGAAATGCTGTCTTGTTCTCTTTGTGTATTTTCAGTACTCTTGTCAAAATATTAGTTGACCATAAGTAAGCTTAAGTCTGAAATCTTTGTTTTATTTCATTGGCCTCAGTGGAATAGTGCCTTCTTTCAATCCTAAAGAGAAAAAATTCTCAAGGATAATTAAAAATGGTCAAAAATTCTGTCAGTTTTTTAGGGTTACCCAATAGAGAGCTGGGACGTGGGGTGTCTGCCTCTCCATGGGAGCTACAACACTGTTCTCGTTACTGTTTTCTCACTACATAGGAATGCATGCCTCCTCACATCAGTGACCTTAATCATCCAAGAGATGTCAAAATGTTTGTAAAATATTCATATTTTTAAATCTTAAGAATGAATTCAAATTTTCTAAAAAAAAAAAACCAGGCAAGCCAATAGGGGCAGAGCTACAGAATATGTCCTAATTATCTTAGTTGTCATAGCCACAGAATTTGTATCCCCAAACACATGCCAGATATTACTTTATGTTTTATAGATTCAAACCTCTCCTTTATTCTAGCCCTGAGCCTATTTAGATTTTCCTAGGAGATGCATTTGACTGGGAGAAATGTCACTGTACATGGCATGCCACTAGCTCCACCTCACTTCATTTTGTAGGGGGACTAGGTTAAGACATGTTGTAGTATATGTGTATGGGGTGATGGCATGTATGCATACATAAATGTTGACATGAGGGGTCAAGAATAGACCTGATTTAAGAAAATAGAAAAGTATGTACATTGACTATTTTCAGAAGCTATGAAGAGGCCAAGGAAAAAAACCAATTAAAAGACACCTATTTGGTGCCCTTTGGAGATGACTTGACAGTGTTTGAACATAGTAAGTAGAGTGGAAAATTTAAAAGGAGTCTTAAATCAGCAAGAAGAGAATATATAGCATTATGAAATTCATTGTGTGTATATGTGTGATGTGTGTGTGTATGTGTGTAAAGTTATGGTGTTCCCTGACCAGATTTCTATTTTCTATTGGTTTGGATGATTAGTTGGCTATTTTAGTAGTTCATTGTCTCAGCCTTTGTAGTAAAAGTCCCTCCTAAATGGGGCTCAGAATGTCATAACTGTATAAAATATTCATTAAGATGGTGCTTTTAATGGATTTGTTTGGAATGAACTCGAGCAGAGGCAGCCACAGGCTGATTTGTGGGGCTGTAGAGCTGTTTCAGGGCTGGGTGGGCTCTAAGTCCTGTCTTATTCTCTCAGCCCCTCCATCACCCTCTTTGCTCGAAGGTTTCGACTGGGAGAGCACTGAAGCTATGCTGACTGGGCGTTTCAGGACCAGAACTCTTCCTCTGGCATGAGCATGCTCATCTGAGCATTTTTAACACTGTGTTCAATGGAGGCATACTGGGCTATGTCTAAATTATAGCCAGGAGGAAATACCGTGTGTGTGTGTGTGTGTGTGTGTGTGTGTGTGTGTGTGTGTGTGTGTGTGTGTGTGTGTGTGTGTTAGATTAAGCTTTGATTTTCAGGTCTGTTCCTTTTCTGTACTGCTGACCCTCAGTAAAGGAGCTTAGCAGCTCTGAGCCCCAGCTCCCTCATTTTCTAAATAAAAACTAGTGCTGATAGTCACTTTATAGAAGAGTTGTAGGCTGGGGATGGTTTATAAAGTAGCTTAGTGTCTTGGATGTATTAAAGCCATGAATGTCAGCCATTGTTTTCTGAGTCATACAATGCTAAGCATATCTTTTGTCTATTTGAAGTGTGTATGAGTTTCATGCTGGACATATGTGCTTTAGATCTTATCTGATACTAACCTCGATGACAGAGCAGGGGTAGCTCAGCATCCTTAAACAAATGGAAGAGGCAGGGACCAGAGCATTGAGTGAAATGCTGATGATTGCTCTGCCAGAAGCTAATGAGACCTAAGTACAGAAGTATTGGACCCTCTTCTAGCCTTAATTTCAGTACATTGTATTAGATAAGGGCCTTTGTTCACTTCTCCATGTTCTTTGTTACCAGAGCATTTCTTTGTTATCCAGACTTACTTACCCAGAGTATCTGAAATTATGCCTTTTCTTGTTTGTTTGTTTGTTTGAGTTTGGGACCATGCCAGCAATGTTTCAGGCTTTACTTTAGACTCTATTCTTGAAGATCTTTACAGGTAGTGTTTGGGGTATATCAGGTTTTGAACTGCAGTCAGCAGATATCTTTACCCCTGTACTGTGTTTCCCAACCAACCCTTCTAATTCATTTCTATCTGTGATTCTGTTTACTTTTAAGTCTTAAGCACTCACCTTCTTTCTAATCTTCTGAAACAGAAGATACTTCCAGTCTTTGTATCTGGAGGCTGGCAGCAGGTCCCAGAATATAGTACATGCATTTGTTTAGCCAATTCCTTTCCTCCAACTCCCGTCCCTGCTTTCCCAACATTGTGCCTCACAGGGTCCCATGATTCCCACAAACTGCTTCACTTTGGGGTCTGTAGCCTTAAAATGGAAAGATACTTAATTATTAATAAGGAAACAATTGTTTCCTCTAAAGGTATGGGAGCCATTTACCACTCACTAACTGCCTTTTTGCTTCTTGTCTTCTGTGGCTGGGTAGCTGGGATTCAATGTTCATAACCTTCAAATTGAAGTGGCAAACAATTTCCCAATGCCAGTTAACTAAGCAGCTGCCTCAGCACCGGGCCCAGGAAAGTGGCAGGAATAGACAAGCTGGGATTGGGCCTGAGGCCACCTCCCATGACTGTTCTGTGGGGGTCTCCATCCTAGGAGACAGAATATGCTCATCAAGATCCTGATTAAACAGGGATTTACAAAGGCTCTCTTTGTAACCAGGCAAACAAGTGCTTCCCCAGCCCTTTCACTCTGAAAACAAAAACCTATCTAGATTTAATCACCCTGCTTGGTCTTGGGACCTCACCTTGCATGTTCCTGGCAAATTTCTGCATTGTCTCTAAGTCATAAAGCTTGTGCCTTCATGGGAGCTCTCTAGACCCTCAAGGGTTTTTATTGTTGCTTTTGATTTCCCTTTCTTCTAACTTCTGAATTAACATGAAATTGAAGATGACTGTCTTAGGGCCAAAGGAGAGGGTGAGACAGTGTGGAGTGTGTGTGTGTGTGTGTGTGTGTGTGTGTGTGTGAGAGAGAGAGAGAGAGAGAGAGAGAGAGAGAGACAGAGACAGAGAGAGACAGAGACACAGAGAGACAGAGACACAGAGAGACAGAGACAGAAAGATATATATATATATATATATATATATATATATATATAGAGAGAGAGAGAGAGAGAGAGAGAGAGAGAGAGAGAGAAAGCCACTGAGCCAGCCAATGAAAAGCTTGCATCTTGGAACCCAAGGCAACTTTATATTCATTAGGCTGCTCATTTTCCATCTAAGCCACAAGCAAAATGAAAACACTGTCTTCTCAGCCAGCCATATATCATCAATCGCAGCTAGGTCTCCAAGCCCTTCTCCAGGAATGTGACATGGAGAGTTACCTGCACTAGGCTCGGAATCTTGTAAATGGAGATAACTCCTATCCAATACTTTTGGTTCTCCTCTCAGTACCCCACTCTTCTGGGGCTCCAAGTTTAAGATTGTGGTCATGCAACAGTGACTGTATCTGCACCTCTCATGCAGGAGAACAACATGGACCCTTATATATTAGCCTTTATCACTGTAGGTGAATGTTTGTTGCTGCCAGCCAATCTTTTTTTCAAAAATTAATTGAACCATGAATAGAAGTTTGGAAGCTCTCTACAAGGCCAAAGGCTGATTGGGAGCCATTGAAACCAGGGAAGGGCTTTCCCACTCATCATAGCATGCCTGAGCTTAGTCTGAAATTGCAGATGTTGATTCCTATTCTGGATGAATGGACAAGAAGGTTGAGGGAGGTGTGTTTTCTGCCTGCCACCCTCTGTCACTCCTCATCATGCCTTCAGATTGTTCTTCTCATCTTTACTGACAGTCAGTCCTGCATTTGCCTGCTAAGATAAAGAATGAACACAAGTCTTATGAGAGAAAAACCTGTACAGAACCAGTTCTGAAGCAGTAGCTATTAGGCAGATCAGTATGAATATTAAATTTGATTCTTCTAAAATATTCCCCCTTTCACCTCCTCCATCTTCTTCCCTTTCTTGGTTGAACAGAAGTTACATCTATTGAATTTTTGAATAACTATTTTTTCCTGATTAAGAACAGACATGTTCATTATAAGAAAAGCAATAAAAAAAAACCAGGAAAAGAATGCCAATTGAGAAATTCAGAGTATCTCAGGTGACAAGCTGTGTGATAAGAGCTTATATATATATATACATACATGTATATATACATACATATGTGTATATATACATATATATAATCTCATTTAATCCTTTAGAATCATATGAGGAAGTTAGTTATTATCTGTACCTTACAGATGAAAAAATTGGGACAGAGGTAACTTTCTGACAGTCATATTTTTGGTAGAAAGTAACATAGACTTTGAAATCAGGCAATCTGACTCCAAGTCAACCTTTTTGTTCAATATGCTGACTCTCTTACATAGCCTGTTTAAACTATATCCAAAGAAGTCACATCAAAAAAGTTGGATCGACTAGGGAAGCTTCTTGTCATTCACACTCTAGAAGAAATAGTTCAATGTGGGAACTCATCCCTTCACATTCAGGGCTTCTGCCCTGCAGGCTCTGAAGACTATTTGTCATAGGGATAGATGAAAATGAGCTGGTTTAAAAAAAGAGCTGTATCACCTGGATTATTAAACTTGTTAACACACAGAGGTCAAGGACTTGGATTCAGAAACTCTGTGTCAATATATTCTATAGTACACAACAAAGCTATATGGGAACCAACCAGCATCTGCTTTCTTAGACTCTGTGCTTGGAATCACTTCATGAGGAACATCCAGCTAGTGGCCAAATGAGCTATTCTTTTTAATTGCTCCCTATCTTCTCCACCTACCTTCTTACAGGACTAATAGAACCCTTAATACAATCTCACACTAACTAGGTTTAGCTAAAAATACACCAACTTTTTATTTATAGTTACAATAGAATACTCATAGGTTTTTTTACATGACTTTTAACAAAGTCAAACCTTATTGGTCAAATATTGGTCCAACATAATTCTGCCTTCTATTGGTGGTTTTATCTGCTGTCATAGGCTTACCTCAAAGTTCAACTCTCCAACGCTATTTTTAAAAATTTTATTGAAGTGTATTTTGCTTATAAAACTTACCAGTTTTAAGTGTAAAATTCAGTGATTTTTTAAAGAAAGTATTCGATTGTATAATATCATAACACTTTCAGTTCCTCAATGATATTCTTGATACCCATTAACAGTTAATTCTCTTCCCATCCTCATTCCTTGTAAATAAAATCCTACATGAGCAATCTTTTTGTCTAGTTTCTTTGTTAGAATAATGTTTTGGAGAGTAGTTCATTCATACCACAATGATATATGTTGCAGTATGTATCATTATGCATTCCTTTTTGTTGCTGAATAGCATTCCATTATAGGATATGGTGTAGTTTATCTGCTAGTCTATTGAGCATTTGACTTGTTTCCATTTTTTAAGCTGCTCTGAATAATGCTGCTGTAAGCCATCATCTGCAAGTCTCAGTTTAGAAATGGTATGTTTTCATTTCTCTTGAGCAGATATCATGAAGTGAGACTGCTGGCTTGTATGCCAAATTTATGTTTAACTTTTACAGAAATGTCCAAAGTATTTTTCAAAAAAGCTATGCTAAGGGGCAGTTTTATTGACATAATTTCTAAGTCATTGAGGTATCTATTCATGATAGTAGATAATATTAATTTGGGCTGATAATAAAAGATATAAAATGACCTTTAATTCTATTTCCTCGATTAATATTTTATCTATTCATATAAAATCATAATTTTATTTACAGTATTACATATATATGGAAAGTATAATATGATAACATTTTATATATAATGGAAAGAAATATACTTAATATATTTGTATTCATGTCAAAATTATACATACATATATGTGTATGAGTTGTTATATATGAAAAATACAGATACACATAAGCACAGGATTATATTATATAAAAATCAAATATGATTTTTCCTATGTTCATACTTATCTCCACATTATTTTTAAACCATTATGCTAGTTTGGGCTTACTTCTAAGTAATAATTTTACATTGTATTATTCAGGGAGACTTTGAGCTCTTCCTTTTCTCTTTAGCCTCATCCCTTTATTTTACTGGTCAAATGGCCTCTCTTTACCCTTTGTTCTTTTGGGGTATATATGAAATATGGTTCCTTCCCCTTGAGAGGTGACTTTGATAAACCCTTGTTCAAAGTGTTTCTTTTTCAATAATATCACAGCTGATGGTCACTTTTATTAAAAATACATACCATGAGGGACTGAAACTTAAAGGGAAAGAGCATATGCTTTGTATGCCTGTAGTCCCAGTTCAATCCCTAATGCTGTATGGTTCCCCAAGCACCACTGGGAGTGACCCAAGTGTATTGAGCCACTAGTAGACTTTGGATATGACCAATGTGGCCCCCAAGACAAAAAAACAATATTTAAAAAAATGACCAGAAGCATAATGGGAGTCTTGTATGTAGACAGATTAGCTGAATCATTTTACTCATTAGTAAGGTGTTACTTAGACCTTGTCTGAGAATAACAAATGTTTTTCACAGGGAAGATGGACACAAGAAGATGTCCGCATTAGTAACATTGAGAAGAGGGTAATGCCTTTGGTCCCCTTCTAACTTATTGCAACCTCTTAATGACTGCTGAGCCTGTCTACTTCTAGAATTCATCCTGAGTATGGTTCTAATCCTGTGCTTGTCCATTGCTCTCTACAGGCTCATTTAAGACCATCATGGGCTTCCACCCTACTTCACATCAGACAAAAATTATTCTCTAAGATGAAACTTGATCTTCTAAAATTTTTGCTTTTTAAAGTAACATTTTGTGTTTGGGGCAGGGTGGCGGGTAGGGTGGGGTGAGGGAGTTGTCACATTAGACAGTGCTCTGAAATTATTCCTGGTTCTCTGCTCAGGGGTCATTTCTATCTGTGCTCAGGGAATGATATGTAGTGCCAGGGATAGAGCTCAGGTTGTCAGAATGCAGCAAAGACTTTACCCTGCTGCATTATTTGGGGTGGGAGAGTGCATTTTATGGTATGCCAAAATATAGTATATTCGGAGAGATAGCACAGCGGTGTTTGCCTTGCAAGCAGCCGATCCAGGACCAAAGGTGGTTGGTTTGAATCCCGGTGTCCCATATGGTCCCCCGTGCCTGCCAGGAGCTATTTCTGAGCAGACAGCCAGGAGTAACCCCTGAGCACCACCGGGTGTGGCCCAAAAAAAATATATAGTATATTACAGCATATATCAGAATTTTCTTGAATTTTAGAGATCAAATAATATGTATATGCTGCTTCTCATTATTCATTCAGCATTTGATGAGTTTGCTTTTTGACTATTTGTATAATGATGCTATGGGCACTTTTTTTTTTAATACAATGAAGGCCATACTCAAAAATGCTGGGGTGGAGGTACAGGGTCACTTTCTGATAATGCTTTGCCTGGTGGTACAACATTGGAGATAGAGTGGGGATTGAATTTAGGGCTTTGCACATGCTAGGCATATGGTCTACCACTTGACTGAGTTATGGACATTCATATCTGAGTTTTTCATTGATGTGTATTTTCATTTTTGTGGAGTGTACTTCTAGAAACAAATTTTATCCTTTATTATCTATATTTTTCAAATGAATATGCATTAGTCAGACTAAATGTCCAGCTAGATATCATCCCCCAAACCTTATATAACAATGTTCTCTCACAAAGCACTTATCCAATTCCACTTTTTGTTATAACTATTTGTGTAGTTATTCTGGTAAGCCCTTTTTTTTTAATATAATTTTTATTTTGATCATAGTGGCTTACATATTGTTGACAATAATATTTAGGTACATATTTACATAAAATCAGGGGGGATTCCCATCCCCAAATTGTCCTCCCTACACCCCCGTTTCTGTCTTACCTCCCATTTCCTCTTCCCTCAACCCCAGGGCGGCTAGAATATGTGGTCCCCTCTGTCTCTAACCAACTACTTAGTAGTCTTGCATCAGTTTGGTCTTGATGCCTCCCTTATTTCCCCCTCTAAGTAGGGGCAGGGGTAGCTAGTTCAAGTTGCGTGGTTTTGCCTGAAAAAGAGAAAATAAATAAACTGGGGTAAGAGTTTAATACCCCGAAAATGGGCAGAATCCTTCTAGAGGTTCTCATCATCGATTTGGGAAATGAAGGAGAAAAAGAAGTTGAAACACTCCACCAGTACCAAAAGAAGTGTCAAATATCCAGTGAGGACTCCAGCTATAACGATAAGCACCACAAAAAAAGATAAAAAACAAAACGAAACAAACAAAAAACAAACACAAACAAACAAAAAAAACACGCCGTGGTCTTGAAATAAGAAACATGGCGTAGCACGGTAAGCCCTTTTTTTTCTGATAAGAGTTTGTGGCAAAAGTTTTGCATATACATAGGTTAAGTGGATATTTATCCCCCTGGATAATGGAAAATTATATCAGAGAAAGGGAGTAGAGCTGCAAATAGGTTAAATGTTTTGAAAAGTTGAAAAACTTTACTGTTTTCTACTGAAAAGATATTAGCTCTTGAACCTGATAGCATTAAAGTAAAAATGATTAACAACCTGTGATCCCCAGTGCTTAATAATTCATATTGAGTGGAAACAAACAATATCAATAACAAAAGCATAAAGAGAAATATCTTTGGATCAGGAGAGATCCTTCCTTGGCCTTTTGGCTAAGATCAAGTGGCAAAGTTACTCTTCTGTTAAAATTGGCTTGATCCTGCTTCTTGCTTCTGTTCCCATAGAACAGTTTCTCTCTTTGAGGAGAACAGTGGTGGGCAGGAAAGCAGATGGGGAGGAGGGTGCTTGTTACTCTGAGCCTGACCAGCTAATTCTGTCTGACTCTAGTACATATCACCAAGGAATAATCTCCAAAGTATCACTGGCTATTTTATGCACCAATTTTTCATGCTTGCATAGTAGGGAATAAAAGTCACAAAAAAGAAAACTACTTCATAATGCATGAATATAAAATCTTCAGCCTCAAGCAAAACTTTACCCAACTCAGTTCCTCTTGGAGATATCTTCAGAAGTTCTCCCGAGCTTGAATGAGTAGCTTTTAAACTTGAATGTACAGCAGAATCGAGAGCTTAATACAAGGGATTACAAGATCCCTTCCCAGACTTTCTGATTCAATTTATTTGTAACACATTTTTAGGCACTTCTAGTTATTTGAGAAAGCACAAGGTAAGAGATCCCGCTCTAAAATGACATGCTAATCTTATGTCAAAATTTCCCTTTTCTCTCTATGTTGGTTTTGTTTAGCAGTGAGAAGAAAAACCTGATTAAACAGTTTTGTTGGCTTGTGATGTTTGCTTATTGTTGTTTTTATGTCTACGATAAGAGGTTATAGATGTTGGGTGCTTATGTCTTTGAATAGATAATATTTATTCATTCCTGTGATAGTTGTGATCTATAGACTTGAAATTCATTGCTTGAAGAAAAATTTTATTTACTTAAAATGAATACACTTCTAAATTGTTAGAACACATAGACATGCAATTCTGTCATGGACCTCTGTAGATTTTCTCTGAGAGGAAGCTTTCGGGGTGGGGTTAGCTAAATATAAGAGGAAGTCAGAAAGCTCTGGATGAATCTCAGCTTTGTCACCAGAGTCTGGGGAAAATCACTGTGTTGACGAGCCTCAGTTTTTCCACCTATGAATCGGGGTGAATGATAGGATGATGCATGTTATCATTTGGCTTTGAGAGACAGTAGCAGAGGTAAAGCTTGAAGATGAACACACTGTCTGGCAGAGAGGAAAATAGCCTGGCTACATTATATAGTCTTTGATATCAGGATCATGCATAGATTTAGTTTTGTTTGTTTGAACAATTCATACTTGTAGTTAATTTCCTTTTTTTTTTTTCAGTAATTCATCAGAGGTGGGGGATGGTCATTAGGACTAAGAAGTGAGATCTTACCACCTAGAGATGGAGAGTGAATCTGAAGAGAGTCATTTGATTCCCAGAAACACAGAATCTTTTCTTCTCAACAGAATCCTCTGAAGCTGGAGTTGTGACTTCCTCCCTCTAGAACTGGTTAACCTGTCAGGAGATTTGGTAGATGAATTCTGCACCACGCTCTGTCCTCCTCTCTGCATGACCCTGTGAGGCAGCAGCTGCACCCCACACATTTCTTTCCACACAGAAAACCAATCTCTCAGCACCAGAGGAGACAATAGAAAAGGGAGGGAGATGCAAATGTCTTACATTGATTAGTTTTGCCAGCTGCTCTTCTTCCTCCAGAATCAACAGATTGGCCATTTTCACTGTTAATTTCACTGGTCAGGCTCAGATTGTTTTCAGAAATGGCATTTAAAAATAATCCTTTTAGGTGAAATCTGTAAAAAAAAAATCTGAAAACTTGAGGAGGGTTGCAAAAAAATAAAAAGAAGGTGTATGTTATTGGACTGTTTCTAACAATAAATTTGACCTTGGATAAGGCCTGGTTCTTTTAAACATGGGATTGTATACTCAAATGCTTTGAGACTTTGAAAAGGAAAACTAAAGGGAATGGTGGGGAGTACAGTATGGGCTCGTTGTATTTTATTTTCTAATCTTATGAGACATTTGAATATGAATACCTTTCATTTCTTTTTTAAAATTCTACTTTAGAGGCAAATAAGGCATGCATTACACAAGTGCAATACATATGATGGTGGAGGAAAGGCCAGATCCCTATCCTGGCTGAGCACAGCTTTCAGTTTACTCCCTTATGAGCACTGATAGAGAGAATGTGGGACAAGCCTTCCTACATATTTATTGCAAAGCTTATCTTCAATAAATATGTTTATTTATAACAGTGCTTGCAGGTTTCTGGGGCCGCCCCTACCCATGCTCTGGGGGCCACTGGGACTGTGCTTAGTGGAGATAGAGGGGATTTATGGTTTGGGGTTTGAACCTGGGTCTCAGCTCAAGCAAGGCATGTACCCCTAACTGCTGAACTATTTCCCCAGTCCTGCACTTCTTGACTTTGATGAGAATGATCTAAGTTACATTACAACATAAAAATGATGGACTAGGCACTAGAGAGATAGTACAACGGGTAGAATGTCTTGCATGTGGCTGACCAGGTTTGATCCTTGGCATTCGTATGGTCCTCTAGGCATGTCTAGGAATAATTCCTGAGTGAAAAGTCAGGCAGGAGTAAGCCCTGAATATTGTTGGGTGTGGCCCAAGGCCAAGCAAAATCAAACAAAAATGTCGGGCCAAAGATAGTTATCGGTGGGAGAGCACAGCCTGACATACTTGGGGTATGTCTTCTATACTTGAAATCACAGGAAGGTGGTGATAATGGAGGCAGTGAGGAGCTGATAAACTTAGGGCTGAAATTTTATTTTAAAAATATACTGGTTTTAGGCAATGGATATCAGCTGTGATGTCAGTTTTTGAGTATCTGCCTTTTGATAGAGATTTTTGATTAAAAATCATGTGAATTATGATTTAGGCAATCTACTGATTTTTCAAAGGATTATGAGTTAAAGATTTTGTGGGAACTGAGAAGATGATGTAAAAGACTAGAGTATATACTATGCATACAAGAGACCCAAGTTTGATCCCTTGCCATGACATGAATGACATGAATCTATGACACCATAAGGAGTAACTCTTCGGCACCAAAGTGGAATAGTCCTGAGCACTGCTAGGTGTGCACCCCACCCCCTCCCATATAAAGGTGTTGTGAATTATGTAGTCACTTTTATAACTTTATTTTAAAATCAGGAGATGGAGACTAAGTTATGTTTCCACTAATAGGGAGTGCTAATGTAACTCATATTACATCTAAACAGAACAATGCTTTAAAAAATGTAAGTAATCAATAGAATTACTAGGGAATGTGTGGTAAGATATGTCATTGAGTAGAAAATATAAAAAACTGTATATTATGTTACTTTTATGTCTTTTAAAATGCACATAGATAGATGAGAGATAGATAATAGATTGTTTCTGGAAGGACAGGAAAGGGACAAATGATATAGATGTCAGTGGTGGCTCTTTCTGGAAAGAAGTAGTCGGGAGGGAATTAGAGGACAGAAATGAATGAGACATATATATATATATATATATATATATATATATATATATATATATATATATATATATATATATATATTTTATGTGTATTTAGAAGAAAACTTGGTATTTTTTAAACCATGTTCCTGTAACCTTCATTCTAAGTAATTGTAATGAACACACACAGGTGGAAATAGTCTCCTCCAAAAATGTGACTGTGTGTGTGTTTGTGCATGAATTGTGGCGGATGGTGGTTTGCCTTGTCAGAACAGTAAAACACTTTTTTTTTCAGGGAATATCATGGCTTGTGTGTTCAGCATCTTTCCACCATCAGTTGCTCACAGTTTGGCTTCAATAGATGCTCACAGACACTAATGTAAGACAGAAAGTCATCACAGAAATCACTAGTTTCCTTTGCCAAACTTGATATGTTTCTAGTCTCAGAATCATATCACGTAAGTGGATTAAAGTGCTGAAACTCACCAATGGTGGTTTTCCCTGCCAGATTCTCCATTTCTTACTTCCAGATGCCGTCTTTGGGGGTGTTCTCATAGTTTTTAATAAATACACGAACATTGATACATGCCAGCTGGGTAGTATCCGAGGCTAAACACTGGATACGTTTTGGAAAAGCAATTAGATTAGTAAAAGGTGGAAGAAGGGGTTAACCAGATATTACATGATGAACACTCATTTTTACCATGCTCAGACCACTGGAGATACTAAATGATTTCTGGAAAGACTTTGCTAAAGAATCAGATTTGGAAGCTTCAGGGATGATGAATCCAATGATGAGAATGAGATGGGGAAGTACAGGTAAGTGGGCCTGGATCTCCTCATGCTTCCTTAGGATGCCTTTTCCCAAAGCCCCTCTCCAGTCTTCTCTGTCACTGCATGTCTCTTTAATTCTGTTTCTAGTGAACCCTACACAAGTGATTCATTGCTTCCTCACCCCTCTCCACTCTGCCTTTAAATGTGACTACACAGCACTCACCTAACCCCGAAAGAAAAATAATACATCCCTGTCACAGTCTGTGGCCAGCTAGATCTCCCAGCATTAAATCACTATTAAGGGCCTTGGTTTGTTTGATAGCAGCTTTAGGTTTTCTTGCTCCCATTTAGAACTCAGCTAAAGGGTTCCTATATTGGGGTGGAAATGCTGTAACAAACCATTCATGCTGCTCTTCTCTATTGGTACCTCTGTGCCATCATTAATCCTAGGGCCAAGTGCCCAGAGTGCTGCCTAGCTAAACCTCTTCCAGGCAAAGCAGCCACTGAGTCGTATAGGCGAAGTGAAAACTATGAGTTATCCTTCTCGATCCTATGGGAATCCTGTTACAAACAGTATTTGTGAAGCTCATTTGTGTTCCCTGGGCCAAGCCTAGCATTTGGCACATAACAGAAGGTAGGGTGCAAATAGCAAATGAACAAATGAATGGCTGCATATTGGTGGATACAGCTGGCTGGTGTCTGGTGCTAAATATTAAACGGGGATGTGTTTTATTATGTCATTTATGTCCTCTGGTCCTCGCACAAAGGCATGGCCATGAATGTGGGTTTTCTTGCAGACATGGACAAGAATGCTGAATATCCCGGGGTGAGTCTCTTTGTCCTCTACAAGGCTGGCATCAGAAGAGGGTCACTTAGGGTTAATATGGCCCTGTTCACACTCATGTGATCTATAAAGAAAAAGGAAAAGCATCCTATTATGTTTCTTACTGATGTACTTCCCCCTCCCCTCACACAAAGCTTTATCAGTTCGTAAGTATTTTTGAATAACTTCCCAACAATGTATTTTTTTAAATATATGGCCATTACTTCAGGGGTCCCCTAAGTGGCAGAAACTAAATAGAAGATAATTCTTCCATTTTTCAGGTGAGGAAATGGGAAGTTTTATAATTTAGAAACATAAAATGGCAGGTCTTTTTAAAACCACAGCAGGACACCAGAGACCAAAGTGCATGTTAAGGCCCTTGAGTTGCATGAGACACACACAAGTTCTATTCTGGGCACCTTATAGGGCCCCTCAAATCACAAGGAGTGATTCCTGAGTGAAGAGCCAGGAGTAAGCTCTGAGCACTGCTAGGTGTAGCTTAAAATTAAATTTAAAAACTGAACAAATAAAATCACAGATGCATTTTTGGGGGGTGACCTTGAAACTAGCCTAACTTTTCACATATCTTCCTCAGAAAGATTTTGGCAGGCACCACTTTCTTATTCCCCATCTTGTTTCCTCTTCCCTCACCTTGAAGTAGGTTGGTAAAAAATTCAATGAGGGATAGGTGGAGTTTAGAGCTTTTCCCAGTAAACAAATGAAAATGACTTTGCCTCACCTCACCAGGTGGTAGGTGGGGAGGGTGCTAGACAACATTGTGCTCAGGGATTACTACTGGGGTGGCTCAGGGGACCTTATGCTGTACTAAGGATAAATTGGGTTTCACCACATGTAGGGCTAGTGCCTACCCCTGCACTATCTTCCCAGTCCTTCAGAAGTTCCCAAAAGTTTTTATTTTTTTTTTTATATATGTGAGTGTGTGTGTGTGTGTGTGTGTGTGTGTGTGTGTGTGTGTGTGTATTTATGGGTTTTTTTTTTTGTCTTGTTTTTGTTTCCTTCTTTTCCTTAACTTTATCCATTTTGGTTCTGCATGGTACAAAAACCTACAAGAAAAAGTCTTGCCTGGGATAAAAGCTCAGGTTAAAACCAGGGCACAGAGATGATGATTCCTGACACTCTCACCCCCAAATGCACCAGCAATATAATATAGCACCATTTCTTTTTTGCAAAGGCATACTAAAAAGGGGAAACTTTTACATATAGAAACAAGTTTGTATCTATTAGGGATAAGAACTCATACATTTTACAATACAGAAGCTCTTCCCAACAGCGACCATCCAACCTCATATCCTAGATCTCAAACATAGATCTGACACAGTTCTCTGCAACAGCCCCAGGAACCAAACTCCCTCTGGGACATTCTTAATACTGCTTGGACACCAATATGTGCCAGTTTTTTTATATGACATCCTGACAATGAGGAAATGTCAACAACTAGGTCTAAGAGCAGGTTGTCTTACCTCACTACCTAACAATAAGATGAAATCAGAAGACACATCATTCTTTGATCTGTGCAAAAACCAAGATTGCTAACTACAGAAGACTGACTATGACAACCATGATTACCATGACTGGGCAAAAGTTATCCTGGGACCAATAAAAAAAGACCCTAGTCTAGGCTTTGGCCTCTGACCTCTATAACAACCAAGATCTCTAATCCCAGAGGTCTGAATGAGACAACTGCACTGAGCAGAACTTCTGTAAACATAATGAAAGATTCTATCCTAGGCTTCGTACTAGGATCAGTGCAAAAACCAAGACTAATTAAAATTATAGTATTGGAATAGAACTTCTAGAAAAGTAAAGAAAGATTTCACTTTAGTCTCCATCCTATGACCTGTGCAAATACCGAGATCTCTCATTACAGAAGCCTGATTTTATCATCCATGACTGAGTGGAAAGTTTCCAGACAGCACAAAAGAACCTAGGAAAGAGAAAAAGAGCCTATGTATGGAGCCTATAGTTATTCCCATGATAGTATACTTCAAGGGCAGAGAAACCCTTTATCTCTTAGGCCAAGAGAATTCCCTTTCTAATCTCCCAAATATTTACTGTGCCTATGTAAAAAAAAAAAAAAAGGCACAAATTAATTGTTGTTGTTGTTATTGTTGTTTTGTGTGTGTATGTTTTGTTTTGTTTTTATTTCAGGTCTGTGGTTTTTGTTTGGTTGTTGTCTTTATTGCTGTGGTGCTTTCTGGGTTCTTTTGTTTGATTTTTTTTGGGGGGTATGGTTTTTATGTTTTTCTTCTTTTTTCCCTTTCTTCTCTTAAATTGATTATTATAGCCTCTAGAAGGACTCCTCCCATTTCTTTCTTGTTTGATTTTACCCCCCCTTTTTAGACCAAACAGGTATGTGAACATTGAGTAGAATTAAAAAATGATCATACTTAAACACCAAATCCAAAGCCAACAACAACAGAATCAAAACCCAATCTACAACAAGCTAGACACAGAGGGGACCACTTATACTAGCAGCCCAGGGGTCAAAAGAGGGGGATATGGGTTGCATGCTGGGGACAGGCTTGGAGGGAGAACAACACTGGTGGTGGAAATGCCCCTGATTCAATGTTACTATGTACCTCAAATATTACTGTGAAAGATTTGTAATCTACTTTGGTCAAAATGAAAATTATTTAATTAAAAAAAAAAACTAGATGTGCATTAGAATACTGTAGGGGTTTGTTAAACCTGGAGGGACCTTCAACCCCATGTTGAGACTCTTTTGCAGACCTGGAGCTAGGCCCAGATGTCTGTATATTTAAAATTCTGTTTTAAGGGGCACAACGATGGTGCTCAAGGATAACATTTGGCAGGGCTAAGGGTACCATATGGGGTGCCAGTGATCAACCCAGGTCGGCTGCCTGCAAGGGCAAATAACTTGCCCACAGTGCTCTGACCCCTTTAACCTATTCTTTAGGTGCTTATATGCAGGGTGATACCCAGAGCTGACTTGAAGAAACACAGTCCAGATTTGAGATAGAATCTGCTTTGTTTCCTCAAGCATCCCTGCTGAGAAGAGTGACTTCAGCCCCTCCTTCTTGTATCTCCTTATCAGTTCTATGTGTTTTGCAAATTGCATTTGCTCTTCATTTAGGGACAAACCAGGTCAGCACTGCCAGGCCAATAAGAGCTGGATTTCCCCCGGCCTCATGCATCAGTGACATATTTGCCAACAATCCGCCCAATTGCAACAATCCTGCAGTCGGCAGTGGTTGATGATGATGCAGGCTACGCATGACTCAATTTGCAGAGCACCGGCGAAGCTTTCAGAGAAGTCAATAAGAAAAATCTCATTTTGATCTGCAGATTGGGGTCATTTGATTTGGAAGTCACTGTTGGCAAAAGAAATATGGGTCCCAGATATGTCTCTTCAAGCCCCTCTGTGGCTGTAATCACCCCTAAGAAGCCACTTTCTCATCTACTTCCTCCTCCTCCACTCCCCCCCTTCTGAGATTCAATGTGGCAGGGAAGGAAATTTAAAATAGCAGCAGCAAAAACTATCCTCAGGTTTCCTGAGCGATTCTTCTTATTCCATACTGAATGCTGTAAGTATGAAAAGACAAAACGGTCCAAACCACTTCTGGGAGTATGGCTCCCCAAAAAAAAACCATTTGTGACTAGCCTCATGCCTGTGAGTTTTAGTGTGGGAAGATCAAACAGGGGCCTTGTGGAATAGCTCTGGGGTTCGAGTGATCAAAGTTTCCCTGCACATCAGCAAGGTTAAATTTACACCTTTTCTAATAGTGAAAGATCTGCCCACTCTGTTGCTTCTTCTCAGCCACAGCTTTAGATTCTATCATTCCTCTTTTCTGGTGTCCACTTTCCATCTTTTCCATCAGCTACTTTATCCACATCATGTTCCATCCCTCATTATAGGATTTTGTAGACATACTGAGCAGATCTATACTGTTCACAGATAGATGCTGGACAGCATTGCTAAACTTTTAAACATGGCTTGCTTTTATCTTGCCCCATTCCTTCCTTGCACTCCCTGTTGCTTTCACTATATGTATTTCCTTGAGCTCTTTCTTTCTTTGGGGAGAGTTCTTACAGACTTAGAGCTAGACACTACACTGAAGTTATTGCTGGCTCTGTGCTTAGCAAAGACTCCTGTTGATACTTGGGAGAACAAATGTGATATTGGGAAACCAAAGGGGGTCAGTTGCAAGCAAGGCAAGTGCATCTTAACATCTCTACTTAACGTCTCTCCATTCCCCTCCTTGATCTCTTAAATCAACCATTTACAGTTTTGTTTCTGGGACTTATTAAGCTATGATTCTTCCCACCTCTTCTCTTTCACAATTATTTATATTTTATTATGTTTTGATGATGTTGATGCTTAGATATTTCAATAGCTCTAAGAGATCATCCATGCTTTCAAACTCTTTAGGAAGCACCTACTATGAATCCAGTAGACTCTTTATGCCATTATTGGGAAAGGGTTTGGGGCCACACTCAATGGTGTTCAGGGATATTTCCTGGCTCTGTACTCAGAAATCATTCCTGAATGATTTGGATGAATGAATGAAGGTTCAGGGGACCATATGGGATCCTGGGTATCTAATCCAGGTCAGCTGCTTGCAAGGCAAATTCCCTACCCACTGTGTTATCACTCTGGCCCTTCTTATATATGCTTTCTTATATGTAATACTTTCCTCATTCCTTTGAGTTTACTTCTTAAAAACCTCCATTTATATGTATTTATGTGGATGTCTTGTATACATGTATGTCTTGTTTATATCTATGTACATATAAATGTCTAATAAAATACTAGTTTTCCACTTAATACTGCTTTTGCTGTGTTCCATAAATTTTTATAGCTCATTTCCTGTTTGTTGGTCTATCTCCTACACATTCATCTACTAAGGCAAGGAACTATATATATCTTCTGCACCATTGTGCTTCAGTATGACTTGATCAGTATTTGCAAAATAAATCAGCGCCTCTTATTAAACAGGCAAGGTGATTGAGTTCAAAGAGGGGAGACTTCCTACCCAGTGTCACTATGCAACAGGGCTTATGTTTAATCATTGCATAATATTGAAAGCAAACATGTGGGATATCCTGAGTTCCATTCCATGTCCCCCACATCCCACATACAAAAGCATCTTAGTAGATATTAGCTGTGTTCCTTGGCTTTATTTTGCCCATAGAGTTAGAGGTTTGTGCAGACCAGTTGTAGTGTCAGCTGCAGCTTACTCTAGTCTCATGAAATCTCCTCCTCCAACATCTTTGACTCAAACCCTTTCCTTCTGGCACCTTCAGGTAGACAAGGAATTGGGGAGAGGAAGGAAGTGACAGAACCATGGAACTCTGCAGTGCATATAGATAAAGCAAATATACAACACAGTCTGACTCAGGCCATGGACTTGTTGTAGGAAAGTTGTCCACCTGGACAACAGACCAGAGGTCATTTTTTGTGATGCTGGCACAACTGTTCTTCATGTGAATACTTTCTGAATGAAACAAAATAAGAAGAGGGAGTTTTAGATGAGATATCTCCAAGGTTCTGTATCATCCTTTGTCATCCCTGCACCAGGGGGAGGATTCTTTTCTGGACTTGGCAACACACAGTTTAGTGTACTTGTTTGTTGGAAAAGTGATACAAGGAGAAATTTGTTTTATGTAAGATTTTCTGCCATCATGATTCCACCTACCACTCCCAACTGTATAAATTTACTGCAGGAAGTTTAAAGATAGATAAGCCAAAGGAAGGATAATTCCATCACTAAACTAATTCTATTTTTCTTTTCTGGAATTCCTTTTTTTATTACCCTTAGTATTTATTCACTTACATATTTGTAAAATAAAAATCCGTTAGTTGTGGGATCACCCCAATCCACTGTAACTGCAACTCCAGTTGCAGTTATCACATTATTTTTCTTTTTTGTGATCATGGTATCTCTCCTGCCACGTAAGTATACATATCACAATTTTATAACTTCTCTGAACATAAATATTAGGACCTTTCTGTAGATACACTTAATTTGAAAATTCTTACACCAAGCACAATAATACAAGTTTAGAACATTTAAGTTCCTTTTCATAAACTTCCCTAAACAATATCACAAGAACATTTCTGCGGGGGCCCAACTGTGAGAAACTATGAGTGCTGCCTGTGTGTGTTTGTCTCCTGTACTGTCTCTTTAACCTCTTGGGAGTGGGCCAAAAAGGGCCCAGAAAATTCACTCTCTCAAAGGCTCATTCAAGGGCCGGAACACCAAGGAGCTTCTTGCAAACATGAAAACCGGCTATAAGCAGTACTTCGCAGAAGGCAGATCCCCTGTTTGTGACATCAGGCTGGGAAAATCTACGCCTGCCCAGTGGGGCCCAACAGTGAGAAACTGTGAGTGCTGCCTGTGTGTGTTTGTCTCCTGTCCTGTTTCCCGAACCTTTTGGGAAGGGGCCGAAAAGGGCCCAGAAAATTTGCTCTGCCAGAGGCTCCAGAAGAGCACTTAGCCCTGCTTTGCTAGGCAGCTGTGCGTCTTTCTAAGAAAAGAAAGCCACTGCAACATGAAGAAAAAATTACACTAAGAACTGTGCTGGATCACTGAAGCCCAGCATTTCTCGCCAAACGGTCTTCTCTGCTGCGTGCTCTTGCCTAAGATTTGATCCTGTGTGAGGCTTCATCCACAGAGGGTTCCCCTTCCTTGTAGGTATGTCGACCCACCCAGAAAGGGCAGAGCCAGAGGAGTGTGGCCGGGCACATCATTTAGCCAATAAATACCACCACAACATGTAGAAAAACCCACAATACAAGTGTGACAATGGGGAAACAACACAGGACAGCATCAGACATAGAGAATGAAGATGACAATACTGATGACCAGAAAATGGCCAATCAACTAATCAATCTCTCAGATAAGGACTTTAGACAAGAAATATGAAAGATGCTCAAAGAACTCAAAGAAACCATGGATCAAGTTGAACAGAACACTAATAAGAGCCAAGAAAATATGAAGACAAAAATCACAAAACTCCAAATTGAAATAACAGGTCAAATAACAGGCCTGAAAAACTCAGTAAACTAATTGAATGAAAAAATGGATAAGCTCTCCAACAGGGTACAGAAACTGAGAATAGAATTGGTGCTGTGGAAGATGAGATGAATAACAACTCCGTACAGCGGGAGAGATTGAAAAAAAAAACTTAAAGCAAATGAAAAGACAATGGAAAAATTAGTCAAAGAATAGGAACAGATGAAAATAGAAGTCTATGATAAGCTCAACAGAAACAACTTAAGAATCATTGGACTCCCAGAGACAAAGGAAGAAAATTTCCAGAAAGAATCAACGGTCAAGAACATAATTAAAGAGAAACTTCCTGAGCTAAAGAATATATGCAATCAAATCCTGCATGCCTGAAGAGTACCAACCAAAAGAGACCCCAGAAAAATACCCAAAGACACATCCTAGTCACAATGACGAATCCCACAGAGAGAGACAGAATTCTGAAAGCAGCAAGATCAAAAAGAAAATTACATTCAAGGGAGCATGCTTGAGATTTACAGCAGACCTATCACCAGAAACACTCAAGACAGAAAGCAGTGGTGGACATAGTGACAAAACTCAATGAAATGAATACTTCGCCTAGAATACTGTACCCAGCAAAACTCACTTTCAGGTTTGACAAAATAATACATGGTTTCACAGACAAACAGCTCAGAAACTTTACAGACTCAAAACCATTCTTAAGAGAAAAACTGAAAGACCTAATTTAAGACAAGACTAACCAAAAGACATACCAAATTTAGATATAAAGATGGCATTAAATCCCAGGACAATTCTTTCTCTCAATGTCAATGGACTAAATGCACCAGTTAAGAGACACTAAGTGGCTAAATGGATCAAAAAACTAAATCCAAACATCTGCTGCAAGAAACACACAAGAAACACACCTGAATAGTCAGAACAAATATAGACTCAAAATAAAAGACTGGAGGAAAATTATTCAAGCAAGCAACACTCATAAAAAAGCTGGAGTGGCCATACTAATATCAGATGATGTAAACTTTATATTCAGGAAAGTTGTAAGGGACAAAGATGGACATTTTGTATTAATCAAGAGATATGTATAGCAGGAAGAAATCACTCTCCTAAACATATATGCACCGAATGAGGGGCCAGCAAATTATTTAATACAATTGTTGACAAATCTGAAAAATAATATCAATAACTACACAATAATTGTGGGGGACCTCAGCACAGCTTTGTCAACACTAGATAGGTCAACCAGACTGAAACCCAACAAGAAAATACTAGACCTGAGAAGAGAAATGGAAGAAAGAGGCCCTGTGTGTGTGTGTGTGTGTGTGTGTGTGTGTGCGTGTGCGTGTGTGTATGAGACTCCATCCCCAGAAACCTGGATACACATTTTTCTCCAATGTACATGGGATATTCTCCAGGACAGACTACATGCTGGCACATAAAACATACCTCCATAATATCAAGAGGATAGAAATTTTGCAGGCTACCTTTGCTGACCACAAGGCTCTGAAATTATACGTGAATTCCAAAGGGACACAGAAGAAAAACGTTAACACCTGGAAGTTAAATAGCCTCATACTGAATAAACAGTGGGCCCGAGATGAAATCAAAGAGAAAATCTAAACTTTCTTGGAAACAAATGATAATAAAGACGCAAACTATCAGAACTTATGGGACACAGCATAAGCAGTACTTGAGAGGAAAATTTATAGCTTTGCAAGCACATATCAGGAAGGAAGAAGGGGCCTACCTGAATAGCTTAATGATGCAACTCATAGAATTAGAAAGTGCTCAACAAAAGGAACCAAAAATAGGGAGACAGAAGGAAATAACAAGGCTGAGAGCAGAAATCAACGAAGTGAAAACCCAAAAAACAATCCGAAAGATCAACGAAAGCAGAAGTTGGTTATTCGAAAAAATAAACAAGATTGATAGACCACTGGCAAAACTAACAAAGAGAGAGAGAGAGAGAGAGAGAGAGAGAGAGAGAGAGAGAGAGAGAGAGAGAGAAACTTGGTAACTCGTATTAGGAATGAAAAAGGAGAGATCACTACTGATATGGCAGAGACTCAAAGGGTAATCAGAAACTACTTTGAGAAACTCTATGCCACTAAAAATGAGAACCTGGAAGAAATGGATAAATTCTTGGACTCTTATAATTTTCCACGGTTGAATGAAGAAGATGTATCATATCTAAACACCCATCACTATTGGTGAAATTCAAAATAGTAATCAAACATCTGCCCAAAAACAAAAGTCCAGGCCCAGATCGATTCACTAATGAATTCTTTCAAACTTTCCAAGTAGAACTACTACCAATCCTGGCAAGACTCTTTCATGAAATAAAAAAAATAAATAAAAATAAAAACAAAAACAAAACAAAACAAAAAACAACAGGAACCCTTCCAAATAGCTTTTATGAAGCCAACATCACCTTGTTACCTAAACCAGACAGAGATGTTATGAAAAAAGATAATTACAGACCAATATCGCTGGTGAATGCAGATGCAAAGATCCTCAACAAAGTCCTGGCAAATAGGATTGAATGCCTCATTAAGAAGATCATCCACTACGACCAAGTAGGTTTCATCCCAGGAATGCAAGGCTGGTTTAACATCCATAAATATATCAACATAATACATAACATCAACTACAAGAAAAAATAAAAATGACATGATCATATCAATAGATGCACAAAAAGCATTTGATAAGGTCAAACACCCATTCTTGATCAAAACTCTCAGCAAGATGGGAATGAAAGGAACCTTTCTCAATATAGTTAAGGCCATCTACCACAAGCCAGTGGCAAATATTATCCTCAATGGAGAATAACTAAATTCTGGCACAAGACAAGGCTGTCCTCTCTCACCACTCCTATTCAACATAGCACTGGAAGTACTTGCTATAGCAATTAGGCAAGAAAAAGATATCAAGGGAATCAAGATAGGAAAGGAAGAAGTCAAGCTCTCACTGTTTGCAGATGACATGATACTCTACTTAGAAAACTACATTTTGAACTATCCTAATAATGAGAATGTATGAGGGAAATAGAAAGTCTGTCTAGAGTACAGGCAGGGGTTGGGTAGGGAGGAGGGAGATTTGGGACATTGGTGATGAGAATATTGCACTGGTGATGGGTGGTGTTCTTTACATGACTGAAACCCAAACACAATCATGTATGTAATCAAGGTGTTTAAATAAAATATGTTAAAAAAGAACATTTCTGCAGATTAATATATAGTTTGAAAATAAGTTTGCTAAAATATTCTTATATTGAGCACTCTAATAATAGTCTATATTATCTGAGTTCCTTTTCCATTGATTTCTGTTGATAAAGACATTATAACATTTTAGCAGATATAATTTTGAGAATATCTTGATATATAATATATATATACAATCAAACATCACAGCAACTGGGAAACATTTTAGAATAGCTGAGAAGTATTAAAATCTAACATTATGCATTTCCCCCAAACTGTGCAAGTTATATTAAATCACTAAAGTCGAATTTCTGTTTTCATAATTTCTGTTTGCAGTGGCGCATAGAACAATAGAGCAGCATTAAGATCTGAGGACAGCACAATAGAGCAGCGGTAAGGCGTTTGCCTTGCACGCGGCTGACCTAGGTTCAATCCCTGGTGTCCCATATGGTCCCCAAAGCCAGGAGAAATTTATGAGCACATAGCGAGGAATAACCCCTGAGTTTCAACCAGGTGTGGCCCAAAGACAAAACAAAACAAAACAAAAAAAGTAACATTAAGATCTATACAGGTAGAACACACAATTTAATCAGAAAATAATTTAACTAGTAATATAATGACTGACTAAAATAGTATCAAGAGATTAAATTAACCTAGGTGCCTGAGAGATAGTACAGCATTAGGGCCTTTGCCTTGCAAGCCACGATCCAGAATAGGTGTGGTTCAAATTCTGGCATCCCATATGGTCCACCCGTGCCTCCCAGTAGTGATTTCTGAGTGCGAGCCAGTGTGACCCAAAACCAAAAACAAACAAACTAACAAGGAGAGATTAACCTAGAAAAATGTTGCAGGAGGTTCTGAAAGCAATTGGGCTTCTTCATCTGGGCTTGAATCCTCTAGCTTCTCCTCCATCTTCTCCTTCTGTGTTAAGCTGCTCAGGATGTCTGGGACTCGAAGACCTTTGGTTCCTGGGCTGGAATCTGGGTGGGGAGGACCTGATCATATATATCCCTGCTGTTGGTCTCCCTCTACTGGGACATGTCTTTGGTTTTTACCCTATTAGTGACTTTGATAAACTGCTGTAGGTTGGGGGCTGAGGTCCTCGCACAAAGCACCTTTGGTAAAAAAAAAAAAAAAAGGCTGTGCTGAGAGTCTTCATCTCTCTTTTCTTCACTGCCCAATTCTGTCCTGCTTCAAGGGGCCCCTGCCACTTTCAGAACAGGGGCCACATGCACCAATGTTGTGGTGAAGGACACTGCACATTCAGTCCAGTTCAAGGAGGCATAATCATTATCCACCAACTAAATCACCATTAGTGGAGTCTTGTTGGGTCTCTGGGTCACTATAAAACCCAATGGTTGTGATATCATCTCAGGCACTGTATTTCTAAATCCCACATAGCCGGGACTGAAGAAGCAGGGTAGCAGTGAAGAAATGATAAGTCAAGCCAGTCAGGAAAGTCAGGAAGTCAGGGCTTTCTGTGACTTCTTCCTGTGGTGTCTCTGAGTACCAAGCGAAAACTGGCTTTTCTTAATTATATCAATACCAATCCACCAGGAAGGGGAAGGTTGATAGTGAGGAAAAAGAGTACTTATCCATTGGGCTTATATATATATCCAAAAAAGATGTTTCAGGAAGGAGGAAGTTGGGGGGAAAGCCTATGTCTTGGGCTAATAGCTGGGTGTAATCCTACACATATCATATAGAAGTAATATAATGTGAATACCATTTTGTAGCATTTTTCTTAAATATATATGAGCAATTTCCTGTACCAATAAGAATTCTTTCATGTAAATTTTATTGCAACTTAATATTTTAATGCATTTAAACCTTCACAATAATCCTCTATTATTAAACATTTCATTTGTTCTCAATTTTCAGGTTCAGTTTGTCACTCTCTACTGTATATGTCTTTAATTATTTCCTAAAGATATATTTGTAAAAATGGAATTGCTTACTAAAGATAATGCCCATTTTAAAATGATTTTGATATTTGTTTTTCATTGACCTCCTAAAAGTTTTAGCACAGGCTGATTTCAAAATTTCCAAGAAATCTGTATGTAAGTCCTTTTATATTTTGAGGTTGTGCTATTTATTATTATGAAACCTGTTTCACATTATGCTGATGATATATCCCAGTGGGAGGAGACTCCAACAAATGTTCAAAGGAAGTGTATTTTAGACTCCAAATAATATTGATGCCTATCTGATTATGTCCATTTTACTTTAGATCCTTAAAAGTGGCATTTCTCAAAATATTCTATATGAAAATAGTTTTGTGGTTAGTTAAGTTTGGACCAGTTTTCATCCTCCATCTCCCTATAGATCTTGACAAATCTTGCGGTAAATATAAGTGGGTTCAAGTGCATTCAAATGAGCTTTCATTCCTTAGTTTTACGTGGCTATCAAACTCCTTTAAAGAAATGTCAACCTGCAAATACGCCTTGGTGTTACTTAGACATTGCTAGTCTGGGCAACACAATGGGGACTATATTGCATTTTCTTTGAGTTTCCATACCAGATCACAGGGGCACAGGTTAGAGTAGTTTGAGTTTGAGTTCTAGTGTCATTTGATGAAATGTACAGTCTCTGATATCAGGCTTGATGGAGCTATCCAGCAAGCTAAAAATCATTTTCTGATAATGCCAAACTATAAATAAGATCTTCCTCTAAGAATCTGATCCTGTTACTCTTTCTCCCCAAAACAACTTTTGATGTGTGTCAGGAGAGGAGATCTAATTTCTGCCTTGTCCCTGTGTATATATGGACAGTCAGAGGGGTCACCTGTCTATTTGCTACCTCAAACCATTGTAGGCCTCAAAGGAGAAATAAGTTCAAAGTCTACCTGTTAAAAATTCTTCTTGGGCAAAATTTTCTTAGAACCAGGGAGGTGAATTCAGTTATGTCAATGTAGTTCTCTTTTGTTTGGTGTCTATGCATCTATTTTTGGATATTTTGAATATCAGTTTACATGCCAGCATCATGTTTTATTATTGTTATTTATTTTATTTTATTATTTTATTTTTGGTTTGGGGCCATACCTAGTATTACTCTGGGCTCATTCCAGGCTCTGTACTCAATGATTGGTCCTGCTGGGCTCAGGAGTCTATATATATTTCTGGGGATGAAATCAGTATTGCCTGCATGCAAGACAAGTATCCTACCTGAAATACTATAACTCTGACGCTGTGCCAGTTATTTAGTATTTTTATTTCCTTTTATTCACAGTTTTCCTTAAACATCTTTAAATTCTCCAAATCAAAATGGAAAAAAATCAGCAAAAATGCTAAGTTAGCAGTTTTTATTTTTCTAAGACATTAAAATAAGCATATATCTACTAAAATAAAACTGCCTATGGAACAATTAAAATTATCTCAGGTCTTGCTTCAGCGTGCTTTTTCTGTAAAGGGTCAAATATTATAAAAGGTTTGGTTTGAGTATTTGTTGGCTATAGTCTGTGTGATAATTACTCAACTTTGTTACTGAGTCCAATTGCAGCCTCGCATAGCAAAAAAATGAAGCATGACTCTGTTTCAAGAAGCTTTTATTTACAAAAAAAATGGCAGATGACTCCTATCTTATAGTTAGTCAACCTCTGCCCTAAATAAACAAAAAGTTTATTGCAATCTTCACATTTTAAGTAACTGCACAATCTTTTGTAAAAGTTATTTACAATTTCATTTGATTCTTTTTTGTTGTTGTTTTAATTTTAATTTTATTTATTTATCAAAGATTAATTGATCATATACCTAAGTGTCTGTCTCATGATATTTAAGTCTATTCCAATAATCTGAAGGTCTCTCTTTATTCCAATACCATGCCGTTTTGATGACTACTGTTTTGTAGTACAGTTTGAAATAGGGGAAAGTGCCTACTATCTTCTTTCCCCAAGTATTGTTTTAGTTATTCATGGGAGTTTATTATTACATTTAGATTTTAAGCGTGTTTGATCTACTTCTTTAAAAAAATATCATGGGTTTCTTTATAGGGATTGTATTAAATCTATACAATGCTTTGGGAACTATTGTCATTTTAATGACATTAATCCTCTCAATCCATGAGTTTCAATTTTCTTGTATACTCTTTTATTTCTTGAAGCAGTGTTTTTAAGGTTTGTGTGTGTGTGTGTGTGTGTGTGTGTGTGTGTGTACATCTTTTACTCTTTTCATTAAATTGATTCCAAAATACTTGATTTTCTGAGGCACAACTGTGAATGAAATTTTGTTTGTTTTGGGGCCATACTCAGCAGTGCTCAGGGGCTATCCCTGCATCTGCACTCAAAAATTACTACTTGCAGGCTCAGGTAACCATATGGATACTGGGAATCAAACACAGGTCTGCCACATGCAAGGCAAATACCTTACCTGTTATGCTATCACTCTGGCTCCAAAGGATTGATTTTTTTATATCCCTTTCTTCTCTTTTATTATTTATATGTAGAAACACCATGAATTTTGTTTATTAAATTTTTGACTACCACTCTACTATACAAATCCATTGTTTCTAGAAGAATTTTTGGTAGAGTTTAGGATTTCCTAAATATAGTATCATGTCATTGGCAAACAGTGAGAACTTGACTTCTTTCTTTTCTACATGGATGCCTTTGATATCTTTCTTGCCTAATTGCTATGGCAAGTACTTCCAGAACTATATTGAATAGAATTGCTGAGAGTAGGCAAAATTGTTTTATGCAAGTTCTTAGAAGAAAGGCTTTTGGCTGTTATTCATTGAGTATAATGTTTACTGTGGCCTTGCAGGAAATAGCGTTGACTATATTGAGGAAAGTTCATTTAATTCTACTTTTGTTGAGTTATTTTTTGAATGGGTGCTGGATCTTGTCTAATGCCTTCTCTGCCTCTATTGATATGATCAAATTATTTTTCTTTTATTGATATCATGCATTATGTTGATTGATTTGTGGATGTTAAACCACCCTTGCATCCCTGGGATAAATCCTATTTGGTCATGATGTATGACCTTTTAGATAAAGTCTTGTTTTTTATTTGCTAGTATTTTGTTGAGGATCTTTGCATCTGTGTTCTCAAGGATATCAACTTGAATTCTCTTTTTCTCTTTTTTGGTGTTATCTCTATTTGCTTTTAGTAACAGGATGATGGTAGCTTCAAAAAAATTGTTTGACAGAGCTTCTGTTCTTTAATTTCCTCAAAGAATTTGTAAAGGCTTGGCAGTAAATCCTCTTTAAAGGTTTAAAAAATTTGCTAATAAATTCATCTGGGCCTGGGCTTTTGCTTCATGGAAGCCTTTTGAGTAGTATTTCAATTTCCTTGATGGTAATAGGTCTTTTCAGGTATTCATTCAACCTGGGAGGTTAGAGGAGTCCAAGAATTAAATAATTTCTCCTAGATATGTTTCATTCATTATTGTGGCATAAAGATTTGCAATTATGCAAATATGTTCTACACTGCTGATCAAGTTTCAGGTAGGTCAGATTTGAAGGATTTCAACTGATGATTTAATTTATCAGTGCAGAGAAGTCAGTAAGTCAATGATCTTCTGTAGGTCAAAAGATCATTCCTTGATCCAGAATCCCAGTTGAAGAAGCCAATTCATGTAGGTGATTTCTTTTTCTACTTCTAATAGGGTGGTGTGGCACTACAGGGTCAAGGGAACAGAAAAGAAAAGGAAACTTTACTTAGGAACAGTTAAAATAGCAATATATTGAACTTACTAGAACTAAATACAATTTTCCTATGTGCTTTATGATGCACAAAACAAAAAGAAAAGCTTTTTAATATCTATAGAGACAAGCAAAACAAATAGGCTCAGAAAATAGTCTGTTAGAGGAAAATTGGAACATTAAGGGACTACTAGAACAAAAACTATTATTTTAAAGATGACCCAAGTGCAAGAGGTTGCTAAAGCCTTTACAAAAAAAGTTAAACTTATAATTATTTACCTTCAAGAAGTGAAAACTCTGATCTTATAAGTAAAGGAGCAATGAAATTATGACAACTTCTTGCTGACCTGGGATATTATGGGGCTGCTAGAGTTTCCACTTTTTGATATCTACCTAAAAGAGGATAGAAAAAATGACAAAATTAGATTCTTAATGGGTCAAAAAAGATAAATAACTATATTCTGATTTCTGTATTAAAGTATAAATGCAGCTTAACATCTTGAAAACAAGTGTCTCCTTCTTAAAGTGATGAAAAGGCTAAAAGCCTTTCCGAGTCTCACATATGTCGACTTCTGATGAGGTGTAAAGGAACCCAGAATTCCTTTTTTGTGAGTGTCTTCTGTAGAAATATAAACATAGCCTCTCCATTGAATGAATAGATTACCTACTAGCAAATTTTTGTCAATATTCACATATAAATAAATTGTCTTCTGAGCCTATACATCTTGAAAGTGCATCTTTCTACAGCTGTATGGGGGCTTCTCCTTGAGGTAAATTAAAAACCTTTAAAAAAAACAATGTTAAGGATAAGAAATCAAACAGAGGCATGCCCCCTTTTCTGTTTTTTAATAATTGAGTTTTGAGAGTCCTATGAGCACATTCAACAATGGCTTGTCACTGAGGATTATAGGGTAGTATAGAATAATTACACCAGTAATATATTTGATTTGCCATTTTTGAAAAATAATTAGAAAGTTTTACTAGTGTAGACTGGACATTATCAGTTTTTATGGTATTGTGAATACCCCTAATAGAAAATCGTTGCAATAAAAAGAAACAAATGTCTTTAGCTCTTTCTGAAATCATAAGGACAGTCCATATAAATATGAATAAGTATAAATAATTACATCTAGAAATAGTTTGTTTGGAAAGAGGTTAACGTGAGTGATATCCATTTGCCAATATTCATTTGTCTACAAACCTAGGGTTTAGCTCCAGACACATAGGGGTTCACTGTAAAGGAGCACAGATTGAGCAAGTATGGACAAATTGTCTGGTTTGTCTTAGTGATATGTGATAGTGGACATGAAGGCAATGAGTATTTGTGTGTAGAGCATTATGTGCTTCTACAGGTGACAAGCATTGGCACTGCTAAGTGATCAGTAGATTAATTTCCTAAAGCCATTGGATGGACCAGGAAGACCAGAATGGAATCATATATGAGGGATGAAAATAGGCTCTGAATACTCTTGTAATATAGCTTGCAATTATTGAAGCAAATCTTGAACCAAAGGGTTATGAGTATTTATGGAAGAAGTGACAATTCTAGGAATAAGACCAACTACACAGGCTGAATCGAATACATATTTCATGGGCCTGGAGTATAAAAGAGTAAAAAAAAAAGTGGCAAGTTCCACTTGTCCTGAATTATAATTAATACACACTGTTGTGATCACGGATTGGCCAGTGATACCATATTTCCTTACTAATGAGCCAATAAAAATACTGGGACACTGGAAATAGAAAAGGTGCAAATGTTGGAAGAGATTACAAAAAGAGTCCTTCTGAAAAAGTTCCAGGTTTTTCTTATGGGGTAGTGGGAGAAAAGTTCCCTGAGAAATCAGTCAAAGCTCTTTGAAGAACATCACAGGAGGCAATATTTAGTTAATTTCCTTTTTAGGAATGAGTAGCACAATGATATGGGGGTCATACCCCAGTAAGCATGCACTCAAAATCTCCCTTTAATTATTATAGCAGCTATTAATTTCAAATATGGTACAAAAGTATAAGTTTTTTTATTATGCAAATAAATATTTTCTAATGAACCTGACAATTGGACAATCACAGTAGTTGATGACTGAGTGTTGCAAAAGATAATAACCATACCTTTTCTCCAAAGGCAAACTGAGAAAGATAGGACTTTTGGAGGTGGTCCATAAAAAAACTCCAGTTTCTTCTGAGCCTCTGGAGTTGTTTTGGACTATCTAGGGCAGAGTTTCCTTCTATAAGGAGGGACAAGTTACTAAGCTCTGAGTTAATAATACCAAAGGATTGATTCTCAATTAATTGAGTCCCCAATAAATGTTTCCCAGCAGTTTCTGAAAAATCATTGGGTGTTTTGATATGGAGAATGAAGAATGGAACTTTCTACTAGATGGAAATTTTCTGAGAATATACTGTAGTGAGCTCAAGAACATAACACAAATATTCATATGGAGGCAAAATCTGAATTTTCATGTTTCAACTTGTAATCCAGCTGCTAGTAAACATATCATTACATCTTCATATTCTCTTTGAAGGTTTCTCTTATTAGAACACATTGTCAGAATATCGTCCATGTAGTGGACAATGTAAACATGAAAAAATTTGCAAAAGAAGAACATAGAAATGTAGAGAAAATATTGACATATATTAGGTGAATTGGTTTTTAAAACAGTCCACTGAAGTCTTTACATAGATGCCTTATGATTGAAAGAAGGATTGGAAAATACAAAGCATTTGCAGTTGTCTCAGTGAATAGAAATATTATAGAAGCAGTTCTTAATATCTATTACAGCCAGTGGCTAATCTTTAGGAATCACTGTAGGAGAGACAAGGATAGCTTGAATATTTATTTCTATTGGAATCATGGTATAATGGAACCATTTACATTTTGCAAGTCAATCAATAGTTACCATTAGCCTGATTTTTGTAATACAAATACAGGAGAATTCTATTCTGAAAATGAATATGGTACAAAATTTAATACACTAATTTTAAGTTATTCCTCTGATTTTATAGATGTTCCTACAGATTTAATAACACACTTAGCTTAACTTTATTTAGGGACCATTGTAGTGTCTACACAGAATGATTAGACTTTCACTGAATGTGGAGTGGTAGTGGTTGCTGCACCATAGTAGCTCCAATTAAAAAATGCATGTCTTGGGGCTAGAGAGATAGCATGCGTTTAAGGCGTTTGCCTTGCATGCAGAAGGACAGTGGTTTGAATCCCAGCATCCCATATGGTCCCCGAGCCTGCCAGGAGCTATTCCTAAGCATACAGACAGGAGTGACCCCTGAGTGCTGCCAGGTATGACCCCCCCAAAAAGAAAACAAAAACAAAAACAAAAAACCAAAAAAAATGTATGTCCTCTGAATTAAGGGCTAGAGAACTCTCTGGAGGAGGAATCATGATCTGAGCACACCACTGTTCATGTAGGTCTCAACCCTATATATTTAGGGAAAAGGGAGCTACATAAGGCTGAAATATGGCTACATTCCCTTCAGGGCCAGTGCTTTTCATCTGTCTAGCTCTCTATCAGACAGAGACATAAAACAGAGTGCTTACACCTTGCAAACCATAAGGTATCTCCTGCAGGATCCAACTATGGGATCAATCAGGAAGAGATGATGGAAACATTTGCACCTGTGTCAATCATGTCTTTAAATTATTTTCCATGTATCTTTAGAGTTATTAGTGGGTGCATGTTTTGGTAATATTAGAGGTACAGGTCACTAGAGGATCCATAAAGGATGCTAGGAGATCCAATTCATCCAATTCTTGGGTGATTGGAGTTGGCAGACATAAAAAATGAAAGAACAAAAGTTGAGCAATGTGCTCTCCTTTTAAAAATGTCCATACTATTGGTACTGTGATCACTATTACTATTTCTAGGAATAATCAGAATCTATTATCCCCATATGTACATAGATTCCCTTAAGAGTTAGACTACTTCTTCCTAAGAGTAGGCCTACAGTATCTGGCAGAGTTGGTCCCTTTATCCTGGATTTCATTTAATAGGGACATTGAACTGGTGTTATGGTTATGGTGTTACAGCAGGAGACATCTAAGGCATCAATTCTGTTGGTGGGAAGTTACAGCAAAATTAATATCTGTAGGCCAACATGAGTTGGGGCTCTCTTTTTTGTGGGGTCTGAGATTGGTCCCTTGCCCAGTTTCCTAATACCTGTTTGTTATTGGTAAATTGCTTGTCTAATGATATCCTATGCCATATTCTAGATTAGGTCTGAGTGGTGGTCTCTGGAGGACAGGGACAGGAAGGGTTCTGAAATTCTTGCAGTAGTAGCTGAATTGTTCACAATCTAAGCATCTACCCTGAGTTTGTGAGGTCTATCTTTGTCTTCTTTACCAGTTTCCACAAAGTCTAACATTAACCATTACTAGCCCAGTGGTTTCCCATGCCACATTTTGGACAAAGTCCAAAAATACAAGAATACAAAAATACAAGGTCCCAGGTCCACAAAATACATGTTGAGAAGATGGTTTGGTCCTCTAGCATGCCTCAGTACTGTGTAGGCCTCAAGGGTGTTCACATGTGTCTGATGTAAAATGGAACCTACATTCTGGCATGCTTTCAGATAGCCCATGTTTTCTCTTGCCCTAATAGGACACAAAACTGTTTGGCAGTCCTCGTTGGCATTTTCAAAGGCCAATTGACTTTCTGGTGTTTCTGGGTCTCTTTTCTTTCACTTGCGTTTGCACTATACTTATTTTTTCCTATGAATTGAACGTAAGGGTCTGTGACTCCCTGAAAGATTTTTTTTACCCTTGAACTCTGCAACTAAATAAATCCTTTTCCATGTGTCCAATGCTATCTCATTGACATGTACTAGAATTGTACAGGTATCTTGCTTTTTGGTTCACTCATACTCTTCCTCATCTATTAGCATATCACATATCATTTGGACCCTAGAAAGTCTCATGCCAGATCAACCTACAGTGCGTACTGCATTTTCAGGCATATAAGATGACTTGAAATGAAAAGAAGTCAGCGGAAAATCGAGGGTCTTCTTATACGCTGAGTATATCCCCAAAAATGTTTTGATATGCCACTAAAGGAAAATTGGATATTGCCACAAAACAAATTTTCCAAATTGATCCTGCACCAATCACTGCAAGGCTGCTCTCTAACTCAGCCAATCCAAGCAGGCTTTTTATGCATGCAAAGTATACAATGTTTTTTTTTTTATTTTTCTTTATTTATTTGAAGACAAAGATGCAAAGAAAGGACAAGGTGAAGTTACAGTGGGAAGGCAATCACCCATAAACAGAATTATCAAAAGAAATTCCCTTGCTGACACCTTAATTTTGAATTTTTAGCCAAAAAAAATTAAGAAGAATAAAACAAAACACATGCATAATTACTTTGTCCCTCAAGTCCCCAGATGGTAGTACACTATAACATTTCTTAGCAGTATACAAAGCAATCTAAACCCACAAAATTTATGTAATTTCTTTAACATTAAAGGCTATAGTATTGTTGACACAGTTGATCATGATACATTATTTTATTAAGGATGCAAAGTATACAATTTTCTGCACCCAGATCTACACTGTAAAAAGCCTGCTCAGATTGGCCAGTCAGAGAGGAAGTCTAAAATTAGGGGACCATTTTATATACCCGGTTGTCTGATACGCCGGAAAATACAGTAGTTTTAGTTTGGCCTCATCACTATACCAATTCCTCCACTTCAAGTACTGGGAAGGACTAAGGCATAATTTAGCCACTGTTTAAAAATCTTGTGGGTCCAAAGCACACTTTTACTCCAGCCGTTAAGTATTCCTTGCTGTATATCAAAATGGGTTCACAAGAGGCACAAGCCTTTTTAAAATGGCCAAGAGAAGTTTTTTCAATCCTTGTTAAGATTAAAGCTAATGAGACCTAACTGTAATAGATCTTCTGGGTTCTGATCTTACTTGATGTGGTGGGAAATAATTTCTAGACTCAGTCTGAAGAGATGTTAACCAGCTCATCATCTGAGATGCTGGAATTTGAATCATGCCTGGGAGGTAAAGGTCTCTCTGAGCTTCCACTAGTAGTAAGTGGAATAGTATCAGCCTAGATTGGAAAGGCAGCACTGGAAAGGCACCTCTTCCCTCTGAGGGCTTTTATGTGATAGAATTGTGGGAATAATACTCTGTTGGACTTTATCTAGATCCTGCAGGAGGAGCTCTCTTTTATGGAGGCATGGGAACAGGAGGGTCTGAGAAGGTAACATTCTCAGCTAAATTCAGTCAGGTCTTCCCTACTGGGGGTGTGGGCAAGAGAGGGTCTGAGAGGGTTGTTTTTTTTTTTTTGTTTTTTTTTTTTTTGGTTTTTGGACCACAGCCAGTGATGCTCAGGGGTTACTCCTGGCTATGTGCTCAGAACTCACTCCTGGTTTGGGGACCATATGGGATGCCAGAGATCGAACCCAGGTCCATCCTGGGTAAGCCATGTGCAAGTCAAATACCCTGCCTCTGTGCTATCGCTCCTGGTCCCTGAGGGGTAATATTTTTAATTAATCTAATGAGAGCAGTGTTATTTTTCTTAATCATTAGATTTATGTACATGGTCAAACATGTCAGAGCCCTATATAACATATGTAGTATTAAATCTTTTAAGGATAGAGAAATGATAAAATGTTATTAATTATCTATGATATTATAATGGATTTACTCCACCAGGGGATTATAGCCTTGCTTCATCAAAGAATCATGGCTTTGATCCACAGGATCACAATCTTCATCCACCAATGGATCATCACTCACCATATTCTCAATTCAGGTACCTGTTCCAGGCGCCAAACTTTCTGGTCCAATCAAAACCCCAATAAGAGAGGGTTAGAAACAGGGTTTAATTAAGGTAGAGGCAAAACAGTGAGGCCAGGGGCCTTATGGCTAGCCCCCTGGGGGAGTGAGGGTGGAGAGAGAGAGAGAGGAGAAAGGAGAGAGAGGAGTGAGGGAGAGAGAGAAGGAGAGAGAGGAGAGCGAGAGATGAGAAAGGAAGAGAAAGGAGAGAGAGAAAGAGAGGAGAGAGGAAAGAGAAAGAGGAGAGAGAGGGAGAGAGAGAATATTAGAACCAGAACAAGAAATCAGCCAGAGAAAGTGAAACAGTAGCAGCAATAGCAAAAAGCAACAGGAACAGGGAGTTAGGCAGGCAGTTTCTCAGGCAACCTGGCAGCGACCATTTAGCACAGGGGTCTCAAACTCAATTTACCTTGGGGCTGCAGGAGGCAAAGTCGGGGTGAGGCAGAGCCGCATAAGGGATTTCACTTACCGAAAATTCGCAATAATCAATCACATTAGTAAGAAAAAAATCGCAAAAAGTCGCATTAAACATTTGCATACCCCAAACAGAACTGCTCGGGGTATGCGAATGTTTACTGTGATTTTTTTCTTACTAATGCGATTTTTATTGCGATTATTCGGCAAGCGAATAATCGCGAATGCTGCGATATTTGAAGGCCGGCCGCGGGCCACAAAATGTTGTACGGAGGGCCGCAAACGGCCCGTGGGCCGCGAGTTTGAGACCCCTGATCTAGCAGAATCATTCCAACGGGGGTGGCCCCCAGCACTTTTGCTCCAGCCTTATATACTCCCATCCCAAAGGCCTCCAGTGGTATAACTAATGTTTTCATAAAAGTTTCTGTTTTCTTGGGCTGTAGCGGTAGCCCAGTGGTAGAGTGTTTGCATGCTGTCAACCCAGGACAGACCCCTGTTCAATCCTCAGCATCCCTTATGACCCCCCCCCCCCCAGATCCTGCCAGGAACGATTTCTGAGCACAGAGCTAAGTAGCCCTTGAGCGCCACTGGGTGCGGCCAAACAAAACAAAACAAAAAGGATCACTGTTTTCTTAAATTTTCCATCTTCTGTTTGTTTATTTTTAAAACTCTTTTCCACCTTTCCACCTTTCCACCTTCACCTATTGTCTAGAATCGTTTTACTGCTCATATTCCAACTCATTGCTTCTGTTCTCAGTGGTTGTTAGTCTGGTGGTGAGGCCTTCCAGTGAGATTTTCATTTCATCTACCATGTTTTCAGTTCTTTCATTGCTGTTTGAAGTTTCTTCATTTCTTCTCACATATACTTGTGTTTTATTGACTGTACATTCCATGATTTCTTTGAGTACTTGAACATCTCAACATTTCCTCACTAAAGTCCTTATCAGAGAGACATATATCAGTTGGGTCTTCAGAACGAGCATCTATCTTTACTACGTGTGTTGGGGTTCTGTGTTGTTTTTCCCACTGAGACTGTTCCAGTATGGAGGTGCTTTTTTATTGTTAGTGTGGTTTAGCGAGAGGAAGAAATGGTAGCAAAGAGAAGCTGAGTGGCCAAACTCGTCAGGGCCACTGACTTAGGTGTGAAAATGGCTCTTCAGAGTCGCAAAGAGGACCTATCTATCTGCCTCAGTTTTTTTTTTTTTTTTTTGGACAATGTCTGCCTACACCATATAAATGTACTAAACTGGGTAATAACTAAATTGCAGAGCTTCATATTTACATTATGTATCTACTTTCTGTGCTCATTTTCAATTCAAGTGATATGCCTCAAATCTGGCACTTAGGCTCATCATCCCAATTTTTTTGTTTGTTTTGTTTTGTTTTGTTTTATTTTTGGGCCACATCCAGCGGCACTGAGGGTTACTCTTGGCTATCTGCTCAGAAATAACTCCTTGCAGGCACGGGGGACCATATGGGACGCCGGGATTCGAACCAACCACCTTAAGTCCTGGATCAGCTGCTTGCAAAGCAAACACTGCTGTGCTATCTCTCCGGCCCCTCATCATCCCAATCTTTAAAATCTAATATTTAAATAAAAATCAGGAACCAGCAACAAAATTACAGGCAACTTAGCTCCCCTCACCTATCTAATAAACTTTTCAGAAATGCTGTGCTCAGTGATTTTTATCCTTGCAAAATTATTCTTCATAGTAGGGGGAAAAACCCACAACCCAAGCAAACTGGACACCTAAATTATTGACACATTAAAATTTAAAATGTTAATTAACTAAGGCTCTTATCTGAGAGAAGCAAGTTTTCTATTAGTTCCTAACTTTGCTGAATCTAGATTCCTATACATATTTTGTTTGACTGAGTTGGTCCCAGATTTACCCAAATGGTTTTAAGATTTACAAGAGGAAGATTTTCAAAACATGATAAAAAAAAAAAAACAGGCGCACTTCTGCCTAGTTCATGTGTTGAGTCATTTCCATAAATTTGATAGACCAAAAATAAAACCCATATCCTAGAGTAAGTATATAGCCATCTCCAATCTGTTTTTTACCCCAGACATTAACAAATAATAGTTATATATCTAAATAGCTTTGTCCAGGTATGGTCTATTCATGTTTCTTAGTAATTCCATTAGTTGGAATTATGGTGAATTATCTTTGGTTAATTTGGTTAATTTATGGTGAATTATCTTTAGTTAACACTGTAGTGAATAGCCAACCCCAGTCTAGGGAGAATACTGGAGCCATGCTGGCCAGTTTCAGTCCTCTAGACTGGAACTGCCAAGTTCCTCTCATGATGACTCTTCTACTCTACTCACCTTCGCCATCCCAGGACATACCATGGCTTATCCTCCTGGTCCACCTTTATTTCATATTGAAGGTAACATGGGAAAATTTTTCCCAAAACAATGATCAATAATAATAAATTATCAGACTCATTCTTTTAGTATTCCTTATGTGCAGCACATGCCTAAATGCTATAAGTATATGCAATTTACTACTCTATCCATAGAGCATCTGAGATGTGAGGCAAAAGCTGGTCCTACTTAAATCATGCATAAGTAGGTGTTGCAGTCCAGGTAGGAGATTAAGCTTTCTGAATCCAGTGTTTCCGCTGCAACATAGTTCTATCAAAATCAAAGCCCAGAAATGTAGTGAAATCACAGTTCTGTAATGAGAGGATGCTTTCTCCTGCATTCTTCCTCTTGTAACACATCAATGCAGTATGGCTAGGGAAAAAACAAACAAACCAGATAAACCCAAATGAAGTTTGATAAAGCTCCCAACTCTCTGAGATAGCAACTACATGTGATAGCAGTGTCTATGCCTCACATCTGTGGACACTATGTTAAAAAGTTTTATGTGGAGCTAAGGGATTGACATTTTCAAAGCTTTGAGATGACTGGAATGTCAGCCAGAGTCCCAAGATCACCAGGAAGCATCACACTCAGAGAGCATTGTTAGAAGTATATGGAGGTAAAAGGGTATGTAGGATGGGTTTGAAGGAAGTGGTACCTCTAGAAGAGGGATTCAGGAGCCCCTGCTGTGTGAATGGTCTTCATGCCAGGAAACAAGCATGGAAGAAGGCAAGAGGGCTGGACACAGATGAAAAGAGGCTGCCAGTCTCCTCATTGCTATTCAAGAAGTATTTTGAGAACAGCATGTGAAGTTTCTGTGACTCTAATGACCCCTGTGCCCTGGTTCAGCAAATTGCTGGCTTCCCCCACATATGTTCACCTAAATCTTTCAGAAGACTTGTTAAATTTTAACCCCACACCTAAGGAGACACTTGTCAGTTATGTACCCAAAAGGTGTGTGAACAGCCTGGCTTGTCAGCAAAAACAGAGGCTAAATCTTGCACTTAAAATGGATATCGACTGCAAAAGAAGGGGGCAAGGAGAGAAAAAAAATCAAAAGTGAGAAAAATGACTGACTCAGGCAAACCTCAATGCATATGGTCTGAAATAACATCATTAAGAGAGTTTGACCAGGTGTTGGAATTATTCAAGAACCTAGGATGTTTGGGAAAATTTCTCTGGAAATTTGTATTAGAAAGGTTAAGAACTAGAAGGTTACTCAGAAAGGCATATGTAGTACTTTGGAAAACTTAAAATAAAGATGTTAGATATTACTAGGAAATGAATGATATTTATTTAGTTTAGATTTTAGTAATTTAATAAACTCCCAAGTTTTTGACTTTGATTGATCTGAATCTTAGTTTCATAATATATATAGCAGGATTGAATGCGTTAGCCAATGGAGTTAAGAATAATAAATAAGATCATTTTGGGCTCAGAACTAGCCATTTGCCCACAATGCTATAAGTTGGAAAAATTAAATGAGATTATCTAAGTCACTTGCTTGTGACCATGTCGGTCACATGACATGTATTCTGCATTTGTTAACTGCTTTTATTGCTACATATTTCTTATTTCTATTATTGTTGTATCAACAAATACATTAATTCCAAGTTATTAATTTCTTCTAGAAGACCTCCCAATCATATCCAACCTCTAAGGAAGTACTCTTTCTTTTGGGCTCTGGAGCACTTTGTAAGTTTTTATATACTTGCCATTCAGCTCCACGTACTTTGGGATTTTTGGGTCTTTGTCTTACCTATCATCTAGTTGTTGGAGAGTTATCTTGAGGATATTTGTATCCACAAAAGTCCTCATCACAGAATAATGGCCAAATACGTTTCGAATTTAAATGATCTGAGTGAGTTACAATAAAATAGTGTAGACTAGAATCTGCAAAGAAGTTCTTAGCACAGAGCTTGGCTTAGAGTGTTCTATAAATTTTGTTTTTACTATTTATTGTTTAGTAACATTTAAACATTATGTAACTAATAACATGGTGTTTAGTATATAGAGCAACAATTCTATCAAGAAAATTATATTTATTATCCTCTCACAATTGAGAATTGAGGCACAAAAAAGGTAAAGTAATTTTCTCAAAGTTAAGGAAGGGTAAAATTTGGGGTCCTTCTCTATTTAGCCGTGATCTTACGTAATGATTTGGGTAAGTCCAGCTTTATGCTGATAAATTGAGATGCGATGATTGACTGGACCTATGGATTATGCAAAGTAAGAAAAGGCTGCACAGGAGAAAATTTAAATTGTATTATACCAAACATCAAGTCACTGCTCAAAGTGCCCCCAAATGTTTTGATTTTCAAAAAGTGCATGTAACTTTTAAAATTCTGCTTGACTAGTCAAGCCACAAAAAACAGTAAAAGAAGTGTGCCCAATGGAAAATGTCCACAGCATCACTGCAGTTGTTGTGCCAAGCTGACAGCCAAGCAGACAGTTCAAGTGGGCAGCCAGGTGTGGACAGTCTCCAGTAGAAGCACCGAAAGTAGCCAGTTGTAAAATGCTTTTATTTATGTGGAAAGCATTTAGGAGATATGCAGAGGTGTCTGGCCAGAGACACTCACTACTCAGGGGAGGCTATTTGCATAGAAGTTGAGGTATCTTTTGAGACAGCAGGATGGAATCCCTCTTCCTGTTTCCTGAAATTCTATGTTTCCTGGATCTGTTAAAGCAGCCTAAGTGATTCTGAGGGACTATCCCAGGGTAGAAGAAGCTGGAGGCTCCTGAAGGAATGGTTCAGAGGTTTGCAGTGCTTGGAGGAAAGGTTTTGGCCCTGCTCTTTTTCTGAGGTACAGCTCTGAAAGAAGCAGAGCACAAGAAGGGGGAAGCAGAGCACATTAAATTCTCTTGGATACAGATCTTCTGGGCATTGCATTAAACTTTAAGAAATATTTTTTCCACAAAAATTTTACATGAATACATGCAATGTTGTCTTTGTTTATGAGGGGATGTTATACATTCACGCACACACTCATATACACAATAAGCACACTCTGGGTTCAAGAACTCAGGGAAATTTTACTTTGGAACAACCCAAGGGTTGCTTAAAGACCTTTGGTATCTTCTATAGGAGTTTGAAATGACAAGGATGAAGCACTGGAAGCTTACTGGGATTTAGATTATTATGGAAGAACCTACTTTTTGCAGTAAAGGTTACGCTCTGGGCTCAGCAAGAAGGTACATCTGAGTGCTGGCTTTACTGGATAAGGAAGAAGAAGGATGCATTCCTCTTCAAATCTGAAACCAGAAAGACATGGGGTTCAGAAAACAGTTCCTGATCATTGTGGGAGAAGGGGGTGCTTCTAATGGAAACAGTATTTATAGCTAAAGCCATAAAGCTAGATGTCCAGTTACCAATAACTTTAAGTAACCCATTAGGCCCAAATAGAGTTAAAAAATAGATGATAGAGAAATAGATATATACAAACATATGCACACAATCATATATACTGAGGGAAGAATAAGTTCCTAAAATTTGGAATTAGGGCAGACCTGGAGAAATAAAGCCATTAGAAAAGCTATACAATTGAGCTTACTGCTAAAACTGTCCTTAGTGAGATAAATGAAGGATATAAATTTGGTCAATTAGAAAGTAACGAAGACCTTGCAAAAAAAACAGCTATTGACAAAAAGCCGGCCAGGGATTTCTTGAGTAATTTGAGCTTAATACACACTGTACGAATCAGCAGGTCAGAACGGGTTGCCTCCTAGGAGATTAAAAGAACTAGTATCATGCCCACTTAGTTTTTGGCAGTTACTTCCACATTTAGGAAACAGAATTGTGATCTGAAATGAACCCAGAAGCCAGACAAAGGGGTTCCTAACTTTGAAATCAGAGCAAGGTCACTCACATGCTCAGATTCTGCAGCCCAGATGGGTACTTTCAGGAGCATATCCAGGGGCTGTCAGACTGTAGGAAGAGTATCCTTAGACAGAACAAGCAGAAAGGAAACCCAATGGGCCAGGGCCAGCTATGAAAAAAATTGAGAGTCTTAGTGAGTTATTAGAGCCAGATTTTTTTGTAAAATAACATGCATTTTTTTTCTAGACCAATAGTTTCCTCTTCATTTAATTATCTGGTAAGGCAGATATGCTTCTTACTAGTGAGAAGGGCATGGTTCTTTTTCTTGTGTAGTCATCAGAAAAATAATACTTTAAAGAACAATTACTATGGGACTGGATTCTGTAAAATTTTATTTTTATTCAACTGGTTTAGATTTTGGAATTTAAAATAGTTAATTATTTTTATTTAGACACTGTGACTTACAAAGTTATTTGTATCTGAATTTTTGGCCAGCACTTATACTATCACTAGTGTCTGTTTCATCCACCAATGTCCCCATTAAACCCCCCCACACACCTGTCTCTTTGACAGGCACAGTTTTTTGCTTGGGTATTGTAGTTTGGATCTTATGCTTTTCAGTTTGATTTGGCCTATAATATATATAATATTATGTAATAATATTTTATATATATACATATATATTTATATATATATCACTACTAGGGGCTCCTGCCTGCTTTACCTGCTGTACCTGTTATGTCCCATCTATTTCTTATTCCTGTCCCACCTTGAGTTTCTTTCTTTCCCTGATCTCAGTTCTATGGTCCAAGTTCTATGGTAATGTTGAACCAAGTAAGTCATAAGAAAAAAAGGCTTCTTATCTGTGGCATAGAGAATAATAGGACCAGTGAAAACAAGGCATCAAAGAGGGCAGACCTAGATTGTCTTCAACAGACTAAAGTCTCACTTTTAAAGTATCATGTAAGTACAGGTGTTCAAGTCTATGTGTATGTCTATGGGTACATGAATGTTCTGTCTGCAGGGATGCATGTGCATCTGAATTTGGTGTTGGATGATATTTTGAAAGTCTAAATTTGAAAGTCTTTTTTGGACAGATGCATGTCAAGGAGGCCTTATAAGTATGAACCCAAAATTTCACTTGATTTCTGTACCTCTGAGAACTCAAAACATTTTAACCAGACAGAAAGATGTTTGTGAGACACTAAGAAGTAACACTGTGTAAAATTGGAACATAAGGGATTTAGGGGTCTACTACTATCCCTTGATTATTTTTGATTTTTGGTTTCATTTTGGTGCCCTACCTGGTGATACTCGGGGCTAACTCCTGGCTCTGTACTCAGGAATTACTCCCAGCAGAGCTTAGTAAATACAAGATGCTGAAGATTGAACTGGATCTATACCTTGCAAGGCAAGAAAGCTACCTGCTCTCTGTATATTGTTCCAGCTCAGTGACTTCTTTTTTTTTAATAATAATAATATCCTTATTTAAGCACCATAATTACAAACATGTTTGTAGTCGAATTTTAGTTATAAAAAAGGAACACCCTCCTTCACCAGGGCAACCATTTCACCACCAATGTCCCCATTTCCCTCCTCCCCCAAACCCTGCTTTATATATTTTTTGTAGTATGAGATGGTACCTCATTGCTGTTTTGATTTGCATCTCCCTAATGATTAGTGATATGTAGCATTTATTCATATGCCCTTTGGCCATTTGTATTTCTTCTTTGAAGAAGTTTCTGTTCATTTCTTCTCCCCCATTTTTGATGGGTTAGATGTTTTTCTCTCATTAAGTTCTGTCAGTAACTTGTATAACTTAATATTAGCCCCTTATTTAATGGCAATTGAATGAATAGTTTCTTCCATTTCGTGGATGGCCTTTGTATCCTAGACATTATTTGCTTTGAGGTACAGAAGCTTCTCAGCTTAATATAGTCCCGTCTGTTTATCTCTGCTTCCACTTGTTTGGAGAGTATTGTTTCCTCCTTGAAGATGCCTTTAGTCTCAATGTCATGGAGTGTTTTACCTACATGTTCTTCTGTATACCTGTAGTTTTGGTCTGACATTGAAGTCTTTAATTCATTTTGATTTGACCTTTGTGCAAGGTGTTAGATGAAGGTCTGAGTTTGATTTTTTGCATGTGGCTGACCAATTGTCCCAAAACCACTTGTTGAAGAGGCTTTCCTTGATCCAGTTTTCATTTCTTGCCCCTTTATCAAAGATTAATTGATGTATGTCTGGGGAACATTCTCTAAATACTCGAGTCTATTTCATTGATCTGAAGGTATGTCTTTGTTCTAATATCCTGCTGTTTTAATGACTATAGCTTTGTAATACAATTTATTGTTTGGGAAAGTAATGCTTCCTATATTACTTTCCCTTTAGGGTTGCTTTGGCTATTCATAGGTGTTAACTGTTCCAAATGAATTTCAAAGGTGTTTGATCCAATTCTTTGAAGAATGTAATTGGTATACTTAGAGGAATTGCATTAAATCTGTACAATGCTTTGAGGAGTATTGCCATTTTAATGATGTTAATCTTAAATACAGTATTATGTCATCTGTAAACAGTGATAGCTTGACTACTTCTTTTCCCATCTGGATGCCCTTGATATATTTTTCTTACCTAATTGCTATAGCAAGAACTTCCAGCACTATGTTGAATAGGAGTGGTGAGAGGGACAGCCTTGTCTTGTACCAGATTTTAAAGAAAAGGCTTTTAGTTTATCTTCATTGAGAATAGTATTTGCCATTGGCTTGTAGTATATGGCCTCTAACTGTTTGCAGATGACATGGTACTACATTTACAAAAGCCTAAAGACACTATCAAAAGGCTTCTAGAAAGAATAGATTCATATAGCAAAGTGTCAGGCTACAAAATTAACTCACAAAAATAAATGGCTTTTTTGTACTCTAATAAGGATAGAGAAGAAATGGACATTAAAAAACAATCCCATTCACATTAGTGTCACACAAACTCAAATATCATGGAGTCAAATTAACTAAAGAGGTGAAGGACCTATACAAAAATATCTAAAAAAACCCCAACAACTAAAAACCCTGATTTAAGAAATAAAAGATGGCACATGAAATGGAGACACATACCCTGTTCAAGTATTAGGAGGATTAACAGCATTAAATGACAATACTCTCCAAAGCATTGTACAGATTTAATCCAATTGCTCTAAAGATATCCATGACATTCTTCAAAGAAGTGGATCAAACATTCCTGAAATTCATTTGGAACAATAAACACCCACGAATAGCTAGAGCAACCTTTGGGAAAAGGAATATGGGAGGCATCACTTTCTCCAATTGTAAATTGTATTTACAAAGCTAAAGCTATAGTCATTAAAACAGCAGGGTACTGAAATAAAGACAGACCCTCAGGTCAGTGGAATAGACGTGAGTATTCAGAAATGTGCCCTAGATGTAAAAAATCAATTAATTTTTGATAAAGGGGAAAGAAAGGCAAAATGGAGCAAGGAAAGCCTCTTCAATAAGTGGTGTTAACACAACTGGTCAGCCACTTGCAAAAAAAGCAAACTCAGATCTCTATCTAACACCATGCACAAAAGTCAATTCCAAATGGATTAAAGATCTTGATATCAGACCCCAAACCATAGGTATATAGAAGAACACATAAGTAAAACACTTCATGACATTGAGGCTAAAGGCATCTTTAAGGAGGAAAGAGTACTCTCCAAACAAGTGGAAGCAGAGATAAACAGATGGGACTATATTAAGCTAAGAAACTTCTGCAACTCAAAGAAAATAGTGCCTAAGATACAAAAGCCAACCACAGAAAGGGAGAAACTATTCACTCAATACCCATCAGACAAGGGGTGATATAAAAAATATACAAAGTACTGACAGAACTTAACAAGAAAAAAAAATCTAACCCCATCAAAAAATGGGGAGAAGAAATTAAAAGACATTTCCTCAAAGAAGAAATACAAATGGCCAAAAGGCACTGCTCCACGTCACTAATCATCAGGGAGATGCAAATCAATACAACTATCAGGTACCATCTCATGTCACAGAGATCGGCACACGTAACAAAGAATAAGAACAATTGGTGCTTGCGGGGATGTGGAATTCTCATTGACTGTTTATGGTAATGCCTTCTGGTTCAGCCTTTATGAAAAACAACATGGAGATTCCTCAAAAAACTGGAAATTGAGCTTCCATATTATTCAGCTAACCCACTCCTAGGGATATATACTAGGAACAATACAATTCAAAAATTCTTTCCTCACACCTATATTCATTGCAGTGCCAGACTATGGAAACAACCAAGCTGTCCTTCAGATGACTGGCTAAAGAAACTGTGGTACATATACACAATGCAATATTATGAAGTCATCAGGAGAGATGAAGTCATGAAATCTTCCTATACATGGATACACGTGGAATCTATTATGCTGAGTGAAATAAGCCAGAGGGAGAGAGATAGACACAGAATAGTCTCACTCATCTATGGGGTTTAAGAAAAATAAAAGACATTATTATAATAATGCCTAGAGACAATAGAGATGTTAGCCAAAAGGTCTGGCTTACGATATGAAGCTCACCACAAAGAGTAGTGAGTGTAGTAAGAGAAGTAACTACACTGATAACTATGGTGACGATGACAATGAGTGAGAGAAGTAGAATGCCTGTCTGGAATACAGGTGGTGAGGGAGGAGGGAGATTGGAGACATTGGTGATGAGAATGTTGCATTGGTGAAGGGGGGTGTTCTTTTTATGACTGAAGCCCAACTACAATCATGTTTGTAATCAAGGTGCTTAAATAAAGATAATATTAAAAAAAGAAAGGAAAAGGGGGCCTACATAAAGAACTTAATGACACCTTATAAAATTAGAAAATGTTCAACAAAAGGAATCAAAAATAGTAGGAAGAAGCAAATAACATAGTTTAGGGCAGAAATCAATGAAGTGGAAACCCCAAAAAACAACCCAAAAAAATCAATGACAACAAAAGTTGGTTCTTTGAAAAAAAATTAACAAAGTTGATAAATCGCTAGCAAAATTCTCAAAGAAAAGGAGAGAAAAACTCAATAAATCGGATTAGTAATGAAAAGGTGGAGATCACAGCAGATACTACAGAGATCCAAAGGGTAATCAGAGATTACTTTGAGAAACTCTATTCCATGAAACATGAGAACCTGGAAGAAATGGGTAAATTCTTGGACTCTTAAAATCTTCCACAGTTAAACCAGGATGATCTAGCATATCTAAACAGACCGACTACTATTGAGAAAATTAAAATGGTAATGGAAAGTCTGCTCAGTGACTTTTTAACAAAAGCATGGGTGCTTACTTTTCTTCCAAGAAGGGCCATTGCATTTCTATCACAACCTGAATTAAATGTATACTGCAGAATAGGTAGGAGGAGTCACTCTTCTCACACCTCCCACATGCAACCAATTTGCATCATCTCTTACTTTCTATCAAGCTAACCAAGTATCTACAGAGTTTGAGAAGAACACAAGAACGTTTCATTAAATGCAAAAGTGAAAGATTCATTTTCTATGTGAAAATAATCACAAATGGATCGTGAGCTTGCTGTATAAATCTGTAGTGTAGATTGATGCTTTCAGACACATCTGGCAAGAAGTAAAAGCATGAACTAGAACTATTGGTGAAGTAATATCACAAAAGAGGAAGGTTCATTAGTTAGTACTATCTTCTCATCCTGTGCTTAAATTTTGGAAATACTTTCAAGAAAATATTAACCAAGATGTTGGAATCATTCCAGAGCAAAACAGTACATAATTAAGGGAATGGAACAGAGAAGAAACTGATTTATAGAAGAAATTAAGGCAACACATTTTTATGGCTTTGTCGAAAGTAAGGGCACACCTTCAACATATATCAAGGACTTTAATTGGACTAATGAGTTAGTATGATTTAGGTATGAAATCAGAGGATAAGGTAATAGGATCAAATAGGAGAATTACCTGATGAAATGATAAAATTGCCATCTTTCAAGTGAAAGAGACAAAAATTAGAACAATTAGTAAGATGGTGCTTAAAAGTAATTTTAGATAAAAAGATTTAATTTTAAGCTTTTAGTAGATTTGTTTTGTTTTGGGGCCACACCTCAAGTAATTCTCAGGGGCTACTCTTGGTTATGTGCTCAGAAATTGCTCCTGACTTGGGGGACCATATGGGATGCTTGGATTTGAACCACCTTGCTTCCTGAATCAGCTGCATGCAAGGCAAAGGCCCTACCGCTGTGCTATTGCTCCAGCTCCTTAATTTTAAGCTTTTGATAAAACTTTGAGACAGTGGACTGTTGAATCCATGCTGTTCCATGTTTCCTCATTTCTTGGGGAAACTGGAATTTACTATGCATCATCAATTTAATAGCAGCAGTTTTGTGGAGGTGAAAACACTGCCTGCATTAAAGGTACAGGTTGATTGCAATCTAAATTTCAATTTGCAAAACATAAAATGTGAAAAATATATTTGCTTTAAAGGCAAAGATCTATAGCATTTATTTATTTCAGGGATGCATATCCATATATTGGAAAGTAGAAATATATATATATATATATAAAAGTGGGCAGATTTCTAAGTGATCAGCAAGTAATTTTGTTATTCTAAAAAGAAAAATCATCCAAAGAGAACGAGATAGTCGGGAGGAGGTCATCCAAAGTTGGGTCAAAATTGGATCATGACATATTGTGCTTCAAGCAAGCCTAAATGACATTTGGCCAGCTTTAAAATGAAAAGAGCTGGCATGGATTAAAGAAACAGGAAGGTGGGGCTGGAGAGATAGCATGGAGGTAAGGCGTTTGCCTTTCATGCAGAAGGTCATCAGTTTGAATCCTGGTGTCCCATATGGTCCCCCGTGCCTGCCAGGAGCAATTTCTGAGCATGGAGCCTGGAGTATCCCCTGAGCACTGCCGGGTATGACCCAAAAACTACAAAAAAACAAAACAAAACAAAAAACAACAGGAAGGTTCCAGTGAGCACTAGAGAAGAAAGAAATATATTTTATTCGTGGATAGCACCTTACCCCAATAGATTCACTGTACATCCCCAAATCAGATGGAGTTTCTATGCTTCATTTTCTATATGGGTTCCTAAGTGGCCTTAAAAAACTCTGTTTTCAGTCTTTTGATGATTTTTTTTCCCTTCAGTAAAGATAAGCTTACATTTAAACCAGTTGAATGGCTAGTAAGTTCTTAGAAACTTTGTTCCTTTTCTCTCTACTTCGGCCCTTTTCACTAGTGTTCCTCACACTGAGAGCTTTTCAGAGTACATTCATGACACTCACTTAACTGGATTGAAAATATGCTGTGTGCATATGTGTTTCTATATGTTTAGGTGCATGAGTATGTGAGCAATTAGTGTGTATTTCTACAGAATGAAGAGATGTCTGCTAGCTAAATAACTAGCTGCAAAACGATTGCCTCATGTCCTGGTGTGCATGTAGTTACATGAAGTTGACCCTTTCCAGTGTGTGTGTGTGTGTGTGTGTGTGTGTGTGTGTGTGTGTGTGTGTGTGTGTGTTCTCATCTTTCATAAATCCATGGCAGCCCAGGCTTAGGATCTGCTCAGTTATAAGATTTTTTTAGACTATGGCCAGCCCCTCCAATAATTTTTTACCCAGTACACTGAGATACATTTTACATTCTCTAAATTTATAGGATATTTCTTTATATCAGTCCACGTGTTAGTCATTCTAAAAGACCATTCTGATTTCAAGAAAACTTCATTTTCTGTTTTGAATTGTTGTGCCTTCTGCAGCAGCTCCCTAAGCAAATGTATGGGCTGTTTGTTAGGCTTTCAACCCTCATGCATTTTTAATGATTTACAAGGAAAAGATTTTTCCCCTCCTCCTTTTTTTATAATAAATTTAATGACTTAATACACATCAAGTGGAATTGTTGCTTTGTGGTGACGGTTTTATAATTCCAAATTCAAGAATTTTTTTCTATTTAATTATGCACAATAACTCTCATGGAATATAATGCAATAACAAAAACATGCACCAATGTTGGCATAAGAGCCTGTTGTTTATTAGTATTGGTTGTGTGCTTTATGTTTGAAATAAAATATTTGGAACTAATGTTGGCCATGTTTCCTCCAAACTAGATAAAAAAAAATAACAAAAAAACCCCACAACAAACAACTTTCTCCCTGAAAATGCCATGCTCCAGTATTTGGCGATAAAATCCAGAAGCTCTTGAGATAGCAAATTAAATTTTATTTGTCGAAATCACTGTGCTCTGTTTTGTTGCTTGCTCAGAGTTATTTTTTAGTACTAATAATTTAATAAACTGACAGGCCAATGCCCTAACCTGTGTGCTTGAAGGCACCAGAGTATTTCCCAGGGTTAAAAGGCACAGCCTGCTGAAAGGTTGTTTGTGTTACATTCTAACCTATTACTTACTTCAGTTTTCTTGCCAGATAAAGCCTTTACTTTTGGACTATTTTTTTTTTGAATTTTGGAAAACATTCAATGATTAAATTTTCAAACTGCATTCAGATTTTAAAAGCTTGGTAGATAAGGAAAACTTTTCCTAAGACTCAGCACATTTAATTTTTTTAAGATGATTATTCAATTGCTTTATTAAACATTTACCAAAAAAGAAATATTGTCCCTGTGAGGGAAAGATTTTGAATTCATTCAGGAAAAATATCATTTATGTATAGCAAAGTGTTTGTCTCTAGAAAAGAAAACTCAATATCTTACTAGAGAAATACTTGGTTTCTTTTGCATGTGTCTAAATGTTTATCTTTCATCTGACTAATTCGCTTGTCTTGTTTCTTTCAATACCATATGGTATTGAAATTCACATATGTGCCTGAAACCATAGTGTTTGTCTTTCTTCAACTGAATTATTTCACTTAACACATACCCTTTTGGTCCAATGTTTTTGTTGCAAATGACAGAATTTTATTTTTATAGTTGAGTAGTGTTCTTATGTATATCAACCATATCTTCTAATTTAATCACCTATTCATGGGCAATTAAGTTGTTTAGAGCTTTTGCTGCTTCTAAGTAAAATTTAAAAAATAAGGAAATACAGATATCTTTGAACTACAAATACAATTTGAATGATAAGATAAGACAGACCAACAGATACAGCAAACTTCTACACAAAGATGACATTAAATCCCCTGACAATTATCTCTCTTAACATCAGTTGACTAAAAGCACCAGGTAAGAGACGCAGAGTGGCAAAATGGAAGAAAAACTTGAATCGAACATTCTGCTGCCTATAAGAAACACATCGAAAGTGATGTCTCCAATTTTATTTTATTTTATTTTATTATCTTTTCCTTTCTTTTTGCGCTCTGGCATGTTTTTATTTCAGGACGGAGACTACTATGTGGTGCTTGTCTTTATTGCTGTAATGCTCACTGGATATTTTATTTGACATTTCTTTTTGTATTATTGTGGTGTTTTAATTACTTTTTTCCTTTCCTCTCTCAAACTGAGGTTGAGAGCCTCTAGAAGAACTCCGCCCATTTTCGGCTTATTTTATTTTTACCCCATTTTTTTTGCTTTTCTTTTCTTCAAACAAAACTACATAACTTTTACTATCTAGTTCTGCCTCTCAAACAGAGCGGGAAATAAGGGAGGGTACCAGGACCAAACAGATGTATTATCACTAAGTAGTAAGCTAGACACAGAGGGGATCACTTAATCTAGCAGCCCAGGGGTTAGGGGGGATATGGGATGCAAGATGGGAACGATGGGAATTCCCCTGATTCAATGTTAATATGTACCTAAAATATTACTGTGAAAGATATGTAAGGCAAAATGGTCAAAATAAAAATTATATATAAAAAGAAAGAAAGAAAAAAAAGAAACACATCTGAATAGTCAGAGCAAACGTAAACTCAAAATCAAAGACTGGAGGAAAATCACCCAAGCAAATAACTCCCTTAAAAAAGCTGGAATGGCCATATTAATATCAGATGACACAAACTCTAGACTCAAAAAGTTATAAGGTAAAAAAATGGACATTTTGTACTAACCAAAGATATGTAAAACAGGAAGAAATCACACTCCTAAACATATATGCACCAATGAGAGACCAGTCAAATATTTAATACAGTTGTTGAAAAATCTGAAAGAAAATTTATCAATAGCAACACAATAATAGTGGGAGAACTCAACACTGCACTGTTACCCTATGACAGGTCTACCAAGGTAAAACCAACAAGAATTACTAGCTCTAAAAAGAGAAATGAAATAAAGTAGACTAAAGTATATATATATATATATATATATATATATATATATATATATATATATATATATATATATATATAATGTAATTCATCCCCAGAAAACAAGATACACATTCTTCTTCAATGCACATGGGACATTCTCCAGGATAGTTAGAACACATGCTAGCCCATAAAACATATCTCCATAAAGTAAAGAGGATAGAAATTGTACAGACTTGTGAGTTCACAAGGCACCAAAATTAGAAGTGAACTACAAAGAGACAAGAAGAAAAACTTTAACAACTGGAAGTTAAACAGCTCACTACTGAACAACCAGTGGATCAGAGATGAATGAAAGAGGAAATCAAAACATTCCAGGAAAGAAATGATGAAGACACAGAATACAAGAATTTATGGAACACAGTATAAGCAGTACTAAGTGGAAAATTTATTGCTTTGCAAGCACACATCAGAAAGGAAGAAGGGGCCTATATAAAAATCTATATGACACAGCTTATAAAATTAGAAAATGATCAACAAAAGGAACTAAAAATAGGCAGAAGGAAATAACAAAGCTTAGAGCAGAAATCAATGAAATGGAAATCAATAAAACAATCCAAAAGATCAACAACGAAAGCAAAAGTTGGTTCTTTGAAAAAAAAATAAGCAAGATTGATAAACCACTAGCAAAATTAACAAAGAAACAGAGAGAGAAACTTAATAAACTGGATTAGAAATGAAAAGGGGGATTCTGCAGTGATTCAAAGGGTAATCAGAGACTACTTTGAGAAACTCTAATGCCACAATACATAAGAACCTGGAAGAAATGAATAAATTCTTGGACTCTTATAATCTTCCATGGTTAAACCAGGATGATCTAGCTTATCTAGCATATCTAGACCCATAACTACTGAGGAAATTAAAATGGTAATCAAAAGTCTTTCCCAAAACAAAAGCCCAGGACCAGATGGATTCACTAATGAATTCTTTCAAACCTTTCAAGCGGAACTCCGACCAATAATTTTCAGGCTCTTTCATAAAACTGAAGAATTAGGAACACTCCAAAATAATAGTTTTAGAGATACTGCAAAAAAGAAAAAAGAAAAAGAAAACTACAGACCAATATCTCTGATGAACATAGATGCAGAGATCCTCAACATAATTCTACAGATAGAATCCAGAGCCTCATCAAGAAGGTCATACACCATGACCAAGTAGATTTTATTCCATGTATGTAAGGATAGTTTAACACACACAAATCAATCAATATAATACACCATATCAACAAAAGGAAAAATAAAAACCATGTGATTATATCAATAGATGCAGAGACGCATTCGTTAAGATCCAACACCCATCTTGATACAAACTCTCATCAAGATGGAAAAAAGCTTCTAGAAACAATAGATTCATAAAGCAAAGTCACAGGCTACAAAATAAACACACAAAAAGCAATGACCTTCTTGTACACCAATAAGGATAGAGAAGAAATGGAAATTAAAAAATCCCATTCACATTAGTGTTATACAAACTCAAATATCTTGAAGCCAACTTAACTAAAGATGTGATGGACCTATACACAGGAAACTACAAAACCCTGCTTCAAGAAATAAAAGAGGACACATGGAAATGGAGACACATACCCTGTTCATGGATTGGGAGGATTAACATTATTAAAATGGCAATTACCTCCCCGAAACATTGTACAGATTTAATGCAATCCCTCTAAAAATATCCATGACATTTTTCAAAGAAATGGATCAAACAGCTCTGAAACTCATTTGGAACAATAAACACTCACGAATAGCTAGAGTAACCTTTGGGAAAAGGAATATGAGAGGCATAACTTTCCCCAACTATAAATTGTGTTACAAAGCTATAGTCATTAAAAAAGCATACTATTGGAATAAAGACCCTCAGATAAGTGGAATAGACTAGAGTATTCAGAGAATATTCCTCAGACATATGATAAATTTATTTTTGATAAAGGGACAAGAAATGCAAAATGGAGAAAGGAAATTATCTTTAAGAAGTGAGGTTGGCACAAATGGTCAGCCACTTGCAAAAAAAGCAAACTCAGATCTCCATCTAACACCATGCACAAAAGTCAATTCCAAATGTATTAAAGACCTTAATATCAGACCCCTAAACCATAAAATACATAGAGCAACATGTACGTAAAACATTCTATGACATTGAGACTAAAGGCATCTTCAAGGAGGAAACAGCATTCTCCAAACAAGTGGAAGCAATGGGACTGTATTAAGCTGAGAAGCTTCTGCACCTCAAAGGAAATAGTGCCTAGGATACAAAAGCCACCCATAGAATGGGAGAAACTATTCACCCAATACCCATTAGATATGGACTACTATCTAAGATATACAAGATACTGACAGAACTTAACAAGAAAAAACATCTAACCCCATCAAAAATGGGGAGAAGAAATGAACAGAAACTTCCTCAAAGAAGGAATACAAATGACAAAGACACATGAAAAATGCTCCACATCACTAATCATCAAGAAGATGCAAATCAAAACAACTATGAAGTACCATCTTATGCCACAGCAACTGGCAAACATCACAAAGAGCAAGAGCCTTCCATGCTGGTGGGTATGTGGAGAGAAAGGATTTCTCGTTCACTGCTGGTATATATGCTGTCTAGTCCAGCCTTTATAGAAAACAATATGGAGATTCCTCAAAAAACTGGAAATTGAGTTTCCATATGATCCAGCTATACCACTTCTAGGAATATGTCTAGGAACACAAAAATACAATGCAAAAATCTCTTCTTTACACCTATATTCATTGCAGTGCTATTTATAATAGTCAGACTCAGGAAGCTCTTCAACTTAGGAATGACTAAACAAACTATGGTATATATTCACAATGGAATATTATGCAACTGTCAGGAGAGATAAAGTCATGAAATCTTCCTATATATGGAAGGATATAGAATCTATTATGCTGAGTGAAATAAGCCAGAGGGAGAGAGATAGATACAATACAATCTCACTCATCTATGGGGTTTAAGAAAAATAAAAGACATTATTGTAATAATGCCTAGAGACAATAGAGATGTTGGCTGAAAGGTCTGGCTTTTGATATGAAGCTCACCACAAAGAGTGGTGAGTGTAGTTAGAGAAATAACTTCACTCACAACTATGGTGACAATGTCAATGAGAGAAGAAGAATGCCTGTCTGGAATACAGGTGGTGAGGGAGGAGGGAGATTGGGAACACTGGTGATTGGAGTGTTGCACTGGTGAAGGGGATGTTCTTTTTATGATTAAAACCCAATTACAATCATGTTTGTAATCAAGGTACTTATATAAATATATTAAAAAATTAAAAGAAGAAAAAGAAAACATATAGAGATTTAGGAGGTCTTTTTTTTAAGTGTGCTTGCATTTTAAATAGGTTTTAACTATTGTAAAATCTGGGCCCAGAATTCTAGACTTAAGGAAATGTGTTGAGATCATGGGCAAGTTTGCATTCGTGGAGTAGGACTACCTCAGGGCTTCAGAGGATTGAACTTTTAGGTGGAACTCAAAGATAATATATTGAATATAAAATCAAAGGCAATAATCAAACATATATTCTAAATGAAGCATCAGTCTGATGGTGGAAGATTGGCACCAGATATAGGGGATTGGCTTTACACTGGCTTTACCCTTTCTCCCCTAAATTTAAGTATTGCAAATGAGACCATTGCTGGAAATTGCCTTATAAATCATTTGTGGTCCCAGAAAGACCAAAAGAACTCCAGAGAGAGTTGATGTGACTGTGCTGCAAAAGAGAACTATAGTGCAGTGTAAAAGGGACAAAATTTGGAGGAGTACATGTGAGTTAAAGCTCCAATTCAGTTGCTCAACAGTGGTATGGACCAGACCTGTCATACTGCTCTAATACCAAGTGATTTCACATGATTTCAAGTAAGCCAGTTTAGAAAAACTATATAAAGTTCAACAAAATCACAGGCCATAAATAATAATTCATGAAGGGACAGACAGAAAATGCTATTTAGTCATATTTTTGACAGTAAGCAATGGTAAGCACACCTCTTTCCATTGTAGATATATACATATTTGTGTCAATAAAAGCATATAGATATTTTGTGATTCCTATATGATATATACATATCATGGCTCCTATATGATATACATATCTTTTATATATAGTATGTATCTTGACATTTATACTTTCATTCTTATGAATATCATTTCTCATATATAAACATTTTATTAAGATACAATAATAAGGCAGAAGCCATAGCACAGCAGTAAGATGTTTGTCTTGCATGAAGCTGACCCAGGAAAGACCTTGGTTCAATCCTCAATGTCCCAGATGGACCCCCCAATCCAGGAGTGATTTCCGAGTGCATAGGCAGGAGTATCCCCTGAGCATCACCGGGTGTGCCCACGCAAAGAAAAACCAAAACCAAAAAAAAAAAGGTACAGTTGTAAAAATTAAATAGAGGCCAAAGCAATGGAGGGTAGGGCATTTGCCTTGCATGTGGTTGACCCAGGACAGACTGTGATTCGATTCCCCAGCATCCCATATGCTCCCCAGAGTTAAGAGTGATTTCTGAGCGCAGAGCCAGGAGTAACCCCTGAGTAACCCCAATCACTGGATGTGGCCCCAAAGTAAAAAAAAAAAATTAAATGAAGCTCTGTAATAAAATGAAGTGATAAATAGAGTAATGAAATTAAGTACAGTAATTATACAATAAAATAAAATAAAATGCATTTAACTTCAATAAATTATATTCTCCCATCCTTCTCCACACTATACAGTCTTCTGTGTGTGTTCATCATACCTTAACTTTGCCTGTTTTACAACTTCGTCTACCTAGAGCCAGCCACATATATTATTTAATATTTGAGGTACTTTGCTCAGAAAAATGTTTTGCAGATATATTCATATTATGAATAACAATTAAATTCCTAAGTAGCACTCCATTTAATAATGATATACATGTACCCCATCTTCTTTTCAAGGGGGATTGACTTCAGCCTGTATTTATTATAAGAAAAACTTCTATGAAGATTCTTTAATACATCAGTTTGAAGCATAGGTTTTAATTTTTCTTAATGTTATGTTTATATTTGCACAAATTTTAGGTCATATGGGGCATAGCAAGCTTGACTCTGAGAAAGTAGAGAGGGCTGTTATACCATTTTTGTTCCCATGAGCATTACATGAGTATTTGAGTTCTTTCACATCCTCATAAAACACTATGTGACTGGTGTTTTAAATTTGGGCCTTTTCTAGTGGAACATGGATTTGATATTGATCCAACATCACCTGAACAAGTTGACCTTTCTGTAATTATTTGAATTAACAATTATGATTGCTCAGGCCGGAAATCTTGGAGGCATTCTGATCTTTCTCATCAACACTTCTGATATGTAAGCAGAGTCTATGCTAGTTTTACTTTCTAGATGTTTCCATTAGTCAGTTAGTTTTTAACACCCACACTCTTACACAGGTTCAAGCATTGTTCATCAGCATTAGTCTTTTACCCACTCCTACTTCAGCCAGCTTTATTGCAGTCAGCTTCTAGAACAGGAGATGTGCCTTAGATCACAGCTGTTCTCCCCTTGTCTCTTGCCATCTCACTTAGAAAGAATGGTGGTCTTCTGTTACCTGAACCATCTGGACCCATGACTGAACACATGTGTATTTTCACATGGTCTAGTATAAGATATTACCATTTAGAGAGGACTTTCTTGTCCACACACATCCTTAATATCATAAATATCCCCTAATACTATTTTTACAGTACTTAATATTTATCTTTATTGAATTTTTTATTTTCTGGAATTCAGTATTGACTATTTTCTGTTTGCTCTAACAAAACTTCATTGGCACTAGAAGATGTCAAGTAATCAAACATACTTGGTAAATATTTGTTGAGTGAATGCCTTTTGTCATCCATATTTTTTCAACCTGTTTATTATATATGTATCTATGTAAATGAACATATCTCCTTTTTTTCCTCTGTAGACTTTTGGAAGTCAGTAACCTGATTTAAACTTGCCTTCTTTTCAACAAAGCATATATTTCCCCCAATAAAGAGGCTCTCCAATAATATTTTCTCATTCAAAATGGGGTGTCATTTTTTCTCATGTTTATTTGTATATAAGTGTTTATATATATGTATGGGTCTATGACTCTATATATCTTCTAATATATCACTGCCTCATCTAGAGTTTCAAAAGAGCAGTTTTATCTTTTATTTTTCATACATAGCATTGACTTCCCTCAAACTGTTTTTTCATGTGTGATTTTTTGACAAATACAGAAGACCCAAAGTCCAATTTTGAAAGAATCTACAGTCCTGTGATTGACAGATCTGGGGTATGACTGGGTAATGGAATGGACATAGAGCCCTTTTAATTCTGTCTAACAAAGCCACAGGCAAATGTTAAGGAATGTTTGTGTGATCTCTCCAGCATGGAATCAGTTACCCAAACACAGGAGTCTTTACAGAGGTCCAAAATAATCATAAAACCATTATAACCACAAGACCTCTTCGTAGTTATCCCCTCAATAGTGAATGCTGCCTTTTAAAGCCAACTCGCATGTTCAGAGAAAGATTATAACATCTCCAGTCTGGAAGAAATCCCTATTCCTGTGGCTCATTTACTTCATCTCTGTGGTTCTTGGAAAGAAGGATAGAGTGAAAGGCACGCCAGGCAGCTGACTGTGAATTCGAGTCTTCAGCAATGTATGGAGACTTGTGACAAACTTCAACCATTGCCCTTGCCTTCATGTTCTGGGAATACTTGTCCAGATATTCCCAAGCCCCGGTGAATTGCTTGCCAAGAGACAGTTCTCAGATTTGTGGTTCTGGGGATTTATAGCACTCTGACGAGAGAAGGAGAAGGCATGATCTCCATAGAGAGAAGGAAAAAAAAGGAAAGCTTGCCCTGGATACAGGTGCTACGAGCAGGGTCTCAGTGTGCCTCCGGTTCCCTCTCAGCAGGAATCTTATTTATAGCAGCACAGTGCCAGGCACTTGGGAGGCTTCAGAAATAGATATTACTTTGGAAAGAAACTAAAATAAAGAGGAGGAAAAAAACCTAAATGAGATGGGAACGAAAAACAAGTCTCTCTTTCCTATTGCATGTTGTAGTGTGGTGGGGAGGAAGGAATGAAAAACTCAGCTGGTTTAAGTTATGAGCAAGGACTCCCATTTTACTGAATTCACAGGCTTATGATGTTTCTTCTCAAAATTTATATTCTCTGCTAGATTGGAATATCTAGCATAAGGGTGTAGAAACTTTAGAAGATAGGCATTATTATTTTAATTTTTGTGTTTGTTTTTGGGCCACACCCAGTGATGCTCAGGGGTTATTACTGGCTACACATTCGATGGAACCCAGGTCTGTCCTGGTCAGCCATGTGCAAGGCAAATGCCCTACCGCTGTGCTATCACTATGGCCCTTATTAATTTTTAAGAGAGCCTGCATCTAAATTCATCCAAGAAAGTCAATGGGATCCAACTTAGACTATATTGGTCTAAGGGTATTTTATGTTTGTGTTGCCCACAAGGTCGATGTTTGGCATGTTTGGACATGATGTGGCATGTTTGGTGTTTCATGAATTGAAAAGAAATCTAGTAACAATGGATCTTTGGTATGGTTTTAGAATGTATTAGAAAACCATTATTTAGAAACCTTCACTGGAAAGTTGTTGAATATGAAAAGGAAGGAAAAACAAATTTGCTGAAGGTGCATTGAAAGTACTCATTGCTTCACTCTGTCTTAAGAATATAATATGTGAGACCAGCATGGCATCTGTCAGGCAGGATCGTGAGATTTCAACCTGTTACACACAAGGAGAAATTTTCTGAATTCTCAAACCTCCTTTGAAGACATTTCTATGCAGGTCACATAATGATGTGTTTGCCATGTGTAAAGTAAAACACCATCATGAAAAAGAATATTTAATGCCATAAAGAAAAATCCTACCTTTACCAGCTAATAAATGTCATTCTCCATTCCAGCTGCATGGGGGAAAAAAGAATCATAAAGTAAGATCCTAGCCTCCTGTGATTTTTGAATCAAAATGGAAATTAACAAAGGGAGTTTTAATAATCTTTAGCATTTGCTCTTTGGGAAGTCTGCTCTTTGCAGAAAGCAGGGCTGGCATACATTAGAAATGAAGAGATGACACCAGTTCCTTTTTATCCTCCTGCCCATTGAGTGTTCAGTTTGGCAAACTTTCTTGATTTGGGGTTGTGCAAATACTGTGTCTCCCCAGGGGCTTCAGAATGTAAGATAAAGCAAGGCTCTAGAGATGCTGACCCCAGCACTGTTCTGAGCCTGCTTTAATTAATTAATTTTGGGGTTTAGGGCCAAACTCAGAAGTTCCCAGTTCAGTGCACTGAGGACATTCACTCTTTTGGTGCAATAACCATGCATTTCCAGATTTCCAGAACTTTCTTAACTAACACACACACACACACACACACACACACACACACACACACACACACACACACACTCCACTGCATCCATTCACTAACAGCTCCTACTTTTCTCTTCCCACTTCAACCTTTGCTCACAGTCTTCTACCTAAAAGTTTTTGGGATTACATTTTCAAGGTAGCTGGTGTTAAGTGAAAACACACAGTATCTGCCCTTTTGTATCTGCCTTATGTCATATGGCAGAATGCTTTCTAAGAATGTTTTTACCTGTGCAGTAGCAGGCTCAGAACTTCCTTCAGAATAACTTTCCATTATAAATCTAGGCCCGCACACCATTGACAGGCTTTGGGTTGTTGGCACATTGGAGCTATTATGACAAGGCTGAAGAATCTATTTGAGTCCCTGCTTTTGATTCTCTTGCATATGTACCTAGGGTAAGAATTGCTGCATCATAAAACAATTCCTGTTTTTGCAGAGTCTATAGTTTTAAGCCCCCTGTTTTGTTCCATATGTAAACAAAATTGCAAACATTTGCATTTAAATTTGCCATCAACTGAGAATCCATACTTTCTTAAAAAGAGTGGAAAGCAAGGGGCATGCAGGCAGTTTCATTGGTTTCGTCAGGAAACAGAACCTTAAACATAGTTTTTAAAGTACAGAGAGGCTTTCTATCTTCTCCCTCAAGTTTCTGAAAACAATACTGGCAGCACTTTATTGGACATTGCTATCAAACTTCCAGGGGACTCATTTTCAAATAATATTTCAAATTTTGTTATATGTACAGTTTTAAACTATTAACTCAATCTGTAAATTTTTATAAAAATGTACGAAATTGGAAAATGACACAAAAATAATATCCATTGCATTTCTTCTATAATATCATCTAATGAAAATGACACATTTTAGAGTAGCACAGTTATTAAAATGCAGCCTTGCACTGGTGTGAATGGCACATATTTAAAAGGAAAGTAAATTTACATGATTTACTTTTGTTTCTTTTTTGTTTGTTTTTGTCCTGCTGATCCGGGGACATCCACATACTCAGTCACTTCATCATATGGTTGTGTTTCTTCCACCAAACTGCTATAAATGAAGACTGGAAGCTTTTAGAATCCTTTTTCCCAGGGGAATTTATGAAATGTCAAAATGGTCACATTAGCCATTTGGATGAGCCTGGGAATGAAGACTGAATTTGGTCATGGGAACAGAGGAAGAGTATTTCCTTGAAGTTCTTTCACCTCCTGTCTTCTCTGAAAATATTCTATTATGCTGTATCATTAGCCAAGAAGGAACACTCAGAGCCTGAAAGAATCAGACTGCAGCCATGACAGGGTTCAGGTGGTACAGTAAGTTTCTTACTGTAAATGACACAGCAAGTTCCTGGAATATCACAAAGTTGTCTTACTAACCCAGCTAGCCAATCAACCCCCAGGACAACCCAGGACAACCCCCTGTTTACATCCTACTTGCAGTATTGCATCTCCTATGCCCAGGCCAACAGCCTGTGAACATCCACCATATAGTCCTTATTAGGTCCAACCAGTCACCTAGTGTCCAATAAACAATGATGTAATGTGGAGCCAATCCTGCAACTGTCATTAAGCCTATTTGAAAATTCTCTAAACTGGGGATAAAAATAAAAATGTAAGTTGAACCAGGGTCTTCACCTCACTGCAAGTGGTTGGCATGCTGGAATCTTGGCTTCAATAACTGTTCCTTGCTTTTGCATCCTGTGTGTCTCTAATCAGTTGGTCTCCAGTTCAGACCCAACATTTACCCAACAAGCTGAAAATCAAAATTTTAGGATGTCCCTATGTGTTCTCCATGAGTCAAATAGTGTTAGGGTCCAGAGTCAAAGAACTAGACAACACAATTGGAGAAAATAAAAACAAAACTTTATTTCATCAGCCACAAACCCCCAACTGACCAGTGGAGATGATCCCTACCAAGGTCACAAACCAGTTTAAATGGGGAGGAGATGAGGAGGTTCTAGCTGCTGCTGATCTTTAAGGTGATTGGCTGTTCTCTAGGGTACCTTCCTACAGTGACCAAATAGCTCAGGATGATGTTAATGGAAATTTAGATGTGAGAAAGAGAAGCCTAACATATGGTTCTTTACAAAATGGCTTCCTTCCTTGTTCAGAACTCAAGGCCCCACATTACGAAGCCCAATATAAATGACTCAAACACAGGTGAAATATTAGGAATTGATGCAATCTAAAAGCAGATGGGTATTAGGTACAGGTTGATCCAAAAGTTTGAACTTCACTTTTTTTTGTAATTCCCCCATCTCTGTCCTACTATACAAAGCTGGTGCCACCCTCAGGTCTAGACACTGCAGTATTTTCTAGACTGCAGTTCTGTATCTTCCATCCAGAGGGCTCAGAGGACCAATCCCTGAAACCAAAAGTACCAATTCCTCCAATGAAAAGGTTGATAACAAAAGAGGTGCCTTTTGACTCCAGGAAAAGGCAGGAGCCCATGTGAGCAGCAAACAATTGCCTGTGATCCCAAGTATTTCCCAACCCATAAAGAACAGAGTGTGGCTCAAAAACTCCCTTGTCATGGACAGTGCTACCCTTAAAGCAGTATGCATTGATGAAAATCTTCCAAATCAAAACTAAATAATGCAATGATCACGGAACCACTTGTAACAACTGGGCATTTGAATTGTGGGTCATTTGCTTGAGGCACTGGATTTTTGATATTATTTAAATTCAACTAAGTTTAATTTAGATAAAATAAGTGACTAGGGACTTCTATACAGCACAGTGCAATTCTAGAAATTTCTGCTTCCCTTAAAGCAACTGAAGGTCACATTTGTTTTTTTTTTTCTTTTTGGCAAGCACATACTATTATTTATAGTGTATAACGGAACTTCTTATCAACAAAATTCCATCAGATTTTTTATGAGGACACTGAGTCATACTTATATCATTTTGTACATTTGCAATTAATTATTTAGATATACATGCAAGACTTTACATTTACTCCAGACTGAATTTTCAGATCATCATCATCTTTAAATAATTTTTTTATAATATGGGCCAGAACAATAGCACAGTAAGTAGGGTGTCTTGTATGCAGCTGATCAGGTTCAATCCCCAGCTTCCCATATGGTTCCCTGAACCTATCAGGAGTGAATTCTGAGCACAAAGCTGAATACAGATGCCCCTAAATTTTTTTTTAAATAAATGTTAACCATTTTATAAATTGGTATACCAACCTTCTCTGTCACCAACAGGACCTTCCTGTGGGCCTGGTTTATTGTATTTTGGGGCACTTCCAGCAGTGCTTAGGCTTTATTTATGGCTTTGTGCAGGCGTGGAGGACCATATGCAGTTCTGGGGATCCCAGGTCAGCTGTGTACAAGGTGTACTATCATTCAAAGCCTGGCTTGTATTTTAAGTCTGAAAATTATAAAAGGTTTTTGAGATTCAGCGACTCTTCCTAGTTACAGGTAGGTTTGAGTGTATTTTTTAAAGGGAAGAATACAATCCTTTCATTAAAATTTTAACAGTTAAAATCAATCATCAATAACTTATACCTGAATTATAAACTACTAATTATGAAAGAATGTTACTCCAACAATATCTACTCATAAATAATATGAAATTGTACCTTGACACAAAATATTGAGTGAAGGGAGAAACTTGCTTTTAGAAATGCCTTCAGATTGATACCAGGGTTCTCCTGTGCCCTGAGTGTGGGCTCCTATTTTTGTTGTTGTTATTGCTTTTTGTTTGTTTGGGGGCCACATCTGGCGGTGCTCAGGGGTTATTCCTTGTTCTACACTCAGAAATTGCTCCTGGGGGCCGGGTAGGTGGCGCTGGAGGTAAGGTGTCTGCCTTGCAAGCGCTAGCCAAGGAAGGACCGCAGTTCGATCCCCCGGCTCCCATATGGTCCACCCAAGCCAGGGGCGATTTCTGAGCACATAGCCAGGAGTAACCCCTGAGCGTCAAACGGGTGTGGCCCAAAAACCAAAAAAAAAAAAAAAAAAAAAAAGAAATTGCTCCTGGCAGTCTCAAAGACCATATGGGATGCCAGAGATCAAACCCAGGTCAGTTCGTCCAGGGCCAGTTGCGTGAAAAGCAAACGTCCTACCGCTGTGCTATCACTCTGACCCCATGACTGTGATCTCTTGAGCTGTTTTGCATAGAGCAATGTCATTGACTAGCCTATGCAGCACAGTCTTTGCTATCCACTCACCACAGGGCAAAGCCACAAAGCCTAGAAACTTTCCTGAAGTTCTGGTATTTTTTAAAACAAATTCTTTAATTGAATCACTGTGAGATACACTGTTACTAAGTTGTTCATGATTGAGTTTCAGTCATATATTGTACAGTACCCTTCATCAGTACACATTTTCCACCATCAGTGTCCCCAGTTTCTCTCCTGCCCTCCCTCTGTCCTCCCCACTGCTTGCCTCTGTAGGAGATGTCTTTGCAGAGCTCCACACTGCTGTTTAATCTCTAGAACCCTTAGGCAGGTATGATTGCATTTTGTCCATACAGTTTATAGTTGTTATGTTAGAACTATAACTGTTTATAAGCAATTCATTCATATAAATCTTTTTCATTAATTGCTCATTAACTCATCTCTTTTTTTGTCTTATTCTCATGGTCTCATTCTTTTGAACATAGTATTTATTTAAGCAGAACTATATAAAATTCTATATGAATATTTACAAAGAATTTCATTAAGTGTTTTTGTCCGTGTAATCAGACCTGAAATAAATATTCCAACTGTGGCTCTTTGTGATCAAGTCCAAGTAGATAATGAGACACAGAAGCATGGGTTATAGAGTATAAACATTAATAATAAAATACATGGAACAGAAACAAACTATATTGTTTTATCATAATGTATATCATATAAATGTGCCAACTATTACCTTTTTGTAAAATAAATATCCCAAAATTTACTCCATGTATCAGACACACCAACATTACTCTGACAGGGTGACCACTCTGTAACTGCCATAAGTGCTTTCTGAAATGTCCTTGCTTACTAAATAATCTACTCTGGCATAGGTAACCAAGAGGACTTGGAATTTTCTTTCTCTGGAAAGCTTGCAGAGGAGGAATTTCTCAGGTTGGAGCAATAGTATAGCAGCAAGGACATTTGCCATGCACATGACCAACCCAAATTTAATCCCCTGACATCCCAAATGGAGCCTGCAGGAGTGATCCCTGAATTCAAAGCCAGAAACAGCTAAACACCCACTTTCTGTTTGCTGGAACTGTCCCTCTTTTAGCACTACATCCTCAATCAGTTACTCACCCAATCTTTAGGCAAACTAGCTTGTTGGACCTCTCTCAAGCTCCAACTTTGCAGTTCCCATCTTCCAGTCTGAACAACACATGTCCATTTGATTCCCATCAATGGTGGGAATGCAAGAAGAGACCACAGAAGATTCACCTGTCAGTGATAGTCTCAGTTGCACCTACACTTGGCAACCCTCATGGGGTTATGTCCCTAGCTCTTTCCCAGGCAGGACATCTGTCAGAGACTGCCTCAGACACATGGTTCTGGGAAGGATGATCATGAGTTACAGTTGTGACTTCTCATTCTTCTCTATTTTAAATGTAGAAACAATAAAGAAACATGTGGTGTTTGCTTCAGTGTCAGTCACTGGCAATAGAGAGATTAGTGGCTGATTAGGGGATATAATTTAGGTTAGCCAAGTGGATAGCAAATGCCCTCCCTGCTATACTATTACTCCAAACTAAGAAATACCTCCTCTACAAGTTTTCTAGAGAAGGAAAACTTCCAAGTCCTCTACGTTACTTATGCCAGAGTAAATTATTTAGTATGCAAGGACATTTCAGAAAGCATTTGGGTGGTGGTAGTGGGGTATCTGTCTAGTTTCCTTGGTTTTTCTCTTTCTGGTCACATGCCTCTCCTGGCCTCCAGCTTGATGACTCATCCTAGAGATCCTGGGACTTGACCTTCATAGTCTTAACCTTGATCCTAAGATTTGACCTTCTTAAGACTAGATCTTCATATGATCATAGTCATCATCATGTGAGCCATTTCCTCCCCCTCTCTCCAAAGAGAATGCAGAATAGTACTGAATATAGAATAGTTCTGTGTACTGTTTTTATTGTTTTGATGGTGTTCTTTTTCACACCAAAATTTTTCATTTTGATCAAGATTATTTGACTTGTTTTCTTTTGTTGTCCTTGTTCTCAATTTTGAATCCAAGAAATGATTGCCAAATCTTATGTCATGAATATTTTTCTCTGTTTTCTTCTAAGAATCATAGCTCTCATTTTATGGTCTTTGATCCATTTGGGGTTAATTTTCTTTAATATGTAGTATAAGGTAAGGGTCTAGCTTTATTATGTTACATGTAAATTTTAATTTTTCCCAGAGTCATTTGCTTGGCACTGTTCTTTAAAGTCAATTGACCATATATGAGTCTTTTTAAAACCATGTAAAAGTTTATTGTTTTTGTCTGATATCTTGGAAGCTATAAGAGAATATAAGACATCACTTACAATTTTCTGCCCACATTAACATATTAGTATGCTTCTCTCATTTTATCTCCAATTATATAATACAATTCAGATAATAATTGTTTTATTTTATTAATTAGGTATAAATAGAAAAGTGAATGGAAAAGATTAATAGTCTTTCTTGTGCCTATATTGTTTGTGGTTTTTAAATCAAATTTAAATCAATCTGCACTATAAAGTCATTTTTTTTTTTGGTTTGTGTGCCACACCCAGCTGTGTACAGGGGTTACTCCTGACTCTGCACTCAGAAATTGCTCCTGGCAGGCTCGGGGAACCACATGGATTCTGAAGATCGAACCTGGGTCTGTCCCAGGTTGGCAGCATGAAAGACAAATGCCATACTGCTTTGCTAGTGCTCCAGCCCTATAAAATCCATTTTATAAAGACAAATATTTACATACATAATGCAAAAATATTTTTATATCCATATTATACCATGAATATTTTTTGTATAATTGCATATTTTTAGAAACATGAGGTGCTCCCCACATATCACTATATCTGAGAATCTTTCCTGAAATATTGGGCCCAGGTGGAACCTGTACTTTCTACACTCTTGGTATTCTTGCGTACTGTATGCTTTGCCTCATGGTGCTTGTCTGTCATATTAAAACTATAGATTAGGTGTTTAGTATGCATTGAGCTAGAGATGGTGTCTAAGAGACTGTTTAGTACATAGTCACCTTAAATTTGTGATGGCTCCTCCATCTCCCCAAAATTCTTTGATGTCATATCCTATGTGTTATAGGACTCAGGACAGATCTGGCCATTGCTAAGAAACTAGCAAACTTATAGAGGAAAGTGTGATACCAGGATGGAGGATGGTTCAGGGGTACATAGGCTTATTTCTGATCTTTTCATGACTCTAGAGTGTGGAGAAGATCTGCCTCAAGATGCCCTTCCTTTCCATTCAGATCTATTCTACTATGTTTACCCAAAGGGTAAGTCAGAGGAGAGAGGAAATGAAACACTGGCCCTTTCAGACTGGAAGAGCAGGAAGAGCAGAGCTTAGGTAGCTTGACACCTAGGGCTCTCCTTGGTGACATAGAGCAGGGGATCCTGGAGGCAAAGGCATTACCATATTGTGTGTGTGTGTGTGTGTGCGCACGCGTGCACGTGCATGTGTGTGTGTGTGTGTGTGTACACGTGTGCGTGTTTGCGTGCCTCAACCAGGAAGAGATGGTGCTCACGGACACCTCCACTTGGCCACACCACTCACTAGCAAGATTATGAAAGTCATAAAAATGTCAACTTCTGTATTTCACTTCTGTAAACTACACTTGCAGAATGCTCTCCACTCACTCCACATCTTTATAGCATAAGCAAGAAGCCTTTAGCTTCCTTCTTGAATAACAAATAGAAAGGCACCTGCCCCTTTGACAGGTGTTCTGAGGCTATTTCTTCAGCATCTTGTCAAAATCCAGTTTCAGGCAGTGCCTAAAGAACACTGCAGTTCTGTCTTTTTTACCCTAACGCATTGCATGGATGAGGACCTGAGAGGAAAGGGGCCTGATCATATTGGAAGGTTCACTTGCAGAATGATAGAAGGCATAAGAATATATGATTTTAATGCCATGATTAAATAAATGCTAAACAATGTTCAGAGCAGCTTTTTAAAACATACTATCTATGCAAGGCCCCAGCTGAATGTTCCATTCATTTTCTATTTTAGACTCTTGAGACTGCCCCAGAGTTGAGGAATTAGAGGATCTATGACTAACTGAAGGTTACACAGCCAGTACAGACTTGTTTAAAAATATATATTTGTGTATATGTATGTCCAGACATATAGAGATATACATATATGTATATACACATAAATACATAACATATTTAAATATTCCAAAGTTAAAGAAGCATGACACTGAAACATATAGCCAAGTATGTGTGTTTGACTATTTCTACAAGAATTTTTGCTCTGAGCTAACAGATTGCTTCAGGAAATAAAAGCATCCCAGCCTTGGGAAGGTGTTTCAGAGGTGCTGAAGGGTTAGTAGTCAACATGGATCTGAGGAGCTTCTAGTCATGGGCAACTGGTTGTATAAATAAACCCTTTCGTGTGTAGGATTGCAGTGAGAGGGTTTTATAGGGTGTGTCTAGCAATTTCTGCCCAGGGTGATTTCTCTGGGATGTTCTTACTACAAAGCAGGACACAGGGACAACTCCTTGAGGCATGGATAAAAAGCTCAAATGGGCCTGAGTGATAGATTGTACACTGAGTAAGGGACTTGCCTTGCATGCGCTCACCAGTTGAATCCCTGGTACCCCGTATAGTTACCCAGCCTGCCAGGAATGAGCCCTGAACACAGAGCCAGGAGTAAGTCCCAAGCACAGTTGGCTGTGGCCAAAAAACTCCCAAAGATAAAGAAAGGCCAATTGGGACTCAGGCATGTCTCAGAGCACTGGCAGAAGGTGTGCGAGTCCTTACTGTGAGCATCGGCCATGCAGCCCCATGACTCACAGACTGTGGAGGTCTCTGGACTGCCACGCCTGACCCATTTCCACCTTTGCATACTCAAGGCAGACCCATTCTGCTTAAGGGGCATTGGATGTGTACAGGGGAGATCTGTGGAGCTTTTTTTAATTCTCTGTGACTTAGAGGGTTTAGTGAAAAATAAAATGTAGCAGGGTAGGGGTTGAAGTGAGGAAAAGGTTGGCCAACAAAGAAAGCTTCGCAGACCTGTATTTTAGACCAATCCAGCCTTCAATCCTCAGAGTTTGGCTAAGTCTCATTTTCTTTATGTGCACAAGATGTGTTGTCACCTCTCAAGAAGTTCATGGAGATCTTCTGTTCAAATATGACAAATCACCTGCAAGAAAGGCTTCAGGGTGAACAAATCTAGTGAGGCCTGTCTGCTGCTTTCCGTTGAAATACAGGGGGCCACCTCTTGAGTGAACTCTTGATTTGGGCATGCTTAATCGGGAGAAACATTACCCCAGAGAGACAAATAATCTTCTCATTTTTAAGGAAGTCTGGACTGTTTTTCTAACACACATGGACAACTCATAATTATTCTTAAGTAACCCTGAGAATTTTAACATGAATTGAGTTATGTGTTTCTTGTTAAAGGGATCAAATTTCAACAAAGCTGGGGAAACATCTTGAAAAATCACATGAATGCAATTTCCAAAGAAAACAATCCAAGAATTACTGCCAAAGAGTTTTATTTCCACTAGGAAGGAAGAGAAGAGTTTCATTTTGCCCCCCACACAGACTGCATGTTCCATTTGTGGTTTGCAATGGAAAAATCTGCTGATTTTGCTAAATTTGGGAGAAAAAAAGAAATGAAGGGGCTATTGTTGTTCGAATGATAAAACTGTCCTTCTTTCTCTAGTATTAATGTTATTAGCATTTTTCATCTTGATTCTACAAATATTAAGTTTTAATGGTGTGTGGTACCATGGGAAGAGGAACAAGTAACTTACCACATG